>NC_141141.1:155228852-155846352 GCF_053477565.2 Lygodium microphyllum | reverse complement strand
TATTCATGAATGCAATAAAAAATATTAAATTAAAAAATATGTATTTATAAAAATATTTAATTTACCTTAATAAAAGGTTTTAAAAATAATTTTAAACATATATATTTATAAAAATGTAAAAAAATATAGACAAAGAATGTATTACAAAATAAATAAATAAAAATTTCAAAAATAAAACCATAAAAATAAGATTCAATAAGAAAAATATATTGGTTTTATTTTCTACAACTTGTATGAGGTGTGTGTGTGTGTGTGTATTTTTTTTTAATTTTAAATAATAATATAATCACAATAAATATAACAAAACAAAAACATATACTAACAAAAACTTCTTAAAACTATATTATCAAAGTATAGACTACACATCATGGATCACAACAAAGATAAACTAAAAAATATTATATTAACAAAGGGTGGCTTATACATCATAAATAACAACAACAATATATATCAAAATATGCATTAATAAATTTAAAAAAATCATATTAGCAAAGGGTAAATTATATAGTTTGTATACAAATAAAAGATGTTCTAGTAAATTTTCTTAAATTCTTAAAACTATATGAAGGAGGTGTAGATTACAAATCATTAATTAAAAAATAAAAATATATTTTAATTAAAAATACCATAGTAACAAAGGATGTATTATAAAACATAATATAAATGTAAATATAAAGGTAAAAGTTTTATGGAGAGAGAGAGAGAGAGAGAGAGAGAGAGAGAGAGATAGATCTTGTAAAAAAACATAAATAATAAATGATAATATAATCACAACCAAACAAAAACATATACTGATAAAAAAATTAAAATTATATTGGCAAAGGATAGATTACAAATCATAGAAAATACAAAAAAAATTTAGAAAACATTATACATTAGGAGAAATATGGATTCTCTCTTTTGCCCCTTGAGGGGTTTCTCTCACCTCTCTCTCTCTCTCTCTCTCTCTCTCTCTCTCTCTCTCTCTCTCTCTCTCTCTCTCTCTCTCTCTAAAAAGAGATTTCAAAATAATATTAGAATAAGATATCTTCTACAATCAAGCAATCTTGTATTTTTATTTTCAATAGAGTTCACATATTATTTTATTCTCAAGCTGTAGGATAAGGTCACTTTTTCTCAAAATCCTCATAACTAAAAAAATAAAATTCTATTTTTTCTAAAAACGGAGCCAATCATTAATATAAGACTCTTTAATGCCCTCATGACTTTTCAACATGAAAATATATTAGAATCATTCTCATTCTTGCTTCTTAAAAGGGAGGAAGTTAAAAAATGATATAAAATGACGTACACATCATACTTTAAGATTATTTTTTACCCAGAGACACCTTTTTGACTTGAGAGTTTCCTTGTAAATTTTTATCATTTTTGAACAAGTATATGCCTATTTTTGGGTATTTCTTCATTCCCTCTCAAAGCTCTAGTTTTATCCGAAATTTTGTGTACTCTTCTCCTTCCCTCCAGAATATGATTTCTTGCTTACAAATTCTTCTAAAGCAACACTCAGTACTATCTACAACACTCTCTGCCCTGCTACAAGGAATCTCAGGAGTGGTTTTGATAGCATTTGCTGAAATCAAATAATCTCTATCTACAACACTCTCTACCCTACTACAAGCAATCTCCCTCTTCAGTACTGTGCGATAAGATATCTTCCTCTTCAACACTCTGTACTACAAGCAATCAAGTGATAATGGAGGTATCTTTATTTTTTTAATCTCTGTGATGTTATTATTCTTCATAGTTGTTGTTTAATCCTTAAGTGTCAATTGAGAGAGAGAGAGAGAGAGAGAGAGAGAGAGAGAGAGAGAGAGAGAGAGAGAGAGAGAGAGAGAGGGAAAGAGAGGGGAGAAAGAGAGAGGATTGTGTGAGATAAACTAAGAAAATAAGTGATAGAGTGACAGAGAGTAAATTAGGGTAGAAGATAAGATGATGTTATTGTTCTCCACTAGCCAAGCTTCTGTATAAATGTGTTTAAATATCTTTGATCAATTCTAGAGAGAGAGAGAGAGAGAGAGAATATTTTGGATAGAACAGAAGATAAGATTGGATGCTAATTAGAGGTAGATTAAAAGCTAAGATTATAGGTAGATTAGGGGATGATTAGGGTCTATCATGACTGAAATCGTTAAAAAGAGACAATATCCAACTGGGTAAAAAAGGACACAGATATAGTGAATCAAAGGGGTGTTTGTGTGATTTGAGCCAGTCCAGAATTAGCTACATGCTGCTGGATTGATGCTAACATGCAGCTCCCAGATATTTAGACGTTCTTGCTATTGATCAAAAAATTGGCATCGACTCCTATTAATCAAAGGGGTGTAATTGTGTATTGTTAAAATTGGCATATATTTTTCTTTACAGGATGCAGGTGCAGGACGTACCAAGAGAAAGAGAGATATTTACTTTCAATTGGAGGATGGATATATCCCAATGTTCAAAAGAACTATAGAAAGGGATGATTCAATGAGATACAAGATGCAACAAGAAAGAAATACAAGGAAAAAAAATGTGGACCTTTGGGTTGATGGGTGCATTTATCCACCCGATCTAGTCACTCAAAGGCCACCACAATTTGAAGGGCTTACATCATTTGTAAACTTCGTTTGTGAAGGCAATGAAGGATTGTATGGATATACATGCAGACTTGTCACACACGGATTAGCAGGGATTCATCAAGCCTTGACAAACATGCAGACAAGATTACAAGTGAATATGTAGTCTTTGATGGAAAAGGATAGATTATTGATTGAGAAGGATAGGGAGAACCAGAGCCTACAACAAGCAATGTCTGTCATTGAAGATGCTATGCAAAGTTATGGACTTGGAGAATGAGAATTGAAACATAAAGAGGAAGCTTGCAAAAACTTTGGAGATTAGGCCCACTTTAAAAACCAAAGAAGCACGTTTGTGCATCCGATTAGTTAAATCAATTCACCAATTAACCAAAGGAAGTGGACAATATCATAGACGGATATATGCTCAATTTGGTACAATGAGAAATATGTTTCCTCATGCAAAGAAGGATACTATTGCCAAAGTCCTAAGCAAGGATATGGTCAAAAATGCATTGGAAAATCGTAAATTCAGGGACATTGTAGATGGTGTCGCAAGTGAACATCTTAGGGATGTGAGCAACTTGTTTACTGCTATACAGATGCTCAGGGATTATGTGACAAGGTGGGAATGAGTTCTGAGTCATAGTATGCTCTATCAACAATTGGATATAGGATTTAAGCAAGTATTCAAAACTAAGCGAGTAATGCCTCTACCAAAACCATTTCACATGAAGAAGGCTCGAAAACAACTAAATGAGAAATTTTTAGAACTAATTGGTAAGCCAACGCATCTAGAAAATACACATATATTGAAGTATGGTTCCAAAGAATTTGCATTTGTATTGAATGCATCCAAAAACTTTGTATTGGATATATGTAGGGTTTAGATTGCTATGGTCAAGTTCTACAATTCTGCTCACTACGGATGCATAAGGAATCTTGGGCAACTTGGCCTTTTGCTCATCAGTCTACAGACAATTGGCCTGGCTCACCTTCACATGAGAAGGCAAAGGACAACCAATAGGCTTAACATCCTACATATGAAATCGCTCAAGGACCTTTTGGATATACTCCCTTTGTGATAAGTAAAGAAGCCCATGAGAGTGGTCATGCATAACGTGCATCCCAAGAATATGTGAGACCTATCCCATGTATTTCATGTCAAAGATCTTCTTGAATTGAGTTTTTAGAGCATCCAGCTCATCAAGAGCTCTCCCAGCAATCGACATGTCATCCACATAGATGGCCAAAAGGTGCTGAAATAAATTGTTGAACACAAGACCAAAGATAAAGAAAGAGAGAACATTGCAAAGAAAACTCAAAAGAATACTTGGAAAATGGAATCCATATATCAAACAGAGAGAGACCTGTACAACAATGAGTCATTTGCTGCGTGGTAATGCTGATCGGCTAGCCATAAAATGCCAAATAAAATCCTAAATAATTTGGGATGTGCCCAGTCCACTCTGGCATGCACACTCACACATGAGCTGACAATATTGCTAACTCCCTCTCTCAGATCATTGGCCATGTGATACTATACGATGATACAATGATAACGACTTAGTATAGTCCACACAACATAGAACCACTAAAATAGAACCATGGAGACCTAAGTAGTGGGTGATCAAGCTGCCACTGATGAGTACGAGCGGAAGCAAAGAGAGCACACACGTCAATCGAGGTGTAGCAGGAGATTAGTGAATAGTGAGTGAGTGTGAGAGTGACAGTCGATGGATAGGTGTGTACTAGTGTGGTACACACAGAATAAAAGAATGTATTTATACTTAGGGTATCGTACACTTACACCCGCAAGGGTGAGTTCACATGTGTAAAGTAATATACACATGGGAGAGCGTAAGGGGCCTTTATACCCAACAACCTCCCACTTAGAGGTCCTAAGCGAACCTTTAACCAACTCCCACAAGTCTAACGCAATGCTCATATTGAGCCTTTGCAATCAGTGGACACATGCTTATCAATCAACTACAGCTAACGCTAATGCAACACTCAAACATAGCATCTCTAGTAGAAAATTAAGGTTAAGAGAGGTCAACATAAGCATGAAAGGTTGTCAAGATATGGCCAAGTCAATAGGAGAATGACACGATGATCAAGAGAGATCAATGTAAGCATGGAAGGTTGTCAAGATGTGGTCAAGTCAATAGGAGAATGACACAACAACTGAACACAAAAAGAGAAATGTGAAGGCAGTGCAAGTAGGCCAGCCAGTAGCATGAATGTTGACCAAAACAGTAGCGGACAGGTTGACGATGACAAAGGACATGACATTAGTAGGGCAAGTCAATGTAGGGAAATCGTTGGTGAACAAGCAACATCAGCTAGATTGCAACAAATCAAATATGGTGCAAGCATGAGTAGCACACAAGTCAACACAAGATTTGTGTTGGGAATAAAGGGCCATTATGCCTTTTACGGTGTTCGGATATGCACGCACCCTTACACACGTACTATATATTATTTTCAAAAGCCTAAAGTGGTACTTTGAGATTGTACCCACATCGAGTCTTGTGCTCTCTCTCTCTCTCTCTCTCTCTCTCTCTCTCTCTCTCTCTCTCTCTCTCTCTCTCTCTCTCTCTCTCTCTCTCTCTCTCTCTCTCTCTCTCTCTCTCTCTCCCCCTCAGCGAACCACAACATCATGTCTCAATCCTCGTGCACTCCATTGACAAACGGTATCAGAGCTTAGGTTGCTGGATCTGCGACAAGACTATGTCAGGACAGTCATTAGAGCATCAAGACTGTGTCAGATAGTCCATCAAACTACATCATTCCGTCAGGCTATGTTAGACAATCTGTCAAACTGCTTTAGTCCATCAAACAACTTATACTGCAGGTAGCAATCCAATCAAGGTAACTGGACAGATTTTTCATTATTTTTTCAAAATTTCAAAGGTTCTCTGAATTAGATCTTTGGCCCACTGACGGGTGTTCGCATGTGTGAGCACATGTGAAATTTTGAGCCGAAAATTGGGGCTTCTCCTGGATTTGGGGATTGTAACGTGCCCGCTCCTCAAATCGCGGGACACATCTTAGCAGTCCATCGAGAGATATATTTAGAAGATGCCTCCCGGCACTCCCAAGGAATGATACAGGCTTGCCAACTAGGGTCTCTCAGGTCTAGCCCGCAACGGAACTAATCCAGCCCGTTCCCACTAGGATCGACCTGAAGTCCAGGTTCCTAGTCAACATTGTCTAAGGTCATGGACCGACTTTTTCCTAACATTTCCTGTAACATCTCCTTTGAGGAAAGCTCTCGGCTAACCGAGACCACCCTTCCGTAGGATAGACCCATTGGTCACATCCACCACGCTTTCCTCGAGGCTTGTTTTAGTTATCTAAATATCTACCACTTTATGCTTGACACATAAAAATAGCGTCCTTAATTAACCCGTTAGTCACAGGTTCCTTTACGTAATTTAGGCCATAGACACGAAGACAAGATAAAACAAGATCAAACACTTCCTTAACTTATCTTCGGATTAATGTTTGTCTCCCGTCCATACATGAGAATTAAGTGTTCCTTTCTGCCTCCACAGAAAAATACTTCCGTCTCCCGACAATAAAACTCGAAGGTTTATCCTTCCAAGATTCTGCCTTGTAACTAGTATTAAGACCTCGAGATCCCATCTCGAGTCACGTAGAACACTTTTGTAGGGCCCGGAGGCATTAGGATTTACGGCCAGAGCCCCCACTGGCACCCAAGAATCCTCCTACTCCAAGTAATTTCCACGGAGAGACCTCTCGCGATGGGTTCGGTCCACATTCTCGGCGCGGATTCACAACCCCCTTGGTTAGGGTTTGGCAGTTCGCGGGGGGTAGCTAGCGCCATCCTTCCTTAATTATTCCTTTAAGACATCAACCACAGCTGAAGCAACCAGCATAGTAACAATTTCTAGGGAAAACATCCCTTTCATTTCCAATCAAGAGAATATCATTTCCTACATCAAGCAGTCACTTTGCTTATAAACCACTTGTCCTTAGTAGGATCTCCTCTTACCAAGGCAACCAGCAAATTCACTTAGAAATATCCTTTTCAAAACAACCAAGCATGAGCCTTGATCAACATTCCATTTAGAGTCAGCTTACTAGCCTAGCTTAAACTAGGAGGGTATCCACTTCAATAGTCTAAGACAAGATCATTAAAAACAACTCACAAGCACGCGTGTTTAATCACTCAACTTCCTTTGAATCTCTCTTTCCCTTGGGTTTTATTCTAGGGTTCCAAGTTGTGAATCCTCGATTCTTTGCACATCTTTTAACATACTTGGTAATCTATAAAACACATTAAATATATATTGCAATACTTGTCATACATTCTTTCTATCCTCTCTTAGTGCGATGCTATGCAGAATTTTACCATCAAACTCATCTCCCGTGCACAAGGATCGTTTAATAAACTGACACAATCTACGATCTTTAACTCCCTTCACATTTAGTCGATGACTTTTTAATCCTAATATGCATGTATTTGTGTGGCTTAAGTACATGAAAGCCTCAAATTCCATGCATTTGTGCATTTGTATGCTAAGAACGGGAACTATTATTTCATGTGTTCATTGTAATCACGGGCGCGAACCATGAATCCTAGCTAATTATTCATGTACTAGATTGGGTGGAAGCCTATTATTTTATGTGAAATATTGTAAAAACCCTATCATTTCATGTGTGTAAACCTATGTGAATTCCAACTCTGTCGTTTCGCGCATGCAACTTGTTCCTAGAGTAAACAAAACCTTATGTACGACATCGATTCTTTCATTCCTTTCCTAAGAACTAATTCCTAAATTAATTTTTAATGCTTAGAACCTGGGCTTGATTCATGTATGCTGCATTGGTTGTTCTGCTCGGCCCTCCAGCATTACCGGTGGCTTGGGCACCTATGCTGGAGATTGGGCAATCTGGACCTTGACGGGTTTCGGGTTGACGGGTTTGGTTGGGCAAGACCGTTGGGTGGGGCCTTCGCTGAGAGGGTGGTTTGGGTGTGGTTCCTTGCAGCTGCCCACCAACTCCCACTCCCTCTCCTTCTTTCCCTCTCCCTCTCTCTTCCCCTTCTTTTCTACTATTTCTTTCTCTCTTCTTCTTCCTTTCTCTTATTCTCCTACTCTCTCTCTCTCTCTCCTTCTCTTCCTCTCCTCTTGCTACCTCTTCTTCTCCTTCTTCTTCCACTACTTCTCTCCCTTCTTTTTCTCCCTTCCTCTTCTTCTTCTCCTCTCTCTCCCTCTCCCTCTTCCTCCTCCCCTCTATCTCTTCTTCTTCTCTCTCTCTCTTCTCCTTCTTTTCCTCTCCTCTCCTCTATCTCTTCTTCTTCTCTTCCCTTTCTCCCTTCTTCTCTTCTCTCTCTCCTTCTCTTCTTCTCTCCCTTTCTTTCCTTCTTCCCCCTTCTTCTCCTTCTCTTCTTCTTCTCTCCTCTATCTCTTCTTCTTCTCCCTCTCTCTTCTCCTTCTTTTCTTCTCCTCTCCTCTATCTCTTCTTCTTCTCTTCCCTCTCTCCCTTCTCTTCTCTCTTCTCTCTCTCCTCTATCTCTTCTTCTTCTCCCTCTCTCTTCTCCTTCTTTTCTTCTCCTCTCCTCTATCTCTTCTTCTTCTCTTCCCTTTCTCCCTTCTTCTCTTCTCTCTCTCCTTCTCTCCCTTTCTTTCCTTCTTCCCCCTTCTTCTCCTTGTCTTCTTCTTCTCTCCTCTATCTCTTCTTCTTCTCCCTCTCTCTTCTCCTTCTTCTCTTCTCCTCTCCTCTATCTCTTCTTCTTCTCTTCCCTCTTTCCCTTCTTCTCTTCTCTCTCTTCTCTCTCTTCTCTCTCTCCTCTATCTCTTCTTCTTCTCCCTCTCTCTTCTCCTTCTTTTCTTCTCCTCTCCTCTTCTTCCTACCTTTCTCCTTTTCTCGTTGAGCACACAGCGGGGGGGGCTAGCACAGGCGATGGGGGGGAGAGGATTCTATAGCAACGGCAATGGGGGGGAGCTTCCCATCATGACGAGGGTGGCCCTTTTAAGGGGGGGCGCAAGTCAACGTCGCCACCTGGGCGGCATGCCCCTCCCCTTCCTAATTCACTCCCTCTCTCTCTCTCCCCGACGTACTATCAGGGGGGGAGGGAGAGGGAAAAAAAAATAATTGAAAAAGGAGGGGGGGGGGGGGGGTAAGTTACAGGGATTTTGATGCAGAATAGGACAATCTGATTTAGAAAGTGCAAATTTGGTGCACATTTGCACGGGAAATTTGGGGTTTTTCACATTTTAGTGAAATTTTGTCAATTATGCTGAAATTTGTGCACATCGGACCCAAGAAAATTGGGGCTTTTGCAGGATTTCATTAAATTGTGTAAGAATTGCTTGGTATATGCACTTGGCTACATGTATTGATGCAATTTGGACGGATTTGACTTTGAAAATTTGGGGCTTTTGATCGTAGTTGTCAAATTTTTTCCAAGAATGCATTTGGAACAAAAATTGCAATAGAATTTTGGGGATTTTACATGCAATTGGTGCATTGGCCTATAAATCTAGCTGTAATTGATTGTGGAGTGCAGTAGCAAACATTCTGTAATTCTAGAAATCAATTTGTAGATTTGAAATTTTTGAAATTCCATGATTTTCACTGCTGATTGGTACTTGCAGTGTACTGTGGTCATTTGTGTGACATTTGGGCTTGCATTTGTTGACATTTGAGTCAATTTAGTGCTGCAAATCATGGCTGGAAACAGTGACAGCAATTAGCCTTTGCACATCAAGAAGCTTGAGGATGCACACAATTTTGCAATATGGCAAAAACAATGCTACAATGTCTTGGTGTAGAAGAAACAAGTGAAGCCCATCAAAGCAAAGGGAATAAGACCAGCAGGTATGGAGCAAGAAGAGTGGGATGATTTGGATGAGCTTGCACGCTCTACCATAGAGCTCTTAGTGTCAGACAAGTTGCTCTTTAACATTGAGAAGCTGAATTTTTCATATGAAATGTTGTAAAGACTTGAGGAATTGTATGCTTAGAAAAGAGCAACCAACAAGGTTTATTGGCTAAAAAAGTTTAGGAACCTTTGCATGAAGGAAGGTACAACCATGTTTGTACATTTGAATGAGTTCAACTCAATTTTTAGTCAGCTGATTGCATTGGATTTCCACATTGATGATGAGTTCAAGGCTACTTTCTTGCTATGCACTTTGCTTGAAAGTTGGGATACTTTTAGGACAGCTTTGAGTAACTCAAATGCTCATATGTTATATTGTGATGTGGAGAGTTCTTTACTGATGGAGAACTCAATAGGCAAAATAATTCAGTAAACAAGTCTTCTAATGCATTGCTCACTAGGGGCAGATTTCAACAAAAGGGCAGTTCTGAAAATAGAGCACACAACAAGTCTTGTGGCAAAAATGTTAGAGTGTCATCATTGTGGCAGGAAAGGGTACTACAAACGGGACTGATTTCAATTGAAGAAAGAGAAAGGTAGAAGCAAAAACATTGAAGACAACAAGGGTGAGAAAAAAATAGCCAACTTGCAAAGAAAATCAGTTTGAAGATGGAGGAGGTAAATATAGTCACTCATGAGAATGATAGTGACGGTGATGTACTCCTTGCTTCTTCTTTGAGTGCACATGCATTGATTGCCAATTCTGACGATGACATGTACACTTGGATATTTGACTCAGGTGCGTCTTTTCATGTCACACCACATCATGAGTGGTTTTTTGACTACAATGGTAGTGCACGTGGTATTGTCCACTTGTGGGATAACTATGCATGTCAAATTGCAGGCATTTGCAATGTGAAATTGGAATTTCAGTATGGCTCTATGTTTGTTTTGCATAATGTGAGGCATTTACCTCAGCTCAAGAAGAGCTTGATAAGCACAGGGCAGTTAGATGATGAAGGCTATCATACCACCTTTGGGGATAGCAAATGGAAAATTTGTAAGGGCTCTCGCATTGTTGCCAAGGGCTCTAAAAGTGATACTTTGTATCCTTTGTATGTATCTAGCGTGCATGACCATGTAGTTGCCATAACTAAGCAGCCAAGTGTTTCTTTGTGGCATAGCCAATTGGGACAGATGAGTCTAACTAGAATGAAAGTGCTTTCTCATTTGGGTTATTTGTCATATTTGAGGTATTTTGATTTTGAACAATGTGATCATTGGTACCTTAGGGATTGTCCTTTTATTCATTCTCACATAATGGATATGATCCTCCAACACTCTTCTCTCTTGTTGTTCACTTGTTCATTAGAAATGTGTGTGAGTGCACGTGTGCTGTTGAACCCTAGCTTAAGAGTTTTACATACTCACAAAAAAGACACCAAGTATTATCTCTTCCAACCATGGTAGGAAATCATGGGTAGATCAACATTTAATTGCTGCCACAATCAAATTGAATAGTAAATTTGGGAAAAAATTAGAAATTTTGGTGAAAATCAACATTAAATTGTTGGCATTTGTAATTTTGTGGACACACATTACGAGGTAGGTGTACCATAGTAGTATGCAATAGTGCATTGTTGTTATTATTGTGGTTGAGTGCCGATTTGGGTGACATTGTGCACACTTTGGCATTTGTGTCACAATTTGATACTTGTTTGACAATCCCAAAGGATATCTGGTACTTTGAGTATTATATACACTATACTTCAACATTGAAATATTTGGCTGCAAATTTTTACTCATTTTTGACAGCATGTCACGTTAGGAAAACAATGATCAGAGCAACATCCTTGGTGTCCTCACTCAGGAGGACAAGGTTGATGGCTCGAACTACCCATTGTGGAGTTTTGTGGTCCACATTCTTCTTGTTGGGAAGGACTTGTGGGACTATGTTATAGGTGACTTGCAAGAACTAGGAGGTCTCGCATCTTAGACACCTTAGCATCACTCTCAAGGATAGGATGTTGGTGCTATCGTGGTGTTGCTTCTTCTCCCCCCTACTACAGAGGATCAAAGGAAATGGGATTTGAAGGATGCTCAAGCACTTTCTTTGATAGCATTGTCAATGAAAAGGGTCATCATTCCAGCAATTTGATCTTGCAAGTCCTCAAATTCAGCATGGGACATACTTGAGCATATGTTTGTTGCCCGCAATGAGACCAGAATCTTCTACCTTCGTTGAGAGCTGGCAAATGTAAACATGGATGAGGGTGATAGCATGACGAATCACCTTACTCATTTACAGGATTTTGCATCAACAACTGCTCAATGTTGATGAGATTATTTAGGATGTTGAATTGGTGAACATCACCTTGATATTGTCATTGGGGGGGGGGAGGGGGGAAGGGATAGCAGCCCCTTTTGTGGAGTTGGAAGGCCTCTTGTTGTGAGAGAAGTAGACTCAAAAGAATGTTGCATTATGTTTAGGTGATGTGGTTTTACTTTCCAAGTTTTAAGGCAAGGGTAAAGCTAGGCAAAATGTACAAAATCAGCAAAGGGGTGATGTTGGACAGCCATCAAACAAGGCTATCCAAGACTTAGATAAGTCAAAAAAGAAGGGAAAATGTCATTATTGCAAGAAGCTTGGTCACTATATTGATGAGTGTTGAAAGAGATTGGCCAAGGAGAAAAAAGACTCCGATTTGGCTATCCAAGAGGCATCAGGTAGCAAATCAAACAACATATGGTGATGCTTCAGCCAAATTCATAGAGGGAGATTATGAATTTCTCACTTGCAAATATGATTCTTCTATGGTTGATTCAACATTTAATGTTGCTAAAACACAGTAAACATGGTAGTTTGATAGTGGTGCTTCAAAGCACATCACTTTAAGAAAGTGTTTGTTTACTTCTTTGCATTCAGCCCCTATTGCTAGGAAGCGTCACATGTGCGAACATTAGTAGCTATGATGTTTGTGGCATTGGGATAGTCACCATTACTACTATAGATGGTTCAAACTTCATGCTTTCAGATGTATTACTTATGCTTGGCATTACAAAGAACATTTTGTCTATTTCAACTTTCAATAAGCATGGCTTTCAGGCCATCTTTGAGAATGACAAAAGTATTGTCAGTAGAGAGATTGACTATGCACTCCAGTTGTTTGGCACCCTGTACAAGGGTTTATTTTTGTTAGACACTTATGATCGAAAGTCTCATGATGCTCTGGTAATTGCTAGTCTTACACCCATTGTGTAGAATGTGGAGCTTTGGCATACTCGTTATGGATATATGAGCCTTGGGAGCTTGATGTCCCTTCAAAGGTATCATATGGTAGATGTGTTGCCTCTATTGGAGACTCCACCTCCTCATGCATGCAAGGGATGTGTTTTGGGCAAGATGCAAAGGTTTGCCTAAAAAAAGGATGGTGCAATGCATGCTCTCCAAAAAATGCAGCTTATTCACCTTGATGTTTGTGTTTCCATGAGGACACGTGCACTTGGGGGTCACCTTTATTTTGTTACATTTATTGTAACTACTTGAGGTATACATGGGTGTATGGATTGAAGGTTAAGTCCAATGTATTCATGCGTTTTAAACATCTTGTGGTAAAGCTTGAGGTTCAAACTAGTTTAACAGTTCAGTGCATAGATAGGGGTAGGGGGGTACATGTCTTGTGCATTTGAGACATTCGTTGGATTGTGGCATTATACATGAAACCATTATTAGAATGACTCCTCAACAAAATGGAGTTGCTAAAAGGAAGAATGACACTCTTATGGAATTGACTCATTGTATGTTAAAAAGTAAGGGGCTGCCACATAAATTTTGGTTAGAAGGGCTTCAGTGTGCCAATCATGTATTGAATAGTGCACCTACAAAGGCTTTGAAGACGATCACTTTGTTTGAGGCTTGGCATGGAAAAAACCCAAGTTGACTACTTTTGGGGTTTTAGTTGCCTAGCCTACGCACATGTACCGAAAGAGCTTCGTAGGTAGCTTAACGATAAGGCTGTAAAATGCATTTTTATTGGCTAGAATTCGAAAAGCAAAGGCTATTGCATGTATGACCCATGCACGAAGAAGGTCTTTGTTAGTAGGGATGTTGCATTTGCTGAAAATGCAGCATTTTCTCATAAACAATTTCAAATGCCGGTAACACTTGACATTGGTGATGTTTTTAAAGGCCTTTTACCACTTTCTTTGGAGTTTGTGCATGGTGTAAATGGCATGACAGACCTATTACAGCAAGCTATTATTGCTTCATATGCTCTCAAATAGTAGGGTATTGATGAGGGCAAAAGCAAACCTAAGATGCTTGTTACAAACTCTTCAAGAGAGTAAAATCGATGCCCCATTACCTCAGTGTACTAGATGGGCTGCTAGACATGAATCAAAAGGCCGCCATCACGATACTTCTTCATGTATAAATATGAATCCATATCACTGCGTGTATAGCCTTGTGAATACATAAAAGCATCAAACTTGTGGTACCATTCCCTAGGTGCCTGCTTAAGGCCATAAAGGCTCTTTCTCAATCTACACACCAAGTGTTCCCTACCTTTTTCCTCAAAGCCCTTAGGCTACTGCATATAAATCTCCTCATACACGTCCCCATGTAAGAAAGTTGTCTTAACATCTATCTGATAAGGTCCAAATCTAACTGAGCAACCAATACTAGTATCAAACATAGGGTAGTCATCTTAACTATAGGAGAAAAGACTTCCTCAAAGTCAACACCATGCTCCTGTTTAAAACCCTTAGTAGCCAATCTAGCCTTATATGTAGGCTTGGGACATCTATGGGTGCTCTTCAACTTATACACCCACTTGTATGGCAGTACATGCTTTCCACCAGGTAAAGGAACCAGTTCCCATGTATGATTTTTCTATAAAGAGTTAAACTTTGAACTACATGGCCCTCTCCCAAGAGTGACTATCACCATGGCACATGGCCTCATCATAAGTGAGAGGCTCATCTGCATCTATCACCATCGCATAATCAACAGAGGGCTCAAATAGCTTAGGAGGACATCTGGCTGTAATAGAGCATCTCAAGATAGACCCTTTCATGTATTGTCCTATTCATGCACTTAACCATACCATTCTAGGGTGGGGTGTACAGGGCAGTCAATTGACGCTTGATACCCCTCTCATCGCAAAACTACTCAAAGGCTTTAGAGACATACTCACCTCCATTATTTGACCCTAGGTATTTCAATCTATACCTAAATTGGTTCTCAACCAATGCAAGCCAACATTGAAAGGTAGCCAAAACATCAAATTTTAGCTTTATGGGATATGCCCAGACCTTATGCGAGTAATCATCAATGAATGTGACAAAGTTCTTTGCACCTCCTAATGACTGACTGGGCATAGGTCCACAGACATCAGAATGAACAAGAGCCAAAAGCTCACCCATGAGCAGAGTGCCAGACTTCTTATGCGTATAACGTGTCTGCCTGCCATACAAACAATGATCACATGACTCAAAACACTAATATTCAAGGGGCGGAAGATACTGCAAAATGAGTAAGCATATTCATTCCCTTTAAGGACATGTGCCCAAAGCGACGATACCAAAGAGACACATGTGAAACTACAGCCACATACAAAACATGATCTATGAATCTAGATACAACCAAGGGATATAAAGTGCCAGACTTGGCACCACATGCCAGAACAAGGTTCCCACAAGTGATCTTCCAAGAAGAATCCCAAAAGGAAACAAAGTAACCCTCATCATCTAGTGTGCCAACAAAGATAAGACTCTTTGTGTGAGAGTTGGTACATGTCAAACATTATGCAAAGTAAACATGCTACCTAAACCAAATTGCAGTCGAATATCACCAATACCAACGATCTACAATGCCAAGTCATTCCCTAAAGGGACAGATCCAATCATACTGTGATAGGAATAGAACCACTCTCTATGAGGAGTCACATGAAAGGAAGCCCTTTAATCCATCAACCAACATCGAGTAAAACCAGGCAAGGCATCAAACAAATGTGACTCATCCAAAGAAGAAGCTGCAAGGATGTAATCATCATCAGATTCAGGTCGCTGTACTACATTGATCTCTTCGATCTTAATACTGGACTTAGCAAGGACAATGCTGCCATCATTACATTTTTTCTGCACTCCAAACATTGAAGATATGGCTATCCTTGTTTTATGACGACATGCTGCACTGTTTGCACAGTTAATAGCTGAAGCTCAATGACTCAAAACCAATACTCAGTGTTAATGGTAAATGCCAAGAGGAGTGGTAAACAATGCCAAAGCCTTTGTCCAATGTCAGGGAGTGGTTGAGCAAGCACAAGTGCTTGAAAGTGGCCATAGCTAAAAAAACGTGTTTGTATTTCCAGCCCTAAATATTGAGTTGAATACTCCTTGAAATAAGCTCAAAGTAGGCTCAAGATTTCCTTGAGATAGCCCCAATAGGTCCTAACAGGTCCTAGAGCAATGAGAGCTCAATATGAACCTCAAAAGGTGGAGCTATGGCTGCCAATGGTGAAACCCTACTGTAGGTAACTCAAATGAGAGTTGGGGTGGTAGAAATGGCCAATGGGTTGGTGGGGTTGAGCTGGGAGGAGTGGTTGTTAGGCTAGTGGCTGGTTGAGTGCAAAGAGAGGAGAGAGAGAGAGAGAGAGAGAGAGAGTTCAGTTTGTTAGTATTTATATGTGCATTATGGAGGGTGTGGAGAACTTTGAGCTATAGACATGAGTGGCACCTTAAGCTAGTGAGGTCTTTGATGGTGGGATGGGGCATGAGCTCAACAGTAAGGTCTAAGACTACATGATGAGTGTCATGATCAAATGGTGGGTGGCTAGGAGTCGTGCCAAATCACAGATGTGGGGGTCAAATCACGAGTAGAAAGGGTTTGAATTATGGGTGACCAAGGATCATGCCAAATTGTGGGTGGGCAAGGGTTGTGGGCATGGACATGCAAGCACGAACACACATGGATGGGCAGACTTAGAGTAGTCAGTGGGTGGTGGCAATACATTGACATGTGGCTAATGAGGAGTGTCTCTCGTGGGGAGCTAGAGTGGACATGTGGTGCATGCCTTAAAAGCTTTGGATAAGGAATGTAGATGTAGAAGATAATATTTAGTGGGATTAAGAAAAAGTGTTAGTGTAAAGAAAAGTGTCAATATATTCTATCATGTTATGGAGGGGGCATCCTTTAATTGGCCAATATATGTCATTTGTTTTCACTAACTTGTCACAGTTGACTTGGGGTGTGAAACAAGCCTAGCACTATGAAACTTAAAAAGTGATCAAGACAAAGAGGAAACACTGTAGCAACTTACCTAAGAGCAACTTTCCATGGGAAGTTTGAGAACGCCCCCTCAAACTCCCCAAACTCTCCCTCTAAATTTGGGGTTATCTTCTTGCATGACTAAAGAATGTTTTCCTTTCAGTCTATGTACATGTTGGTCTTTGTTAGGCACAAAAATAAACAATTGATCAACCTTAAAAAGCATGTTCTCATCACATTTGCATCAACTGTAAGCAATGAGGGCTCTAAAATGAGCTCAGAATGGTACAATTGGCAAAAGTTTGAGGAGATGCACAACCCTCTGTATAGTTTTAGCATATTGTCATCACATTTGGTGTGAAGGTGCCAATTTTAGACATTCCCATTGGGAAACACCCTATAGGAAGAGGCACACACACACACACACACACACACACACACACACACACACACACACACACACACACACACACACACACACACACACACACACACACACACACAGGTGGTAACCTCTAGTTTTGTAATAAATCATAAGTCACCTAAGTCTAGAGAAAGCTAGGGTTAAGTATAAAAGGTGGAGATGTAACTTGTGAGGGATCTTTATGCCATTTTCAAACAATACATGTTTTGAGGTTCCTTTCTCCCACCAACTAAGAGGGTGCATGCTCTTAGCCACCAAGATATGGGGTGCATACCATGTCCCACCTTGACATGAGGTGAGTATTCATGTTGTAGCTTACATCTACGATTCTCAACCTTCCTTGGCAATATTATTTCAAGCTTAGCTACCTTGGCTATGGCTACCTTGGAAGCATGGTGTATTTCTTGTATTTCCTTGCAAGAATGGTGTATTTCATGAATTTCCATTTATTTTTCATGTTCACTCTAATCATGCCATAGAATCAAAAGAAAAAACCTCAATGAAAGTAAACTGTGTGGATACCTTTCAATCATTATGTCTCCATGTCTCCCTCTTTGTGTGTATAATCTTCATGCTTGCTACAGGTTTTAGTACCCAAATTAAGGTGTTGTTGTTGAGGCAGCAAAATGTGGGTGATAGATTGGAAAAGAAGGTCACATTTTCAATTTTGGCTATTTCTCCTAGTGCCCCCCCTAGAGCACGTGTGTGTGTGTGTGTGTGTGTGTGTGTGTGTGTGTGTGTGTGTGTGTGTGTGTGTGTGTGTGTGTGTGTGTGTGTGTGTGTGTGTGTGTGTGTGTGTGTGTGTGTGTGTGTGTGTGTGTGTGTGTGTGTGTGTGTGTGTGTGTGTGTGTGTGTGTGTGTGTGTGTGTGTGTGTGTGTGTGTGAGAGCGAGAGCTAGGCTATAGGTGATAGAGGAGCATATCCTTTTCAAGATCGAACAAAGTGTTGGGGGCCTATAGGGCTAAAATTTGAAACCCTACCTTAGCACTCCTTGAGAAGCTCTAATTTTAAGGCAGGCCTTCAACTTAGAAGTTTAAAAAACCAACTTGGACTTCATAAGAGAACTTAGTTTTCATACAAGCCTTAGCTTAGAAAAACTAAATTTTTATATGGACCTTTATAAATTTAAGTTTTCTAAATATGATGTAACTTGTTAAAAACTACTATACTATAAATTTAATATTTCTAAAAGTTCACATACTTTAGTTCAATTAAGCCAAAAGAAGTAATAATATGATAGAATATATGATTTTCTACATTGAAACATATCATACCAATAAAAATTGACACATATAAAAAATATTGATAATGTCATGTCAAATTAAATTCATATGAGCCAAGCATGTCACACAAAAAGTCAACCACCATCAAATCTAGTATCTTTGTTGTGAAGCTAAATTGTGGTGTCTTCTTGTCTTCATCTCTTTCCAAGTCTCAAAGACTTTGTCCCACATAACCTCATGCAAGTTTGTGGGGCACTTAAAGATAAAAGCATTATCATATTGAGTGTCTCTAAGCATAAGTAGCTTCTATCATCATCTTTAATCTGGTTTTCTTTTGAGAGTCCATGCTCACAAGCAATTGTTCTCAAAGGAATAACAAGCATTATTTGCCACAACCTCATTAGGTTAGGATATGCTTGTATCCATTCAGCTTGATTTCCACACTCTTTCCATGCATCATGAAAACCAAAACTTTTGTAAGCTTTATAAAGTGTAAGCATAAAGTGCTCTACCTCCACTTCACATTGAGCTACAACAATAAATATATACCTAAACTTACTACATAAGTGTCCCAGAAATGTTCCCATTTGAGTATCCCTAATGTCAAGGTCTATATCATATGACCTTGGATAAATTTTTGTGGCAAAAATGAAAAATGGAAGATCTAGAAATCTCATTTCAAGCTCTTGGACCACCCTCTCAACAAATGCCTTTCCAATAACAATGCAAGAACTTTGTGATCCATCCACACTAACATCTAGAAGAGTTGAGTAATGTTATGCATGTGCTACAAGGCATCCATTCTTATCACTTGTGACATAATATCCATCCTTTGACATATCAAGGAGCTTTTTAAGCCAATCCAAAAGATGAGTGGCGTAGATAACACTTCTTCAAAATTTTGATGGCTATCTCAATTTGAACTGCAACTTTTGTAATATCCATAGCTTGCTTTTGAAAGAATAGGTTCAAATCATTTACCTCATGCAATACATCAGAAGGAGAAAATGTACTTGATATGTGGTAACCATTGCATACATTGTAGCATCATTCTTTTTGAAGTCTACAAGCAAGATAGGCATTACATCAACAAGCCTCTCCATAACATTACCTTGAGACAACCAATGGACTTCATGAATGTGTAAAATCTCTAGAGGAGAGAGATCAAATGCCTTCATCAATCTAGCAAAATCTTGGTGTCTTTTTGTAAAACCATTCACCCATGAGTATACCTTGTTTGCAAACTTATCCATATCAGCAAACTTTGTTAAGCTTTGGCATGCAACTGATATAGCAAGTGCCTCTCTATATGCAATGCAATGCACACTCACAAGCTTCTTTTCTACATCTTTTTATAGCATTTGGCCATGGAAAAGAGAGCTTCCAATCATCTTTGAGACATTAGGAGAAATATGGACTCTCTTTTTTGCCCATTAAGGAGCGAATAAACAAATATAGGCCTAACTAATGAGAGAGCTAGGATTCCAAATTCATGTAACATGAATCTTCTAGCCACATCTTGGCCCAAATCTTCCCTTAGAAATAAAATAAGGGGAAATGTGGGAAATACAATGCTGAAACTTCCTGGAAGTTTGTGACTCAAATTTTTGTTTTCTTATTTTTTTATGTTTGACTTTTCATTTCTCCCCTTTTCAGTTTCCCCTCTTACTTAGGCGGAACGTGTTCGGAGCTCTATAGTGGTCTTTTTTACTCAGTTGGATCTTGTCTCTTTCTCTTGATTTCAGTCATGATAGACCCTAATCAACCCCTAATCTGCCTGTAATCTTAGCTTTTAATCTACCTCTAATTAGTATCCAATCTTATCTTCTATTCTATCCAAAATATTCTCTCTCTCTCTCTCTCTCTCTCTCTCTCTCAATTAATCAAAGATATTTAAACACATTTATACAAAAGCTTGGCTAGTGGAGAACAATAACATCATCTTATCTTCTATCCTAATTTACTCTTCTCTATCACTTATTTTCTTAGTTTATCTCACACAGTTCGCTCTCTTTTCCCCCACCTTCTCCCTCTTTCCCTCCTCTCTCTCTCTCTCCCTCCCTCCCTCCCTCCCTCTCTCTCTCCCTCTCTCTCTCTCTCTATGAATTGACACTTAAGGATTAAACAATAACTATGAAAAATAATAACATCACAGAGATTAAAAAAATAAAGATACCTTCATTATCACTTGGTTGCTCGTAGTATAGAGTGTTGAAGAGGAAGATATCTTATAGCACAGTATTGAAGAGGGAGATTGCTTGTAGCAGGATAGAGAGTGTTAGATAGAGATTATTTGATTTCAGCAAATGTTATCAAAACCACTCCTGAGATTGCTTGTAGTAGGGTAGAGAGTATTGTAGATAGTAATGAGTGTTGCTTTAGAAGAATTCGTATGCAAGAAACCATACTCTGGAGGGAAGGAGAAGAGTACATAAAATTTCAGACAAAACTAGAGCTTTAAGAGGGAATGAAGAAATGCCCAGAAATAGGCATATACTTGTTCAAAAATGATAAAAATTTACAAAGAAATTCTTGAGTCAAAAAGGTGTCTCTAGGTAAAAAATAATCTTAAAATATGATGTGCAAGTCATTTTACATCATTTTTTAACTTCCGCCCTTTTAAGAAGCAAGAATGAGAATGATTCTAATATATTTTCATGTTAAAAAGTCATGACGGCGTTAAAGAGTCGTATATTAATGATTGGCTCTATTTTTACAGAAAATAGAATTGTATTTTTTTAGTTATGAGGATTTTGAGAAAAAGTGACCTTATCCTACAGTTTGAGAATAAAATAATAGGTAAAATCTATTGAAAATACAAATACGAGATTTACTTGATTGTAGAAAATCTATTATTCTAATATTATTTTGGAATCTCTTTTTAGAGAGAGAGGTGAGAGGAACCCCTTAAGGGGCAAAAAAGAGAGTCCATATTTCTCCTAATGTTTCAAATGATCTCCTTTCCTTGGGCTGCATTTTTTTTAATTCCATGTCATCCATCGCTAGATTGGTTCCTCCCTCAACATTGGGAGTCACACTCTCCTCTAACATTGCCTCATTAAGATTGATGCTTAAATTGCTTGATGTAATACCAACAACATTTTGTAAAGACTTTTGTCGTAGATCTTTTGGGGAACAACCTATATTAGTCCTCTTTATTGAAGGCTCCATCCTAAAGTAGTGAAGTCTATGCACAACAGAACAAGGCCAATAATTAGATCTAGTGTGGAACCTTTAATTCACTCTCATAAGTCAAGGTAGGTGTAAACTAAAACTTATTTTTAGATTGAAATATGAAGTTGATGATAATTATCTAACTTGGCTACTTATATGTCGTTCTAAGCTCATAGCTTATGATTGATGTCCTTGTAGTTTTATACTACAATCACTTCATGCCCCTTAGATAGCCTCATTCACTTTGTCACAAACAACAAAAGAACGTGCATGAGTTTGAGACTTGTGAGTTATGTTGCAACTTGTATCATGTGTGCACTAACTCGCAACTTCTACAACCTCTTCATAATTTTAGTATACTTTGAAGTTCTCATCATATCTCTCTCTTAATCTACTTCTAAGTTCTCATCACATCTCAAGGTTATGACTTAGTATCTCTCTCTTATCACATTATATCTCTCTCCTAGTATACTTCTGAGTTCTCATCACATCTCAAAGTTATGACTTGTGATTCACCCTGTTAACTATGCTTGGAATCAATAGTGTTCGACCAAGTACCCTTTAGGTTGTCCCTTCAAAAGCATCCTGTTAGCCTATTAGGTAAGTTTCAATTTGTGCTTTACTTCTTGTTCTAGAAACTATAAAGAAAAAGGATAGTTTGATTATTTAATTTGTCTTGTAATTCTCATTGATACTCTCTTTGAATCATAACTATTTACAGGTGGAATGTTTGCAAAGTCTAAGCTATCATGATATTAGCTTTCTATGCATCTAAGAAAGCATTTAGGTAAGAATTTGGGAATGCTAAGACGTGACAACTTCTTAGTCTATTATGTTCAACAAGCATTGCTATTGTATTGTTTTTTTCCTTCAAACGAAACTCTAAGTTTGTTATGTCTAACACGCATTGCTATTGTATTGGTTTGTCCCTCAAATCAAAGCCTATTTTTATTTCTTCAAACCGAAATCTAATCTAAGTAGATGAAATTGTATAATGTACTATGCTTGGGTCATGGGAGCACTTACTTATCTCAAATCTCGATTTTGCATTAAAAAACAGAGTAGTAGACATTCATGAGCTTGCAATAGTTATTAATGAAAGCCTCAATGCTCCAAATTCCCTTCTTGAAAACTAGTTGTTGTGCAAGAAGTCCAGCATCTATTGATGAGCAATGTATCTTCAGATTGCAATCACCGCAGGTTGGAGCACAGACCATAGAAGCATCTAACGCAAGCTAGAGGAGTAGTTGACATAGGTTGGAGCTTCAAGCTGGCCGTTGGCTACTGGAGCTTTGAACTGTGCTACGTGGGTGGTGGGCCAACTTGCTACTTGGGTAGGAACTTAAAGGGAGCTTGTGGTTGATGCAAACCTGGCTAGAATAATGTTAGCATGAGCAATTACATGTTGGAGGAGTGTTGGTGTGACCCAGGAATAAGCTGGTGGTTGGTACAAACCTAGCCTGAGACGCATCAGCATGAGCACTTGTAGGTTGGAGGAGTAGTGGTGAGTTGTGAATTGTAGGCTTGGAAGTTGGAGCCTATAGACCCGTCACATCTTTGCGGCCTCATGTCGACAAGTTGTAGCTTGAGCCTTCAGGTTGGAGGTCGATGGCAAGCCACAAATACTCTTGTTCCTCAAGAGTTAGGATTTTGCACACAACGCATTGTACAATGCACACGGTACACTGTATAGCTTGAGAGAGAGAGAGAGAGGGGCTAGCCGCTAGTGGGGTGGATAGGTTAGACTGTATATGATAGATGAGAATAGACATTGATTAGTTTAAAGAATTATTTATTTAAATTAATGATCAGTTTAACTCTAAATTCTAAAAATTTGATTTTGACACTCAATTTTTGAAACTGACATTCATATGAAACCCGAAGTCTAACTTAAACCTCTGGTATCTAATGCCCAAAAAATCACACTTGGCATTCTTTTGCCAACCAAGTGTCGTGAAAGACTTTTGTAGAAACCCCAATACCCCTTTGACGCGCATTAAAGACTTCAATATGCAGTAGTGCTAGATGGAGACCGGAGAGAGAGAGAGAGAGAGAGAGAGAGAGAGAGAGAGAGAGAGAGAGAGAGAGAGAGAGAGAGAGAGAGAGAGAGAGAGAGAGAGAGAGAGAGAGAGAGAGAGAGAGAGAGAGAGAGAGAGAGAGTATATTAACGTCTCTAAAAGGCCAATGTGGCCTATGAGACCAAAGCAGTACATACAATGATGGTGTGTTTCTCATCTGGAACGAGAAAAAATATGAAAAACATGCCTATAAGACTGAAAAGGAAATGAAATAGTGTCCTATAAAAGGGAAACATGTCAGTGATCTGAAAGTGAGAGTAGAGAAAGGAAAACTCTCCATCAATGATATGTCTGTTCTCTAGGCAGGTGTATCTCTGCATGGCTGAGGCGTCTCGGCATCTGTCTCCTGTGGCGCTCAATGATGGCTTTAATTTGTCTGTGGTGTGGATGTCTAGGCCTTCGTCCGGGTGGACGTGGGCGCCTAGACCGGCTAAGTGCCACTGCTCTATCCAAAGGGACACCTACAGAAGATGAGGTCCAATGATGATGTACTCCTGTAGGCTGTGTGGCAGTAGTAGTGGTATCTGCCATACTCTGTCGTGTATCAGTGAAAAAGTCAGTGACTGCTCTCTGTCTATGTGAGTCGAGCTGTGGGGGCCTCCTACTCCGTAGAATTGTTGCTTTGCGCCTTTGGGGCTCCAAGAGGAAAAATCCCAAGCATATCTGATTCTCAAACTGCATGATCCGTCTCAGGGGTCCAAAACCCTCTCGAAACAAACAGTGGTATCTACCTTGTATGTCATAATATACAGTGCATCGGCAGATGTAGTGTTCCTCTGTCTCTGGCTCTCTGTCGCATAGTGGGCATATGCGTTCTTCTGTCTGTATACCCTCCCATCTGCCTGTCTCAATCCTCAGGTGGTGGGATGAGGTGCGGATTTGACCAATAACTGTGCGTAGTCCATGAGGCAGCTGTGTGTCCATGTAATTGGGTCGGGTGATGAAACCATCCTCAGATACCTGGAGGAAGTGGGTCTGGTAGTGTGCCATCCTCGTGCCATGGGGCGAGGGGGGTCGGATCCAGGTCTTCTCCGTATCTAACTTCAGTATGTCTGCTCTGATCACATGGTTTAGCTCTGATCGGCTTAGGTCAAGTGTAGGGCAATCCAGGCTATAGTCAAAGGGGGGTAGTCTGTCAATCTGCAGACCATGTAGACACATCCATGTACTTATCTGAGCATACCAACACACAGAGAGAGAGAGAGAGAGAGAGAGAGAGAGAGAGAGAGAGAGAGAGAGAGAGAGAGAGAGAGAGAGAGAACTCTCTACTATCTTACTACTATATTATTTTCGCTATAGGTTCGGAAAGCCTCGAACCTCTAGAGGGCTTCCCGAACCTACCCCTTTTTCCAAACCTCATTTTTTCAATTAAAACTCTCCCCCCTTCCCTCTTCCTCACGTGTAATCTCTCATTTTCTCTTTCCCCTCCCTTTTTTCATTAAAGCCTCCCCCCTCCCCCCTCTCTGTCATGTGCAGGGCCTAGGTTTTCTATCTCTCTCTTTCTCCTTTAATAAAATCAAACTTCTTTTTAAATCCAAAGTTTCTCTCTCTCTCTCAGATTAAATTTTTCTTTTAATTAAATATTTTAAAAGTTTTCTTAATTTAAAATTTTTCGAACATAATTTTTCACACACTTTGAGAGAGAGAGAGAGAGAGAGAGAAGAAGAAGAAGAAGATGGAGAGAGGAGGGAGGGAAATATGAAAGAGAATAGTCTTTTTTAAATTAACAATTTTCTTCTCCCCCTCCCCCTCTCTCTCATATGTAAGGCATATGTTTTCTCACACTATCTCTCTTTCTCTATTAGATTAAATTTTTTAATTAAAATAAATAAATAAATATATACAAAGAGCAAAAAAGGAAGAAGAGGAGAGAGAGGGGGAACAAAGAGAAAGAGAGTTGTAGAGGAAATATAAAATTTAAGAGAGAGAGAGAGGAAAAGAAAAAAGGAAAAGAGAGGAGAGAGGGGGGGAGAAGAAAACGTGGAAGAGAGACAGAGAAGAAAAGGAGAGAGAGAAAATAAGAAGCCAAAGAGAGAGAATCTCAACACAGAGAGAATCATAGAGAGAGGAAAGATAAAGTTTAAAAAAAAGAGAAAATAAAAAGTTTGAAAGAGAGAAGAAGAAAAAAAAGGAAAAAAGAGGAAAGAGAAGAAAAAGAGAGGAAAGGGGAGAGAGAGAAAAAAGAGAGAGAGAGAAGAATAATAAGAATAAGAAGAAGAAAGAGAAAAAGAGGTGGAAAAAAGAGAAAATAGAAAAGTCTTTTTTAAATTTAAATATTTTGAGAGAGAGAGAGAGAGAGAGAGAGAGAGAGAGAGAGGGGGAAGAAAAGCATAGAGAGAAGAAAAGGAAAGAGAGAGAAGAAATAAAAAATTTAAAAAGAGAATGAAGAGAGAGAGAGAAGAAGAAAAAAGAGGAGAGGGAGAGAGAAAGAAAAGAGAGGAAAGGGCGGAGAATAAAAAGAGTGAGAAAGAGAGAGAAGAAAAGTGGGGAGAGAAAAAAAAAGAAAGAGAGAAAACTAAGAAAAAAACTAAAATAGAAGATATAAAGAAAAAAAATTAGACAAGAAATTTGAGGGAAGAGAAAGAGAAAGTAAATTAAAAAATTAAAAACAAAAAGAAAATAGAGAAAAGAGAAAAATGAACACAGCAACTTCACTTGTTGCTTCGCGGTGCAAAGCACGTGCTCTAAACTTGGCGGTCTTTGGGGAGAAGAACAAGGGTGCATATTGATGGCAGTGTGCCATGTTGGAATCAGAACCCGGAAAGAGAGAGAGAGAGAGAGAGAGAGTGTGTGTGTGTGTCTGTCTGTGTGCGGGCGCGCGCGCGCGCGAAGAGAGTTTTTACGTGTTATGAGAGAGAGAGGGGGTTTGATTTTGGCTCTTCCCCACTTTGTAAGTGGGTGCCTTTTTTTTTTCCCATCATATCGGTGAAAAGGTGAAGCACAGGCGAAGACTCTGTCGCCCTCCTTCCTCTTTGTTCTTCTTCTTCTTCTTCCTCCTCTTCTCCTCCTCCTCCTTCGTTATCGTCCAAAGCAGCAGAATGAACATATGCGTTCTAAACTCTCACCGCCTTAAGGTCCTTTCATCATCTTTTGGCACATGGGTCCTGTGATTCTCCAGTGACCTGTTTCTGCGATCGCTTGTCAGGTGAGGAGCCTGCTGATCTTCTTGCTAGGGTTCTACAGGCAAGGACTTCCAGGTGATCTTCTCCACCACTTTTGTCAGCAAGTCGAATTGCAGCCTCTCCAGCCAGGTCCATTCCTTTCAATCAAGAGGATCAGCGCTTTTGCTGGCCGCAGACAACTGCTTGTTGTGTAAGGAGGCAGTACACGGGGCAATTGCCGCCATGGATGACTGAGATTGTCAGAGGTGAGTAGAGATCTCCTTTGCCTCTGAGCAGGGGCCTTTGGCGCAGAGATCCAGTTGTACAATGGAACACTGGAGAGCATTTTTCGGAAAAGCAAATGCAGACATTTGGATCATCATCCAAGAGGCTATAAACCTTGCAGCAATTGATTATCCCAAAGAATTCAAGGAGAAACGAGGCGAGATTGCAGAGATACTGTTTGAAAGAAGGTTGCTGCACTTGGATGAATCTGTTGAGGTGAATGAGGCAAACCTCTCTGAAGAAGGTGAATTAAGAGACGACGAAGAGGAAGAAGCAGGTGTTGGAAAGGCACACGATGGTTGGAAGAGAGATGGTTCTAGCTATGACGGGGCAGGGGAAATGCAGAAGGAAGAACTCCTGTTACAAGAAATTGAGTGTGTCAAAGAAACCATCAGCCAGACTGATCATGTATGCTACCACTGTTAGTCTCGCTCTTAGTGAGAGGTTACCTTTTATGCAGTTCTACAAGAAGCCCCTGTTAGTGAAAAGCACGTTGCATAGTTGCACAAATGCTCATCAATATGATGAAGGTTCTGATATTAGGGGCTTCTGATTGAAACCTTCCATTTATGCAGCTGGACAACGTGATCCTGGATTCTTTGCAAAAGTTGGAGGATATGCAGATCACAGTTGATGCATTGAAGGTCATTTTATTGATATCATCCCATATTGATTCTGCTGATTCCATGTGTTATCTTAGTACAGCCTAATTTGCTAAAAAACAAGGGCAACACGATTGATGGTTTCAATTTTGCCTTCAAGTGACAGTCATGTTGTGAGGTTCTATTCATCAAAATTTGTCAGGTCTGAGTTTTCATCGGATAGCAACTAATCTTTCATTTGTTCTGTTTTTGTTAGCAGGTAACTGAGATAGGGAAGCATGTCAATGGTTTGCGCAAGCACCCTTCCAAGCGTGTGCGTGCCATAGTTAAGCGGCTTGTTAGGTACGTGCTACATTTTAAGTTGATATTTCAATTTGTAGGTACTTCTCTGACATATATCAGTCACAAAATGACTGTAAGCTAGTAGACTGTATGGCTGTTGGCAGCTCAAGTCTATTTATTATTATGATTGTCTCCATTTCTCAGGCACTGGAAAGATCTGGTTGATGAATGGGTCAAAAGGAGTGGAGATGAGACTGCTGCTGGTCTTGATACTAACGGAGGAGGTAAGAGGAATTTGTTTGATTGGTTTTGGTGCTTTCCATGTTTGTCTCTCAAAAGCAACAAGGTTCATACTGTTGTGGGCTGACACTTAGAATGTGGAGACATACCAGATGATGTGAGTCAAGAATGTGGGAAATCCTCACCTCTAGCTGACAAGAGTGTAATGCTGGCAAACAGAAATCCCGATGGTGAAGTGACCAAGGTATTAATCATATGCCATGTCTGTGACAAATGTACTTCACTTAAGTCTTAGCTTAATTGCTTTGATTTTGATTATATTTTTACTATTGCACGTTCTTAGTTTTATGTGACCCTGACATTATGAATACGACTAACGTTTGGTTCTATGCATTGGGATTGGAATTTTGCAGCTTTTCAGCTTCTTAAGCAATGATACATGTAAGGCCTTTTTGCCTTCTACAAAAAACTATTGTCAGGGCTCCTTCAAGTTTTTGCTTATGATATTATGTTCACAGGTGGGCAGACAAACAGCAGAGAGGAAGAGCTTTCAGTCAAAGACAACATCTATTACTCCTCGAGATCACATTCAGGAAGCATGTTGACTGATTCAAGTGATAAGGGCAGCACCAGTCATACTTGGGGTTTGAGGACACCAGAGGAAATGGGAAGTGCCACCAGAGATATTCCACCCCCAGGGAAGTTAGAGTTTCCTAGAGGACCAACCAGTCAGAGTGACAAGGGGCATCGAGAGTCTGTGCGTGTTGGATTGTCAGCACCAAATGGTCCAGGTAGACCTTCTAATGATGTATCAAAGACACGAGTTACCTCAGGTAGCCCTCTTCTTACAACAAAAACTGTAGAACAACCCAACAACAAAAACAGCAGCTCTCAGAGAACTGCAATAGCACAATCAAGCATCAATTACAAGAGCTCGAAGGTGGCTGCTTCAAATGTAAGAATATGGCTAATTGAATCTGTTTTGTCTGGTGCAAGTTTTTGGGATTTGATGCTGCTTTGTCTACTAGGATTGTTTTTTTTTGGTGGTCCTGTCCCTTAATTCTAATCAGGGCTTGTTTCTTTGGTGCTATCCCTTCTTATTTCTTTTGTTAAACTACACAGAATTCAGCTTTTGTTGAGAAGAGTCAAGTTGATCAGAAGCTTGAAATTGCCAAGAGAAAGCTTCATCAAGGATATCAGCAAGCTGAAAATGGTTAGTCGCTGTACATCATTGTTTATTGTACAAGCACATAATATTCAGGCTCTCTATTTAATAGAATTTAAACAAGTTGAGAAGTGTATTGATTTGTCCTTTCTTTATACTGCTACAGCAAAGAAGCAACGCACTGTGCAAGTCCTGGACTTTCCAAACCTTCCCAAGGCTGCTCAAGCACAGGGGAAGGTGAATGCATCTGCACAAAGCAAACAAAGTGGGCAGTGGAGTCAAAATAGGAGGTACGGTTAGTATTTTGGAGGCACACGACTGGAGCTTAATTTTTGGCTATGATGAGTGGAGGCTGTCATATGAACTTGCTTAGCTTTCATGCGGAAACTTAACTGTCATCAGTAGTGATGTCTTTTGACTCGAGCTACGTTTCGATCATTTCTACCTGCTCTACTGGCCTGCAAAACCAGGGGCTCTTATGCCATGACAGTTTCGCAGAACCTGACTAAACCTAAGAAACACGCTGGTCTTTTGTTGCACTAAGCATGGAAGATTACCGAATCTTGTTTCTTGCTCTGTGGAAGCTAGCACTGCATTATGAATGGTCTTGGTGCATGAACATCTGAGAGAAGTAATCCTCAGGATATAGAGGTGACATGCAGGGGGGACTGGCAGGTGGGACGGGGATGCATGATCTACCCATTCTGGATGACTACATTCAGACTGTAGAGTTTGTACATGAGGAAAAGATTTTTGGTGAGACACCAAAACGAACACACACACACACATACACACAGACCCTTTTTGTATAAGAGAATTGTATGTATTGTGTGTGGAAGTTTGAATCTGCACTTGTACGTGCAACTTACAAGGGGGAGGCCTTGGATGACAACTGTATCATAACTACTAAAAAAAGATCATAGTTTTTGATAACACTGTTGAACTTGACTGGTTGCTCTATCTACTGATGCTGCTTGATTACACTGCTAGTATGGCTTTGAGTTGAATTAATGCCTTTGGCAGGCATGTAAGACTGCTTAAGGTATGTTGCATGTGTCTATTCTTCTTATATTGATAGTTCCCAGGAATTTGCTTAGTTTGGTACAGGATGTTGAAGCATCTGAGAATGGCAGGTATGAGTGCCAACCTAAACATAAAAAATTAACATGTGGCAGAAGGCAGTAGTTCAATACAGGTGCAAGGAAAAGCAAAGAACGTGGGAAAGAGCTACTTAATGTTCTATGAGAGGCTTCTGCAATTAGAGCTCTATATTAAGTGGATGGATAAGGCCAAAGATACAATGACACTAGACTGTTGCAAGTGGATCTATGTTAAGCAGATGGATAAGGCCAAAGACAACAAAATTTTTGCTAGACCATGTGTCCATTATTTATGTGGTACTCTTGCTTGTTTTAAGAATGGATGGTCCCTTTTCAAAGAATCAAGAATTTACCTCTATAGCATCGATCGGAATGTCCAGCCACTTTGTGATTCGGTGTGAACATGGCCTTGGCTGTCTTTTGTGATCACCACACTTTGGACTCTAAGCCAGGTTGCCATGGCTGCGCACTTTCACGGCATGGGTTGGTGGTATGCCCTTGTGATGTGAGTGTGGACCATTATGCTGCTAGTCCTAGGTTCAGGGGTGAGCCCATTTGGGTTGATGGTTGGGAGGTTGATTGATGCCCTATGTTAAATTCTATCAGGGTATTGGATGTGTTTATTTCTCATATGCAGGTTGGATGAGAGGAAAATGTTTCACTTGTCTTTTGAATTACAAGCATGCTATGCTATACAGATTATAAAGTGGGTTAATAAAAAGGGCTGAAAAAGAGGAGCTTAGTTTTGATCCTCAAGCCGAAGGTATAAAAGGTTGAAAGTTAGGAGCTTAGTTTTGATGCTTGCCATACCGGAAACAGTTTTAGAAACTGGTTTCTGGTTTTCAGGCTGATCAGAACAACCCTATAGTTCTACATTTTTGATGCCCTCGTATCCTATTTAAGGATCCCTATCTTTAACTTTGCAGTCTTGCTGAAGCTTGCCATTGCCCTCACTCTTGCTTTTGTTGCGAGTGCGGGATTGTTGGTTCATAATTGCTTTTTCTTCAGTTTGCTATAGTCCTTGGAAAATCTGCAATCTTCTTCTATGTAGAGGCAACACCACTTGTTTCTTGCGAGCTCCTTATGTCGCATGATGCAAGATTTGTAGTTAAAATTCATGTCTTGGGGTTCTATGTTCCTTCTCCTTGTGGAATGTGCAAGATTAGCATTCAAAACTTATGTCTTGGAGTTCGACGTGCCCTCTTCTTGCAAAGTATGTTGTGTGCTTTTGCAAATCATTATTACATCTTATTGACTTGGGATAAGGTGTACCTTGTGGGACATGATGACAAGGAATTCTTATTTACTTGCGATTGGGTGTACCTTGTTAGGCAATACAAATATGATAAAATTGACTTTTAGGGTATATCTAAAATAATATTATATATATTCACATTGTGTGTGTGTATAAAAGAAGTGTAGGAAAGCATACAATACATTAGGAGGGGACTAGGAGGAGGAACACTTTGTTCAAGCTTTGGTTTTATTTTGATAGATTATGAAAAGGCACAAGATGTTCATGATCTCTCTTGCATTGTTGATACCAAAGCTTGAGAGCCTTCTCATGAGTTCAAATTCTCTTATAAGATGTGAGCCACAAGAAGTGTAATGAAGGAGACCTAGGAGAGAGGAGAGAAGGAAGAGACTCCAAAGAGGAGAGAGAAAGGGGAAGAAGATGAGAGAGACTAGCGGAAAAGAGAGAAAGACAAAAATAGAGAGAGAGGGGAAGCCATGGGAGCTAAAGGTGAAGGTGAGGAGATAGATTTGTATTTATCAAATGGTACCCTAATCAGGTCCTTGTACACCTTAAATATCCCATTAGTGTAATTGGGTATTCGCATGTGCTAATCTCGTGTAAGACCCTCTAATCCCATTCTTTACATTTCATTTCGACCCGGAAGGTTTTTGCCCTTAAAAACAAAAAGAGGACGTATTGGTATGGTTGGATGGGGGGGGGGGGGGTGAAATCTTGTGGAATGGTGGCCTATGAGCATGTATGCAGTGTGAGCATGAGGGAAGAAGGGTAACTCAGTACAAGGATAGGCACCAATTCCAAACAAGAAGGGTTGGACAATACTGGACAGCATGCTGTCCTTAACAGGCCTGCAGTGGAAAATTGATCATAACTTGCCATGGCCAATTCCAAACGAGATGTTCTGCATGTCAAAACGGAGCTTGTGAGCATACTTTCAGTCCAGGTAGGTCATGCATGGGTGCAATTGATGCATGCTCAAAATTGTTCAAAAATAGATGGTTGTCTATTTTAAAATAGGCCCAAATCGAGTTGTCCTTCAGCCAAGGTTGTCGCCTCAAGGTGAGGGGACTGCATCAGGGGAGTGTTGATGTAGATAAGAGCTTTTTTCAACCCCCCAGGATCAAATGGATAACGTGTATGGTAAGCATCACCAACATATAGGTTATTCATGCAAGCGTGGGTCTCTGCACTATCACTGGGGTCAAATGGAAAGTGGTTATCCTTTCCATGCATTGGGTTACAATCCATAAGTAAAGCTAGAATGGTTAGTAACACTAGCTGTTGTATCGAGTCTGCCATAAGCATCATATGATAAGCTCGGTCTGCGCTTGGATGCTGTCAATAACACATGGGGTTGCATAAGCTGAAAAGTGTACTGCATCAACCCTTATATGTGACGTGTACAGACTGAAGGGTCTCTTGAAAGGACATGTTTTCTTGATCCGTAATATGAGCATGATCTTTAAGATCTACATGATCTTCTTTCTTGAATGAAAGTTCGTCTTGCTTTGGACCCATATCAAAATGGTCTTTAGCAAGATCTGTCCTATCCTTGGCATAATGATATTCGAATACAAATGGGAGTTTTGCATTTTGTACTTTACATTTGTCTAGATGATCACAAGATATTGGCTTAGCACATCGATAGCATAAGCCCGTAGCATGTAGTTCTCGTATTGTATCACTAGTAAGGTGTCTAATGTGTTTAGCCTATCTACACACATGCTCATCACCATTGGTCAGCTCAATAATAGTTCTGGCATGTTGCTCATAGTCTTCTTGTTGCTCATGCATAACAGATGGTTGCCCATGACTATAATGCTCATGCTGTCCATATGGAGGGTCATACCAATGTGGTTGCTGCTCATAATGATACTCATGCTGTCCATACTGCATATGGTGATAATAGGCCTGTTGCTCATGTACATCTATTTGTTGTTGACTATTACCAAAACTTTGGCCATATTGTTGCCCATAATCATGCTGCCCAAGATTGCATGGTGACTGTCCAACATGACTACAATGGTGTCCTTGCATCTTGGGTTGACCATAAATATGATGAGTGGCAAGTCCATGAGCATAGGTATCGGCATGATGCTGGTCATAATCACTGTGTTGCTGCTCTTGCATTGCATAAGAATCTCCATATGCATGCTGTTGACTATTACCAAAACTTTGGCCATATTGTTGCCCATAAACATGCTGCCCAAGATTGCATGATGACTGTCCAACATGACTACAATGGTGTCCTTGCATCCTAGGCTGACCATAAATATGATGAGTGGCAAGTCCATGAGCATAGGTATCGGCATGATGTTGGTCATAATCATTGGGTTGCTGCTCTTGCATTGCATAAGAATCTCCATATGCATGTTGCTGACTATTACCAAAACTTTGGGCATATTTTTGCCCATAAACATGCTACCCAAGATTGCATGATGACTGTCCAACATGACTACAATGGTGTCCTTGCATCCTAGGCTGACCATAAATATGATGAGTGGCCAGTCCATGAGCATAGGTATCGGCATGATACTGGTCATAATCACTGGCTTGCTGCTCCTGCATTGCATAAGAATCTCCATATGCATGTTGTTGACCAATGCTGTGTGAGCTACCATATACATGTCCATGATCATGACTTGCATAAGAACCGTGTTGCTGCATAAAGGAGTACTTGTAAACATAATCATGCTGTCCATAATGGCCATAATCATGCTGCCCATGATAGCCATACTGTTGATCAAATCCATTGGAGTATGATCCACCCTCATGACAAGGTACATAGCCTAGGTGTTGCTCAAAGTCGTATTATACAATGCTTTGGTTATCAAAATTGCCCATATGTGATTTAGCATAGCATTGGCAACTGACCTATATTGTTTGCCACATTAGAGCATTGAAAGATCCCTAGTGTTACTACTGAAAATCAGATCTGCACACTGCTGTTTGCTATTGTATGTTGCTCACTCTAAACAACACGCTGTTCACTGTGTTAAAAGTTAATCAAACTTATCATCCAATGCTTTCTCCACTTAACATATGCAAATCTGCAGCATTGGTGGCAGTAAACAAGCTCCCCAAGCTAAGCACTTGTTGGCTGAGCAATCAACATGCTTACCATGCAGGGATTGAATGCCAGAGTACTTTCAGGGTATACACGTCAAGTTCAGCATCAAGATCAATAGTGGACTTGTCACAATAAATGCAAAGGGTGAGAATATAAGGTCCTCCTCCATTTATTCATGAGCCCGGGCCTTTAAATTGCACTGTGCTGGACAACTCACGGACACCTAAGAGGCCCACTACTGATCACTTGAGCTGTTTGCCTGCCAAGATAGGTGCATTTGCCTCAATCTCACCTTCAGACCCTTCCAGGGTCATTAAGACTTTGACTTGGTGACCATCTGTACCTGAAAATTGGCAAGTATCAGAAGGTGTAAAAGTTTTGTCCCTGAAGCACTAGACAGTAGTAAACCCTCTGCCCCTAGAACTGTATCAATATACGCGCTGTTTGTGGAATGTGGTTCACTAGATTGCTCACTTGTAGCTTTGAAGTTGCAAGTTATAGTGTCTCAAACTTTAAAATGCATTACAATGATACCACTATAATACAGACTAGCATCAATGGTGGTACTCCAACCAAGTAAGAAGCTTGCCAAGAACTTATCCTGAAGACTGAGAAGGATTCCCTTAGGATGTTTCAGTGCGAACATTGTTAAGAGCCCCTACACTATCTTGCAAGTGACCTCCAGATTTTCTTGACCATTGAAAACTAGGAGTAGCTCTTGCTACTCTACTGATTACTCCTACTGATCAAGCTGATACGCTGCTAATGTGGCTCTGTGCTACTACTAAAATCAAATTAGAAGATTCACTTCTTTATATAGTTGTACTTGTAGTCGTTCTAAAGCAACAGACAATTCCTCTGCCAACGCAGGGTTCCTAATACAGATCAATATACCAATTACAATAATTGTATGTCTCGAGCAATTTCAAATCTAAGTTACTACTGCAATTTGTTCTTTGTTTGACAGCTTGCCAGTCTGTAGCAAGAGATCAAGCTAATATAAGCTCATGTAGCTACAAACACTAAAGTTGATCTTTGTCAATCAAGCATAAGCATTCTCTCTGTCAAGCAGAAGCATTATCTTTGTTAATCAAAAGTATTCCTTCCATGAACCAAATGCTGAGATTTGTGGATTAGTTAGACTATCAAGGTTCAACACTGCCCTCCATAGCAGATGTCACTGCACTGAATTTTCTAGCCATTGCAAGTGAGTCGAAACTCTCAGTCATCTGTTGTTGGATGCATTAGTGATCAATCCTGTACCGCCAATATCACATCCAAATGTTGTTCCTTCTGTAAGTCACGAATTTCCTAATTCTGGCCCTTTGTCTCCTGCCACACCTATCTCACCATTTCATCAAAGACAACAGCTAAAGAGGCCTTATCCTGGAAGTGCCTCAGCCACCATTCCCAAGGCTCATTTCCACCATATGCCTGCTACAACCTATTACAGTGGAGTATTTCGAGCAAGCCCTAAAGCAAGGGCTCATTATGCAGCATTCCTACCCTCCACTGCAATTGGAAAATATGGGGCTATTTGATCATCAACAACTGAACAACGTATAGCAAATCAAGAGGCTACAAATGCCATGGTGTTCCAAAATCACAACACGATTGGTCAGACATTGCAATATGCAATTGTTCCAACAGCGCAAATGAAAAATTGGTTGCCATTACATCGGACACATTCCTTGTGTAGCCAACTGTTCCAACATGATCAAATATCGAGTGTCAACCTTGATAGATAGGTGTTGAAGTTTGATCTTGTGGGGAACTTGCTGTTGTACATAGTAGAGTTTGCACAACCTCAGAGGCTTAGAAAACAAGCTGACCTAGCCAAGAAGGGTTGTGGCTTGGTGGCTAATCCCATGGAGAAGCAAGATCTGATGCTTTGGGATGCCATACGAGCTTGAGAGGGAGGGTAGAAGGGAAGTTCTTCCATGGAGCCTTGAAGAAGCTTGAGGGAAGAAGAAGAAGCTTGAGGGAAGAAGAAGACTCGCTTTCTAAAAAGTAACCAATGTAGACATCTGCTAAGTCATGTAGTGACCTCCTTCACCCAAAAACCCCTAAAATTTTACCTCAAAGTTGAAAACGAGCTGCCATTTTTGTCTCCTTGCCTCCAGATTTGGCCAAGCCTCCTACCATAGCTCCTGTGTGTCTTCCAAGAAAGCTGCCATCTCTGCATGTTTACTTGAAAAGTAGGGTTTATTGTTGGAAAATGAGACTAGATTTGAGGGAAAGAAGAGAGAAAGGAAGGATCAAGAACTAAGCTCTGATACCAAATGTAATGGAGACCTAGGAGAGAGAAGGAGAGAAGGAAGAGATTGCAAAGAGGAGAGAGAAAGGGGAAGAAGATGAGATAGAAAGACTAGCAGAAGAGAGAGAAAGACATGAAAAGAGAGAGAAAGAGAGAGAAAGAGGGGAGAGAGAGAGGGGAAGCCATGGGAGCTGAAGGTGAAGGTGAGAAGACATATTTGTATTTATCAAATGGTACCCTAATCAGGTCCTTGTACACCTTAAATATCCCATTAGTGTAACTGGGTATTTGCATGTGCTAATCTCGTGTAAGACCCTCTAATCCCATTCTTTACAAGAAGCTTGTTATCTAGGGGGAACATAAGGTTATTCTAGGTGTCAAATTTGTAGCATCATTGTTCTTTGGTCTAATTTATTCTCCATCTCTTGTATAGCTTTTAGATTAAGGATGAAGTGGATCAAATGGGTATGAGATATCTCATGTTTACCCTCCCAAACAAAGAAATGGAATTGTTTTCGTTACGGTACCTAAGTTGAACCCTTTCAATTGCTTCTTCTACATGGATCTCTATATCCCTCTACTAGAATCTAAACTGGTTTTTAAAGCTCATTGTTAGACATTTAACTTTAAAGGAATAATCTCAAAAAGGTCCTTGAGATCATGAAGTTCTTGAGAAGGGAGTGGGATAGTAAAGCTAAGCCAAATGGAATCACGAGGACCAAGATGGTTGTGAGTTGGTGTCGTAAGCTAGCCAAATATGTTTAACTAAAGGGGAGGCCCCTTTGGGCATGAATCCAAAGCTACTAAAGATGATTGTGCGAAGGGGGAGGTTTCTCAATTTGGAGGGGTTCGTAACAAGGAAACTGCTTAGAGAATAAATGGATATAGGATGCACCAATCCTCAAATGATCCTAGCATGTAGCAACCCATTTTCTTGCTAGCATATTAGTAAGATTTCTTAGATTTAGAAGACCAAGGCCTCCTTTTCCTCTATGGATGGTACAAGTCGCCCAAACTATGTTTAGGAATTGTGAAATTAATTAGAATGGGGGGAGTTTTTACACATGGATTGTAACTAATGGAGGCTAGATTTTTTGTTTTTTTTGGTTTTCTTTTTGTGTTTTGGGGGGGTGGGGGCGGTAGGGGTAGGTTGGTTAGGTTCCAACTAATAAGAAAGTAGAGGAGGATACTAATAAACATATTAACAATAATCTTATAGGTTAATTCTTTTTGTGCTTCTCTCTCTCTCTCTCTCTCTCTCTCTCTCTCTCTCTCTCTCTCTCTCTCTCTCCACATCAAGTCTTGATCGATCTCTATTTGCTAAGGATAACACTCGTTGGATCTCTTGCATTTCTACGTTATGTCGCAAGCTTTCTCTCTCTCTCTCTCTCTCTCTCTCTCTCCACATCAAGTCCTGATCGATCTCTGTTTGCTAAGGATAACACTCGCTGGATCTCTTGCATTTCTACGTTCTGTCGCAAGCTTCTAGCTTGATGTTCTTGATTGTAGGCCACTATGCCTTCTTATGAAGCGATTATTAGATAACACATTTGCAGAGTAGAGTGCAACAACACTTGCAACCTCGTTGCTCATAGGTAAATGAGTGAAAAGAAGAAAGAAATGAAGATACCAATTTGGACCTAGCCACTCGCTTAGCACAAGCAACCCATGAATAGAAATGAGTCAATGAGAGAGCCAGTATGGTAGAAAGGATGATGTATGCTCAACAACAAAGCTTCATTCATATCCTAACAATAGCCACTAACCTAGATAAGGAGGAATTGATTGAGGAAGGATAGACACACTTATAAAGCATGCACTTACAAGCATGTATACGTGCACATATATGAATATAGACATCCACACAAAAATATATACATGTGTATATATATGCAATGCATATACATATGTGCATACACATATATGCGTGTACACATGCACATGTATGAGGTGAAAAAAGATGAGAGATAGGAGGATGAAAAAGAAATGAGAGAAAGTAAAAATGATGATATGGAGAGAGAGGACATACATTTATGAGACCACACACACACCTCTCTATGTGCATGGATATACACACTTACATAAAGCATATGAAAAATAAAAGGAAGAAAAAAGAAAAATGTGTGTGTGTGTGTGTGTGTATAATATATACATACATTTGTTACTTATTAATCATTCAACGATTAAATGTTATTATGTAAATTATATTTAGCCCATAATTAATACATATGTGTAGAGTTAACATTTATATTACGTAATATTCTTAATTAGCATGTATAATAAATACTAACATATTATATAAAATAAATAAAAAAATAAATATAATATCTCTCTATATATATACTAAATACATATTATTCTATAGATATATGACAATTAATATGTATGCCACGCCACGATAGGCTTAATGTGAATAAAAACCACCATTGAATGTGTTTGTCTATGAGAAACTTTAAGAAATGGTTATAAGAGTTCTTTGGAGATATATTTTAGGATTGATCTTGTTAATGTTGGTTTTTCACTCCATATATATGTATTAGTGAGTGCCACATCTCTATATATTGCATTTTCGTGTAGCTTTCGAAGACTGGATTATGTTTATTATATCAACCTCCATGAATCCTCTTGTGACATGAAACATACTTTCAAATCTTGGTGCAAAGCATGGGGAGAACATGCTGGGAGAATCTAGGTGCAAAGTGCCTAGTACGATCTATCTTGAAGCTAGAGGCAAGGCATAAAGTATTAAGACAATCCTAGAGGGTTTCGATGGGTTAGTCATCATTACTTATAATAGAATTCATTTTATAATTCATCCTAAAAAAGAGTGGAAACATATCTAATGAACTTTCTTTCCCCTAACCCCCACACCTTGTAGAGATCGGAGAATAAATCTCAATTGCAAATTGTCTGCATCTTTCATTGCGAATACGAATACGAGTGTTGGTGTCGGTTAGTTGGAAGTGAGAGAGCCTCGCAGAGAGAGAGAGGGAGAGAGACGGGGCTCTTGGCAAAGCAAAATGGACACGATAATATCATGCTCACATGAAAAGTGCATGTCCGTAGAACACCATCAAATGTTGGATGGATAGACAATCGGCCGAGAAGATCATGCCTCGCGAGGAGCATCATAGCGTTGTTGTAGACGATGACCAGTCGGGACGTTGTCTCCACAAAAGTCAGCCCATCGGCCATATATTAATGAGATGAAATATCGCCTCAAGGATTTGTAGCTGATTTCAACTAGTTACTCCTTCCAGCTTCTTGAGTTGTCAGACAGATGATTTGCACATACATGTTCTGTAACCAATTTTGTCACACATTCCGTAAGCTCATTGCATCTTTGCCGAATATAGATCAGTTGTGTGTAAAGAGACGACGATTGGTGGTCTGGAAGGGTGATCTCGATCTCGTAGAACTAGACACCAAATTTGAAGAAGATGTCGACGATCTAAATGTGGCGTTGCTCTTGCGAAAGATACGATGAGGGAGCTACATGCTACATGCTACATGCTCGTAGTAAGCCCAGAGCTTTGGTCTTTAGATCTCTTTTGTAGAAATGTAGATAGATGAAGCTTGGTTACCCAGACTTATAAGCATACGGCCTCATCTAGAGATACGATTTACATGATGAAACTAGACCATTGGATCAGCCACTTTAAGTGCGCAAGTTTGAAGATTTCGTAGACGTAATACTCTTGAAAGGTCTCACGATGAAAAAGAGAGAGATTATTCTTGTTGATGACAAGATATTTAATCAGTACTAGCGTTCTGTGCGCAGTTCGCGGCAACTTTGCTGCGTCAAAGCGACGAGCGAAGTAGCGGTGCTATTGCACGGCAACTTCGCTCAACAATCTATTTCTCATCTTTCTCTTTCCTCTTTTTCCTCACACTCTCTCTCCCCCTTCCAAATTCCCTGTCTAATTCTCTCTCTTTCTCTCTTTTTCTCTGCCTTCTAATTTAGTTTATTTTTTCTCATCTTGTGGTTCTCTCTCTCTCTCTCTCTCTTTTTTATTCTCTCCCCTCTCTCCTCTCTTTTCCTTCTCTCTCCCTCTTCTTTTTTTCTTTTTTTTTCTTCTTCTCTCTCTCTTCATTCTCTTTTTACATTTTTCTTTTCTCTCTCTCTCTCTCTCTCTCCTTTTCTTCTCTTTGCGTTTTTCTTCTCTCTCTCCTCTCTTTTTCTTCTCTCTTTCTTCTCTGTTTTATCTTTTCTCTCTCTATAATTCTCTCTACATGTTTTCTCTCTCTCTCCTTGCTCCATCCACCCTGTTCCACCCCCTCTTTTTTCACTTTCTTTCCCCCCCTCAATCTCTTTTAAAATATGTAAATTTTATCTTTTCCCTATATATAACTCTCTCTTTATGTTTATATTCTCTCTCTCTCTCTCTCTCTCCGCCTCCTTTTCTTCTTCTCCCTTTTCTCTTAATTTTCCATTTTTTCTTCTCTCCCTCTCCTTCTTTTAAATTTTATCTTTTTCTTCTCTCGTTCTCTCTCTTTTAAATTATATATTCTCTCTCTCTCTCTCTCTCTTTCCCCTCTCTCATTTTTCCCTTTCTCTCTTTCTAAAAAAATATTTAAATTTTAAAAAGACTTTTCTCTTTTCTCTTTTTCCCCATCTCTCTTCCTCTTTCTTCTTCTCTCTCTCTCTCCCCCCTCTCCTCTCTTTTTCTTCTCTCTCCTCTTTTTCTTCTTTTTTTTTCTCTTTAAATTTTTTTCTTTTCTCTTTCTTTTAAATTTTACATTTCATCTCTCTATAATTCTCTCTTCTTCTTCTTATTCTCTCTCTCATTTTCTTCTCTTTGTCTCTCTCCCCCGTCTCCTCTCTTTTCCTCTCTCCTTCTCTTACATTTTATATTTCTTCTCTCTATAATTCTCTTTCTCTTTGTTTCCCCTCTCTCTCCTCTTCTTTCTTTTTTGCTCTTTGTATATTTCTCTCTCTCTCTCTCTATTTTAATTAAAAAAACTTTCTCTTTTTTTCTCTTTAAATTTTTTCTTTTTCTCATTCTTTTAAATTTTATCTTTCCTCTCTCTAAATTCTTTCTCTATGTTTAAATTCTTTCTCTTCTTCTTCTTATTTTCTCTCTCTATCTCTTTTTTCTCTCTCCTTTCTCTTTTCCTTTCTCTCTCTCTCTATCTCTCTCTTAAATTTTATATTTCATCTCTCTATAATTCTCTTTCTTTCTTTTAAATTTTATCTTTCCTCTCTATATAATTCTCTCATTATGTTCAAATTCTTTCTCTTATTCTTCTTATTTCTCTCTCTCTCTCTCTCTCTCTCTCATTTTCTTCTCTTTGTCTTTCTCCCCCCTCTTTCCTCTCTTTTTCTTTTTTCTTTTCCTCTCTCTCTCTCTCTTTCTCTTAAATTTTATATTTTCTCTCTTTATAATTCTCTTTCTCTCTATTCCCCCTCTCTCTCTCTCCCTCCCTCTTCTCTTTTTTCTTTTTTGCATATATATATATATATATATATATATATTAAATGTAAAATTTTTGTTTAATTAAAATGTGAGAGAGAGAGAGAGAGAGAGAGAGAGAGAGAGAGAGAGAGAGAGAGAGAGAGAGAGAGAGAACCTAGGCCCTACACATGAGAGAGGGGGGAGGAATTTAATTAAAAATGGGAGGGGGAAAAGAAAGAGAGAGATTATAAGTGAAAGAGAGGGGAAGGGAAAGAGAAAATGAGATATTACACATGAGAAAGAGGGGAGAGGAAGGGGAGGGAAGTTTGAAAAAGAGGGTAGGTTCGAGAAGCCCTTTGGAGGTTCGGGGCTTTTCGAACCTATAGCTAAAATAATATAGTAGTAAGATACGGGGCATTGATAAATTATACATGGATAGTTAAAGTCACTTGAACAAACCCTCTCAATGTCCTTCTAAACATACTCATAGGTATTTGTGAGTAGTACCGTGCTGGCTATAAATGATGGAACTAAGTGCTTCTAGGTAAGCCCATAGTCTTCAAAAAATAGGATTATAGAATAAGCATATAGTCTCGACTCTCAAGAATAATCATTTAGATGATGGACCTCTAGATTTAGATAATGAAACTTAGATATTTACACACCCAATTTGAATAGCTTGCCTTGAAGAATATTTAGATGTTATATTCAAGTATTCAAAAGTCACACCAATAAAGAAGAGAGAGATCTATCTTACTACTATATTATTTTCGTTATAGGTTCGGAAAGCCCCGGACCTCCAAAGGGATTCCCGAACCTACCCCTTTTTTCAAGCCTCTCTTTTTGAATCAAAACCCCCTCCCTTCTCCTCTTTCTCATGTGTAATCTCTCATTTTCTCTTCCCCCTTTTCATTAAAGCCTCCCCCCTCCCCTTTTTAATTAAAAACCCCTTTCCTCTCTCTCACCTATAATCTCTCTCTTCTTTTCCCCCTCCCCTTCTTAATTAAATTCCTCCTCCCTCCACCCCTTTCTCTCTCTCATGTGTAGGGCCTAGGTTTTCAATCTCTCTCTCTCTCTCTCTCTCTGATTAACCTTTTTTAATTAAACATTTTAAAAGTTTTTTTTTAAAATTTAAAGCTTTTCGAACATAGTTTTTTACACACTTTGAGAGAGAGAGAGAGAGAGAGAGAGAGAGAGAGAGAAGAAGAAGAAGAAGAAGAAGAAGAAGAAGAAGAAGAAGAAGAAGAGAGGGGGGAGGGAAAGAGGAAAGAGAACATTCTTTTTTAAATTAAACATTTTCCTTCTTTCCCTTCCCCCCTCTCTCATGTGTAGGGCCTAGGTTCTTTTTCTCTCTTAGTTAGATTAAACTTTCTTTTTAATTAAAATTAGGAGAGAGAGAGAGAGAGAGAGAGAGAGAGAGAGAGAGCAAAAAAAAAAAAGAAGAGGAGAGGGAGGGAGGGAGGGAGAGAGGAAATAGAGATAGAGAAAATTATAGAGAGAAGAAATATACAATTTAAGAAGGAGAGAAAGAAAAAGATAAAAGGGAGAGAGAGGGGGGAGAAGAAAATGGAGGAGAGAGAAGAGAGAAGAAAAGGAGAGAGAGAAAATAATAATAATAAGAGAGAATTTAAACATAGAGAGAGATTTATAAGAGGATATATCAAATTTAAAAGTAAGAGAAAATAAAAAAATTTAAAGGGAGAAGAAGAAAAAAGGAAAAAAGAGGAGAGAGAATGAAAAGAGAAGAGAGGGGAGAGCGAGAGCGAGAGAGCATAATAATAAGAAAAAGAAAAAAGAGAAAGAGAGATGGAAAAAAAGAGATAAGAGAAAAATATTTTTTAAATTTAAATTTAATTTTTTTTTTGAGAGAGAGAGAGAGATATATATATATATATATATATATATAAGATACTATATTATTTTCGCTATAGGTTCGGAAAGCCTCGGACCTCCAGAGGGCTTCCTGAACCTACCCCTTTTCCAAATCTCTCTTTTTCAATCAAAACCCCCTCCCCTCCCTTTTTTCTCATGTGTAATCTCTCGTTTTCTCTTTCCCCTCCATTTTTTTATTAAAGCCACCCCCCTCCCCTGTAAGGGCTTTGTAGCTATACCATGGCGTTGCTACTGGAAACTCCTATATAGGGAGTAGTAGTGACTCTGAGCCCTGCTTGGTTTTCACTCTACGTGTGATTCCCTATACCCAGTGGTGAACTCTCTCATCTGTGGCGCCACGAGGGTGTAGTCTTGGGATGTGCCTATGTTGTACCATTTCTTTGATTGAATAATACAAGAGTATACCTTGCTCTCACATATCGTGTTACCCTTTTGTTCCGTGTTGAGTGAGTTATGAGTGCAGGTGCATCACACTTAGTATCAGAGCAACTCTTGCTTAGAGTGAAGGAGTACTCACGGAAGCATGAGAAAAGGATCTAGTGTTCCAAAGAGAATGAGCCAAAATGACCTACGCTGTGTTACCTCGTGTTGCGTTGTCCCACGTCGCGTCAATCCACGTCGTGCCGACCCGGACGTGACACCTCGACGTGGTGACCCTAGTACCGCCAACCATCCGAAGATGTGACGGGGCTCCCCTGAGGCACCACCTCTACCCCAAAGGTGAAACGCAACTTCCCCGCACCGACAACGCCATCGACCACATGGAAGACGACAGAGAGAATGTACCCATCCCAACAATGGAAGAGAGGAAGAAGAGTAGAAGAGGGTAAGAATGGAGAGAGGCCCAAGAGGAGAAGATAGCCGGATTGGAGAGACATTAGAAGCCATTATGATAAAAAGAGATGCTCTTATTGATGACAATAAGTTGAATAGTATATATAGCCTTAACATAGGGATAATCAGTGTTACTTGAACAAATTCTTTCAATAACATCCTCATAAATATATGATCACTAGAAGTATCACTATCATAATTGATAATCAATGAACCATAGAATGTCAAATACATAATAGTGCATTTTTGTATTCATGGCATAATAGCACATGGTGGTAAAATTGAGGTAGCTAGCTTAGTAGCAAAAAGCTACACATCGGGGAAAAAATAACTTTATTTTGGGACTTTAGCGCACACGCACACACACACACACACAAACATCAAGGAAAAGTGGAGAGAGAAATAATAAAATAATGCTATTTCTCTAGTTTTAGAATCCCATTTTGCATTTCCTATATTATCCACAAGGACTTGTTAAGATTCCTCATATCTCTTCCTTTAAGAATTAGTCTTTAACAAAATTTCATATCCATATAGTGACTAGCTACAAGAGCATGCTGCTCTTCTTTTATCCCCTATTAATCATTTTTTTGTCCATTTGTGGACCAAAATAACAATTGCAATGCATGCACACAAAACTTTCTCAAGCATAACTTTTCTATGACCAATATGCTCGAAGCCTATTGGTACCTCGTACGATTTACTAAAGTGTCTAATAAGGAGAGTGCTCTTCTTTTGGGCTCGAGGAAATACCTCAATACCCAAGGGAGGACTCATTTACTAAGAAATAATCACAATAAAGATATTCGAGTATGTCAAAGTTGGAAGCACTAGCAATGCGAAAAATAAGAGGAGAAAAGCTATTTCATACAAGTAGATGAAGTGCAAGAAATTGTTAGTTAGTCCTAATGCACATCTTATTAAAAGAAAACTGAACCCAAGAAAGGTGAAAGAGATCCTAAATCTCTATTATGTTGGGGGCAAAGGCCTCGTAAAGGCCCATGTGCCTATGACACTCTATATTTACTACATACACTGTGATAACACATCGTGGTGGGTGCCCATCACTATCACTTTGTTATTTATTCTTTTAGTGACTATTAGTAGGTGAATGTTGGTCACACCTTGTGACTATTAGAGTTTCCACATCTTCTATGTCTCTCTCTTTCTCTCTTGCTCTATCTGCCATATCTTGCAGCTCTATTACTTCTACTTGCTGGTGCTTCCACTCAAGCTTACCATTCAAGGAGCTTCTTTATCACTCACTTTAGCCTGGATTTTGAGAGAAGGGACTAGTGCAACTACATATTTGAATGAATTTCATTTGATTTTTGGCCAGTTGACTTTGTAAGACATTGAGTTCAAGGATAACCTACCCTCCTTTTTGTTGCTTGTGACACTTCCCAAGTCATATGACACTTTCCGTACAACAATATATGCTAATATTATGCTGAAGGATGGCTTGAAACTCTAAGATGTTGAGGGTGCTTTATTAAAAAAGAAGATAAATAGGAAGAATGTAGATGTAGCCCGTACATCTCATACATTGACTATTAGGGACATGCATAATGGTAAGTGTGGTAATGATCAATGTGGTCAAGACTCACTGAGGTCTTAGTATTGTGAGCACTCTAATAACAAGTTCCCCAGTCGTAAGTGCTCTTTGACATATCATTTTTGTGAGAATTGCAATGCCATAAGATGCACAATGATAAACATAAAGAAAGAGTCAAGGTTAAAGTGCAAAAAAAAAATGATGATCGCAACATTGCCCCTAATAAGTCTAGTGTAAAAAGTGAAGATATAAATGTATTGTAGCATGAGTCAGAGGATGAGTACATCTTAGTAGCTTTCTCTCTTGATGCTTCTCAGTTGGCCAATGCTTCATCTACATACTCTTAGTGTTGGTTTTTTAATTTGGGGGCTTCTTTTCACATAATCCTATATAGGGATTGGTTTCAGTCCTATCGCAACATGACTAATTCTATGATACTAACATTGGATATTATTGGCATTGGGAATGTATGGCTGTAGTTTCCTTCAAGCAACTCTTCTACTCTACATAATGTATGTCATATATCGACTTTGACTCAAGCTTTGGCAAAAAGCCTTCTATCACTGGATAATTGGATGATGTAGGCTATTATGTATATTTTGGTGATTATGCATAGAAGATTATTCATGGGAGTCTTATCTTTGCTCAAGGTGCCAAGGCTTGTAGCCTCTATCCTTTATTTGTATGTGGATCTCTTGACCATGTTTTGGCTATAGTTGACGTACCACATGTATCTTTATGGCATTGTCAACTTGGGCACATGTCCTTGAAGAAAATGCTTAGTTCTTCGTAGTATCTTGGACCACATCTTGATTACAAATGTTTTGATTCTTGTGACCATTGTCTTTATGATAGGTAGACATGCAATTCTCATAAGAAGTCAGGCATTATATGCATGGGTGAGTCTTTAGCTCTTGTGCATTCTAATGTATGTAGTCCAATGCCTTATCAGTTATTGGGTGGTGCAAAGTACTTTATTATGTTCATTAATGATTATTCGTATAAGATTTGAACATATCCTATTAAGCAAAAATTGGATGCCTTATCTACATTTTGGTGTTGGCTTGCTCTTATTGAAAATCAGTCTAGGTATAAGTTGAAATGCCCAAGGTCTGACAATGTGAGTGAGCATGTTTGTAAATTATTTGAGTATATCATTTGATCGCCACATATATCCCATCCTAGAAAGTTATTGTAAAGTCCATAAATAGAACCATTTAAGAAAGAGTCAGGTAGTATGCTTAGTCAGGTAAGCTTAGCATAATATTTTTGGATTGAAATAGTTACTATTGCCATAGATTTAATAAACGGATCCCCATACACTACTATTGGTTGTTAGGTTATCAAGGATATATGGTCTGAAAAGCCTCCCTCACATGCGTATCTTAGAGACTTTGGATGTGATTATTTCTATCATGCACCCAAGGACAAATGTAATAAGCTAGATCCTAAGTTTGTGAAATGCATATTTCTTGGTTATGGATATAAAATGCGATGGGATATCACTTCTAGGATCCACATGCTTGGAAGGGCATCCACAGCCATGATGTTATTTTTCATAAGGAGAAGATGCATAAGTAGAATGAGTAGGTAGTTGAGGTAAGCAGGGTAGTCTTTTAGGAGGAGTCTCCTATTATTGTATAGCCAACTAGACAACATGCAACTAATCTTCTAGTGGTACATGATCATGATGTTAGTTAGGATGTATTGGCCCCAAAGCCTATTTTGAGATGGTCTACTAGAGTTAAATATTAGCCCGATCTATTTGCACCCTCCATGGACTATGTTATAGTGACAAATCTTGGTGAGCCCCTTACTTAGAAGGAGGCCGTGTATAGAGGTGATAGTCACTTTTGAAAGGGGGCCATGCAATTTGTGTTTTATTCACTATAGAAAAATCATTCATGGGATTTGGTTCCTCTACATGTGAAAAACATCCATTGCTATGCAAGTGAGTGTACAAGTTGAAGAGTACCCCTTAGAACCCCAACTAACATATAAGACTAGATTGGTTGCTAAGGGTTTTAAGTTGGAGCATGGTGAATACTTTGATAAATTTTTTTCTATTGTAGTCAAGATGACTACTCTACACTTAATTTTAACCTTAGTTACATAGTTAAATCTAGATCTTTATCAGATAGAGGGAAAAATGGCATTTCTGCATGGGACTCATATAAGGATATCTATATGCAATAGCCTAAGGACTTTATGAAAAAGGGCATGCAACACTTGGTGTGCAAGTTGAAAAAGAGCCTTTGTTGTGACCTTAAGTAGAGACCTAATAAATGGTACCATATGTTTGATACTTTTATGCATTCATAGGGATATATTCATAGTAATATGGATCTGTGTCTATATACGAGGAAGGCCCATAATGATAGCCTTATTATCTTGGTACTTTATGTCCATGATATATTGACTGTTGGGAGAGCTCATGATGGATTCTTTGAAGACTCAACTCAAAAAGAGCTTTAAGATAAAGGACATAGGATAGGCCTTACATATTCTTGGTGTACATATCACGTGTGATCGCTCTAAGGGACTCCTTTACTTATCATAGTAGGCATACATATACAGAAGGTGCTTGAGCAATGCCATACACAGGATGTTAAGCCTATTGGCTATCCTTTACATTTCCATATGAATGCTAGTTAGTTTGATTCGGATGAGTAGAAGGCTAAGATGGCCAAGATCCCTTATGGATCTACACTGGGCTGTTTGATGTATGCCATGATAGCCACTCGCCTTGACATAGCATTTAGAGTGGGAGTTGTGGTATGCTATATGGATACACCTGGCCAACAATATTGGGATTTCATGAAGGATATCATGAGGTACTTAAAAAGCACTGCAAATATGTGCATTTTCTATGATAGCATGGATACTACATTTGTGGATTACACTAGACTCTAACTATGCAAGATATGGAGATAGTAGGAAGCGTCCATCTCTAGGTATATCTTCACTTTTGTTGGAGGTGTTGTTTCATAGATGTTCATGCTTAAAAAATACATGGCCTTATCTACTATTGAGGTAGAGTATATTGCAACCATTGAGGCTTGCAATATACTGTTGAGGTAGAGTATATTGTAGCCATTGAGGCTTGCAAGGAGACCCTATGGTTAGGTTGTCTAGTAGTAGACCTTGGTATTACTATTACTTCTACATTGCATTCATATTCTATGAGTGCTATTCAGTTGGCCAAGAATCTGGACTTCTATGTGAAGACAAAGCACATTGAGGTGCACTATTACTTCATTAGGGAGGTGGTAGAGGACAAAGTCTGTTAAGCTTTTGATAAGAATCCTATAAGTTTGCTCACTAAAAGTCTCTCAATAAAACATTTTGCCTTACTTAGGAAGATGATAGGCATAGGATGAGATGATGTCTATTCCTCATCCTATTGTACTTTGCCACTTTTTTCTTATTCTCTCCTCACTCGAGACACATTCACCTTTAAGTGGGAGGTTGTTGGAGATAAAGATATGTGCTTACATCGCCCTACATTTACTACACACACTGTGACTACTGGTAGGCACCCATCACTCACTTTATACTTTATTCTTTCAATGATTATTGAATAAGGGAAGGCTGATCACACATTGTGATTGTTGGAGTTTCCACATTTTGTGCCTTTGTCTCTTACTCTCTTACTCCATCTATCATAGCTTGCATCTCTCTTACTTCTGGTTGCTTTTGGTTTCATTCGAGCTTCACCCTTCATATTACAATAATAAGATAGAGATTTATGCAATTATGGGTTGTGTAAGGCCAAGCTTACTTTAGCACTTTAAATCCATGAAGTTTTCTAATTGTTTGTCTAGGATAACTCTTCACTCCATCTCGTTCCACCTCGAATTCTCTTCTCCTCAGTGAAGCCATGAATACTCTAACTTACCTCATGAGGATGTGATGAGGATTGCCAAGGATTCCTTTGAAGTTAGGGTTAGGAGAGATTTTGGGCTTTTGATGAAAGTTGTGAGGCCTTTTGTGAAGATATTTTGGATTATAGATAATTCCATGGTAGTCTAGCTTTGGCTTCTTAGATAGAGGAAGTTGAAAAAGTCTCCCTCATGACATGTTCTTGCTTGTTTCTATTGATGAGAGGTTGAAGCTTTAGCTATGAGTGGAGGTTTGAGTGGTGGTGATGAAGGATCTCTAGGATAGAGACAAAGAGGAGAGAATAAACATAGCTTGTAGTTCTTCAAAAATGACTAAACTAGATTTTATAGTTCCATTCAACAAGGACTATCACTCCTCCAAGAACTTGATGGTAAATTGATCTTCATGCATAGTGGTAGTGGCTAATTTTCTAAATATGGTCATTTTATATATAATATTGCATGCTCGTAGGTATTTTTGAAGAAATCCCAAATATCTTTTGCAATGGGTGTTGTTTTTACCAGTTGTACTTGATGATCTTCACAATGGATTAGGATCTCCATCCTTGCAGTTGCATTTTTTGCATTTAATCATCTTGGTTTATTCCTTGTTATTTAAAGCAGTTTTCTTTGCCATTGATGATGTTTGAGAGGTTGGCTTGAGATAGGTGGAGTTCCAGCCTCAACTTTCAAACTTGATAATTATTGCCATTGATTTTGTCTATCTTGATGTGGTGGTTATTGGAAGAAGTGGCATTGATGAGAGCCATTGGATTAGATAAGTAATGAGAATAAAAAGAGATAAGAGAATAGGAAATTTTTGTTTTTCAAAACAGTGGGGAAAAACTGATGGGCTAGACAACTACAATTGGTGCTTTGGTACCATGAACTAAAAATGATATGCCAGAAGATAAGATGATGAGAAGATACTGTGCACAATGTATGGAGAGAGATAGAGAGAGTATGAAAAGTAGACTGAATAGTAGTTGTTTATTTCGTTACTTGTAGTTATATATATGCATGATACATTGAATGGGGTAGATAAGCCCCATTTCCTTATATATGTGATGTTTACACAATGAGGATCATTATGAGATTCTTTTGTCCATATGTTATATATTCGTCTCTCTTTATAACAAATATCTGATCCTACTATACTTCTATCCTAACAATGATAATGAAAATAGGGGGTTTGATGTCTATGGAGATAGACTAGAGAGGCACATATAGACACACAACGATATTAATGGTATCAAGATGCTTGAGTCTATAAAGGTGCAAATAAACACATAGAGAGATGTTAATGGAAATAGGGGGTTTTATGTCTATGGAGGTAGATTGAAGAGGTATAGAGAGATACAAAAAGATGTCAAAGGAAATCAAGTAGCTTAGTGTATAAAGATTAGACAGATAGATACACAAAGATGTCAATGGAAATAGAATAGTTAAGTATGAAGGTATAGTGCACATACACATATACATTGCATAGATTAGATATTGTTGAGTGATGGTGAGCAAGAGAGGTCAAGGGAAATATGTATTCTAGTGCGTCAAGGTAGGATAGATATAATACAAAGAAGAGGTTGGCAATAGAGCAATGAGAGAGCAATGAGAGAGTGGTGGAATGAAGTAGACTAGAGAAGGGATGTCCAAGGGTTTCTAGATTTTAGAAAATTCAATTTTACCTCCAAATTAATTTCTAAATAACAAAAAAAAAGATCAACACGTTTTTTTCATGACAAAAAGATTAAATATAAAAATTTAAAGACTTTTAAAAGTGACTCCTAATTATTTTTTTGATCTAAAAATAAATTACTCTACATCTAATAATCATTTTACATTGAAAATCAAGTATGTCACTTCCGTAACTAATCTCTATCCCAATATAAAATTTGGTTGAAAAGGGGCTATTGATGAATGTGAAGAGAAAGGGAATTTGAGTAAATCCTATGTGGATAATATCAAAAAGGAAAAACAAGATTGGAAAAGTAGAGAGAGAATTGATTATTTTACCATTATTCTCTCTACTTTTCTTTATGTTGGGGTGTTTGGACCGGGGGGGGAGGGGGGGGGGGGGGGGGGAAGGGGGGAGGGGAAGAGGCGACTAAAATGCCCAAAAGAGAGTTCAATTTTTTCCCAATGATTTTTCTTGAAGCTTTCAAGGATGGGATATCTCCCATTGATAGATATGCCATGATGATGGCAAATAAAATGTTAGAGAACATTTTTTTTCCGAATGAGATTTCCCCAAGCTTTCAAGGGGAGGTGGGAGAGATGGTAGGGAGGGGAGGGGGCAACTAAAAAACCCAAAAGAGAGTTCATTTTTTCCTAATGACATTTTTCCAAGTGTTTGAGGATGGGATATCTCCCATTGATAAGTGCGCCAAGATAGCCAAGATACCGAAGAAAATGTAAGAGAAGGGAATGCCTAGATAGATAATGTCTCAATAATTTCTAGGAAAAGATAATGAAAGTGGAGGAAATTGTAGCTAAATTTAACCTACAAAATAAAGAAAGAAGGTGGTGGAGATTATTATGTAGAAAAAGAGACATGATTGGTCACCATCTACCAAGATTGAGTCTATAGATGTATGACATTTCCTAACCAACCATAAAGGGACATTGACATCAAAATGAAGAACATGAAGGAATTCCCTAGTACATCGATGGAAGTTTCCATTAAAGTTAGTGGATCATGGAGAGAAAACTACCCTTGAACTGTGCTAGGCACATGGAATATGAGAATGATAAAGGCATGGAGGGCCACCCCAAGTAGAATGCTCAATTTATTATTGTGAAAAGTTATGGGAAGAAACTTACCCACTAAAGATGGAATTGTCAAGGTGATCAAGGTCAACCCCAACTATGCATGATGTATTGTGAATAGGAAAACAATTAAACACCTATTTTAGTGTTGCAAAGACTGAAGGCTCATTTGTAAAAATATGAAAGAATGGTTCAAGGAGGCAAGTTTGAATGGTATGGTTAAAATGAGAATAGTGTTGTTTGGAGATGGAGGAGGAGTGGGTGAAGAGACTTTGAAGTTATGATGTAGTTAGAGGAGCTCTAGCAATGAAGCATATTTGGGCAAATAGAAACAAAGTTTTGATGATGAAGAAGTTGAAAATTGCTATCAATGATGTAGTTAAGCATTGTAAAAAAGACTATTTAGAAATCTTCAATTTGAGAAAAAAGCCCATGTTTTCAAGATGATCTATAGGTAGTTTGCCAAGAGAGAATGAGCATTTTGAGTGGGTTGAATCCATGTATTCATATTTGATGTAAATATTTTCAATTAATATATATTCATATTTTGTATTTAAAAATCATTTATCAATACATCTATCTTTGTATGTCTAAATGCAAAGATCACTTTTCCCTAATCTATCTCTTCTTAATCTTTCTCATTGATGAGAAATTGAATTTTTTGTACGGGTCTAGATTGCAACAAAAGTGGCATTTTCTTGCTACAAGTAAGTTATATTGAAAATAATTTTTAGGAATCTTCAAGATTTTGAGGAAAAAAGCCCATGTTTTCAAGATTTCCTATAGGTAGCAGCTTGCCAAGACAAAATGAGCATTTTGAGTGGGTTGAATCCCCATATTCATCTTTGATGCAAACATTTTCAATTAATATGTATTCGTATTTCACATTTTTAAAAAACATTTATCAATGCATCTATCTTTGAGTATCTAAATGCAAAGATTTCTAACGATAAATGAAGATTATGCGTGAAAGCCACCCAATTTAAAGCTTCATTCCTTAGATTCAAACCCTCACTCGACTCTGTGACTCAAGGGGAGATTGTCTCGTGCTCTAATATTAAAGTGCACAATGATTTTCAGAATGTATGGGTATAGTGAGAAGAGTGCTGCCACACATTTGGTCTCTACATGAATTTCCAATTCAAGGTGACTATAAATTTAACAAGAAAGAAAGAAAGAAGGCATGCCAACTTGGCGTGTTTGACATCTAAGAGGTCGATCTCTTGTGGGTCTGCGTTCTCTAAGAACTTCGGCCCGCAGCAATTCTCTGACGGTACAAGGAATTGAGGTGCTATAATATTCCCGCCCGCCGGCCGGCCAATAGCAGGGAGCGCGCATTATACAACGCCTTAGCGTTGTCCACGTGGCGACAAATAACAGAGCTAGGAAAAGTCTATCCTCGCCGGCAGCTCGATGGTGAGTAGTAAGTACTGAGGCTGGACTGCGATCATGATCTGTTTTGATGTCATCATCGCACACCGCCTTCCCTTCCCTACCAAAGGTACATCATAAAGAAAGACGACCTAGCTCTTATTAGAGCAGGACATTGTGCCCACTACTCAGGTCCATCATCCATCCAACTTCCTCTACTCCAGGGATATTGCCTTTCTGAATAAATATATCGGGCCGTCTCTTCTTTTAAGAACCTACAAACTCCAGAGTGTTCGTCGTCGAGAGATCAGGAGACTTCTCTATTGATTCTACTTACAAGTTAGGAAAGCTTCCAGGTTAGTGCAGCTCCTGCAGACACGATCAGTCCCGACTTCTGAGTCCTCATCGCTCTATTTCCTGACCTCATTTCAAAGTAGGAGTCTGATGAATTTGGAAGGTGGATGGGACTCGGGGAAACGTTTAACATTTAGCTTGTCTACATAAGGACATGAGGACTAGCAGCGCTATTCTCCGAGGGATGGGGGGGGCGCTTGCAGCTCTATAGAGATCCCAGTTATTTATTGTGTATCCCTGCCGAATCAGATATGGCCATTTTGGGTTTCAAATCACACCTTAAAGTTCAGGGTAAGGTGTCGATAGCCTATAGGTATTAGGAGAAGGCTTTAAAAATAGTCAAGCAGATACTTATATGCGTTGAAATATATCAACACTAACACACACACACAATTTTACAGCTTGCATGACGTTAAAATCTTAGAAATTCATAGCTAAAGCCTATGATAATAAACTTGGATAACTTGAGATTTTCTCCACACAAGTAATAACTAGACTATTTCAAAAATTTTGTAACTTAAGTGATCTCCTCGTATATAGTAAGTAGGAGGGTTTTAAAAAAGTGTCATGTATTAAGGGTATCATCACAACATACTGGTTTGATTGTGGGTCGGTCACGCCCAGATCAATTGACCTCGGCGTGGTCAACGTAGTTTAGTTAATGCGAGTCTGGTTGAGATGATTATAGGTGTGTGAGTTCAAACCTTGGGCTTGGGCCTTACATCTTCAGAGAGATAGTAGATAGAATATTTATTTGCACGAAGAAGAGTGCACCTACAATTTACTTTCTGCGTGTGACATGGGTGTCTTATAACTTTGAGACCCTACGAAAGTGATCGAAGCGTCGTTTTCTGTTGGAGCCCAAATTCCAATGCTGGGTGTCAATTTTCAAATTCGAATGGACTAATTTTGATGGTTGGAGACATGATTGTGCAGGCAGCAGGTATGTAGAAGGCGGCCAAAGTTTCAGTACTCATGTGTCCTTTCATGCAAGCGCCCAATAGCAAGCCAGGCTCCAGCGCCTTGTCTTGAGGCTTGGGCATCCTTTGATCTGTTCTGAAGATGTTTGTTAAGTGTATGGCTACAAAAGGTGCAAAAAACGATATTCAGGAAGTGGGAGATGACGGTACTGTAAGTAACTTCAGCGGATGGCTCCAAAGAGTGAGACAGACTGGGGAATTCAGTGACCTGATCGTGGAGGTGGAGGGGCAAGAGTTCTATTTGCACATGCTTCCGTTGCTCAATGCCAGCCTCTTCTTCCGAACGCTCAGCTGCAGTATAACTAAGTGTAAGGGCCATATTGGATTTTATGATGAGGATGAGGACGGCGCGGCAGCTGCTCGTGGAGACAGGAGCCGGAAGAGAGTGAGATTGCAATTGGTGGGTGCAGGCGCAAAGGCCTTCTCTGTGGCTGCGGACTTCTGCTACCTAATTAGGCCCAACTTCACTCTACAGAATGTGTCGCAAATTCGGGCAGTGGCAGAGTATCTGGGCATGGCAGAGCTGCTGGATAGCACCGACAAGTTTCTATATGCCAATGTGTTCAGTCACTGGAAGGACTGCATAGCTTTCCTGCTGCAGCATAAGCGTTGCGGATCCCCGGCCGTGGATGAATATGTGGAAACGAGGTGCCTGAAAATCATCTCGGCGGCCTGTGCCAAAGCTTTCCTTGCCACCAAGTACCTCTCTGCACCCATGATCGCTCTCGCGTCATCATCATGCGCCGCTGCCCCGGCCAGCTGCTGCAGCAACGTCGTCACGAACAGCTCTAGTAGCCAGTACGAAAGTACGGCCCCCTCGACTACGGCTAGCTCCGCTAATAATATGTACAGTAGCACTAGTGGTAGTGGTAGTGGTAGTAGATGGCAGAGCGCCTCACCTGCTAATTCGCAGACGCTGACGGACATCCTGGTTAGGACATGCTCTCTACAGGATGAGTTTGTGGAAAAGATCATCGAGGACCTGGTGGGCGCGGAAGTGAATCTCAACTTGAAGTGCAGGCAGGGGAGGAATGTGAAGGGGTGGCTGGAGAGCACCATCGCGGCCACGGAGTGCAAAAGCAGAAGGGCAAGGTACTGGCTGGTGATCTGTTTGGCGAGGATGCTAGAGAAAAGCGTCACCAGCGATCGGCCGTGGTTGGAATTGGCGTCGCAGTATTGGTGCTGCCTTCTACACCAAGCTGGGGCCTGTATGCGGGATTTACAACAAGCTATAGCGGCCGCCGCCAGTACGGATCATCCTGATCATGTAGATGAGGGTGATCATCAAAGAAGCTGGAGGGGGAACAGCAACAGTACTACTCAAGACAGTCGACATATTGACGAGTGCAGCATTAAGGAGATCAGCAGCTTAGATCGGTTTTGGAGCCGGCTTGAGCTGGTCAGTGACTTCCTGGAGCGCCGGATCGGGGGAAGCCTGCACGAGCTAGATGACTACTTGCTGAGTTACAAGTTCGAGCCACGTGTGTTGCTATCATTGGTGGGACATTTCCGCAAGGTCCAGGCACAGTTGACGGAGACAGAGCTGGAGGAGGTGGCCGTGGAAGTGGACGCCTGCCTGTGGAGCTTCGTCCAATCTGCCAGCGTCTCTGCCCGTCATTTCATTTATCTCATTCAATCCTTCCCTCCCTCATCACGCAAATCACACGATTCTCTCTATGTTGCCATCGAAAAGCTTCTAACGACAACACCACAACCTGCAGTACTACATCTGCATGAATTCACACAGCAGCTAGAATATCTTCATCATCTGCATCGTGATCGGCATCCATATGATATCGCTGACGCAGCTCTAAATTTAGCCGAAGGCGATGAAATGAAGCAGCAATTGTGGGGCCTCGTGGATGTCAGCAAGTTAGGACCTCAATACCTCGACAAGGCGCTTAGCAATCCTGTGGTACAGCTCTCCCAGCCACAGGTTCTGCAGTATGTGCTGAAACAACACAGCCAAGACCTTGATCCAGCTAAAACGACTGACCATAAACCGACGTGTAGTGTGGATCATGTCCAACAAGAAGCACAAGAACAAGTACAAGCTGATGTCGATCCAGGGCAGCTCCGAAATATCATGCAGAAGGTGGTAAAGGCCAGTCTCAAGCTTCTGGAAGAGAACTCTCGCAAATCCCTAGAGATCATGGCATTGCAAAAGCAATGCACCAAGCTCTTACATCAAACGTCTGGTAGCAACGTCAGATTAAGTATTTCCTCTGGGCCGGATAATGAGCTGGATGACACTCATGACCACGACACTGCCAGTTGCTCGAGCTCCTCATGTGATGATCATGAGATAGGCAGTCTTGAAAGTGATCACCTCCAGTACAATCTCGCTCATGTGGATGATCAATGGCAGCGTGATGGACCAGCTGCTGCAGCGAGTCTGAAAACCAAAATCTTTTCCCTCAAACAACATCCTATTCAACTCATTCCTGCTGTCCTTAAACATAATTCCTATCATAGCACTTATAAAATTGCCCAGCTCCAAGAAGAAATGGAGGACTGCCCGAGTTTCGAGCCAGAATACCAGGTAGAAGCAGCCAAGGATTCAACGTGCAGCAACTTACAGAGATGTAGCTGGGCAATTGCTCAAGTGTAAGCATGATATCACACAATGGCATCATGGACATGCTGTAGTAAGCGTCATAGGGTCCTGTATTGTATATCTAACGTATTCTTATTTGAATGATATATAACATGGTTTTACTCGACATGATCCTGGTGAGGTGAAAAATTCCGCATTTCAAGTGATTTGGTTTGGTAGGAAGACCCCATATAGTTATCACACAAACTTTATAATGCCTACAAAGAAACCTTTGTTTACTCAGGAGGTCGATGACTCAAACCTTCTTTTTGGTGGGGGGATGTCCGTGCCCTTCCAACATATGTTCCACGTTCATCCTATCTATTGATATTTTACCGTCGCAAAACAATGTGATATTCTAGAATTACGAGAAGCTGCAAAGGTAGAACCGTAGTCTGTAGATGGGCTTTACGAAACTTTCTTATATTAATCTTACACCAAATTTGGTCATTAAGGCTTGGCACTTGTCATATATACAAGTGAACCTTGGCCAATCGTTGTACCTTTGTATGTAAAATTGTCCACTTGGAATGAGAGAATGTCAATCCTAAGTAACCGTTTTTGTGTCTTTGTCTCCATTGTACTCTAGCTTCAAGCTTTTGTAAAGCATTGTAACTTGGTTGTAAAAGTTTGGCCACTTCGGAATATATAGGCATCATTATTTGACCATGTCGATTTCTTAAGGCCTAATATTCACAATTGTCTTTGTCTCCATGATGCTCTAGCTTCACACTTTTATATTTATTCCATTTCAAACAATTTAGGAAGCAAAAAATGATTAACTTTTCAATCCATTTTAGAAATCATGATCTTTTTCCTAGTGGCACCTTTGCGAGCATGTGCTCATATTCAATGTATTTTAGCCTTTTTTGTATATGTCTTTTCCTTATGGCACTTTTGCAAGCATGTGCTTGTATTCCTAGTATTTTTGCCTTTTTTGTACAATATTCTAAATGTTTGTGCAAGCTACAACACTTTTGAGCTACTTGGAGTGATCTTAGTAGACAAGTTTGTGCACTTGGGTATCCCCTATTAATGAAGCAGAACCTTCAAAGCAACATAAGCCTTAAGGTGTAGGATGCCTCCAACCACTCATCTTTGAGTTTATCTTGTTGATATGAAAATGTTGTGATACCTTGAAAAAATGTTCTCGATCATATGGCACTTATCTATAAGTTTCCAAAAAATGCAAAAGTTTGTGATGTAGCTCTTATGGTTGTTACAAGTGATGAGGAGATGCGACATACATCGGATAAGTGAAAAACTATAACCTACCCTCTAGTGATGGGACAAGAACACTTTATCCTAGAAGGAGCACTTGTAAGGAGGCTCTTAAGACTCTAAATTGTTTAAGAACATCAACAAGGATACATGGAGTTATTAAAAGCCTAAGAAGGAGTGCCAACCACTACTTATTGGAGAAGCTTGGCCAAAATAACAATATGGCAAACAATGACAAGGAGGTTAGATTTGTAACCTAAAGCTAGCAAGCATAAGTGGCTAGGTTGTGGAAAGTTTAGATATTTGAACTAGAATCAATGTTTCAAATGCCATGGATTTGGAGGGCATGGGCCCTCGTGATTGATCCCAAATATTCACTATGTGGTTGAATTGTGTGCATTGTGCTATATCTCTAAAGCCACTTTACACATGGATTGATATACCACACAATGTTTTCTCATGGAGCTATATACAGAATAACCGATTGGTTCCATGTGGTACAAGTTAATAATCTCAATAACACAATTGATAAATTATTATCTTTATAGTCCAAGGTGTTGATTTCAAACACTCTCAATATGGTTATGAAACAATCAATTTTTTACAATTTCACTCATACCTAGAAGGATGTGTTTATTTGAGCAATAATAATTTGCCCAATTTTTGTTTACATGAAGCATTAAAAAATTAAGTGCATATATTGATACGTAATCCTAGTTTCTTACATTGTCAAGACATCATAATGCTAGATTTTTTAAACCTCACATGCCTACATTAAGTCGTGTTCTCATTGATCACATTTTCTATATACATAATGCAACCATTTTTACTTCCACCGCTCACTTATATTTGTACAAAATGCAATAGGCATAATTATGCGAGTCTAGATAAATATCATGCCCAATTTGGAGCTCTGATATGGCAATTTAACACCTCCTTCATATCCATCGGAAAAGGTAGTCATGACTCCCCCTTACATTAGCCTAAATGGTGTATTTTTGAATGGAAGCGATGAGCCCCACCATTGCACCAACCTTTCGACCCACCCTCAGGCTTGAATGCGAAAGCGCTCGTTGTCCCACTGCCTCGTTGAGTGACACTACCCCACCGAAATTTTTTCACCACTAAACTAATTATGAATTATTTTCTTATTAATTATTCTACACCAAAGACTTTAGTTTGAGTGAGCCTTTAAATATTATACGTATTAAGGTCTACAATGACTCTACAAGCAAATAGATATATGTGTATTAATAAAAAATTTAGCTTGGATATAGAAATAGACTTAGCATAAGAGTAGGACTCATCTCCCTAAGTCTTATTGACTAAGTAGACCAATCAAGCAAGCCGACTCCCAAAAACTAACTTTACCATTAGTTTCACCCCCAGATACATTTGCTCTAGTATGGTTAAAACATTAGATATTCATGGCACTATAGGAGATTGAGATGTGCTCATCCACAAGGGCTTCTAACAAAGAATGGCGACCCCATGCTTACCATAAGCATGAGATCAAGCTTTTGAGAGGAAGTTATTCTCTTTTTGCTTTTAAGAGGCAACTACCTACATAAAACTAAATCTCGATCCTTTCGAGTCTTATACAAATGTTTCACTTCAATTTGGATATCAATTAGATCAATGGTTTCCATGATTGCTGCAACTATGCAATCTAAAATAGCCTCTTTTGGGGTTTCAATTTGGACATCAATGGGAACAATAGTTTACATGGTCCAAGTATGCAACCTAAAATAGCCTCTTTTGAAAAACAACCCAAAATGTATCTAAGCTACTACAGCTACACTCATGATGCATAAAATCATCTACTCTTACTTGTTTCGTCTTTTTAGTACAATCCTCTACTCTCATTTCCTTGGTCTTTTTAGTGCAATCTTCTATACTCACTTGCTTAGCCTTTTTATGGGCTATAAGTGCGAGTGATCGAATTGAGAGTCTATCATATGGAGCCTCACTACTAGGTAAGGGGTTTGAAAATGTGAAGTTTAAAAACAGGAATGAGCCTTTACTAGGCACCTTTAAGGATTTTATATCACATTAGGAAAAAAATGAACTCACAAATGGGCCTTTTAGCCCTCCCCCCTCTCCTTCTTAAAACAAGGAAAAGAGGAGAGAAGAATAGTAAAATAATCCTCCTCTCTCTCCACTTTTACAATCTCGTTTTGCCTTTTTTATATTATCTACAAAGATATACTCAGATTCCTTCTCTCTCCTCATTGAAGAAGTCTTTTTCAACCAAATTTTATATTAAAAAAGGAGTTAGTTACAGGAGTGTGGTGCTTCGTTTTCAATGCAAAATGATTAGTAGATACGAGGTAATATTAGATGAAAGTGAGGTCATCAAAGGAGTAAAGCTTGAAAGAGTTAGTGTAACTCTGATGAATTGAGCTTTACAATTTGACAAGAACAACCTAGGAAACTTTAGTGTTCAATTTGAGCACCATATGTGGTGGCTCGTTGCATTTGAAGTTCCTAAGGAAACATTTGAGGTGTTGTAGCTATTCTTTATGCACACAAGCATTCCAAGCATCATTGATTGTCAGGAACATGGTGAGATGCTCTCGGTTGAAGGGTATGGTCAATACTTGGTTGAATGGCATCTTGCATGAGACTTGAAAACTTTAAAATGCATGTGCGGAATCTCCAATGGTGCAAATACAAAGAATCCATGCCTATAATGCTTGACAGAGAGGGTGGAAGGAAAGGATGGAAAGAAGAATTGGCGAAAGGTGACAAGTGCTGCACCGACGTGCAATAGAGAAGATCCCACTTGGAAGCCCATCTTCAACATTCCCTTGGATCGTATCACATTTGTTCATTGCATGATTTTGTTAGAATCATGGAGAAACTTGTATATGAATACATTCGCTTTGCTTATAGGATGCAACCAGGAAAAGAAGCCATTGCAACGTGTAGGAATGTGGAGTAAGTGCTATCAGAAATTGGGCTACACAAGCGCAAGTGACAATTGAAAAAGATGAGAAGAGATCTTGAAAATCTGGTAACTTGCCAAAAAAGCCTTGCTTTGGAGGAGCAAAGGCTAGGAAGTTTCTCTCAGTACCCATCAATGAGAAAGGGAATGCCATGATTCGTAGGCCGCAGGACTACGATGGGTGGAAAAAGTTACATTTTGCAGTTCCTGATCGAAGTAATGGAGGAAAAATAAGATTGGCCAAAGCTAAGGTTTGGATAAGTCTTAACAAGTTGGCTCCCTTACTTCGCAAGATGGTGTTTAACAATGAAAATAAGCAAGAATTTATTAATGCTGTGCATAGCTTCTACAAAAATATGGTGGAAGCATGGGGCAAAAGCTCTATCACACATTACATGGTGCGTACTAAGTTAATATTTTAAAATTATATGAATTGTATAAACTATTGAGCATAGTTTTACTCATGTGTGATATGTATCTTTGTAGCATATACTTGAGGCACATGGGCCATACTTTACAGAAAAAGGAAGCATTGGAATTTGGTCCACACAAGGGATGGAAAATTCACATTGGATAGCATGTGGTGCATATCAAAGAAAAATTGATCATGGTGGAGGGGTGAATGGTAGCAATCCAATGATCCAATTGCTATCTTGGTGGTATAGGATTATAGTAGCGGATGAAGCTCTCGCAAAAGAGAGCAAATGAAAGTGCTAATGAATCGACTACAGACATGACGGAATCATGTCGTGTCACTAAAAGAGTGCGTTATGAAGCCTCAAGTGCCAAAGAAAACCATGCCAAGTGGCTAGAAACAAGGCTTCGACAAGGCAACAAATGGGTTCGAAAAGAGCTAAGATTGTAAGATGAATAATGTGAGTCAATGTGAATGCAATTCCTAGTTTAAGAGAGAAAGAGAGAGTGTGCATCTATGTGAATGAATCTCACAGTTTAGGGTTATATAAAAGAGGGTTTCACTTTCTATCTTATTCATTGAGTTTTCACATCTCTTGTGCAGGAAAGATGGCTAGGTCTAAGGCAGTTGCAAATAAGCTTCTGCTCAGAGCCCCATATTGGTGCACAGATCGGATGCTATATGCTTGCATAGTGAGTGTCGGAAGGTCCCTAAGAACAAAAGAACTCTAATTTTTGCACAAAACTCAAGGTAGAAAGCATGCACGACATGAACAAGAGACCATTGGGTGCAATCTCCCCCCATGCCTTCTAGCATCATGCACCTCTTGTGTTCCATTATACCTTGTGCCTAAAAATGTTGCTTTAATGCGATAATGCATAAGAACGGTTTGTAATTTCAATTCTTTTACTAACTTTGCAGAAATAAAATCATGTGTACTACCATCATCATGCAAAATAATCTTTTCTTTTCCATGCACTAAACATTTCATTGTCAACAAAGAATGTGGAGTTGGCATACCTGGTAAAGTATCCGAAGGAGTAGCAATGTCGTTCTCATCTTCCGTAAAGTCAGGCATTTCCTTATGTTCTTCATCTTCCATTGCTCCAAGATAGTTGATATGGATAGGTGGCTTCTTCGATTGGCAATTGGCTGCTAGATGTCCAGGTTGATGGCATTTGTAACACACTATAGATTTGGCTTTAGATACATTGTTTGCAATGGCAGGAAGTCTAGGAGTATTAGGATTTGGCTGTGAAGATGGCTTAGGGTTTTGATTGGTATTTGATGGCAAAGCAGGTGGTTTTGTCCAAGACTTAACGGAAAGATGATGAAGGAAATTGACTTTGATTGAATCTTCTAAAATTTGAATTGAATTGCTTTGAACCATAGTTAGCATTTGCTTGAAATTGTTGTGGACTCTTGTCTCTTCCTCGAAGCTTGTCTTCAGTGTCATGAGCTAAAGAAATTGCATCTTCAAGAGTTGCAGGCTTGAACATATTGACTTCAGCGTAGTAATGCCCAAGTAATCCAGACATAAACTTGCGCTTGTGAGTCACTCCAGGTACGTCTTCAAGCATGCGTAGTTGGAGTAAGGCATTCCAAAAGCGTTCGGTGTACTAGGAAATAGGCTCACGATCTCTTTGCTGAAGAAGGTCCCATTGCTTTATGGCTTTTTCATGGAATTGTGGAGGAAGGAAATTCTGCATAAATTTCTTCTTGAAACTCTCCTAGGTAGTGGGACAATCTATACTCTTACGAACCACGGTCCACCAAAGAGATGCTCTATCCACTAAATGATTAGTGACACACTTGATTTTATCTTTTTCAGCGTATGTCTCTTCATGAAAGTAATCATCAAACTGACTAATGAATGCAAGAACAGTCTTTCCATCTCGAGTTCCATTGAAAGTACGGAATTTGAAATTTCTTTTACTTATCTTTGTTTCTTTGCGGATGGATTGAGCTTCGAGAGTCGCATCGATGGTTCGTCAGATAAGATCTTCGGGTTGTGGTCCATCTTTGTCGGTAGTCGATCGTTGTAAATTGGCCAATCGAACTTGCAAGGCTTGCCGAGCTCTTCGTTCTTCATCCAATTGCATCATAATTAAATCCAATTTTTGTTCCATGGTAGGTTCAGGAAGATCGCCTTCAACCATTAAATCATCCATATTTTGTTCTGTCATCCTGTAAAAATTCAAACGACCTCACACTCTCAAATCCAATTAGCGGGATGAGCGTAGCTCAAAGTCGGGTGTACAAGGCTTATAGATTTTTGGTTGGCTTTCACGGTCTTCGACTTTTGCGGTTGCGGGATTTAAAGTCTTCATAAAATCTGCGTATGACCTTCTGCGTATGCTGAAACTGGTTCAGCAAGTCTGCATATGCGAACAGAGTCTTCCAGGGAACAACTTTGCAGTTCAGTGCTTCTGCGCAGGAACAATCCTTATGGGAGTTTTTAACATAAGTCAGTTTTCATGATGCCAGGAGGCATATTCCACGGTGGATTCCGTGAGGTTTTATGGTGGATTCCGTAAACTTAGATGACCGGGGCTCATACACAAAGAGGATTCTTTGTGCGAGAAGTTGATGGGGACGCCTGTCCTTTTCGGGCGTTTCATTAATTTAGTGTGTACATGGGTGATTCCATAGCGGGTGATTCCGCAAAATGCATATTAAATTAATAAACGTTTATAAGTTTAGAGTGCGCACTCGTAATAAATTAAGGTTAGGATTTATTTCTAACTAGTTGATTTATTTATGTAGCTGAAGACTGCTAGGTATTCACTTTTGTCGGTTTAATTGTATTATTTTACTAACGATTGTGAATGCTTCAGTTGATGTGTAGAGATAGCAGCAGTGGCGGAGGAAAGCATTGGAGTTTAGCGAGTATTCGACCTTTGGTTTATATTTTGATAGGCGCCACGCCTATATTTTGTTATGTCTATCGAGACATTGATTATTGATTATTATTTTGTATGCGCCTATGCGCACGGATATGTTATTTCTATTTGGACATTGAGATTGGGCGTGCCAGACTCTATGGGCACTGTCCATTAGCTTTACTTTCCTATTTTTGTAGAAAGCAAACTCAAAAGCTAAAAGCTTGTCATGTTTTTGTAAATTGGGCTATTATTGAGCATGAAGTTGGAAATATACATAAAAAATACATGCTTTGTGAAGCGCTCACACAAGGCATGGGGGAAGATTTCAAGAAGAAGTTCATGCAGAATTTCCTTCCACCGCAATTTCATGAGAAGGCTATCAAGCAATGGGATTTACTTCAACAACGGGATCGTGAGCCTATTCCACAGTATACAGAGCGTTTTTGGAATGCACTCCTACAGCTACGCATGCTTGAAGACGTACTAGAGACTTAAATGCTTTCCCCACTCTGTTAGCTCCACATTGAGCTAATAGCAATTGAGGTCAATTGCTATCCCACCCCGGGGGTATGATGTTAGGAGGCATATTCCACGGTGGATTCCGTGCCACGGTGGATTCCGTGAGGTTTTACGGTGGATTCCGTAAACTTAGATGACCGGGGCTCATACACAAAGAGGATTCTTTGTGCGAGAAGTTGATGGGGACGCCTGTCCTTTTCGGGCGTTTCATTAATTTAGTGTGTACATGGGTGATTCCATAGCGGGTGATTCCGCAAAATGCATATTAAATTAATAAACGTTTATGAGTTTAGAGTGCGCACTCGTAATAAATTAAGGTTAGGATTTATTTCTAACCAGTTGATTTATTTATGTAGCTGAAGACTGCTAGGTATTCACTTTTGTCGGTTTAATTGTATTATTTTACTAACGATTGTGAATGCTTCAGTTGATGTGTAGAGATAGCAGCAGTGGCGGAGGAAAGCATTGGAGTTTAGCGAGTATTCGACCTTTGGTTTATATTTTGATAGGCGCCACGCCTATATTTTGTTATGTCTATCGAGACATTGATTATTGATTATTATTTTGTATGCGCCTATGCGCACGGATATGTTATTTCTATTTGGACATTGAGATTGGGTGTGCCAGACTCTATGGGCACCGTCCATTAGCTTTACTTTCCTATTTTTGTAGAAAGCAAACTCAAAAGCTAAAAGCTTGTCATGTTTCTGTAAATTGGGCTATTATTGAGCATGAAGATGGAAATATACATAAAAAATACATGCTTTGTGAAGCGCTCACACAAGGCATGGGGGGAGATTGAACCCAATTGGTCTCTTGTTTCTTGTCGTTCATGCTTTTACATTGTTTTTTGTGCAAAAAGGTAGAGTTCATTGTTCTTGGGGACCTTCCGGGATTCACTACGTGAGCATACTGCGACCGATCTGCGTACCATTTGACCTCTGTTGACTTGCAGAACTTGCGGAGTTGCAGAAATTATTGAACTTGTCTAACTTGAAAGGTTTTTGTGACTTTAGACTTACTTGACTAAGCTTAAAGCTTAGCTTGCAGAAAACATTGAATTTTAAGGGAGGGGCCGTTTTTTGCGCCTTTTTCAGACAAAAAGATGCCGCTGCCACTGATTCGTTGAAATTCGATTTAAGTAAGCTTTTAAAGCTTACTAATAAAGCTTTTTAAGCTTTGACTTAAGCTTTTGAACTTGTAGTTATGGATGAAGAACTTACTGTTCGCTGTTAAAAAACGACTTGAAGAAGGAGATGTTGACGTGGTCCTCCGCCTCCTCAGGCCGGTCCTTCACAATCAGAGGTTGCAGACAGAGGTTCTTGACAGCCAAGAATCCACCCATATCGACCGTTTGCGACGAGACTGACTGTAGAGCTCGATCGTTCCAGGAGCTCCGCCTTCGTACAAGATGGATAGCGATTGGAAGCTCTCGATCTCAGCTTCACTCTGATACCACTGGTGCACAGATCGGATGCTGTATGCTTGTGTAGTGAGCACCGAAAGGTCCCCCAGAACAAAAGAACTCTACTTTTTGCACAAAACTCAAGGTAGAAAGCATGCACGATATGAACAAGAGACCAATTGGGTGCAATCTCCCCCCATGCCTTCTGGCGTCACATATCGTGTTTAGCCCCTTGGAGCATCTACTAGCTCAGATGCACCCCCTTCTCAACCTAATCCACCTTCCTCAAGTCGCCATCACAAGGGTCCTTCTTAGCATCCCCACAAGAAATGCAAGTGGAAGCCATGTACAGTGGCCTTGAGAGAAATTAGAAGGTATCAACACTCTTTTGATCTCATCATTCCGAAGGCGAGCTTCTCGAGACTTGTTCACGAGATTGTGCAAGACCTCTACCGCACAGAAAGCAGGAGGTGATTTTTGGTAGAAGGTCAGGATAGACCAGATCGCTTCACAAAATAGTGTCTTCATGCTCTACAGTGTGCTGCAGAGGCTTTTTAGTTGACTTGATGACTGATGCTCAATGTTGTGCAATGCATGCGAAGCGCATCACTATAACTCCCAAGAACTTTCAACTTGTAAGAAATCTTCAAGCAGTGAAGGATGCATTCGTTCCAATGGAATGAATGCAGTTTGCAATGTTATCTTTTTTGGCATAGTGTTATCCTCGTACATTGGACATATGACTATGTCCCAGTGCAAAACTATTGTATGCGCCCTTAAAATATGAATTAAAATTTTACACTTGTCCTTCGCTCTCAACTTTGACTGTGCATCTTCACTGTATTTTCAATTCTTACTTACAGTTTTTGTTAGCACTGTCAATTTCAATAGGAATAACATGCAAAAATTTACCATTTCTTGTTGCAGACTTTATTCCTAATGCCTCTGTATAGTTTATGTGGTGTGAAGTTTCTAAGGGCCAGTAGTTGCGAAGTTGATTTCTCAATTATCAATCCATCCATAATTTTGGTGTGGGATAATTTTTAAAATACTAAAATGTATTGAAATGTGGCGAAGCTTCACACGCGCACTCGTTGGGTGGCCAAGAGCCCAAATTATTTTTTTTTGAAAAAAAAGTGCATGTAGACCTCTGGTCCGAAGTCGGGCATCTGGAGTCACTTTCTTGTAGTTTTTTTTTTTTGAAAAAAAAGGGCATGCAGACCCTTGGTCCGAAGTCTGGCGTCTAGAGCCACTTTCCAGGAAAGTGGCTCTAGACGCCTCCTAGAAAGTGGCTCCAGACGCCAGACTTCGGATGTCTGGAGCCACTTTCCAAGAAAGTGGCTCTAGACGCCTCCTAGAAAGTGGCTCCAGACGCCAGACTTTGGACGTCTGGAGCCACTTTCCTAGAAAGTGGTTCTGGCGTCTAGAGCCACTTTCCTGGAAAGTGGCTCCAGACACTAGACTTTGGACCAGGGGTCTGCATGCACTTTTTTTAAAAAAAAAAAGGGCTTTTGGCCACCCAACGAGTGCGTATGTGAAGTTTCGTCGCATTCCGATACAAGATTATGGATTTACGATCACACGATGAACAGTGCGTATGAAGCTCCGTTAACCCGATTTTGGGGTTTGAATGGGTTAAAAGTTCATTCTTCTTCTCATTTTCACATCTTAATTTCTTTGCTTCCTCCATTTTCACATCCCCAATCTCTGTCTCTTCTCCGTCTTGCCCTCCTTGCATGGCACGGACCAAGCAAGCATATCACCGTTTTGGCCTCGGGAAGACATCACACCAAGGCTCGCCACCTAGAGCACAAGGTGGAGCTCCTCAAGTACATCAACATGTGCTCCCCGTAGAGCACAAGGACCACCATAGAAGAAGAAGAGATGGAAACCGGGCATTGTCACTCTTCAAGAGATAAGGAGAATCCAACGCGGATACGAGCTTCTCATCCCAAAAAGTTCTTTTCATAAAGTTGTTCGAGAAGTCATGCAAGACTTGGAGCTGAAAGGGATGGGAAGATTTTGGGCACGAGTGCGGGATGGCCCACCAGTAGGAAGGTGGACTACTGCAGCCATGGAGGCCCTACAAACCATCATAGAGGGGTTTCTCATCAACTTTTTCGATGATACATAGCTTGCAGCCATATGTACAAAGCATGTTACAATCACGAACAAATATATGAATTTTATCATTCGGCTTCGACATGGCAAGGGGACCCTGCCATAGTTTACTAGATTAATGATGCAAGGTTTGTAATGGGTGTTACAGTGCCATAACATCTTGGAAGCCCACAAAATTTTGTACTCTGTCACATTGGAATATTTATTTATATATATATAATATCTCGTGTGATGTGTACTGAATTCAAATAATTGAGTAAAGTTATTTTGTTTTGTTTCTTGAAACGCATGACTCTTAATTTTTGTTTAACGTACGAACGCATCAAAAGTAGTAATACGAACGCATCAAAAGTAGTAATACGCATTGAATTATGTTAATATATGCGGATGCGTCATTCACGTGCCACACATTATCATCACACTTACACAATCGCAAGTGCAGTACTATGCATTGAATTATGTTAACGTATGCGAATGTGTCATTCACGTACCACACATTATCGTCACACTTACACAATCGCAAGTGCAGTACTACGCATTGAATTATGTTAACGTATGCGAATACGTCATTCACATACCACACATTATCGTCACACTTATATGAACCACACATTTATTTAATAAATATTTATTTGTAAGGACAAAGCAAAGTATCTTATATTCATCAAGAAAAATACATGTGATGGTTATTAGTGATGGTAGATACAAAAAGTCGATAGCCAACAAGAACTCTCAATTGTTCCTTGGCTTTTTCTTCGGTGGAGAGGAGGTGCCAGCTTCCGATGAAAATATAAGTTCCTTCTTTGCTTCAAAAATGATGCGCTCCCCCTTCAGCTCTTGCATAAATATCATAATTTTTAAATATTGCAAGTTTGTAAGCGACAATATTCTATTGGCCAAAAAAATCCAAAAATTTACAAGTGTTGGATATTACAACTTGTGGTGTTGGGATTTTTAGGGAGACTACAATTTCTAAAATATGTGGAACCACACACTTTACTGGTAACAATATCCTCAGCTCGGCTTCGAATTTTCCTACCATCTAGTTTAAAATAGAAGCGAACAGGTGGATTCTGCATTAACATTGTAATTTCCTGGCGCATTATACTCAAGGGCCAATCATCCTCCATTTGCAACACTTGGGGCTCGCAACCCTCACAAATGACAATAACATCCACAACTGCACTTTCACGCATGTCTTGATCAAGGCACAACCATTTACCCTTGAGCATCCTCCATCTACGATACTTGAACAAGTGTATGATTTTGATTTTGCATAAATACCATAATTTTTAAATATTGCAAGTTTGTAAGCGACAATATTCTATTGGCCAAAAAAATCCAAAAATTTACAAGTGTTGGATATTACAACTTGTGGTGTTGGGACTTTTAGGGAGACTCTACAATTTCTAAAATATGTCGAGCCACACACTTTCCGCTAGTAACAGTATCCTCAGCTTGGCTTCGAATTTCCTACCATCTAGTTTAAAATAGAAGCTAACAGGTGGATTCTGCATTAACATTGTAATTTCCTGGCGCATTATACTCAAGGGCCAATCATCCTCCATTTGCAACACTTGGGGCTTGCGGCCCTCACAAATGACAGTAACATCTACAACTACACTTTCACGCATGTCTTGATCAAGGCACAACCATTTACCCTTGAGCATCCTCCATCTACGATACTTGAACACTAGGCATAAAGTTTGTCGTGCGACAAAGTACCTGTAATTGGAAAGGAAAGTTCACCGATTCATCCCAAAGTAAGATAATAAACTAAGAGAGAAAAATTTTACCTGAAAGCCATGTCCCTTGTTGTGACTTGACACTCCATTGTGTTAGGACTGTGAGTTATTTTTGATGTCCAAGTTTTGCCTAGAATCCTTGTTACATAGTCCTTTGATGTATTTTTTATGACGTACGTGCTTTTGGTATGTCTCAAACCCTTACATTCCTTGAACATGTGTGCAAAAATTGCAATCGGTATGAACCAGCTTAGATGTACATTCTTTGAGCCGGTGCTTGGCTTCATAGAAGTCAATGTCTGTAGAAATTTTTGTGCTACACATGTGCAAAATGTCGCTACTACACAATGGCCATTCTATGCTATTGAGATTCGATATGTGCATATACTCAAGGGTTCCATATTCTCGACTCCCCTTGGGTAATATGTACTTGGAGTCAAGAAAAAAACAAGGTCCTCTGCGAGTTGCTTAGCTGTATGCCCCTCAAAGAGAAATCTACCAACGTCGAGGTGGTAACACTTAAAAGAACCAGTGAAACTCTCAACATTTTGCCACTCACAACAATCCGAAGGGTATACTTCTGTAAATACAAGACAAGTTATTACATAGGTATCATGAAAGTTCTCATTCTCAATGAGTTGCAAATACTTACTGTTTGCAATGTTTTGTTGAAAGGGCACAGTGGGCGCAATGTGTATTTGTTTTTGCATGAATACATGTTGTACAAATGCCTCTATTACAAGGTGAGAATCAACTTTCCTTTGTTTGAGAGCTAAAATTTTACCCTTCTAGTGCTTTGATACATCTACAATTGCAGATGCTTTCACCCTGAAAGCTCCCTTTATACTTGGACGCATATGTACCCAAGACGAGCAATGATACATATCAGTGATCCAATTCCCTTCTTCATCTTTTCTAGTACGTACTTCTATCGAGAGAATGCTTGTTCTTCTCTTAGGCATTATAACCTACACATTAGATGCAAAGAAGTATGTATTAACCCCTAAATAATAAGCATTTTAAGTGTGTCTAGTAATCAACAATATGCCATACAATTCAACATGGCATTAAGAGATGTTTACACTTTTGTAAACAGACATAAACATCAATATCAAAATGCATGTGGATATATACATCAACACAAAGTATAGATTTAATTTCAAGACATCACTTTAATCATACCATTTACATGAAATATAATGAAAAGAATAGCACAAGAATACTCAGAGAATTTTACCAAAATAAATTTTATTATAATGAAGAGGAGTCTGATTTGACTCAATACATTGTATGAAATGTGGGTATTATAGAGTAATTGTTACAAGGATAGCAGCCACATGGCATGCAAATCTTAAAAGGCACATTGGATTGACACCTATGATATTCTAAGACTCAACACATTGTGTGTTATATGGATGATATGATACAAGAGTTTCATGGATCATTGCCAATTGGCATGGAGATCCAAATGGACACATAGGACCAATAAAGCAGAGGATTTTTGAACCATCGACTTCCAGCAGATCCATATCATCCAACACAAAGGAATCACTCACCACATCAAAATAGTTGATGGAGAATTATATGCTTCACCTAAACCTTGTATAATACTTGCATGTACAAAAAAACACCTGCATGAATCCCTTTTAACAAAAATACTTGCATGAATCCCTTTTAGCAAAAAATATCTAGATAACTGCATGAATAGAAGCAATACAAAACATGGCCAATTTACCTATAAGCTGATTTGCTAAAGATAAGATTGAATCATTGCTAATCAAAACCCATTGCAAATGATGGACATAAAAAAACATCAATCCCATCAAATATAAAAGTCACTAATTAAATGAATAAATTTTGGCACCACAAAATATGGTAGATTTACATGTAAATTGAGCTACAGAATCTCAGCTCTACCTTGTGTTAAGTGCTGCAACAACAATTGATCCTTAAGTTAGAACTAGCATCAAACCCTATTGTAAAGATAGTAGAAAAGGGATAATGCAGAGAGGAAGAAAGAGAGAGTTTGTGTGAGTATGCAGGAGAGAGAAAGAAATGAGCACCTATCCAATCTTGCCCAAATTGATCTCTGCAAAAGACAATTTTGCAAGAGTTAGTATTTACATGAAGGTATACTGAAAAAACAATAGAAAAGAGGAAACATACACAGAGAAAGAGAGAGGGAGAGAGAGATAAGCATGTATGCAATGTCACCCAAAATGATCTCTGCAACAAAACAACAACAAGGGTGAGAACTAACATTGTGTCGTATTGAAAAGATATCAGCAAAAAAAAAAACCAAACAAAGAGAGAGATTAACACCTTTGCCTCTTGCTCCAAATAAACTCTGCAAGAAAACAACAATTAGAACCAACATCAAATTCTATTGAAAACACAACATAAAAGAGAAACAACACATAGAGAGAGGGGGGAAAGAAAGGAGAGAGAGACGAGCACCTTTGTCTCCTGCCCCAAACAACCTCTGCAATAAAAAAACAATAACAATAAGAAATGACATCAAACCCTATTGAAAAAATACCAAACAAGAGAAAATGCAAAGAGAGATGGGCACCTGTGTTTTGCCCAAAATCTGGAGCTATGTGGAGAAGAAAGTGCAGAGGTAAGCAGAATGCTCAAAACCCGAATTACTCTCAGCAGGGAGCTTCAATGGAGACGAAAATTCATGAGTATAGAGAAGAGAGGGAAAGTGGTCTACTGCTCAACTTTTGGATCAAACTGATTTCGTGAGAGGAAAAAAAATCGAAATTGAAAGTTCTCCAAAAAAATGGGGGGAAATACAAGGTGAGAGAAACTCAAATTTTGTGTACTATTCATTCTCCCTTTTTTAAATTCCCCATTACCCCTTTTTTTTAATAGAAAACCCAAGATTTGGAGAGAGAAGATTCACCCTCCATGGATGTTAACATCTAGCCTTCCTATTGGACAATCCAAAAGGCCCACATCTTAAACTATATTATTTTTAAGGGCCCATTTGTGAGTTCATTTTTTTCCTAATGACTAGTTTTAGGATATGAGGGAAGGGATGACATTGGTTCTAGCATTTGTCTCTTACTCTATTGTTTTGTTGGTTGATTTCAAAACAATAGGGCACTTTGTGGGTGGAGTACATAAAGCACATGCTCACCTGAATCATCTACATACTCATCTAATAAATGATGATTAAATGGTGGACTCTTTGTTATTTCTTGCCTTATTATCACCATCTTACTTTTGTCAAAATCCTTATGATTCTCATAAAATATTAGAGTCAGAGCATTTTCCAAGGATACTTCAAGTGTTACAATCTACTCATATGGTAGCCTTGTTCCACGAGGTCTTGCAACTATCATCTCACCTCACCTTCAACGCCAACAACTATGTCAATCTAATGAAGGAGGAGCACAAAGCAAAGTTGGAGGCCATCAAGAATAATTGGCCAATGTTGATGAAGTCCAAGATAAGTTCATGAGTTGGAGTCTCATTGTGTAAGCGAGGTGCATTTGGTTGGATGTGGCCATCTACATGGTCAAACGTATTGAAGGCCTTGGAGTGCATGTCATATGTTGTAGTGTATAGTAGTGCTCCATGTTGCCCACATCTACTCTCGCTTGTCAGTCTAACAAATTGTGGGCTAGTGGTCCATCTAGTTGTCTACTTTGGTCCTCTCAATGTTTGCATGTCTACCTACTCTATCTGCCTAATTAGGTCATTCCTATTTCTCAATTGATTATCTCTTGGATTTTAGGTTGCATAAGGTCATTTCAATCTCTCCTATACATCCCAAAGTAGGGAGACTGTGTGGAATGAACTTATTGTTGCTTTGGTTATGTTATCCATGCTAATCAATTACAAATCTGAAGATGTCATGATGATAGCTACTTTTGTGCTATAGGTTTTTACTTTTTATGCTAGTGAGTTATGAGAATAACAAGGACTATTGAATCCCTTTGCAACTCACATGTACATATAACTTTGTGTATATAAACTTCATGGAATGTGATTTTAACTTCAATTACATGTAAGCTATGATTTTATGACTTGGTATGTAGATCCCCTTCACATGTAAGTACTTTTTCAATGCAATCTAGTTTCAAAGTATAACTAATATGTACGAATGTGACACAAATGTAAGCATAACCACACGTGCATTTACAACTAGATATATATGTATTATTTAAAGTTAAGTTGTAAGAAAGCATAACTTGTAATTATAACATGTCAAAATGCTCTAAGTTTTGGTAATGTGAAAATATTATTTAATGCCACTGGTGGTCTAGCACTCAAGGTTCAAATGCACATATCCATAAAACTCAACCAATGCACCAACCATTGAGCAGGACCCTATTGACAAAAGGTTATAAGTTGATCTAGGTATATGTATGCACAACTATGTTAATATAACGTGGTATAATACTTGCATTTAGTATACAATCATCAATGTTAAAAGTGAGACTACATCCATAAAATTAAAAACCATAATCTAAAAGTAATTTTTTTTCAAATCATTAACTTTCAAACATACAATGTAGTTTAATCTAGTAAGGTTAAATTTGAATGTAAGCATAACTTATGTGCAAGTCTAACATATGTACGACATTCAAGTGAGAGTGGGGGTTGATAGTGTGATTAATGGTTGCAAAGGGACATGCTATTTGAGGCATTGTGGGCAGCAAATGATGGCAACTTCCTTGCAATGGTCGATTCACAGTCACAGTGAGCCATGGAGGCATCGCATAGCTATGGTAGCCCAGTTATCTTAAGCCCCATATCAATAATAGTGAGTCCCATCCATGGCGTGCCCCACCACTTGGCCGTCTTGCCATAAGCTACTACAACTAGCACTCAAACAAGCTCTCTCTCTCTCTCTCTCTCTCTCTCTCTCTCTCTCTCTCTCTCTCTCTCTCTCTCTCTCTCTCTCTCTCTCTCTCTCTCTCTCTCTCTCTCTCTCTCTCTGTGTGTTTGTGCTCGTGATGCAGATCACTATGGATGGTCTTTCTTACATGCAATACCCTCCCAAGCTCATGGGATAACTTGAATTCACCCTTTGAGCTATCAAAATGAAGCTTGTTGAACTAGGCACCATCGCAACAACTATGATAGCCTAGTTATTGTCTTATGTAGGCTTTATTAGTAAACTATTGGATCCTAGTGTTGAGATTCAGCAATCACACTCATTGACAGCCTCTTTGTATGGAGCTTCAGGGCCAAGGACATGCATGCTTACCTATCCCATATGCACAGTGGTGCCTACTGCAGTTTCCTACTTTCTTATAAAGCATTGTGCTTGCTTCCTTTTCTTAATGCAAAGATAGTACTCTTTTCTTTTCAGTAAAGTGTTAGTGTCATTGTCCATATACACAAGATTGTGTTTATGAGTCCAAGTCTCAATCTTGGAACCTAATTCACTTGTGTAACAAACAATGTCTTTGTCTTCTCCATCATGAGTCCACTCTTCTCCTTCCATCCACCATAACTCACTGCCATGTCCTAGATCCCGCATCTTTCACATGGTATTAGAGCACAGACGGGCATGGCACTACTCCTTCAGTTCCATTTCACTTTCATCTAGCTCAGCTTGAGCTCAGTCCAGCTCAAGACTTCATCTTCTACTCTTTTTTCTCACTGCCCTGTTTGGCAGCCATAGCCAAACCTGCACCTACCTGCCTTTGAGCTCTTAGATCTCTTGAACCAGGCAATATCTCCCCAAGCTCTCTTCTGGAGGATTGTTCCTAAACTTCCTGAGCTTCCCTCTGTTGCATAATAGTCCAACATTGGGCTGCTATAGCTCCAGCATTGTCATTCTTCTGTGCTTCTGTCTTGTGGCCACCATAGCCAGCCTGGACATACCTCTGATAGAGGGATGAGATCTCCCTCTACAGGTCAAATCAGCTTATGACTTCTTCTTGGAAAATGTTCCCCAACATCAGGCGTAACTCTCCATCACATTAAAGCCCAACATTACTGCGCCCTGACGACGGCATTGCAAAAATTCGTCGTCGCTGTCCAGAACTGCGTCTTTGCTGATCATACTGTCTGCGTCGCCAGCACGCGATGAATTCCAAGCTATAACCATGGGGTTTTGAAAGGCCATGACGTAAGCTTCCTATACATGTAAAAAGTTTTGAAAATGATCAAGTATTGAGGTCACAACAGCCAAAAAACCAGGCCCCTGTCTCAGAAACCCTAATTCCACCATAGTCAAAATCTCCCAAGCTCATTTTTTCTCTCATTTTCTCACTCTTGATACTAAACCAAGCTAAAGCCCACTCTGATCCACTGTCCCAGCACCAAATCAAGGAGGGGAAGGACCTGAGAAGACTGAAGAAGGATCGATGACCTCGAGCAAGGAAGATTCAAGCTCAAAATCGAGTCTCTACATAGTGTGTTTTCACACTACCATTACTTGTGTCTCTTGACACATTGTAATCTGCTCCACTTGTAAAATCTGAGAATCTTGGAGCTGATTTGCTGCTGCTCCAGCCATCCAACATGGGAAAAGACTCTCCAAATGCTCGGTTCAAGGGAGTCGGGTTTCACACTTGGCAAACCCGTATCAAGCTCATTCTGATGAAGAAGGGTCTTTGGGCCATTACCAATGGCAAAGAGAAGAAACCTCGGGATGTGGACCTTGTAGTTACTTGGCAGAAGAATGATGACAAGGGACAAGCCATCATTAAACTGGAATTGGATGACAGCTACATCCATCATGTGGATGCCTGTGACACGTCCCATGACACTTGGGACAAATTGGATACCTTATTTGGTGCACAGTCAAAGTCGTCTAAGTATGGTCTATTAATTGAATTTTTTCGACTTGATATGAAGCCTTATACATCCCTGGCATCCCATCTAAACTACATGGAAAGCCTGCTTACTCAACTTGCAGGGATAAAGCTAAAAATGGATGAAGATGTTTGTATTGGTGTCTTGTTAAAAAGTTTGCCTCCTGCTTATGATAATGTATCAACCACTCTAACCAATATGCCTGATCCTCAACTTGTTGACATTAAAGCCTCTCTGCTAGAGGAAGAAAAGAAACTTAAAAGCAAAGAAGAGCCTAGCACTTCAAAGGATAAACAAATGTTATATGTAAACAACAGATACAAAGGTAAAAAGGAACCGCTCTTCTGTGACTTCTGCAAAAGGACCGGACACACTGAGAAGTTCTGTTATGCTAGAAAGAGGTCGCAAAAGGCCTATCTTGCAGCTGTGAAAGAAGAAGAAGACCATGGACCAAAAGACGAAGAAGAAGATGAAGATGAAGACCACCAGGATTGGAAGGACAAGACTCATCAGTCCTTCTACTCTCATTACTCTGATAGACTGTTTTAAAAGCCTTGTATTTCCTTGCCCTAATGCTTCCTGCCATAAGCTTTGTAAACTCCTTATGTAACTTGGCATTATAGTCCCTGTACACTTTGTGAGGCCCCTATTACAGCCTCTGGATGTCCATCATGTTTTGGTGCCCACACTTAGCCTTTTCTGCGACAGCCTCTGGTGTCTACCATGTTTGTGGTGTGCCCACACTTTGCAGGTGGTTCTCATTACAGCCTCTACACACTTTGTGCCTTTCTAGTTGTGATTGAGGAGGGGTGTTGAGATTTAGCAATCACACTCATTGACAACCTCTTTGTATGGAGCTTCAGGGCCAAGGACATGCAGGCTTACCTATCCCATATGCACAGTGGTGCCTACTGCAGTTTCCTACTTTCCTATAAAGCATTGTACTTGTTTCCTTTTCTTAATGCAATGATAGTACTCTTTTCTTTTCAGTAAAGTGTTAGTGTCATTGTCCACATACACAAGATTGTGTTTATGAGTCCAAGTCTCAATCTTGGAACCTAATTCACTTGTGTAACATACAGTGTCTTTGTCTTCTCCATCATGAGTCCACTCTTCTCCTTCCATCCACCATAACTCACTGCCATGTCCTAGATCCCGCATCTTTCACACCTAGTTATAGTGAGATGGCAGTAGCTATGGCTGCTTGGTATGCTAGAGAGAGAGAGAGAGAGAGAGAGAGAGAGAGAGAGAGAGAGAGAGAGAGAGAGAGAGAGAGAGAGAGAGAGAGAGAGAGAGAGAGAGAGAGAGAGAGAGAGAGAGAGAGAGAGAGATGGTTATAATAGAATTGAATGTTTGAGTGTTAGGTTGGGCCCCATCACTCCGACGATGCCATCTCAATTCCGTTTGGGGTTTGCACTCCACTTTTCGATGGGGATGCCGTCAAACTTGTGGGTCAAGGGCCCCATTATGACGACATAGGCGATGGGGCTTGATATATAGCTTGATCCTAATTAATCTCATATAAAGAAGTTATAAGTTGCTCAATGTCGTGTAAACCTATATAAATAGACATGATAACGTTGAAGTCAAATATTTCATGAGATATTACACTCAAACTCCATTTTGTAATGATCATGTGATTGATTTGCTTATTAAGAAGGATAATCTCAAACATGTATTGTTACCTAAGAGAGTGTGATCCAAGGCAAATAGAAAATAAAGCACATAGAACCTTGGTCTTTTATATGGGGGATGGTCAAAGGGGGGTGTATTTTGCATTTAGGAAAATAGGTTTCCCACTAGGTCCAAAAAGGGAAGAGTTTGGAGGAGGAAGATGATGATAACAAGGGGGACTTGAGAAGAGGAAATTCTTCAAAAAATTCTTAAGCACTCCAAGAGAGTAAGGGAATATCGATGCCAATTTCCAATGCACTTCCAAGAGAGTAAGGGTATTGTTGCCAATATATACATTAGTGTATGCACTAGCATTTCTTCACAAAAATACTAATGTACATTATCACACTTATACCATCCCAAAAATTTCAAGGTTTTTGTTGATGCTTATAAAAGATACTTACAATTGAGAGTTTATTTCTTTGCTCATTTCCACACCATCAAATCTTGAGGTAAGAGTTGAAACTCTATTGCTCTTTTTCTGATTTTTCTCTTTCATGCTTGGTTCTAGGTAGCTCATAGCATGTAATTACAATGTAGGTGGAAAGAGCTAGAGATTAATGTGTTTTTTTGAAATCTTTATTTGGTTAGAGAGAGAGAGAGAGAGAGAGAGAGAGAGAGAGAGAGAGAGAGAGAGAGAGAGAGAGAGAGACCCATGCAGACTTTAGGCTACCTAGACTTAGGCTTACCTAAGTTAGACTAAGTCTACCTACCTACACTTGCTTATGCCTAGCCAAACATTTCAACTTTGACTTACTAATGTGTTTTAAAAATAAGTGTTTGAACTCGTACTTACTAATGTGTTTTAAAAATAAGTGTTTGAACTCGTACTTATCTTAGATATACCTAGTTAACTATGCCCAAGCACTTGCATCTCAATGACTTGACTAGACACACTCAAACTTGTATACTTCATTATGCTCAATCATTTCCATCTAACTCACACTTGTTTTACGTATACTTGAACTTGTGTGCCTAAGTAAGCATTTGTATCCAAATTAAGCTTGCTCACAATTAGCTTGTTGGTTACCAAAAAGCTTGAGTGAGCTTACACACTTGACTTGGACTAGTTATGGTGGCTATAACATTTGGTATAGAGTAGAAAGGGTGATGATCATGAGATATATCAGTTGCAATTTCTATACCAACAAACAAACCTACTATAATATGCAAACTATCCCATACTACATATCAAAGATCATCATATATCTAGTTGCTCATTCTAGATTGGAGGCATTTCAATAAGGAAAATGTTGAAATGGTGCATTACTGTTCTAGAAAAATGGGATGAAAGAGAAAAGAAATTCATAAAAGTGTTAGTACTTTGTCAGTATAAACTCCTCTCTTAGACTCATATGTGTAGTACGCATGCTAGTCTATGTCTTGTAGTAGGGTTGTGTGCTAGCCTCAATGTGGCCACATGTGGACATAGCATGGCACCCCACCTTGCCACTAGCATGACAGCATGGCATTATGGAAAGTAGAGTGGAGAGATGAAAAGTAGAGAGGTAGAGAAGAGAAAGAGTAGATAGAGAAGACTAGCTACCATATGAAGGTGGGGATTTAGATCTTCCATTCATGTGCTAGACCATTTCAGGTGAAGATTTTTTAAAAGTGGCATGATACAACAAGTGGAGGTTTTCTTACATAAAGAGAAGAAAACCTAATAAGATATGTTACATCCATTAATATATAAAAAATATAAGATATGACTGCATTACTATTGCAAGCATTGCATCAAAACTACGTAATTGCATTAAGAATTGCATAATTGCATCAAGAATTGCAGGAATAGAATAAATATATTATTCTAAAACCATAGAGAATAAGCATAAAATTTAGGGTGCAAACTATCATGATTATCATTCCATAAGCACTCTCATCTCTCATGCAAAGTGTGGGCAAGAAATAAGAATACTACCTTTGTCTCACATGCCACGTCTATTACAACCATAAGAACTAAAGTCCACTTACATATCCAAATCTATGAGTAAAGCAACACTAACGCTACAACGTACTATCAAATATCATGTCAAAAGCCTAGTCCTAACACTTTTGGGATAGCTTGATAATTGGATAGCCATAGCTAAGAAATGAACCCTTAGTCTAAGACAAAATATGTAAATGCATCATCCAAAATGTCGGGCAAGATGGTTGAAGCTGAAGGAGACCAAACACTATTAAGGAAGCTATTAAAGGAGGGCCCTCCTTGGAGAACATCTTTATTTTATTTGCCCAACCTCCTCTTCATCAATGACAACAAAATCACTACAAGAACAAGGGAGCATTAGTGATGTTGATTACATCACATAAAGGAAAAAAATGCCACTATGACAAAATCGAAGCAAAGATCTATGAGAGCAACACAAATTTATGAGTGTGTCAAAAGAATTGCTAAATATCCCATTTATGTGGGCAGTGTAGTTCGGCCTCAAATAGCTCATTTAAATGATAGCTTAAAGTAAGAGCAAAACTTTCAAAGATTATAAGCTCTCATTTATACTTGTTTCTAATTTAAAACTACAGTGCACTATTTTTGGCTTTCCTCTTGTTGTGAATGAAAAGTAGAACTTAAATACAAACATCACACACACACACACACACACACACACACACACACACACACACACACACACACACACACACACACACACACACACACACACACACACACACACACACACACACACACACACACACACACACACACACACACACACACACACACACACACACACACACACACACACACACACACACACACACACACACACACACACACACACACACACACACACACACACACACACACACACACACACACACACACACACACACACACACACACACACACACACACACACAGGAAGAAGAAGAAGAAGAAGAGAGAGAGAGAGAGAGAGAGAGAGAGAGAGAGAGAGAGAGAGAGAGAGAGAGAGAGAGAGAGAGAGAGAGAGAGAGAGAGAGAGAGAGAGAGAGAGAGAGAGAGAGAGAGAGAGAGAGAGAGAGAGAGAGAGAGAGAGAGAGAGAGAGAGAGGTTTCGGGGGCAATTGCTTTGTGAAAGAAGAGGGCACATCTTCTATCAAAGCTTACAAGGTAAAGCTTCCATTATTGTTATGAGTATTTTGTTTATTATGTGTGCATGGGCATAAAGGTCACACCATGACCATGATGCAAATTCAGGTTTTTTGTGCAATGAAATGCAAACATTATCATCTTTGTTCAGATGATTTGGTATGCACAAATGCAAGCATGGATGTCAAATTAAACATGAAGTTTCATGCATGTATTTTCAAATATTGATTTGGGAATTTTCATGCTATGTTTGTCAGTTTATTTGATGCATTAGGGTTATTGATTTTCCTCAATAGAAATGTGATTTTGGCCATGAGTATAAACGTGAAATAGAGCTTTATGAATGGCATTTTGACCAACTATTAAACACAAAAATATGTATAGGAAAAAGGTGTCGTCGCACAGTAACAATGGCATGAAATCACAATACAAAGGATTTAATAAGTCATTTTTTTGTGAAATAATTTGAAATATCTTAGCATTTTAAGCTTGAATTATGTATGTTTGTAGGGGCAACAATGTAATGAGGTAGCTAGAGAGGAAGGAGCAGCATAGGAGGGGATGATGAGAAGGGCGAAGAGCATAATGTTGAGGAGCACAATGATGATGAGGATGAGGATGATCAAGGTGATGGAGATGATAATGAAGAGGAAGAGGGTGGTGGTGATAGCTCTAAGGGTCTTTAAATAAGAAAGACATAAGAAATCAACATGATATCTACAGCATGTAGGAAGGCAGAATTTGGAAGATACTTCATGGCTACTTTGAACAAGATTAGGATTGATCTGTGAAGGCTAAAAACAAACAAATTATTAGTTGCTATTATATTGAATGCTCCTCACTCCATCCTGAATTACCTACATACATAGTACCAGTGAGATTTATCATAGCAATGGCCACTTCAAATCCCCTTTTTGCATCAATTTATGGCAATAAATTTTAGCATGAAACAACAATCTTTCTCCAAGAGTTGATTCTCTCCTTCCTATCTAGCATCTATTTGTTCTCACTTCCCTTTCAAGACCTTCAACATAGGTAGAAACATTGGTTACCCTCTATCCATTTAGCATCCAATATACTTTTAGCGTGATTCTTAGAGATTCACCCCATATGATTGATTTTGAAGTGCTCATTATCTTCAAGTTATGCTAACCCTAATTATATTCATTCATCATTATTCACTATGTTTATTTTCTCCGAGTAACCTTGACTCTAACTATGTTAAAAATATGATCCATGCCTTGAAATTTTCAATTGATGCCTGAATCCTTGTTAATTCATGAGCAATTGCTTGATTGCCTTCATAATATCATGGATACCAGTGTCTTCAATTCATCTTATTTTCTTGACACATTCATATCCATAGAATCTTTCTAGGTGGTACTTAAAAAATAAGACCAAACCTCTCATAGAAGAGCAATAGCAATATCTATTTGCAAGGTACATAGATTTTCCTTAAAGTTTTTCTCATTTAGAATAGCTTGTATATATGCTCGAGGGGTTCACTATATGTAAATACTCTATATCATGTGCGTTCAAGGCCTATTTAAAATACCTTTATCTGTAAATTTTCCCTAAATAAGACACACTCGTTTTCTATTCAATCTTTAAGTAACCCCTTTATATGGGACTCTTCTGTATATGTAAAAAGTGATATTTAAAAATTCATTCTTTTGAACCCACATGATATTCTTACAAATTTATGAATCCCCCCCCTCTCGTTGAGTATATACAGATTTAAAAGAGCATTGATCCTCTCATAATCATGAATAATCCTAAATACTTCAATTGAAATAAGATCATCCCTATTCCAAGCTGTGGAAAACCCTCCAATTCATCACAAAATACCCCTTTTATGCTTCAAGATAGCAATGCACTATTCTTGATTCAAAATAATCCACTACTTCTCTTTACTTAATTCAAGGCAACACTTAGAATGTTGTGATATTCTCTTATGAACAATTCCTTTCGTAAGCATGAGAGCTCTTTTAAGTTTTAGCTCTTCTTAAATATGAACAATAGTGAAGGGATATCCTTTGATCCATCTTTCTTCTCTCTTGATAAAGTCCCTACAATGAGTATATCTTCTACTAGAATTGAGGCATGTTCTAATATAGGCCCTATTTTTTCCTATTTCAAGCTTTAATGTTCCTTTATTCAACCCCAAAAGATTACTCATGCAAGCATAACCATAGAGTAATCCTCTTAGTTTATGCATATTATCCACTGTTTATGCTTTTACAAGGTGTCATAATATAAAGATCGCTCCTATTTTGAACTACTATGTTTGCAATAGCTGTTAGGATGGTGGAATCTATGGAATGGTACATGTATCGATAGATATAAGGCCATTGTTTCACCAAACCTGGAGATAGCAGAGGCATGCAAGGAGTCATGGTCCTCATTAGCTCGTGAGTGATAGTTTTACACATGGGTCCTACTAGAATGCAGAACCCATGCTCATCATACTCAACCCTGTTGCTTGAAAGTGGAGGTAGTAGGCCTTACCCTGTCACCTGAGAACTGGACCCCCAGGGTTATTTCAAAGTAGAGGTAGTAGGCCTCATCCCGTCACCTAAGAACTGGACCCCCATGGTTATTTCAAAGTAGAGGTAGTAGGCCTCACCCCATCACCCGAGAACTAGACCCCCATGGTTATTTCAAAGTTGCCAAGGTGAATAGTACACTTACTAAAGATCAACGTAATATGAATCTAGATCCGGATTGCTTGCAAAAATTGTTTTGTATTGCAAATATAATAGAGAGAGAGAGAGAGAGAGAGAGAGAGAGAGAGAGAGAGAGAGAGAGAGAGAGAGAGAGAGAGAGAGAGAGAGAGAGAGAGAGAGAGAGAGAGTTATTTACAAGTTAAAAACGAACTATTGGTTGCGACACGTCATAATCCAATGTAAAACAAGTTCTATATCAAACCTAGAGTACTCGCAGAAATACTTTTGTATTGAGAGAGAAAACTATATGTTAGTAAAGAGATAATTATTTGTTGGAACACATGTGACAATCCAATAATTGAATACAAGTTCTATCAATTTGGAATGCTTGCACAAATGTTTCTAGATTGCAAACATGAGAGAGAGAGAGAGAGAGAGAGAGAGAGAGAGAGAGAGAGAGAGAGAGAGAGAGAGAGAGAGAGAGAGAGAGAGAGAGAGAGAGAGAGAGAGAGAGAGAGAGAGAGAGAGAGAGAGAGAACTATTTATTAAAGTACCTTTCATAATATAATACAATACAGATTCTATCAATCCATAGTACTAGCACAAATTATTTTTGGGTTGCAAAAGAGAGAGAGAGGGAAGGAGGGAGGGAGTGGTGATGGTGATGGTGAGATAGGTGGCATAATTAGAGAGAGAGAGAGAGAAACTAAGAATGTGTGTTGTGAGAGAGAGAGAGAGAGAGAGAGAGAGAGAGAGAGAGAGAGAGAGAGAGAGAGAGAGAGAGAGAGAGAGAGAGAGAGAGAGAGAGAGAGAGAGAGAGAGTGTGTGTGTGTGTGTGTGAGTGTGAGTGAATGAAGGTGGTGGTGAAGGTAGTGATGGTGGTGGTGGTGGTGGTAGAGCTAGCAGCAGCGGTGGTGGTGACGGTGGCAATGGCAGTGGCAGTGGCGATGGTGCTGGTGGTGGTGGTGGAAGTGGAAGTGGAGGTGGATATATCTAAGGCCGGAATAAGTGAACTATGTGGAATAAGAATGGTTTCCAAAAAAAACTCGCTCAAAAGCTCGCTCAAAAAACTCACTTCGTGCCCTTCCCTTAATGGATGAATCCTCTGCTGATAGTCCTCTAACTTCTACAATAAGTCATTGTTACGTTTTGATAAAAGATGGTCCTCCAATATGAGGACATCCTTTTCTGCAACCAATAAACCTCATCAATGAAAAGCTATTATAGAAAGGCGGAGTGCTATTTTTGCTAGGATCTTTGGGATATAGCCTGCCTAACCAAAGATCAAGATTCTTCTTTTCTTCAAACCTAAGTATATGTTTCGTAGACTCTATAATAGTAATGGGTTTTATTCTCTTCCTTATTGATTCATACTCACTAATCAACTCAATATGAAGATGATAGAGAGGTCTTGTACTAGGGCTTCAAATGATTGAAGACAATGCTTTAATCATTAGCCATTGATAAAAATAATGAAGCTTCAAGAAGATTTCCAAGAGGATTTAAAGCCAAAAGCCCCTTCAAATGACTAAAATTAGACCAAAGATTTCTTACTTTCCTATACTTCCATAGCTCCATGGAAACTTAAGGGAAGGGAAGATCTTATCCAAAACTAAAGAATATCCAAACTAACATGGAATGAAGCTTGTATAAGCTCTAAAATAGAACTCAATGGTAAAGAATTTTAGCGTGTTAGATGAAAGAGCATGTTGTTGCCCAGTATTATTCTACTTCAAACAAGAATAAATGAGTCATGTGAAGGAAAATAATCATCAAGCTTGGTCAAATGGTGCTACTAGACCTATGTTAAGCATTTTAGAGCCTTAACAAACCTCACCAGCAAGCATGAACAAGTCATGATGTAGAAGAAGGTTGATATAACCATATCCAGGTAGCACAAATTGCACTAGCCTACTATTTGCCTACATGGCAAAGAACAACAACAATATGGTGCTTGATAAGCTCCACAAGATCCTTGCAATCAAGTTTAATATGCATCTTATGCATCAAAAGTCTTGGAGAAGAGATATGAATAAGAATCTACCATGGAAGCTTATTAAGAGCTTGGGAGATAAGAGAAAAAAAAGTGTTTTCAAAAGATAGACCCTTCTTTTTGCTCCCATAAGTCACTATAAGCCCCTTCTTTGGTCAAAGAACTACCCATTTTGACTCCATTGTGTCCACAACTTGCTAAAATGATTTGGATGCTGCCTTTTTTGTCAAGATCCTGTTCAAATGTCCTCAATGGTAGTCACAATTAACAATAGAAGTTTGTCCTAGTCAAGCAAGATGCAACAACCAAGATTTGCAACTCTAGTTACCTATCCTAACTATAGACACCATATCCTAAGCTTGAAAATGACCTACTGGTTGGATCTAAACTAATGCTTTGATACCAATGAAAGGAAGACATGCATTAACTATAACAAACTAGCATTTAATGACTAAGAAACGAGAAACAGAATAGAAAATGACAAACTTGCATTGATATATCTCCATGAATCCATGGCTACTACAAGATACAATGAAGAAGACATAGTGCCACATCTAATGCAAAAATAGCTCTTGATGGTTTGTCAAATGAGGAAAAAGTATTTACAATGCCACCAAAGCTCATTTTATACTTCTCAAGTAATGTTCTAAATCTCTCTCGATCTCTCCCTATGCATAATTGTCTTCCTTCTAGTTTAATAATGGCCTTGAAAATAATATTTGGCAAGCATTTTTCCTTCATTACAATTATTGTGTGATTGTCACATACTAGAATGGCTAGTAAGTTATGCATTTACAACATGCACATAACTCTCACTAGTCTTGCTTAGCAAGTTTCAAAGTTTCCATCCAAGAGTATGTACCATAGATTAAAAGATCGAGTGGCACAGTTGCTAAGAGCTGAAATGTCCCCTTCTTAAAAATTTTACTTACCAAATCTTTTTAATAAGGTTTGATTGTCTCTAATGTGAAAAAATCGATATGAATGGATGAATCATAAAGACATGCATGGTAGGAATGTCTCACACGTAATTTAGTTGGAGTTCACTTGTATTTTGTTATGATGTCCAAGATTTGCTAGCTTGGACTTGTATGTAAGTAAAACTCTATGTGAAGTTATTTCAAGATGTAATGCAAAAAAATTTCTACTTTATCTCATTCTTTTTGTTTTCTTAAAGTATTTTCCTTAAATGTGTTATTGTTTGAAATTATAGCATTCAATATAATTATTCATAGGATATTGATTGTATTTGTATAAATAATGTGCAACAGGCACAGAATGAATGTCCAAAACAAAGAAAACCTAAGGAGTCATTGATTGTACAATTGTGGCTTCAAGCTCAATTTTGCAATTAGCAACTCCTTGGATTTTTTCTTTTGGGTTCTCAATGAAGAAAATTTATAATTGCATGTAAGTAGGCATGACGATTGCAAAAGAAGTGTGTAAACATTCATGTTTAAAATACCATGAAAGTGGTGGTATTCATGTGGCAATGTTCACATTTAAACTCTCGAGTGGAAAATCATTGTCTATGCTGCTCAACCATGGGTCTTTTGAGATTGTTTTTGCATGGTGTTAGACGACCTGTAATTTTTCTTCTTAGTTCAAAAAATCCATCAACATAGGAGTGTGCAGGCCTAATCCCTAGTAGTATCAGCTGTAAATCTACTATTCAATTTGGAATTGGCACCATTACCTCTAGACGCTTGTGTAATAGTTTAGTCTTAGTTGGCTATTCTCATCACACTATTAATTGGTAAGAAATTACCATTAAGTCATTGTGATCAATATTTAAATGATGAACCTAATCAAAAGAACATGCTTTATCTTGCTATGCTCAAGCGAGTTTCGATAGATCACTTGAATATTCTTTTTGTGCTTCAATGGATTGATTTGCATCAGACTATTCTTGCAATAGCCCTAAAAACACCATATTGGGGAATATGGGAATTTCCCATAAGTTTGGGACACGTGGTCAAATCTTTGGATTTGTCATAACTTGAACACTATAACTCCAAATCAAGCGCTCTATAGCTCAATAGATTCCATTTTTCAAGTGCTTTCCAATGATAGGTCACATCATATGGTTTTGAGAAACTTATGGGTACGTTATCTGGGTGCCACATTTTTAGTATTCAAAAAATGGGAATTGGGAGATTCCCAAACTCACTAATATTGTGTTTAAAGTCAATGTTGCATCTCCTCTCTAGCATGATGCCTCTCAAGCTCCTAGTTACATCTTTTTGCACCTCAAGCACTATTGTCCGAACCTTTTTTTTGCATGGAAGATACTTATTGGCTATCGCCTAACTCAACCATTAAAAAAACCCTTTAAACTTGAATTCGATGAAGTGTGATGCCTACAGAGATCTCTAAAGCTCCAACGAGAGATAATTATGGGAGAAGGCTTAAGATAAGGATACTACATGCATTAGTTGAAAGTAGCAAGCTCAAAACAACTACATGGCAACTAGAAGATGCCTAAGCCACAATTATGATACCCAATTATTTCCCTTTCTGAGAAAGGTGAGAAAGGAAAAAACATGCTTGTGAGGTTGGGGGAGAGATAGAGAAAGAGAGAAGGAATCGCTTAGAAGTGTAGGGACTTGGGAGAGGTAGGGCGAGCTAAATGTGTAGAGAAAGGAAAAAGTAGAGGGATAAAGGAGAGAGGTAGACAAAGTGAAAGGGTGGGAGGTCCCGGTGCAAATAACACATCTCATGTGCCATGGTGAAAGAAGTATTAGGAATCTTTCACAAATTGACAGATAATGATAGTAAAAGATTATCATAAATTTAATCATAGCTAACAAAAGCGAGATATGTTTGTATTTTCTCAACAAAATAAAATGCATTTACTCTAATAATTAGCAAAACCTTTGCTTTGCTGGACACACTATGGGCGATGTTGGAAAAGTTCTTCTATTTCCAAATATGAGATGTAAGTCCTCTTCGGTAAAGCATGGGTTGATGCATAAATATATCTTCATTTACATCCATTCCAAATACTCACTAAATATTTTTCTTTATATATGGCTCGCAACCCTATTGAACATTGGTTAAAAAATAAAAACTCATTATTAAAGCTTACATATTTTTGGATTATTTATTATGGTGGCAAGAATGGATATTATTTGGTGAAAACAAGTCTAAATTCGATGCTCAGTCAATATGCTTAATGATATATATATATATATATATATATATATATATATATATATATATGTATGAGAGACAAGAAAGATGTGTCTTTTTAAAAATAATTAATAAGAGAGAAGAGAAAGAAATGTGAAAAATAGTTTGGATAGAGAGTTATCTTTTTGAAATTAATGTAGGAGAGGCCCAAAAGTATTATTGTAGTATTATAGGAGAGAGTGCTAGAAAAATTTGAAGCCAAAGCCCCTTCTTTGGCTTCAAATTTTTCTAGCACTCTCTCCTATAATACTACCTTAAACCCTCTCCTACATTAATAGCCTTGGATCTTTACACACACACACACATACACACACACACACACACACACTCTGTGTGTGTGTGTGTGTGTGTGTCTCTCTCTCTCTCTCTCTCTCTCAATACTACAATATTATCTTTGGACTTTTGTTACATATTAATAGCTTTGAATTTTTATCAAAACACACACACACACACACACAAAATCTCTCTCTCTCTCTTTCTCTCTCTCTCTCTCTCTCTCTCCCATGTTGCTTTAAAAAATTATGGCAACTCTCTCCTATAACACCACAATACTACATTTGAACTTCTCCCATATTAATAGCTTTGAATCTTTATCAAAACACACACACACACACACACACACACACACACACACACACACACACACACACCTTTGTGTGTGTGTGTGTGTGTGTGGCTCCAAAAAATTCTTTTAGCTTTCTCTTATAATACTACATTTGGGCCTTTCCTATACATTAATAACTTTGGATCTTCCACACACACTCACTCACTCACTGTAATATCTCCGCACAATATAAGTTAGTTGGTTAGTTTGAAAGTTAGTTAGTCAATTAATAAGTTAGTAAGGGTACTAACTAAAGACTAATTAAGGTAAAAACTAATTAACATTAATAATTAAGGACTTTTATTTAATTAAAAATATTTTATTTAGAAAAATCGAGAGTCATAAATCTGATATTTTTCTCAGATTGACAAGGACCGTGGCCACCCTTCACATAAGTTACAACGTGAACGAGACTTATGAGCTATATTAATCACTAGTATTAATGTGTATAGTTTGAATGGTCCAAAAATATTAGATTCTTGGGGGGGAGGAAAAAAAACTATTATATTTTAGATATTATCCTAAAAAGATAGAACTAAAAGTCATTTAGAAGAAAAGACAAGTGATGTTTTAGTTAGTTTTGGAGATTTTATAAAAGGAAAAAATAAAGAAAAGTGACTGGCGAAATCGCGCATGCCGCGATTGCAGCTTACAGGCAGTAGACAGCACTTCGAACAAAGAAAAGAAAAAGGAGTGAACTAAGAGCTTTCTAATCAAGTGTCTTGGGATTTTACCCCCATTTTGGAGCCAATCCAACCATCAGATTTATGATCTGAGCATCAAATCACTGAGTCTTCTAAGAGCCCCTCCACTCTTGTTCTCAGACTTATCCCCTCCTCTCTAATTCATTATAAATATGAGGCATGGGGAGGCATAAGAGAGCATAAGGAGACCCTGAGAGGCTACGAGAGAGAGGTAGAGAGAAGGATACCCATCCAAGAGATTGTGAGGAAGAGCTTGAAAGAGAGCTTGAGACAGAGAGAGAGAGAGAAGAGTCACCCCGAGAGGTTGCAAGGAAGAGAATTAGCTCAATTTCCTCTATCTCGATCCTCGACTTAACCATCTTCTCTTACACTCTCCCATCTTGAATCTATTCCACCTTCTTAATCTCTTGAGTCTACTTGCGGACGATGGCCTCCAAGCGAAGAATGTCGCGTGCGGATGATAATCCTACAACCAGCAACAAGGCTTCGGGCAAAGGCATCACTGTCATCAATTGCGGTTCCGGTCGTAAGTAATGTATTTTCAAATTGATAGATGCTTTCTTTGATTCTCGTATGAGATACCTTAGGCCCCATACTACGATGCATGAGTATAGGTCATGGGAAAGGATAAATTTCATCTCACCTACTCGGAAGATGGAGTTTGTGAAGTGTATATATCAAGGGAAGATAATTGCACCTAGTTTTATATGACTTATTTGCTAGTAGAGCAATTACAAGTAAGAATTAGTTAAGTGTTATGAATGACATAGTCGTCAAAAAAATGACATTAAAAGATTGTGCATACAAGTGCTAGATTAAAGTATAGTCAAGGGTTACAAATAGAATAATTACTAAAAGAATATGACATTGAGAATCATGAATAGAAAGTACTAGTCTAAAGTTTAAATGCTTCAAAAGTACTTAGCCTAAGAGCCCAAATATTAAGAAAAACTAGATTCTAGCTCAATGCAAGGCTTGTTGGAGTCTAATTACTTGAGATCATCTCGCACTTATCTTATCAAGTATTTACATATTATGCCTATAATATGTTTGATATATGAGGATAATTTTCTAGTTGCCTCATGACTTGACTAAGAGGTAGTACAAGAAATTAATCATAAGGGTTGAAACTAAGATGTCTTGAGTTCTGTTGGATAACGATGACTTTTGCCAATCCAAATTCAGGGTTGGGTTATCAATCAAGGTAAGTGACCTATAGAACTTACATCATGAAAAGTGTTTGAATCCTTAACATATTCCTAGCCGAAGGAAGGAAGTGTTAAGAAACATTTTTGCATAGTATTGCTCTTAGATCCCAAGGGGGAGAGCAAATATACGATGGAAATGTTATATCGTCTATTCTTGCATTGGTTAAAAAGAATGCAATTGGTTTTGTTGGTTGATCGAACAACATCCTAAATGCTTTTACATTCAACTGCTTGTTAGTTATTGTTTGGATGATTATTCCAAGTGCTTGTGATTTATGGTAAATGCATGGCAAGGGTCTGTGATGACAAGTCGCCATGGAAATAAAGGAATGTTTTCTTGGAAAATGATATTAGGGCTGAATGCCTTGTTTGTGCTTGATTCTTAAATGATTCAATTAAGGAAGGATATATTGCATTGGTGGATCACCTCCATGATCACACCGCAGATCAACCCGAGAGGGCACTGCTCGATTCATGGGCCGAAGGTCGAGTGGTGAAAAGGCTATCTCATCAAACCATTCTCCATAGGGTGTCATATGATTTGAAACCCATGAATCAATGTACAATCTCTCATCTCTGTTCTGCCTAGATAAGTTCTTAGACACATATTGCATGGCAAACAACTTGTCAACCTGCTCATCATGAGCATCACTAGAAGATGCATAGTGCCCATGATGTTTGCTCTTTGTCTTCATATCTCCCTGCTTCTTGTAACAATCCTTTGCAATGTGTCCATATTTGCCGTAGTAATGATAGTCCTTATCTCTGTTTGACTAATCATTTGGCTGCCATGAACCAGATCCACCACCTCTACCATGGGGTGATCTCCTCTGCCTCTAAAGCCGCCTTATGTTGGCTCTATGTATTTGTGCCATGCCAAGCATTCTGCTGATGCTGTCCATAAGTATTTCGAGTGTCTCCTAGACCTTGAAAAGAGCCACGGCCTCTGTCGCCTCTGCCACACTGGCTAGAGTAAAGAACAATGTCTCTCCTTTGAGACATACTAGAACCTGTATTCAGTCCAAGCTTAACTTCCTCATGCAGCAACAAAGCAATCAACTCATCCCAATCAGGGGATTCAGCTCTCACAAAAATAGATGTATCAAATGCTTTATAATCTTTGCCAAGTCTATTCAATGTCATTGCAATCATATCATCCTCTCAGACAACACTGAAAATCCAATGGTGGCAAGCTGATCTGCTATGTTCTTGATCTCTGTAGTGTAGGCATGAATGCTTTTGCCATTCCTAGACATGTTATTGAACTGTTGCTTCAGCTGAATCTTTCTTGCATGTGTTATATTTCCATAATTCTTCATGAGTATGTCCCATGCATCCTTTGGGGAACTGCATCCAGTAATCTGTATAACCATAGCATCCAATATGCATAAGAAAAACCAATGTAACACCTTGCATGCTCTCTTAGTCCATAGCTTACGAGCCCTTTTTTATCATTTGTCGGATTCCTTTCATGCATTTTAGGTTCAGCCTCATGACCTGTACATAAGTCCTAATAACCTCTGCCAACCAATAAATTCTTCATACAAAACTTCCATAAAGCAAAATTTTTGTTATCCAGCTTTTCTCCCACAATTTGAGTGATATGTTAGTGCCTTGAGCATTTTCCATAGTTACAGCTTAGGTATTCAGTGATGTATACAACCTGGAAGTTTTCGACACCTTTTCCTACATGTCAGGACCAATTTCTTGCTATTTATGACAGTTTATTGCAATTCAAGATAGTTTTCCTGCAAATCATAATAGTTTCCTACAATTCAAAATAGTTTTCCTGCAATTCAAGAGAAATTTTCCTACAGTTCAGTAACAGTTTTCTTGCAGTTCAGGAACAGTTTTCTACAATTATTTTTTTCACCAAAGAAACAGGGTATTTTAGTCCTTTACAACCTCAGAAACATCCACAAGCATGTGGGATAACCGTAGGTATTTTAGTCAATACATAGACTCTGCAAGTACTGTATCTCTCTCTCATGTATTCTTACTACTGCAGTGAAGAGAATATGCAGTCTAAAACCTGCAACCTGACATTCAAGCACCTTCTTGACATTCAGGAAATCAATTTCTTTGAGATCTTGAGTGATAAATGATGCTATTTTCTTCATGAGTGTAGAGAGGCAATGTCATATACTGCATTTACTATAAATGACCAACCAAGGCATTTGTTTCATCTCCAGATTTCGAAAGCAAAGCAAGAATGGACAATGCACTTACCATAAAGGCTCGAAGAAGGGTTTGGCGGCTCCTCTTTGCGGACAGCTTGCAGATGATGGCCTCCAAGCGAAGAATGTCATGTGCGGATGACAATCCTGCAACCAGCAACAAGGCTTCGGGCAAAGGCATCACTGTCAATCCAACTGCGGTTCCGGTCGTAAGTAATGTATTTTCAAATTGATAGATGCTTTCTTTGATTCTCGTATGAGATACGTTAGGCCCTATACTATGATGCACGAGTATAGGTCATGGGAAAGGATAAATTTTATCTCACCTACTCGGAAGATGGAGTTTGTGAAGTGCATATATCAAGGGAAGATAATTGCACCTAGTTACATATGACTTATTTGCTAGTAGAGCAATTACATGGAAGAATTAGTCAAGCGTTATGAATGACATAGTCATCAAAAGAACGACATTAAAAGATTGTGCATACAAGTGCTAGATTAAAGTATAGTCAAGGGTTAAAAATAGCATAATTACTAAAAGAATATGACATTGAAAATCATGAATAGAAAGTACTAGTTTAAAGTTTAAATACTTCAAAAGTACTTAGCCTAGGAGCCAAATATTAAGAAAAACTAGATTCTAGCTCAATGCAAGGCCTGTTGGAGTCTAATTACTTGAGATCATCTCGCACTTATCTTATCAAGTATTTACACGTTATGCTTATAACATGTTTGATATATGAGGATAATTTTCTAGTTGCCTCATGACTTGACTAAGAGGTAGTACAAGAAATTAATCATAAAGGTTGAAACTAAGATGTCTTGAGTTCCGTCGGATAACGGCGACTTTTGCCAATCCAAATTCAGGGTTGGGTTATCAATCAAGGTAAGTAACCTATAGAACTTACATCATGAAAAGTGTTTGAACCCTTAACATATGCCTAGCCAAAGGAAGGAAGTGTTAAGAAACATTTTTGCATAGTATTGCTCTTAGATCCCAAGGGGGAGAGCAAATATACGATGGAAATGTTATATCGTCTATTCTTGCATTGGTTGGAAAGAATGCAATTGGTTTTGTTGGTTGATCGAACAACATTCTAAATGCTTTTACATTCAACTGGTTGTTAGTTATTGTTTGGATGATTATTCCAAGTGCTTGTGATTTATGGTAAATGCATGGCAAGGGTCTGTGATGACAAGTTGCCATGGAAATAAAGGAATGTTTTCTTGGAAAATGATATTAGGGCTGAATGCCTTGTTTGTGCTTGATTCTTAAATGATTTAATTAAGGAAGGATATATTGCATGGGTGGATCACCTCCATGATCTCACCGCAGATCAACCCGAGAGGGCACTGCTCGATTCATGGGCCGAAGGTCAAGTGGTGAAAAGGCCAACCATGGGAATGATGTTTCACTCAGACAGCTTGCGGGTCAATTGGAGCTCTGGACACCCCTTGCTAGGTCTAGAATGGAGTTGAAGACCTCCATGAGCCCAACGTCTGGGACATTGGAAGATCCTGTTCTAGATAAAAGATGAAAATTTTGGTGCCATGAGATTTGGACCGGGTACTTCTATTGGACAGAAGGGATACATAATTCTCCTGTATGGACAGGAGACAAAGATTAACTTAAAGATAAGTTAAGGAACTTGTTTGATAAAAGGACAGCTTGTTTTGTTTTTGTGTATGTGTTGTAAATTACGTGAACGAACTCTGTGACCTAAAAGGCTTAATTAATAAAGCTGATTTTAAATGTCACACATAAATGTGGTAGGACCTAATTAGACAACTAAAGCTATCAAGGGAAGTGGGTGGATGGAATCCCCCGACGGGTCCGTTCTACGACTGGGTAGTCCCAGAGAACTGGGAGGCTTCTCACAAGGATTTACCGTCGGATGACTTTAGGTATTGTTAAGTTAGAACCTGATTCATACCGTTTTAGGGGACCGGAATGGGACTATGCCCTACGGGTAGAGAGGTCGAGCGATGCATCCCTCTCATTTCCCATTCTCTTTGAACCAAGTGCGGTATGAGTCTGCTTGGGTCCAGTTGTATCTACGCAAAGTGGAGCAGCTGTAGACCGACGCTAGAAGGTTGTTAGGAAGACTCGACTGTTAGGAACCCGGACTTCAGGTCGATCCTAGTGGGAACAGCCGGATAAGTTCCATTGCGGGGCAGACTCGAGAGACCCTAGTTGGCAAACCCCGTGTTATTCCTTGGCAGTTTCGGGCGACGTCTTCTAGATTGATCTCTTGATGGGCTGCTAAGACATGCCCCGCGATTTGAGGGGCGGGCACGTTATAGTACTCACTCAGTCACTCACTCTCTCTCTATGCCTGGCTTAAAACAATTATAGCAACTCTCTTCTATAATAATATAATACTACATTTGGGCTTCTCTTACATTAATAACTTTGGATCTTTATTAAAATATACATACACATTCTCTCTCTCTCTCTCTCTCTCCAACTTAGATCAAATTCCTCTATTTAAAAGTTTTTAGCCCAAGTACAATTAGACTAAAAAGCCACATTTTGATTATCATTTCAATAAGATAAAACTTTTTTAAATCTTTGATAAGGTCTTTATTTTTCCAAATACACAATGCAAAAGACAATAGTCATTGTATGTTATGTTAATTATTAGTTTCTATGCTAGGAGAAAAAAATTTCCCAAAAGAGAGGATTGTTTTTTGTTCATAAGGTCCAAACTTATCAATATAGTTCATTTAAAAAGTCTCAATTTACTATGTCATAAATATACACATAATTTGATCTTCTTAGCTAGTAATTTTTTTTATCTCTTCTCTCTCATCAAACATTATTTTAAAACTTTATTCTCCTCTTCTCTCTCATAAAAAATTATATATATATATGTGTGTGTGTGTGTGTGTGTGTGTGTATAATATTCTCTCTTGACTCTATTTAGTCCTAATGACTCTAGAGAGAGAGAGAGAGAGAGAGAGATATATATATATATATATATATATATATATATATATATATATATATATATATATATATATATATATATATATATATATATATATATATATATATACACGTAATGAGAAATGAAGATAAGGGCCATACACAAACACATACACATATACATACACATACACATAGAGAGAGAGATGCACATACACACATGCACTACTTAATTTATTGCGTAGGTATTTATTGAAGTATTAATAATTTTTAGTTAATTACTAAATAGAAATACAGTCTTGCTTTCTCCTCTCATTCGTCTTTGTCTCTTAAAACCCCGTTTTGAGATGAATTTTTTTTTTTCACAAGTCTCCTTCATCATTTCTTTGAGGAGACTTCTGAGATTTTTTTCTATCGAATAGAGGGTTGTCGACAACCTCTTCTCAAAGAAATTTTTTTTCACAAGTTCTCTCTAGTTTTTTTTTTCACTAAACATGGAGCTATCAACAACCTTCCTAGCCAAAAAAAAAATCATAAGTCCCCTTAGAGAGATGGCAGCAACTTCTAAATTTTTTTCACCGAGAAGGGATTGCTGGCAATCCTTGTCTGGTGACAAAAAATTTCATGTCCCCTTAGAGAGATGATATAGAGGAGTTGTGATTCAAAGCTCTCTCTCTCTCTCTCTCTCTCTCTCTGTGTGTCTTTGAGAAAAGGGTTGCTAGCAACCCTTGTTCGGCAAAAAAAATTCACGTCCCCTTAGAGAGATGATGATAAAGTCCCATAATCTCTCTCTCTTTCTCAATGAGGAAACTACTACAACATTCAAGTGGATGAAGTTTTGTTCTTCTAGTTCACATAGGAGATAAAGAGAATTTCAAAATGATGATATTGAGTCTTAGAAGTCATGCAAGTTAGTAGCATGGAGACTTCTCTACAAGCATAACTCCGTATCCTTCTATAGAAGTATATTTACAATGGTATCTTGTCAATGTGTTCTCTATATGTAATACAATTATGAATGGTAGGTTCATGTATAGGCAATTGGAGAAGGGAATGTTGCAAACTATGCCAAGGAAATACAGGGATTAGGTGCACTTGAAGAAGGAGTAGCTCATATAGAAGGATCACCAAATTGAGTAGCAATGGACAAGGAGGTGTATCGGAGATGTCCTATCTTTCTCAACTACAAAAAGGTGAATTTTCCTCCAACGAGAATGCATTATACAAAAAATACGAGGAAAAAAAGGTGCAAGAGACATAAGGATCCAATTCCTGGTAAGTAATTAATTCCACATGTATTCTTTAGAATATGTCACACTTTTATATCTTCTTCAAAAGAGAATATGGCTGATCGTAGGAAAGTGATACCTACAATGCATTTATTCTTGTAAGTCATTCTTCGGTAAGGAGTCAAGGTGAAGCCATAATTTCTAAATTTTTTTGATGATATTGATTGGCCACACTTTAATCCTACAATGATACTATTTGTGGATGATAGCATAAAGAAGATGCAATGTAACCCACCTAACTCCTCTACATATCCATTTACATTTCAAGAAATCCCATGGATACCATCCTCTTCAAATACATGCTTCCCTATTTGACTGAGAAAAATTCCTTGAATACCATCATCTTGAAATACATGCTTCTATGCTTGAGTGAGCTAATAAGTTTTCATGGGGGAGTCTAGGAGTTTGTTAGAGAACATTCGTTTCACCCTTCTACAATGGCGCTGGATTGATATTTAATGTTTGCAAAAAATATATTCATTTGCTTTGCATATAGTAGTTCACTAACGTACAAATGCATTTGTGGATTTAGAATTTTTTTGTGTAGTTTTTGTAGTAAGTTCATGCAGTATAATGTGAAATATATTAGTATATTAAAATATTTGATTGTTGAAGTTCGTAGTTTAATATGACGAATTCTTGAAAGGAATAATAACTACAAGTAATGAAGTAATACATAGCTATATTTTATGGAGATTGTGAAGCAATTGTTTACAAGGGTCTATTTTAAATGAATGCATAACTTCAATCTATATGTAAGCCTAATCAAGTGTGGAAGAGAGAGAGTAATGTGCAAGTATAGGTGGATATGTCTATAGTTTGCTTGTGTGTGCATAACTAAATTACTAACATATCAAGATGTAACTATAAAATATGTGCAAAGAAGAGAGGGGGAATGTGAATGTATATATAGTGTGATATCTCATATGCATGCGCAATTGAACTATGAACATTGTGATAATATTATCAAAGATAAGCACATAGGATTAATCTAGTGATGTAAATAAGTTGAGAGATAACTACTAATTCATTGTTAGAGAGAGAGAGAGAGAGAGAGAGAGAGAGAGAGAGAGAGAGAGAGAGAGAGAGAGAGAGAGAGAGAGAGAGAGAGAGAGAGAGAGAGAGAGATGGGTAAGTGTATCTGGTTTTGCTTATGTGTGCACAATAGAAGTACTAATACATCATGATGTAATTATAACAAATATATAAATAATTGAGAGAGGGATAGTGGTGGTAATGTTATTGAAGGGGAGTGAGATGTGGGTGGTTGGTCCCAAATATATGAGGAGAGAGAGAGAGAGGAGAACTAGTTGTGGCTCTAATTAGGAGGGGGAGAGTAAGATGTGGTGGTGGTGGTGGCAGCGGCAATGGAGGAGCAACACTGGTGCTTAATATATGCCCAAAAGAAAAAGAGGACCAAGTGGACTATGTAGAATAAAACTTGAGGTTGCCAAAAAAAGCTCGCTCAAAAGCTCACTCAAAAAGCTCGCTTTTCTCGCATGCACTTCATTCATTAGAGGTCAATCTTTTATCAAAACATAACAATGAGTTATTGTAGAAGCTAGAGGGCTATCAACAGAGGATTCATTTGTTGGAGAAACACATCAAATCTTGTTAAAAAAGTAAATTATTTTAGGCCTTCGAAATTGATAAAGGGCTCTTAAAAATATTGAGAGTCTCAAACGAGGAGGAGGTGGTTGTAATAAAAGAATCCAAGGAGCAAGGTATATTGTTTTCACTTAAAAAATTGAATATGGCTTTGCTTATAATTAATTGTATTGATTTGTGATGTTAATTTTTTAAAGGTTTCTTCTTCAACTAAATGCAAGTAAAAGAGATTCTTTGAAAGCATCTTAGTTTTATTATCATCTTCTTCCTTTAGTAGTTTCAAAAGATATTTTGGAGAAGAAAAAAATTTAAAAGGTAAAGAAACAATGCTTGGAGTCATTTATAAAGGGCCATTCTTTGGATACTGAGTTAGTGCAGAAGACACTAGATAGTATTGGTATCAGTTGAGATGCTTATATGCAACTTTTTTAGCTTTTACAATCAAATATGAAGCATGGATAGGAACGCAATTGTGTAGTTCCAGGGCCATCTATGGTTATCAGAGAGAGAATGAATAACAAAGTGATTGAGATTTTGGGTGAGCCTTTCCATATTAAGGCTAGCTTCAAGGACAAGAAAAAGGAGGTTGTATTCAATGAATTCAACAATATTTTCCTTGACTTGCCCACCCTACAATGCTTAATGATCAAATTATATTACTTGTCACTAGAAGAGGTACAAGGACTGGCTATATTTGTGGTTAAACTTGATGAAAGTGAGATTCTGAAATGCACAAAATTAGAGAGGATCTCTATTACCTTGATGAATAGAGCACTTTCATCAAGTCATTGCAATCACTCAATGTCATTTAGCATTCAATCTGAACACAACATCTAGTGGCTAGGAGCATTCGAAGTAGATATAGAGGATTTTGATATATTGTATTGGGTTTTTCATCAAACACCAATACTTGATGTTAATAAAAGACAATAAACAAGAGAATAGCTATTTATTGAAGGACTTGGAAACTATAAGATTGACCGGTACATAGTTGGTGACTTAAAGACACTCAAATGTATATACAATGTGTCAAAGGGAGCCAACTCCAAATCTCCTTGCTTATATTGCATGTTCCTAGCCATAGAGTTGAAAGCAATTAGAATAGAGCTCTCTCTAGGCACAACAAGGATCCACATTTTAAGCCATTTCTAGATATTCCTTTAGTGAATGTCCATATTTGTATACTTCATGCACTTTGTAGGATAATTGAAAAGCTTGTTGATCTTTATATAGGGTTTGTATGAAAGTTGAAGCCACTATCAGAACATATGCTATAACAAAGATTGAAAAAGTATTTTCTACAATTGGTTTGTATGGTGGTAATGTTGTTATTGAACCACATCTTCGAAAGTCTAAGGATGGCAATTGTGCCCCCAAAAAGCCATCTATTGGTAGAGTGAAGGCTAAAAGGTTCTTAGGCATTCATGGGAGACTCGGTAAGATAAACACTAGGAATGGTGACTCAACTATTATATACAACCAATGAAAGTTCCTACATAATGTAGTTAAGGATCACGCTGATAATGGACAAGCTCAGAATGGAAAAGCCAATGTTTGGGAAACACTAGACAAAGTATACTTTTATTGTGATAAACCTAAATGGAATGATGATGATCTCAACATGGAAGGCGCAATTCTTATGCCTCTTCTTCTTGTCAGTATGCTTGCAAATTTCTTTCAACAACTAGGAAACAACATTAGCAACTCTCTGAATGTTAATTTTGGTTTAAAAGTGTCTAGGTCTTTGACCAAATCATACTCTTTGATAGGATCCACTGGCTTTTCCAATCAACTGGGGAATGGGACCACACCCACTTTTATCTTCCCTTTTTCTTCTAGGAGCGGCAACATCTGCGCTTCTTCTCCTTGAGGAGGTGCTTCGGCATCCTCTATCTCTTGGGCCTCTGGTCTTGCCTCTGCTACTGTCTCTGCGGCTCTTTGTGGCTATGTACAATATTGTTCTATATTGCAATGTTTTGTTTCTCCCTATGGTGCACAGATCGGATGCCGTAAGCGCGCGTAGTGAGCGTCAGAAGGTCCCTAAGAACAAAAGAACTCTACTTTTTGCACACAAATCAATGTAGAAGACTTACACGACATGAACAAGAGACAAATTGGGTGCAATCTCCCCCCATGCCTTGTGTGAGTGCTCCACAAAGCATGTATTTTATGTATTAATCATCTTCAAGCTCAAATAATAGCCCAAATTACAAAATAGCACGCTTTTGGCTTTTGAGTTTGCTTTAGTGCCAAATAGAAATAAAGCTAATGGGTGCCCAAGAAGTCAGGCATACCCAATACAATGTCCAAATACAAATATCTAAATCGTGTGCCCATGCGCATACAAAAATAATAAATAAATATCCAACGCCTTAATAAATAGGTGCGACAAAATATAGGAGCCATGCCTAAGGTATGCACCTATCAAAATATAAATGATAACTCGAATACATGCTATCCTCCAATGCTTTCCATCACCACAGCTGCTATCTCTACACATCAACTGAAGCATTCACAATCGTTAGTAAAATAATACAATTAAACAGACAAAAGTGAATACCTAGCAGTCTTCAGCTACATAAATAAATCAATTGGTTAGAAATCAATCCTAACCTTAATTTATCACGAGCGCACACTCTAAACTCATAAACGCTTATTAATTTAAATATGTATTTTGTGAAATCACCCGCTATGGAATCACCCATGTACACACTAAATTAACAAAACGCCCGAAAAGAATAGGTGTCCCCATCAACTTCTCGCACAAAGAATCCACTTTGTGTATGAGCCCCGGTAATCAAAGTTTATGGAATCCACCGTAAAACCTCATGGAATCCATCGTGGCACGGAATCCACCGTGTAATATGCCTCCTGGCATCATACCCCCGGGGTGGGATAGCAATTATCCTCAATTGCTATTAGCTCAATGTGGAGCTAACAGAGTGGGGAAAGCATTTAAGTCTCTAGCGTGCATCCATTGGGCCTCTTCAACAGGATAGTTTTTAAACTTGACCAAATATCTAGAATATCTACGACCAGTTCTAGTGGTCATAAAATCAGTATCTATAATAGCTTCAGGCTCAAGGATTTCAGCCTCTTCTTCTAACAAAGGTGGGTTTTCATAGATAGGGTGTACAGGTAATTGGCCTCTAAAGGGTCGTAATAAACTAATATGAAAGGTGTTGTGGATTTTCCAATGTGGTGGTAGTTCTAGTTTAAATGCATTGTCATTGATTTTGTGAATGATCTTGAATGTTCCATAAAATCTAGGTGCTAATTTCACAAATGGGTGTTTATCTATACTTTGTAATCTACGTTTTTCTATTCATAACCAAACTTTGTAGCCGTGTGTGGTGTATTGTTATATGCAAACTGAAGTAAATGTAGATATGTATCCCATGTGTGTGGTTTTGAAATAGTGTAAGCACGTAAAAGATCTAAAATAGTACTGTTAGTATCTTCTGTTTGACCATTTGTTTCAGGATGAAATGCAGATGAAAAATCAATCTTTGTTCCTAAGTTAGCAAACAAAGTAATCCAAAAATTATTAAGAATCTAGAATCACGATCAGAAATAATAACTTTTGGTAATCCATGAGTAGTAAAAACAGTTTTCAAAAACAATTGAGCTGCTTGAGATGCTGTTAAAGTTTTCTTGCATGGAATGAAATATGCTTGTTTGCTAAACCTGTCTACAACAGTCCAAATCATATCATGGTTAGCTTTAGTGTTAGGTAAACCAGTAATAAAATCCATAGAAATCTGTTCCCATGGTCGTGATGGAATAGATAATGGCATAAGTAAACCATACTGTTTACCATGATGTCTTTTAACTCTTTGACAAACTAAACATTCAGAAATAAAGTTAGATACATCAGTGTCCATATGTGGCCAATAAAAATCTTCAGTCAATGTATGCAAAGTAGATATAATTCCTCTATGACCTTGATATGGAGGACAATGAATCTCATTCAAAACAAAAGATCTAAATGGAACTGTAACACATAATCTCTTTTCATAAAACATGAATCCATTATTGTAAGACAGTGAATCAATAGGAACCCAATTATTTGCAACTAATTTATTCCAATTAGCTTGAAAAGTAATATCCTGATGATAAGTATCTTTCATAGGGATAAGAGAATCAAATGATATCATAGAGATATTATGAATGGTCGGTTTTCTACTTAAAGTGTCAGCTACTACATTCTGTTTTCCTGGTTGATATTGTATAAGGGGATAAAAACTCTGAATGAAAGCTACCCATTTGAAATGTCGGTCAGATATTTGGGGATGACTAAGGAGATGTCTAATTCTTTGTTGGTTAGTCTTAATCATAAATTCAGAACCCATTAAGTAATGTTTCCATTGACGTAAGGCTTGTACTACAACTAGTAATTCTTTATTATATGTAGAATATTTAAGTTCAGATGGTTTCAGTTTACAACTAGAGTAGGCTATGGGATGATTATCTTGCATAAGTACGGCTCCTATTCCAGATCCACTAGCATCAGTAACTACTAAAAAGAATGGTCTATTGAAATCAGGTAGTTGTAATACAGGAGCATGGGTTAATGCATGTTTCAATAAATCAAAAGATTTTTGTTGATTATCAGTCCAGTTATACACAATACTCTTCTTAAAAGTTTAGTCAAAGGCAAAGCAAGTAATGAAAAATTTCGCACAAACTTTCTGTAAAAACTAGCGAGACCTAGAAAAGAACGTAACTCATGCACATTTTTGGGTATGGGCCAATTTAAAATTGCTTCTATCTTTTTAGGGTCAACCTCAATACCTTCTGATGAAACAATGTGACCTAAATATTCAATTTCTGTTTGAAAGAATTCACTCTTTTCTGGATTAGCATACAATTGATTATCTTTCAACAACTTGAAAACTAAAGACAGACGTTCATAATGCTCATTCTCAATTTTACTGAATACCAATATATCATCAAAGAATACTATAACACAATGCTGATATTTCAAAAATATGCGATTCATCATTCGACTAAATGTAGCAGGTGCATTAGTCAATCCAAAAGGCATCACTAGAAATTCATAATGTCCAAATTGTGTTCTAAATGCAGTTTTGAATATATCAGATTTATCCAATCTCACTTGATGATAACCAAACTTAAGATCTATCTTACTAAATATGGCAGAACCTTGTAGTTTATCCATAAGATCATCTACCTTAGGAATTGGATATCTATTCTTAACTGTGATTTTATTCAGGGCACGATAATCAATGCACACACAATAAGTATTATTCTTCTTCTTTACCAATAAAACATGTGCGCCAAATGGAGAACTACTAGGTCTAATTAATCCTCTGTTTAACAATTCCTCGACTTGATTTTGAATTTCTTTCTGTTCAATTTGGTTATGCCTATATGGTGCTTTATATGGTGGTTGTGCACCAGGAATTAAATATATTTTGTGATCTTCAGGACGTGAAGGTTGTAGTCCAGGTGGTAAATCATCAGCAAAACAATCTTTAAATTGAGCAAGAAATTGTTTATGCCTAGGATGCATATGTTTTTCTTTAGCTTGAAGTTCATTCACCCAAATTAAATAAGATTTACTTCTTTTACGTAATGCACGTTTAGCTTGAGTATGAGTAAGCAGTGAAAAATTATTAGATGCGTGCATACCATGCAATGTGATTTGTTTTCCTTGAAAATAAATTTTAATTGAATGCGTGGAATAATCTATGTCAGGATTATACTGATGACGCCAAGGCATACCTAGGATAATATCACTTGACTGTAAATGTACAACTAGGAAATTCCTTCGTTCATTGTATTCACCAATTTTAATTTCTAAGTTATGCACCTCTTGTGTTCCATTATATCTTGTGGCTAGGAATGCTGCTTTAATGTGATAATGTGTAGAAACAGTTTGTAAATTCAATTCTTTCACTAACTTTGTAGAAATAAAATCATGTGTGCTACCATCATCATGCAAAATAATCTGTTCTTTACCATGCACTAAACATTTCATTGTTAACAAAGAATGTGGAGTTGGCATACCTGGCAAGGTATGCGAAGTAGTGGCTATGTCGTCATCATCTTCCGTAAAGTCAGGCATTTCCTCACATTCTTCTTCTTCCATTGCTCCAAGATAATTGATATGGACAGGTGGCTTTTTTGATTGGTAATTGGCTGCTAGATGTCCAGGTTGATGGCATTTGTAACAAACTATAGGTTTGGCTTTAGATACATTGTTGGCAATGGCAGGAAGTCTAGGAATATTGGGATTTGGCTGTGAGGATGGCTTAGGGTTTGGATTGGTGTTTGATGGCAAAGCAGGTGGTCGTGTCCAAGACTTACGGAATGATGATGGAAGAAAACGACTTTGATTGAATCTTCTAAAATTTCAATTGAATTGCTTGGAACCATAGTATCATTTGCTTGAAATTGTTATGGACGCTTGTCTCTTCCGCGAATCTTGTCTTCAGTGTCATGAGCCAAAGAAATTGCATCTTCAAGGGTTATTGGCTTAAACATATCGACTTCAGCATAGTAATGTCCAAGTAGACCAGACATAAACTTGCATTTGTGAGTCACTTCAAGTACGTCTTCAAGTATGTGTAGTTGCAATAGGGCATTCCAAAAACGTTTAGTGTATTGGGAAATAGGCTCACAATCTCTTTGCTGTAGAAGATCCCATTGCTTTATGGCTTTTTCATGGAATTGAGGAGGAAGGAAATTCTGCAAAAACTTCTTTTTGAAACTCTCCCAGGTAGTGGGACAATCTATGCTCTTGCGAACCACAGTCCACCATAGAGATGCTCGATCGACTAAATGATTAGTGACACATTTAATTTTGTCTTTTTCAGCATATGTCTCTTCATGAAAGTAATCATCAAACTGACTGATAAATGCAAGTACAATATTTCCATCTTGAGATCCATTGAAAGTACGAAATTTGAAATTTCTTTTACTTATCTTTATTTCTTTGCGGATGGATTGAGCTTCGAGCGTCGCATCGATGGTTCATCGGATAAGATCTTCGGGTTGCGGTCCATCTTTGTTAGTGGTAGATTTTTGCAAATTGGCCAATTGAACTTGCAAAGCTTGTTGGGCTCTTCGTTCTTCATCAAGCTGCATCATAATCAAATCCAATTTTTGTACCATCGTAGGTTCAGGAAGATCGCCTTCAGCCATTAAATCGTCCATATTTTGTTCCGTCATCCTGTAAAAATACAAAAGACCTCACACTCTCGAAATCTGATTAGCGGGATGAGAGTAGCTCAAAGGTGGGTATATAAGGCTTATAAATGTGGTTTGGCTTTTACGGTCTTTGTCTTTTGCGGTTGCGGGATTCGTTGTCTTCATAGAAGTTGCGTATAAACTGTGTATGACCTTCTGCGTGTGCTGAAACTGGTTCAGCAAGTCTGCGTATGTGAACAGAGTCTTCCAGGGAGCAATTCCGTAATTTTGTGCTTCTACGCAGGAACAGTCTTTATGGGAGTAATTGAGGTAAGTCTGTTTTGACTTCTGTGGACTTGTAGGACTTGCAGAGTAAGTAAGCTTGAACTTAGGAGATTAGAGAGCCTTAGTAGACTTGAAAAATTTAAAGCTTATGTAACTAAGCTTATGATTGATCTGCCTGTCATCGATTCGATTTTAGGGGGGTCCGTTTTTTCCGCCGTTTAAATCACTAGGATGCCGCGTTACTGGTCGCTGCATTTCGATTAAGTAACTTTATAAAGCTTACTATTAAGCTTCATAAGCTTTATTTTAAAGCTTTTGGAACTTTTGGATATGGAGGTAAAGCTTACTGTATTCTCTGTGGAAAAAATGACTTGGAGAGGGAGATGTAGGAGTGGTCCTCTGCCTCCTCAGGCTGGTCCTTCGCGATCAAAGGCTGCAGACAGAGGTTCTTGACCGCCAGGAATCCACTCGTATCGATCGTTCGCGATGAAACTCACTATAGAGCTTGATCGTTCTAGGAGCTCCACCTTCGCGCAAAGATGGTAAGCGATTGGAAGCTCTCAATCTTAGCTTCGCTTTGATACAACTGGTGCACAGATCGGATGCCGTAAGCGCACGTAGTGAGCATCAGAAGGTCCCCAAGAACAAAAAAACTCTACTTTTTGTACACAAATCAATGTAGAAGACTTGCACGACATGAACAAGAGACAAATTGGGTGCAATCTCCCCCCATGCCTTGTGTGAGCGCTCCACAAAGCATGTATTTTATGTATTAATCATCTTTAAGCTCAAATAATAGCCCAAATTAAAAAATAGCACGCTTTTGGCTTTTGAGTTTGCTTTAGTGCCAAATAGAAATAAAGCTAATGGGTGCCCAAGAAGTCAAGCATACCCAATACAATGTCCAAATACAAATATCTAAATCGTGTGCCCATGCGCATACAAAAATAATAAATAAATATCCAACGCCTTAATAAATAGGCGCGACAAAATATAGGAGCCATGCCTAAGGTATGCACCTATCAAAATATAAATGATAACTCGAATACACACTATCCTCCAATACTTTTCATCACCACTGCTGCTATCTCTGCACATCAACTGAAGCATTCACAATCGTTAGTAAAATAATACAAGTAAACCGACAAAAGTGAATACCTAGCAGTCTTCAGCTACATAAATAAATCAATTGGTTAGAAATCAATCCTAACCTTAATTTATCACGAGTGCGCACTCTAAACTCATAAACGTTTATTAATTTAAATGTGTATTTTGCGGAATCACCCGCTATGGAATCACCCATGTACACACTAAATTAACAAAATGCCCGAAAAGGATAGGCGTCCCCATCAACTTCTCGCACAAAGAATCCACTTTGTGTATGAGCCCTTGTAATCAAAGTTTACGGAATCCACCGTAAAACCTTACGGAATCCACCGTGGCATGGAATCCACTGTGTAATATGCCTCCTGGCATCACCCTAAGAAGATTGAACTTCGCAATCTCGACAGAGGGAACATTTTCTTTTGTAACTACGGGTTCTCCTTTCTTTGCACACGTTATTGTGGCCACTTCCAATTCCACCAAATTGGGAGCAGGTTCTTGGTGGGTAGTGTGGCATTTTCCTTTGCATCGACTGCATAAGGGCTTGTAATCCACAGACCTTCTAGGGTTTGGACAATTCGGTGAGATATGATCATTTTCTCCACATTTATAACACTCCACCTTTTCTCCACATTTGTAACACTTCACCTCTAATCTCTGCCCACTGTCAAACTGTCGTCCTTTGTGACTCTGAGAGGAAACCTCCTTGGACCAAAGTTAGGACCGAACTCTTTAGGTTTTGGTCGAATGTCTTGCATTGTCATTTTGGATTCCAGCAAGTTGAATATTGTATCTTCATGTTTCTTTATTCTTTCGTACATCTCTTTTAGAGAGCAAATATCTTCTGTATAGTTCTTTCTCAAACAGTATGAACAGAAGGCTCCAAGAATGGTTGGTTTTTGGATACATTCAGTGGCTAAATGTCCTGCTTGATGGCACTTTCCACAGCATATATTAGAACACATCACATCTCTCCCACCCCTACAGGAGTAGATATATTGACAATATTCACCTTCAGTATATGTAGTTGTTCTGTAATCACATCTATAAGCTCTTTCTTGATACTTACGACTAAGTTGGATAGGTAATCCTTCAGATTTTCACCTCTTGGAGTAATTTTAGTAGGGTTTTGGGAAGCTTCTGTAATCATTGAATATACTGGTTGGGTTGATCTAGAGGGTCCTTTGTTCTGGTTTTGATTCAAAGCTCCTGTTAAGACTGGGGGGGGGGGGGGAGGGGTTGTTGATTCTAGTGGGTAGGATTCCACTGTTATTGAGACACCCATTGGAGGAACTATTTGAGACCATTATTGTTGTGGTTGAACCATCATTTGAGGCACTGTTGTCTACAACCACTGTGGATTAGGTGCACTGTACTTCAGCACTATTTACATCTGGGGATAGGGGTGGGGAACTGTCCCTGGGATTGCATTTGGTAGGTATACCATTCCTAGCATGGAAGGAGGTAAGCCTCTTGTTCTTGAGGTCATTGACAACCTTGCTTCAACTTCTTCATACAATCTTGCACCTTCCACATAGCTTGCAGATTGACTGGTTTTCTCAATTCCATAAACATGTGAACTTCTAGTTGTAGGCCTTTAAGGAAAACTCCCTTCTAGATGCCTTCATCCAAATGATGTGGTCCATCTCTTCAGTATGGATTCCATTCGCAAGACATAAGCTTCTATTCGTTCACCAAAGGATTGACTTAGGTTCATGAACTCCTCTCGCATCCGCTCTTCAAAACCTTCATGCTTGAATTTAGTAAGAAAGGCCAACTTCAGGTCGTCCCATGTGCCAAAAGTTCATGCTACTTGTCTCTCATACCACTATAACGTTGCACTTTTGAAAGTGGCAAGGAATATTGCTAACCAATGCTTGAAGGTTCTGGCATTGTTAGCCACACATGCTACCAAAGGAGGCTTCTGCTACAAGCTCGTTCTCGGCCTTGATTTTTTCATTCTCTCTTCTCATGTACCTCTGGACTCATTCTAGTGCTTGCCTCTTGATTGCATCATTCATCAGGGGATTAGGTCCACCCAGTTGGCATATACTCAACAAAACAGAATCAGAGGGGCTTCAATCTCTGGAGGACTCTCTGGCCAACATCTCTATTACTTGTTGCTTTTCTACATCTTTGAATTTGGCTTTCAGTCCACTACAGATGGGAAGATATTCTGTTTGAAGGTATTAAAACTCATTCTTTTGAGGATCGTTGTTGTGCCATCATCATAGTAATGCTAGCTTCTGATGGTTTCAATAGTGTATGTTGTGAAGAATACTCTATCCACCAACTTCCAGTGGGTTGCTAATTGGACAAATAGGAGATTGTCAGTACACCATGCATCCCACGTGTCCTACTGTTGAGTATCCACGAATAAATTCCAACTCTTTTCTTTCTTATTTTCGTGAACCTCCACTAAACACAAATCTTGAAGCTTCTTCATGATCTCCCACTTGATGATGTCTGGAAACTTCTCAATGAATGCCAAATATTCCATGGATGGTCATTGTCTCTATTTTTACACTTCAGTTTGTTCCCAAACAATTTGCCACCAAGATGCATGTCTCTGTTGCTTCAACAAGAAGAGAAAATAGTCCACTACATAGAGCCTGCATCATGATGGTAATATGTATCTGCCATTGTGGGATGAATTTCTTGTGGAAAGTGGCTTTGGCAATGAGAATCTCCAATTCTTCAGTGGTAGAAAGAACTTTGCAAGAATCCATTGAATTCTTATTTTCTTGGCAATGTCATTTCCTTCATTCTCAGCCTTTTTTGATGCTCATTTATAACACCAAGAAAACAGGGTTTCTACTGCAAGAAAGTATATCTTGTGACATAAAAAGCCATCTCTTTCATATTTTATATGATCTCAATAAAGAAAACAACACCAGGGATAAGAAATCTTCACACAACTTCATAAAAACAATTCTCCCACCACGGCTTTATCTTTAACAAAATCCATCATTCTCTTCATATTCTTCATAGAATTCTTTGATAGACATGGGAAACACAAAAGAATGCTCCACTTTGAATGGAAAAATATCACATATGATTCATCTTTAAAGTTTCCATAGCTTTCTCTCATAATCTCTCATATGTAAATATATTGTTTTGCATAGAATTGGCTCTCTCTCTCTCTCTCTCTCTCTCTCTCTCTCTCTCTCTCTCTCTCTCTCTCTCTCTCTCAATAAATCAATAGCACATCATCTCCTTACCACAATACTCAATAATCACTCATAATAATCTTTCTTTGGTCATGGATGTCCCTTCCAAAAGGTGTGTTTGATATGAAAGATCACTAGAGCCACTACAGTGACTCTTCATAGCTCATCATTATCACTTCACTCTAGTTTTTTCTTGAGTCTTCACCAACTGCTTCTTCCACTTCCTTGAGCTCTTTTTAACTTACATTCACCTCTTTCAAAGGCTAATTTTTTTTTCCAAAGTTTCACATGCATTCCACAGAACACTTACAAATGCATACAGAACACAACAGAACAAGAACAGAGGCTCTACAAAAGCTCAACGGAGAGTTACAAAAGGTCAACCACATAACTCATACTAAACCCATTTCAAACCATAAAAAACCATTCAATGAGATTTCAAACAATCTCAACCTTCATCAATCATTACTCCATGCTTCATATAGAAGAAAAACAGAACAAAATAAAAGCTAAATAGAACCAATCAAAACCTCAAGAGAACATCACAGAACCTCATATCTCTACTCAAAAACATCATGAGCTTCCAAAACATAACCATCCTCATCCAAAACACTTTCAAAACAATCAATCATCATATATAATCCTTCAAAAATCAACCATTTAGGCCTCAAAAACAACAAAAATCGACCAAAAAACTTAGTCATTTCAGCATTCAATATTTGGTGTGTGGCAAAGTGGACTCATCATTTTCTCTTCTTCTTGCTTGCTTATGTGTGATTGAGAGAGGGAGTGTGAGGAAGTGAGTGTATGAGGGTGAGGGATCAAGGAGAAGAAGCTCTCCATCATTTCCTCTCTTCTTATTTTCTCTTCTCTTCTCTTGTCTCACATGCAGCTATGGAGGATGGAGCTTGAAGGTGGAGGCTTGAGATTGCTTGAGCTCGCATCACGAATCATGGAGCTACCAATGTGCTTGAGGGAGGAGGCAACCCGTTTGGGCATCAAGATAAGCTCACTGCACCCCAGTAGGATCGAAAGTGTGTTGGGCTAGGTGAGAGATAGCCATAGGTGTTCACTTGAAACACTTGAACAATAAGCAGTTTGTGGGTCTTGGCAGTTGAGTCTCCTCAACTCATCCCCTTCTCTCATTTTAATTTGATGATAACCTAAACAAAGATCAATCTTGGTGAGCACTTTAGCATCTTTGAGTTCATCCAAGAGATCATCAATACAAGGGATAGAATATATGTGCTTTATTATGTATTTATTAAGATCCCTATAATCAATGCACATATGAAAGGATCCATCCTTATTCTTGACTAATAACATTGGTGAAGCTAATAGGGATTGTCTTGGCTGGATGAAACCTGTATCCAAGAGCTCTTTTACATGTCTTTTCATCTCTTTCCATTCACATTTGGACAACCTCTAAGGTGATTTATTGATAGGTTTGGTTTTAGGAGGCAAATCAATTGGATGATCTGTTGGGGTAAAAGGTACCTCTGCCTAGCCGCCCGTGTATTACTACACTGATAGTCACCGCCACTGCACACTGCAGGTGGCGGGCGCCCATCACCGTCACTTTATTCTTTATTCTTTTAGTCACGGTTTGAATAAAGGAAGGCCTGGTCACACATTGTGACTGTTGGAGTTCCCATTTCTAGTCTCTCCCTTTCTTGCTTTTGCTCTCCTGCCATAGCTCTCGAGTCCAACCTTCGATCCGTCGCTCCCTTTCAACTGGTATCAGAGCTTTGATTTCTGACTTTTGAGCTTGGTTCGTAGCATTCTCAGCATCCCATTGACTCCCTACTTGCATTGGGTCTCCTTCCCGGCAGCCATATTCGACTCCTTTGAGCTCCCGTCACTCCCCGACTTCCCAAGCACCTTCCTGGCATTCTTGGGCATATTCAGGGCATTACATCAGAGGTATTTGATCGTTTTCTTCACTTTTCACTTTAGTTCTTAGGTCTCACAGGCTGTAAACAAGTTGTGGGCAGCCATAGCTCACACCTCTTGGAGCTTCCTTCATCTGGATCTTGCTTCCAGCCTATCAAGGCTTGCTGAGGCTTGGTGTAGGCCTTCTTTGGCCCTCATTTGTGCCCCCTTTGGGCCCCATTGTTGACATGTGGGACAACAGACCCCCCCAGCCAGCTCACATTTTGGCTTTGACAGTGATGCTTCTTGGGTTTATGCATACCCGTTGCCTACGGCTTGATGCTCATGTCACGGTTGATTACCCTATGCATATGGTGAGCTTGAATGCTCATTGAAGCTCTAGCTTGGATGCATTTTGGATTATCTGGAGTAGTCTTGGATGTTACTTGGCCATGAGCTAAGTCTCAGTTTTGGATCCATATCTTTGTGAACTGACACCTACTTGTGTCAAGTTTTGGTAGTGTGGCAGGAACACTTTGCCCTGTTGACTGGGGGGTGTGTCTACTCACTAGCAGATGTTTGTATGACATACTTGGGTGTTGGATTCATGCTTATCAACCATCATATGCTTATGCTATGCCCGCATGATGCCGGCTTTGGTCTTGGCAATATCTCATTGCCTTGGGATCCGATTTTGGCACTGTTAGCTCTCTTGTACTGAAATCTGAAATTTATTACAACAAGCATATATGTATGGATTGACATGGATTTTTCACGCTAAAACAGTCTGAAATGATGTACTTTCACTAGTACTTGGTGGGCAGCAGCTTTGGTTCCACTTTCCTCGCCATCTTTCCTCGATTTTGGTGATTTTTTTGGTCATTTTCTACAGTAAATAGCAAGCAGTTTTGAACTGTCTACAGTCTTCCAGCCTGCATTATGGCAAGTTCGTCCACTGATCATGCTATTTTCAACATCACTAAGCTTGATGGTATGAATTACTCTTATTGGAAGAGCCAGATTTGGCATGTGTTGGTGCAAAAATCGTAGATCAAACCTTTGAGGTTAAGCGGGCATCTGCCTGTAACTATGCTAGATGAGGAATGCCTTGAGCTTGATGAGTTATGCAAGTCCACCATTGTATTGTGTCTCACAGAATAGGTTCACTATAATGTCTTTGAGGAAGAACAGAGTGCTTGGTAGTTGTGGGATAAAATCAAGAATCTCTATGACAAGAAAAGTCCAGCGAGTCAGATGTATTGGCTAAAGCAGCTTATGGATTTGCGCATGAAGGAGAATGTGACTATGTCGGCTCACTTGAGTCAGTTCCATGCTATACTCAAGAACTTGACTTCTCAGGACATCACTTTTGCAGAGGATGTCACTCCTATTTTCTTGCTTGGTACTCTTAATGAGTCATGGGATGTATTCCGCATTGCATTATGTGCCTCTGTTGCTACCTTGAAATTATCTGATATTGAGAGTGCTCTTCTATAAGAGAGATTAACCGTAAGAATTTGGATGCCTCTCGTGTGTCACATGCTATGACAGTTAGAGGCAGGAATGATGGATATGGAAAGCATGGCAGTGGCAGTGGCCGTGGACAGGATTCTCAAAAATCTAGGTCCAAGTCTCGTGGGAAGTCATGTAGCAAATCCCGTGGCAGGAATGCAGATGTTACTTGTCACCATTGTGGGAAAAAGGGCCATATTAGGCCGCAATGCCATGAATTGCGCAATGAAAGGTGCAAAGATAAGGGGAAAGACAAAGTGCAGGATAAGTCTTCTGATCGTGGCATAGTGCCTACAAAGTCCAGTGTTAAAATTGAAGAGATCAATGTTATGCAGCCTGAGAATATTGATGATGATTATTATATCCTAGCAGCTTCTTCTAGTGCTTCGCAGATGACAGAGATACACTTTATGTCTGCACATTGTTGGCTCTTGGACTCAGGTGCGTCCTTTCATGTGACACCTTGTCGAGAGTGGTTTCATTCATACCGTACTTTTTCGGGTTCTGTGCGCTTGGGTGATGACAGCTCTCTTGATATTGTGGGCATTGGTGATGTTAGGCTGCAGTTTCCTTTTGGCAGCAGTTTTGTTATACAGGATGTATGTCATGTACCTCCTTTGACATGCAGTCTCATGTCAGCTGGACAGCTTGATGACGCAGGTTATCATGTATCTTTTGGAGACTTTGTATGGAAGATCACTTGTGGCAGACTTGTGATTGCGAGAGGTGCCAAGGCTGGCAGTCTCTACCCCTTGATTGTATCAGCTTCTTCCCTTGACCATGTTTTGTCTGTGGATTCTATCCCACATGTATCTCTTTGCCATGCCCGTTTGGGCCATATGTCTTTGAAGGGAATGAAAATGCTTTCTGGTTTGCAGTACTTACCGTCCCTTGATTATGCATGTTTTGATTCATGTGAGCATTGTCGACAGGCAAACTAGTTCTACGCATAAGAAGTCTAATAGGCCACGCATGAGTGAGCCCTTGGCATTGGTACATTCGGATGTCTATGGGCCCATGCCTTGTCAGTCTATGGGTGGTGCAAAGTATTTTGTTATGTTCATAGATGATTTTTCACGAAAAGTTTGGGCTTATCCCATTAAGCTGAAATTTGATGTTTTGGCTGTGTTTCAGAGATGGCTTGCATTGGTTGAGAACCAGTCTGGGTATAGGCTAAAATGCCTAAGGATAGATAATGGGGGTGAGTATGTCTCACGTGCTTTTGAGCAGTTATGTGATGAGAGGGATATTAAGCAACAGTTGATCTCCCCCTACATCCCCCCCAAAATGGTTTGGCTGAGCGGATGAATAGAACCATCTAGGAGCGTGTACATAGTATGCTTAGTCATGCAAGCCTACCACAAAGCTTTTGGGCTGAGGTAGGTAGTACAGCTGTGCATGTCATAAACAGATCACCTTCTAGTGGTTTGGATTTCCAGGTTACAGAGGAGGTATGGACTGGAAAACCCCCCTCTTATGCGCATCTCCGTGTCTTTGGATGTGAGGCATTTTGCCATGTGCCCAGGGACAAGAGAAGTAAGCTGGATCCCAAGAGTGTCAAATGCATTTTTCTTGGTTATGGGGATGCAGGCGAGATGGGTTACCGTCTCTGGAAACCGCAGGCGCGAAAAGTCATCCGCAGTCATGATGTAGTCTTCCATGAAGACAAGATGCATAGGCAGCCTGAAAGAGTTGTTGAGATCCGCAGGGTCATATTTCAGGAGGAGCCGAGAGCTCCCACATAGCCAGTTGGACATCCTACAGCTGCAGTAGATGCTCACGGTCAAGGCATTGGACAGGCAGCTGGGCAGGCAGTAGAGCTTGCTGTGAGGCGGTCTACTAGAGACAGACATCCACCAGATAGATTTCAGCCCTCGATGCATTATGTCTTGGTTACAGATGCAGGAGAGCCTTTCACTTATGATGAGGCTATGCGCAGGGGTGACAGTCACTCTTGGGAGAGGGCTATGCAATCTGAGATAGAATCCCTGCATAAGAATGATACTTGGGATTTGATTTCCTTGCCTATGGGCAATAAGGCTTTGCCATGCAAGTGGGTGTACAAGCTAAAAAGTACCCCTGGATACCCCAAGCCGGCATACAAGGCTAGATTAGTAGCAAAGGGTTTTAAGCAGGAGCATGGTGTGGACTTTGATGAGGTCTTTTCTCTTGTGGTTAAGATGACCACCCTGCGCTTAGTCTTGGCTTTGGTTGCTCAGCTTGACTTGGATTTATACCAGATGGATGTCAAGACGGCTTTCTTACAAGTCCAATAGAGCCTCAGAACCCATAAAGGAAGAAGATGTGGCTAACACCCTCCTAGATCTGGGAGCCCCAGAGATCGGCATATGAGTTGAAGGATGCTTTATTGCAGATGCATTGATTGATGGGAGGCTCATTAGTAAACATAATGACAGATGTGACAATGAAGAAACTAGGCTTGTAAGGAATGCAACGTACACAGTGGCTTATCAGATTAGCATATCAAAGCAGAATCAAACCGTTGGGTATCCTCCCATATATAAAGACAACCCTTGTAGGAAGAGACTATTGGCTAACATATATGGTGGTCAAATCAAATTCCTACAGGACCTCATACTCTTTGATGTTGGGAAGACCTTGGCTTTTTGAAGCAAGAGCAAGGATGGGTTGGTTCAAAGGAACCCTAACCCTAGGCAGAGGACCCAACAAAGTGGTGTTGAAGTTTTATTGATCTCAAAAAGGCAATAGATCCACGTCCATCGAAGTCATAACCGACTCCTCCAATGAAGTAATAGATGGTACATCAGGAGATGAAGAGGCAGTCAAATAGATCTTTCCTAAGAAAATAGATGCATAATCCCTAATAGTGGGCATTGTAACCCAACTATCAAAGGAAGCAAAGTCTTTGTTCATGGAAGAATACCTCCTACTTGAATCAGAATCGACTTCTAAAATCACCTCTGACAGCAAGATAGAAGCATGGATGTAATGTTCTCCCTATTATATGGCAGTCATAGAGACAGAAGCAGAAACAGAGATAAAGACATAAGCAGAAGCGGAAGACATAATAGAGAGCTTGTTCCTCTCTTACATAGCCCCCACAGAGGTAGAAACAAAATCTGAAGGGGACGAATGTGATAATCTAGACAAAGATTATGAAAGTGAACTAGAAGAGTCTATCCCACTCATAAAAGGCAGAGATGAGGAAGAAGTTCCTTCAGCCTCAAAAGCACAAGTTCCCTTTCTGTTCGACAGAATGATTATGGTACCTTTTGGAGTGATTAATGAGTCACGTCATGAGCAAAGCCTTTATAAGAAATGGATTAAGAAGAATAGGCTTTCCTTCAGCAATGGCTCTTGTCACCCAAAGTTATCCTTCCTAAGAGAAGATAATAATGATACACCTTGCCAACAACCCCTAGCCCTGCAGTTTAAACACAATGCAGAAGGTTCCTGTTATGTGATGTTCTTAAATTCATCCTCATAAGACAAATCCTCAAGCCAAGAAGTAACTCATCCCCAACCCAAACTCGAAACCGCAATGATACCCTTTTAGCCTCCCAAAGAGCGAGCTAAGCCTCCATTAAAAGAGAATATCAATTCCAGTGAATCATTAGAAGAAGAGACCACTCCCTTGAAAGAGTCGGCGGACCTCTACCCCCAGAAGTAGTCCGTGGGACATTTATCCGTGAAGTGGAAGGTGAAAAGCAACTGATGTTCGTGGATGTTGAAGGTACTGACCATCATCTGAAGGTGGGTCTAAATCTTCCCGAAGAAGAACTACTAGTCCTAGAGATCTATTAAAGGAGAACTTAGACGTGTTTGCATGGTCGTACAAAGATTTAAAGGGGATTGATTCCACAGTATGTCAACACCACATCAACCTAGATCTTGATGCCAAACCTGTGAGGCAAAGACAAAGGCGCATGAATCCAAATTATTCTGCCCTAGTGAAGGCTGAATTACTAAAGCTCATTGAAGTTAAGTTTATTTATCCAGTGGCTAACAATGAATGGGTTTCGCCCATTGTGGTAGTACCCAAGAAGAACAAGAAATTGCGAATATGTGTGGACTTTTGAAAGGTAAATTCCAAGTTGAAGAAGAATCATTTTCCTATCCCTTTCATAGACCAATTTTTGGACAACACAATGGCAGGCCATGAGCTCTATTCCCTCTTGGATGGATTCAATGAATACAACCAAGTCCAGATCACAGAAGAGGACCAATCCAAAACAACCTTCACAACCAAATGGGAAACCTATGCTTACTATAGAGTGATGTCCTTTGGGCTTTGTAACGCTCCTACTACTTTCCAACAAGTAATGATGACTGCCTTCCAAAACCATCTACATGATTTCATTGAGGCGTATCTCAATGACTTCTGTGTTTATAGCCTAATCTGTGAGCATTGGGGATACTTAGAGCAGTATTTTGATAGATGTCGAGAGAGTATGGGATTTCTCTCAACCTCGACAAATATGTCTTCGGTGTCTCATTAGGAGTTATTTTAGGCCACATTGTCTCTGCACAAGGGATAGTAACATATTCTGCCAAGATTGAGAAGTTTGCCACTTTAACAGGCCTAACCAACCTTAAACAATTGAGGGGATTCCTTGGCCATGTGGGCTATTATAGAAGATTCATTGCGCACTTTGCAACAAAGACAACCCCTTTGCATAAACTCGTAAGAAAAGATACAGATTCACATGGACCATTGATTGTGATGAGGCATTTAACACCCTGAAGCAACATGCATCCTACAGCCTCTTGATTGGATGAAGAAGTTCCATGTGCACATTGATGCATCCATTGAAGGCTTCAGTGTCTAGCAATGGTGTTTGCCTTGGAGAAGTTTCGACACTATCTACTATCAACGCACTTCAAATTCTACGTGGACCATAAAGCCCTGTCCTTCTTAATGAACATGACCAACGTAAAGGGAAGAATGATGAGATGGCTCCTTCTATTTTAAGAGTTTAACTTTGAAGTGGTTACCAAACTCGGTTGCTCTCATGTCCTGGGCTGATAATCTTTAGCGAATCCCTCAAAGCAATGATGAAGAAGAGCAAGATGATCCAGACCTTCGTAATGCTTCCTTGTTTCTAGTTGAAACAATTACCCCATGGTACATAAACATAACCAACCTCCTGGCAACCCAATAGTACCCCCCGGGTATCTCGAGCTGTAAGAAGAAGAAGTTTCTATTGGAATCATTCCCCTACACCTTGGAGGTGCTCTGTACAAGAAAGGCAAGGACGAAGTCTTGTGATGATGTGTTGTAGGAGAAGAGATTGGCATGGTATTGAAAGCATGCCATGATGAGCCCTATGGTGGACACTTCGTGGGTGAAGTGATAGTCAAAAAGGCCTTACTTGCAGGATATTGGTGGCCAACCCTTCACAAGTATGCCTATGATTACTGCAAATAGTGTGATGTTTGTCAGCAAATGGAAAATCCTACCAAATCCACTGCCATGCCTCTGCAACCTATTCTTCCTCTAAAGTCGTTCAAGAAGTGGGGAATTGATTTCGTGGATCCCATTGATCCGCCAACCAGAAGGAAGCAGAATTTTCTTCTCTTTGCGCTTTTCTTCTCTCTCTCTCCTCTCTTTTTCTTCTCTCTTTCTTCTCTATTTTATCTTTTCTCTCTCTATAAATCTCTCTACATGTTTTCTCTCTCTCTCCTTGCTCCATCCACCCCGTTCCACCCCCTCTTTTTTCACTTTCTTCCCCCCCTCAATCTCTTTTAAAATATGTAAATTTTATCTTTTCCCTATATATAACTCTCTCTTTATGTTTATATTCTCTCTCTCTCTCTCTCTCTCTCTCTCTCCGTCTCCTTTTCTTATTCTCCCCTTTCTCTTAATTTTCCATTTTTTCTTGAGAGAATAAGAAGAATAAGAGAGAATTTGAACACAGAGAGAGAATTATAGAGAGAGGAAATGTAAAATTTAAAAGAAAGAGAAAAGAAAAAAATTTAAAGAGAAAAAAAAGAAGAAAAAGAGGAGAGAGAAGGAAAAGAGAGGAGAGGGGGGAGAGAGAGAGAAAGAGAGAGAGAGAAGAAGAAAGAGGAAGAGAGATGGGGAAAAAGAGAAAAGAGAAAAGTCTTTTTAAAATTTAAATATTTTTTGAGAAAGAGAGAAAGGGAAAAAGAAGAAGGAGAGGGGAAAGAGAGAGATGGAGAGAGAGTATATAATTTAAAAGAGAGAGAATGAGAGAAGAAAAATATAAAATTTAAAAGAGAGAGAGGAAGGTTCTTACTACTTTAGGAATCAACGTCTCCATGATCTCTAATCTTTTGTGGAAGGAGCTATGTCAATTTCTTCAGGTCAGGTTTATGCTTGCCACCAAGACACCCTCTAATTACCTTTCAAAGGAGTTGTTTATAGCTTACAAAATGGTGTTGAAAGGCATAACTATTGATTGGAGTTCCTACCTTTTGTCAAAGATGGATCAACACTTTGTCAGAGTCACAAGGGGTAATGTAACTAATGCTACATTTGGTTCCTACCTTTTTGTCTTCTTGGCATATGCTACATCCCCCTCGGAAGGAAGTTCCTATGTTGTTAGTTAATCCACTAGAAGCTCATCCTTCTACTAAACACACTGATGTTGTCATTGAGGATCTTGATCCTATCCCCCTTGTGGTATTTCAAAGGAAACACCTTAAACGAGTGGCTGAATCAGCCCCAGTTCCTCCAATCTCCATTCATGTTCAATCTAGTAATCAATTGTCAGCTTTTCTCACAATGTCAAATATTTTCAGAGCACATCGTGATGGTACTCTAGAGATTTCCATTCCTTCTGTACAATGCTTGGTAGTTAGAGATGCAATTCCCTTCCTATGTCAATACATCCAAAGTTCTATTGAGCTCTCTGTGGTTGCCCGTATCCAACAACTCTATTCCTCTTGCTATGACAAAGTTCAACAGACCAAAGAAGAGCTGACAAAGTAAAATGAGGTGCTAGCTTTTGCTCATGAACGATTTTCTGATATTTGTACCCAAACGGAGCAGCAGACTAAGATCATTGATGCTCAGAAAATGGAAATTTCTAGTTTGCACATTCACTTGGCCAAGACTAAAACCCAAGTGGTTAGTGTGACTAAGGAGAGGGATAGATTATTGAAGGAATCTCAAGAGCTTCAAGCTTTGATAGTTGCCCAGATAAAGGAGCTTAAAATAGCAAATACCACCCTAGAACATAGCAGCAACCAAATTTAGCAACTTAATGATCAATTGGTTCAGCCACATTCACATCCAGTTTCTTCTTTGTCCCCTACGGACTTGGCAGTTCTCCAATGATAAGCCAGGTTATGCCCTTTGTTCCAGGCTAAGGCGGAAAGGCTTCAGTCCAGGATGGACTTATTATGGTCTTCATTTGAGCAATTCCAGGAGTATGTTCCTCCAGATCACTCATTTTTTGTGCACTATCAATTATAGACGTTGGCCTTCTATAGTAAGCTCTCAACGATGAATCTACCTCTTTTAGAGGGATGGATGGAGTGGAGCCTAGTCTCCTAACTTATTGACTGAAGTAGTCCAAATGGTCTTTGAAGACTTTGTGACTTCGAATACAATACTAATGTCTTATATGTATTTGAGAGGTGATCTGTTGATTCCAAACGATGAAAATCTAGCTTGGTATATTGGAGATGTGGTCTTGCAAGCTACCTTGTACGTCAAACATTTGGAGTTGTTGATAGATGAAATGTTCCAGTGTTATTCTTCCAAAGTGGCTGCTTGCCCTGATACCACATGGCATACAATGATTGATTCTGTGATCCTGAATCAAAGACAGAATAAAGCCTCTATTCATGTGTAAAACATTAATCAACTGAGGGTGGATCTTTTAGCCTATCTTTTTAAGCAACATCCATTTGATTCCTCTTTTTTTGATGCTTATCATCGACAATCTGCTTTAGGTCCATCCTTTCCTAGCTTATCTTATTATCAATAAATGGCCCATCAATATGATGCTTATTTTTCCCTTTATAAATCCAACTCAATATTCATTTTACCTCTCCCTTTTCAACCTCAGGGTACCCCTCAAATTTTGATATTTACTTATTGTTCTTTCATTGAAGATTGAGTATTTTCCCCTTCTTCGTCTTGTCCTTCCCCATCTATACATATTCCTTCCACTTTTCATGCCTATCAATTAACACATTTCTTAACAAAATTGCCTAAATTCTCAGCTAATCCTTCTTTAGCTCATTCCTCATTTTATGATTTTACCTACTCATCTCTTCATCCTCTTTTACCCATTTCTCTTCTATCTCCTACCACTTCTATTCCTCAGTCCCCTCAGTTGGTTAGTGGATATAAAGGGTTTGATCATAAGATGCCAAGAAGAAGAGGATAGAGCTCAATTGATTCTCTTACTGGACCATAGATTAATTGGCCATTGATTCTAGAAGGGGAGTGGATGGCTGCCAGTCAAGCGTATCAAAATTATCTTCAATTTGCTCAACAATATTCACAATCTATAGATCCTTCAGTGAGATTGATGGCTCACTTTGCTCAGTACCTAGCATATATGCATAGGCATTCACATAATGATCCCAAGGCCATTCTAAAGTTATGTATGAATGTTAATATGAACATTGATTCCCAAAAACTGGATGTACTATATTTTCATGCCCTTTGTTAGATACCTTGTTTTGTTAGAAAGGATGTGGTGCCTTTAATTATTTCAAAATCCTCCAAAAACTTTTGTAGATGAATCCTTATCCATGGATCATTTTCGTAATCATCAAGCCTTCAAGTGGGATCATCTTCATTGATACCTCTAAATGTATCTTTTATAATTCATAATGACATATCTCTCTTTTGGAGGTGTCATTCAGATGGTTGTTTTGTGTTTGTGTTGTGTTAATTTATATGTGATGAGTTTGTGGTGGTTGAATATTAGATTTATTCGAGAGCTATATTTTTGAAGATTTGCAGTGATCATGATGGTGGATGGAAAGCTTAAGAAACAAAGTTGCAGAACCTCTTATACCCTTTTCGAATTTTTCATGATTTTTTTATAATAGATGTTAATATATAAAGGGTTTTCCTTTCGTTGTATTCTTTATTAGATACAAGTTATAAGTTGGGATCGTCGTTGGGTGGTTTATTGAAGATGCTAAGGAAGATGAAGTTGAGCTCTTTTATGAACTTGTATTCCCTTTTTCTTAAGTCGCAAGAATGCTCCCTTATTAAGTGTGGGGATATATTGAATGTTGAAATGACTAGGTTTTTTGGTTGATTTTTGTTGTTTTTGAGGCTTGAATGGTTGATTTTTGAAAGATTTTACATGATGATTGATTGTTTTGGAAGTGTTTGAAAGTGTTTTAAATTAGGTTGGTTATGTTTTAGAAGCTCATGATATTTTTTGGTAGAGATATGAGGCTCTGTGATGTTTTGATAGGTTATTGAGGTTCTGATTGGTTCTGCTTAGCTTTTGTTTTATTCTATTTTTCTTTTGTATGAAGCATGGAGTAATGATTGATGAAGGTTGAGGTTGTTTGAAAGCTCATTGAATGGTTTTTGATGGTTTGGAATGGTTAAGTATGAGTTATGTGGTTCTGATGTTTTCTGTTGACCTTCAGTAACCCTTTGTTGAGCTTCTGTAGAGCCTCTGTTCCTGTTTTGTTCTATTCTATATGCCTCTATAAGTGTTCTATGGAATGTATGTGAGACTTTGGAAATATTTTTTAGCCTTTGAAAGAGGTGAATGCAAGTTCAAAAGAGCTCAAGGAAGCAGAAGAAGCAGTTGTTGAAGGCTCAAGAGAAGACTAGAGTGAAGTGACAGTGATGAGCTATGAAAAGTCACTATAGTGGCTTTGGTGACCTTTCATATCATACACACCTTTTGGAAGGGGCATCCATGACCAAAGAAGGATTATTATGAGTGATTATTGAGTATTGTAGTAAGAAGATGATGTACTATTGATTGAGAGAGAGAGAGAGAGAGAGAGAGAGAGAGAGAGAGAGAGAGAGAGAGAGAGAGAGAGAGAGAGAGAGAGTCAATTCTATGCAAAACAATGTATTTACCTATGAGAGATTGTGTGAGAAAGCTATGGAAACTTTGAAGATGAATCATATGTGACATTTTTCCATTCAAAGTGGAGCATTCTTTTGTGTTCTCCATGTCTATCAAAGAATTCTATGAAGAATACGAAGAGAATGATGGATTTTGTTAAAGATAAAGTCGTGGGAGAATTGCTTTTATGAATTGTTTTTTTCTTTGTTGAGATCATATAAAAGATGAAAGAGATGGTTGTTGATATTACAAGATAGATTTTCTTGCAGTAGAAACCCTATTTTCTTGGTGTTCCTTTTGCGGCTCCACCAAATAATGAGCTCCTCATTCACTTTTCAACTTTATATACAAAACCATAAATCCTTTTTGGGCGGTTATCCCCTTTTTTACATGGCTGGCTAGGCGCTTTTTCCCATTGTTCTCCTATCTTCCTAGCTTCCTTCTTACTGCCCATCTACCTTTACAGTTTGCACAAGAGGGAGCCTGGCGCTCTTTTACAAAAATTTTTAGGGGTGCCTCGCATTTAAAAGTGTGCTTTTGCCTAGGGCTTAGCTTTTGAGACCACCCTTGTGCTTTCAACTATTTTCCTTCCTGCTTCTTCCATTGTGTCTGATTTCCCTTTGGACCACCTCTTTTAGGTCTCGACTTGCACTTTTTCACTTTTTCTGCTTTTTCTTGTGGTGTGGTTAACATTATCCCTCTCCTAGCCTAGTGCCAGTTCCATGGCACTGATGGGTAGTAATTGAAAGGTGTGATGGGTGTAGCCATATGGCTTTTTTGACTTTGTATACAATCCCTTGCAAGCGATGGTGTTGGGTGGATCAGCCCTTGAAATTAAAGATGGTGTTGTCCTTCACTAATGCTAATGATAGGGGGATCAGTCCTTTGAAATTGAAGATAAAGTTGGGCCAGGTCCCTGCATGACACTAACCTTGAGTGGACATGTCCCTTGAAATTGAAGATCGTGTTGGACAGTGGATCCTTCTTGGAGAATAAGGGATGGATGGCTCCGTTTTTGAAATTGACAATTGTGTTGGACAGATGCCTCCTCGTGCCTTTCGAGGGTGCTACGACTTGAGCTTCACATGGCTTCTCCTTATTCCCTTCAAGTTGCCTTACCGCTTTACCTATGCCCGTGTAGACTTTCCCACTTGTAAGGAGAAAACTTGGCATTTCTCACAAAAGGAATTACATTGTGCCTTACCCCTTCACCTATGCCCATGTAGACTTTCCCACTTGTAAGGAGAAAACCTGGCATTTCTCACAAAAGGAATTACATTGTGCCTCACACTTTCCTTGTGAGAGCCTTTGGAGGTTCTCCCTCATCCTTGAGAGAGCCTTGCTAGAATATCCGGTGCTTTCTTTTGTCCTTGTTGAGAGAGCATCTTTTAGACATGACCTCCCTCATCCTTGAGAGAGCATCCTTCATCTTTGACATGACCTCGCTCATCCTTGAGAGAGCATCCTTCATCCTTAATAGGACCTCCCTCATCCTTAAGAGGACCTTGCCAAAGTAGTCGGAGCTCCCCCTCATGGCCACCAAATCTTCATGTCTTGAAGGTTGCTCCACTGAGAGGTGGATAGTGAGAGCTATGTCGTCTTCCTCCTTCTTCTTGAGCTCCGCCTTTTCCTCCTCAACTCTTCTCTTTCTCTCTTTCTCAGCTCTTTTGGATTCCTCCTTTATTCTCTTTGCCTCATCCCTTTCTTCTTTCCTTTGTCGTTATTTCGTGCTTTTGGACTCACTTTGTGCTCCTTATATAGGTATGTCTTCTTCTTCTTCCCCCTCTCTCCTTGGTCCTTCTTCTATAGAGTCCCTTTCTTTGACTTCTTGGTCCTTCAATACTTCTTGCTCTCCTTTGTCCTCACTCACGGTCTTTTCACTAGACTGCTCCTATCCTTGGTGTGGAGGGGACCTATCCAGCATCCCATCAGCTACTTCATTGTCTTGTGCTTTCCCTAGTGCCTTTCTTATGATGGCTATCAAGATTCCTCTGAAGCCAATGTCACAGGCATTTGAGGATGATTTTTTTTTGGCTTTGAAGGCTGGGGACTCTCTCCCCGCAAGTCTTCCATCGGTGGCTAATTCTTTTGCTGATATCTCTATCGTCTTCCTCACGAAGCCATTAAGGTTTACCTCATTGAAAGATTGGATAGCAATGCTCTCCAACATTGGTGCATTGATTCTGTTCATCAAAGCATTATACCATTGAATGGAGAATAGAGCATGCACCATTTTGGCCTGGATTTGAACCTCAGGATCAGGGATGTCGACTAATCTAATGCTGTAATTGGTGTGGACTATCACTTTGTCCATCCCCAGCATGTCGTACACATCTCGTTTTGGCCGTTTTTCCACTTTGTTTGGTAGGCCCAGTGCTTTCTATACCAGCTCATGGCTCAACTCGATTTCTACTTGGTGGACTTCCTTTTCTAGATGCACTGTGACAGTGCCCTGATTTTTGTTGAAAATATGAAGGAACTCGGTGCACTTCTCAAGAAGGATGAGTCATTATTAGCTAGCTTGCGAAGTTCAACTTTTGGCTTGTGGCAGTAACTCTATTTTTTCTATAGGAGGTGATCAGCCATCGTTTGAGGGATTGGTCCCGATATATTTAGGAATTGGCGATCAATTTCTCCACGATTGTGGGGTTTTTTACCATCACGAACTCTTATTCCTCCCAAGTGCATGGCATGGAGCGAACATCTAACACTTGCGAAGTTCGTCCAACTTTCGGCTTGTGGCAGTAACTCTGCTTTAGCTATAGGAGGTAATCATTGTTTGAGGGCTTGGTCTTGAGATATTTAGGCATTGGTACTCAATCCCTCTGCAACAACTGTGGGGGTTTTTTACCATCATGAACTTGTATTCCTCCCAAGTGCATGGCATGGAGCGGACATCTAATGTTAAGGATGGATCAAGTAAACCTAGGGCTCATAGCTCTTAGCAAGTAGGGTGAATGCGGCATCCAAGCACTTGATGCAGGTAATTAGGTCATCTCCTATGTTTTCAGCTAGTCTTTAGCCAACATGAGGATCGATCATCGTTCATAGGATGGTTTAAGACCTGTTGGCGGGTAGGGTTTAATTGAACTAAATAACTTGGCAGCTGATGGTTATGGCTTTAGTTGCTTCTGAGAGCATGGTTGGGTTTCTTGTGTGATTGGCTTGGTTAGAATCACGAGTATCACACTACTAGATGCTAGTGAGGTCTTAGGGGCACTAGTAGGATTGGCTGAGGTAGTGTGTAAGTAGCAAGGTGCAGCTTTGGTTGATAGACTTGTTTAGTCTCTACCAACTTCCATGTTTGAGACTTTGTGGGCTTTGCAATTTGAGTCATTTGTGGCATTGGTGCCTTGTCTGTCACATGTCTTTGTGTGGTTAAGTTCAAGAGTAGCCTTGGAGTAGTATCTTTGGCCATTCTAGCTTTAGGTACTCAAATCTAGGTGTTATCCTCGTAGTAGCATTGCACTTGCAATAAGGTTTTGGAGACCCATTGAGGCTTAACTGTTTATCTTCACCTGTATGGCCTATTCTATGACCCCCTAGCTCTTGGGTATGATTCTTTTGCATTGTGAGGTCATGTGTGTCTACTTCTAGGAGATGTGTCATTGTGCTTAGGCATCCAATTGAGTTGTGGTTCCTAGGCCTTGGTTTTGACTTCTGCAGTTTGCTAGGATTGAGGTTTGGTGGGTTGTGATGAGTCGTGATCTTTCTTATTATGCTTGGAAGTGGGTAACTCTATCGGTGGTTTGATAGGCTGTGATGGAGCTAAGCTACCCTTGCTAAAAGTAGTTACTATCCTAACATTGCGAATGGAAAGTTTGGGAGCTTTCGCTCAACCGACAAGACCCACGGACCGCTTATTGTTTCAAGCGTTCCAAGCCGAGCACTAATGGCTACCTCTCACATAGCTGATGCGCCATCCATATCTACGAGTGTAGTGAGCTTACCTCCATGCCGATTGAGTTACCTCCTCTCCCGCACACTCTAGTAGTTCCACGATCCAACTGAAAGCTTCAAGCAAGCTCCATCCTCAAGCTCCACGCTCCATGCTCCACGCTCCACGCTCCATGCTCCATGCTCCAAGCTCCATTGCCACGAGCAAGAGAAGAGAAGAGAAGAGAGGAGAAGATGGAGAGCTTCTCCTCCCCGGTCCCTCACCCTCACACACTCACACTCTCACACTCCCTCTCTCAAGCACAAGCTCAAGCAAGCAAGCAAGAAGAAGAAGAAGAAGAAGAAGAAGAAGAAGAAGAAGAAAAGAGCCACTTTTGGCCATACACAAGAATGAGCTTCTCATTCACTTTTCAACTTTATATACAAAACCCTAAATCCCTTTTGGACGGTCATCCCCTTATCCCCCTTTTTTACATGGCCTCGGTCGTGGCCTATAGACCCTTTTTCCTACTATCCTCCTATCTTCCTAGCTTCCTTCCTACCGCCCATCTACCTTTACAAATTGCACGAGTGAGAGCCCGATACTCTTTAAATTAAATCATGATGCGCTTGCACTCTTTTACAAAAGTATTGACTTACACTTTTTCCTTTATTTAGGACTTTTCTGCACTTCTTGTGTTTCCATATTTTTCTTGGCGCACCTTCGTCTTTCGTTTCACTTTTGCCTTGGCCTTTGTCTTCTGCTTTAGATTTTCTAGATTTTTCATCGTGTTTGTCTGAGGGTTAACATTACCCCCCTCCTAGACGAGTGCCAGTCCCATGGCACTCACCGTCGTAGGTAGCAGGCTTTGGCATGCACCGAAGACATGGGTGAAAGGGACTGCTGTGGTTGGTCTTGGAGGAGTTTTAATGGTGGTGCAGAGGAAGGTTGTTGGTGGGACTTTGTTTGGCATGATTGGTTGGTGATAGGGTTGTTGAAGTTGGGGATAGGGCTGGCTTTTGTTGGGAGTTGCACTCATGGGTTGGCACAGGTGTTGATGTTCGAGGGATTCTGGGGCAAGCGACGATTCGGTGGTGGGATTGCACGATGATGAAGGATAATAATTTAGAGTTGAGTGTTGATGAAAAGCTGACGGTACTTTCGTTGGAGTTTGCAATACCTGCAATTGAAAACCTCTCATATGTGGTCTCTCCCTGAGGTAGTGCTAGTCTTCTTATCGTGCACAAGACATAGTTTGATTAGTTTGGGAGATAGGTTGAACTCTAAGCAAGCTGAGAGTATTGTCCTGCACTTGAGGACCCAAATTGTGTATATATTGTGGTGCAGATATTATGTGAGTGCATGTGCATAATTAGATATTATATAGTTAGAAGACTGTTGGTCTGGTTCCTCGTAGCAATGGGTGGATGAAGCAAGGGTTCAATGGGGTGGGAAAAATTATCGATGTTGAGGGGAAGTACACTTGAATGCTCTTGAGACATCATTTGTGATTTTGACAACACAATGTAGCATAATTGAGCTCATTGATGCCTTAGCTTTGATAGCTGGTGGGTACTTGTAGTGGTTGAAGAGTACAATGCACTTTCCATGGTCTTCCATGCTTTGCTAACCACTGTTGATTGCAATGGCACTGAGATGGAGTGCGAAAAAGAATTGTGCAAATGGTTCAGGGTGACAAGTCTAACCATAGGCGAGACAAGCTCCCTAGGTATGTCCTGCCCTTGATGTGCCTTGAATAATTGTGAGGGATGTGAGAGGGCTAGGGGACTAGGGACGGAGCCAGCTGACCAAGGTCACTAGGCGTACCAAATTTGAGGACCCCTAGGTGGCATGTTGTGATTGTGAGTGCTTTTTTTCTTTTCTTTTCTTTTCTTTTTTCTTTTTTTTCTCTTTTTTTTGAGAATAACCTAAGTACAACCATTGCAATACGTTGAGGCTATCAGCCTTTCAATGGGTTGAAAAATGTCGAGATTCGAAGACTCTGGAAATGGATATTACAATGATGATTGTGCCCTAGCCTCGTTGCTAGAGGAATAGTTGTTGAGATGGAGAGATACACTGGAGGTTTTGCAAAACCTCTTTGCGCCATGCGATGTTGGTACAATTGAGGTAATGTCTATCGTGAGTGCTAGGTATCCAGAAAGAGAAAGTGGCACTGATCATGCTTTGGGCCATGCAATGTGGGCGATCGGCAAGGGGTGATTTTTGCTTTTGGCAGTGTAGCTTCGTCATGCCTCTTTGTGAGGTTGGTGGTCTTGCGATGACTTGGGCATTGAACACTTTCGTACAAAGACCTGTGTCGTCCTGCATCCACTTGACACTTCGTGAGAGTATATGCAAGTCACATGCATCAATTATAATGAACAGATGCAACACAAAAAGATATTACTTTATCAAAATCCTATGGTGTTGATTGCGATGCATATCCTCGGTGCTTGTTAAAGATGTGACATATATTAGTGGTAGGTAGAGGAGGTTTATACAGTTGGGGAGCTTGTCCCTTTAACCACTTAAGGACAAAAATTCATGAAAAAATGGCATTTGGCAAGCAGCTTATACACATACGGCCTATTCTATTTGTATGAGGCATGGTGAATTTGGGTGCTCAGACGACTAGGGTTGTGCTGGTGGTGGGTTGTTATTAGGATGGGCGGGCAAGATATCGGACGGGACCCGAATGGTGTAGTCCCTCGCCACAGCTGTTTCAAGAATGCTTTTAAACAATTCATCAAATTCTCGCTTGTCTCTAGCTGCCTTCTCTTCTTTCGAGCACATGTGGTGCTGCTCGAGCATCTGGTGGGGGCCTACACGGCCGGTGTTGCCACACCCCGGGTGTTCCCTTGAGCCTTCGTCCTCTTGGCATGTAGCATTCTGGTGGGGGCGCTAGTGCCTTATGCGCCCTTCTACGGAGGAGAGCTTCCTTGCATGCCAGCTGCATTATGTGCTCCATTAAGGCTATTGTGGGAAAATCTACAAAATGAGAACCAAGGTTAGGCTTTGAGGTGGGGTAGAATTATTTGCATGAAAGGGATAAAACAGTGGATTATCAAGCACATATGAGGAGGAGTGCGGTGAGGTGAGGCATGCTGTGTTTGTTGTAGAGGGATGGCCCTCATGATGATATTCATCCTGCTTTGACTACGGGGCGTATTTCAGCTATAGCAGATCTTAACTTATGCTAAGTTGCGTGGACTAGTTGTCATGGAGTGGAGCAGGGCTCATCCCCGGAAGGATAGACCGAAAAGGGAAAATGTGTATAGAAGGGGATGGCACCCCACGTACGCCATCAAAGATGTTGGTCAGGGCTTCCTATGACAGTAATGAGGGTTGCATGCCCTCCACATGAAGGCGAGAATGGTGACACGACTTCTAGACGTGTGGCGAGAGGAGGACTTGAGGAGCTCAGCCTGTCAAACCCAACTCCTCTCCCTGCGCTTGATTATCATTGCTTGTGTGTGTTGATATTATCTTTACAAGGTCACAAAACTCATTGTTTATTTATTTACATATTTGCGAATCCATGTCACTTCATGAGGATAAAAACCAATTGTAGAACTCAGGATTGTACTGGAGTGTGGCACACCCATCTAGTACTCATGGTAGCTTACTCAATAACGATAGATATTTTGCAACATCGAGTAGCATGGTATCTTGTCTGAGTCTACTGGCAATATGTACCTCCTCCTCAGTGAGAACCTTATTAGTCAGAGAGTCCTCTCAGCTAGTTCCAGCTAAGTCCGTATCCCGAATGGCAGTTAGCACTCGAAAGGAAGTTAGCGCCACATAGGTTGGGTCTCTTTGAGACTGCCATTTAGCCAATTGCTCCTCTGAGACTATCATAATCTGGGCTCCTAGTTCGGCCATTGTAATGCAAATTTCAAACCAACGTTTTTCAAATTGACTTCGACTCTCTGATTGACGCTTTAATTGTTCTATCTCTAAAAGATTTGGTTGGTAGAGCACATCATTGAATGCCACAATTAAGTATAGTTCTTTGGCTTCCTCTTCAGAGATGAGTCACATGCATTCACGTAGGGTTCTGTCATAGTGCTCGTCAAGATATTCTTGCTCTTCCTAGGATAGGGAAAATGACAAGTATTCCCCAAGCTACTGCTTGGGGAATGCACCCATGTTTGCAAGGACATAGACATGTGCAAATACTTTGAGTTTAGCATCCAACTCAGTTAAGCATTTTGCGACACTTCTATGTTCAGCGAGGGCTTGCTTGGTTGCTATCTCATGCAAGGTTCTAGGAGTTTCCCTAGGCTTTAGCATAGCTAGGGGCTCAGGCCTAGATGAGCAAGATTGGTCAACGCTAGGATTGCTTATGCTCTCGGGGTTTCCATGTTTCTCCCAAGGCCTTGTTGCTATTGTGTCATGGTTCTCCTTGGATGTGACTCGGACAATGAATAGATGTTACTCATATGACAGCTACTCGGACAATGAATACTCCTATGATAGTGAGTATGACAGTGATTCTGTTACTGAGACAGAATCCTATAACTCAGAAGCCTCTGCTACAACAGACTCTTCCAATTCTTAGCACACAGCTAAGGAAGACGAGGCAGAACAAGAAGAAGGAGACATTGTTTCTGATGCAACAGAAATCTCGGATGAGGATACAATCATGTCATACAACTTTCATCCAGTAAATGCTCACAAGTCTTACTTCTCAAGAGATAGGAAACAAAAATTCATGGCTTCAGCTTTTAGGTCCTACCCCAAAGACTTAAAAGGAAAACAAAAGAACTATGATTCCTCTGAATCATCAGATACTTTAAATACTGACACATCCTCTTCCAAAACCAAAAAAGACTAAGGATAAAATAAGAAAAGAGTTTTTCTCTAACCCTTATGATTTGCCTAAACTAGGTACTTTGGCCCCAGAAACGAAGAATCAGGCAAACATGTTCATACCACATAAACTGAAAAGTCTACATCAACCAAGAACTGCATCCCAGTTGTTACAATCCTTGACATCAACAACCATTGCCACTCGGCATACAGGAGAAGAAATGTTGAATGCATTATTTCAAATGCAACAAGATGTCAAGTCATTATGCAAGGTTTACCAAAGAATTCTTTCTAACCAGAAAGACCTAACAGAAAGTACAACTGGTATCTTAAAGGAATTACAAGAAATACCTTCTACTTCTCAAGGAAGGCCTACTCCTCCAACTCCCTTGAACTAGATCAGATTACATAAGGCACGCACATTCAAGGTCAATGCCCTAGATATTGGTGGACCCATTCCTATGGTATGTGTTCAACTCAAGAACATGCCACAATTCTCTTTGAATGTTGATGCTTTACTTGACACAGGATCTAGTCTTACCATTGCCCCTTTTGAGCTCTTTCCCAAAAAATGTATAAAGATTACCACACCTATTATAGTAGAGCTCTCCAATAATAAGAAGATTACACTTATCCATGTTACACGGGCATATCTTTACTTTGATAAAATCAAAGTGCCCATTGAAATCTAGCTCATGAGGCAAATGAGGTATGATCTTTTGATTGGCATGGATATCCTACAACATATTGTTCCATACACCTTCTGGTCTACTAAATTTGGCATCACCTATAACCACTGCACATCAGAACTCCCTCTACTCCCTCGGGTTGGTAGAACAATCTACTCAATCACAGAAAACATTGGACATGGCAAAACAGTTGCCAGAGAATTCTGGATAAAACAAGAAATGAAGAAGCATGAAGATCAAATCACACACATGAAGAACAGACTTCAACAGTTCATGCATGAGGACCCCATGATGTACAAGGAGAAATGACAAAAATATGCTATTTCTCTACCCATTTAGCCAAATGCTATCCCTACAAAGGCTGTGCACCAAGGCATGAAAGAAGAAGATTTAATGCTCTGCAAAGAAGAGATACAGTCCCTACTAGAAAAAGGGTTGATAGAACCGACAACTTCCCCTTTGGCTTGTCAGGCATTCTATGTCAACAAGCATTCAGAGCAGAAACGAGGCAAGAAGAGAATGGTTATCAATTATAAACCTTTGAACAAGTATCTCATAGGTCATGGTCATCCTATTCCTCTGAAGGACCTACTACTAAAAAGAATCAAAAAGGCTAATGTTTTTAGCAAGTTTGATCTTAAATCTGGATTTTGGCAATTGCCTCTAAAAAAGGAAGAAAGATATAAAACAGCTTTCTATGTTCCCCATGGACACTACCAATGGACAGTTCTATCCTTTGGCATTAAGGTTGCACCCACTAAATTTCAGGAGTGGACTGATGCAATCTTTGGGAATTTTCCTTTTTGTCTAACATACACAGATGATATTCTAGTATTTTCTGAAACTATTGCAGAACATGTAGATCATCTATCTCAGGTTGCCACTGCAGTTGAAGCCACCGGAATGGTTCTATCACCAACCAAGTCTCACATGTTCCAATCTTCCATTGATTTTCTTGGTACTGAAATTTCGCAGGGACAAATCAGACTTCAAGACCATGTCTTGAAAATCCTTGTGGATATGCCAGATACTTTAAACTCAATAAAAAAATTACAGCAATTTCTAGGTTGCTTAAATTGGGTTAATTCCTCTGCACCCAACATTGCCACATATACAAAGGACCTATATCCCCTATTGAGGAAAGACAAGTTCCAGTGGGAACACATCCACACTATAGCTGTACAACATATCAAGCAGCTAATTGGCAATCTTCCCCCTTTAAGATTGCCCTCAAGACATCCACTGATCCTCTATACAGATGCATCTGACTCCGGATGGGGAGCTTGTCTTTGTGAAGAAGAATAAGAATCGACTACATTACACCCATGCAGATATGCTTCCAGGATTTTCTCACCTACCCTGAATAAGTATCCTTCGTACCAAAGAGAAATCCTTGCAATGATTAAAGCTATCAAAGCTTTTAGGTTCTTTGTGGAATTTGTTCCTTTCATCATCAGAACAGACTTAAAACATGTACTAGGCTACTTAACTAAAAAAGCACCAAATGAAATAGGGAACAAAAGACTTCTTAGGTGGTCATTATTCTTTGATGCTCTAGATGTCACTTTCGAGCATGTATCAGGAATCCAAAATACTGTAGCAAATTTAGTTTCCTTTACTTGAGTGAAGTGAGGTAGTAAGTGACATTACGAGGCTTAGCTCATTGTGAGGCATTGAGGCTTTATGTTGCTGTGTTGCCATTTCGAGCACTTCCGTCCTCTTAAGTCCAGTAAACCCTTTATAATGGCTTCCAAGCAAGTTGGGAATGTGTTTTCTTCTGCCTTCAAGCAACTCTCAGAACGGTACAAGTCGCTTGGTAACTCTACAATCATTGTTGATGAAGCTCAACCCAGTTCAAAGTGGATCCTGCTAGAGATTGGTGCATCTCAAATCTATGGGGAAAATGGAATCTTCAAGTTCAAGGCATCTACCATGTTTATAGAAGACCAAGGTATTTAAACTGTTGGGGACTCTCTTTCAGAAGATTAGCATGTAAATTTGTTATCTTTAGTTTATCCCAAAATCCAAAAACAACAAAATAAAAAAGAATACCCTTACCTACATCTAGGTTATATTGCTATAGGTATTATTCCCTTGTTCGCAAAGGATTAAATGCATCCTGTATGGTAGCAATCTTAGATACTCGCCATTTAGAATTACAAGATATGATAGTAGGAGCTGCAGTTTCACCTCTGTCAAATGGCCCAATATTTTTTGAACTCAGACCTAATTATGTTATAGCAGTTGATGATCCTTACCTTTCTGACCTTCTTATGCTACATATTAGAACCTTAGGATTGCAAATGAAAGCATCCTCTGCACATCTAGCCATCCAATACAGAATGGTATTTCGATGCATGTCTCTGGCTATACCTAGGGTAATTGAAGGGGTTAATTCTTCAACAGATAAAGGACAAACCATCATTATGAAATATGATAAAGTTACCCAAAGGTTCTTGCCTGACTATGTCAACTGGTCAGAAATAGAACTACCTACAGAATGGCATCTTGATATTAGTTCTATTAGGAAAAATGAATTACTTCCTCCAAAGATCATTAAAGATCAGAATATAAAAGGAAAAACATTATTACTCCCACAAAAATAGTTGCTACCAAATCCTCCAGAACATTCAAAGGCCGTTGTACAACCACAACTGAAGGTTTCTCCCTCACAAAGAACAAACCTTCTCAAGTTCCACACACAGCCTTGCTCTCATGATCAAGTGGTACATGGAGTTTGTCAGCATTGCAAAAAGCTTATTGAAAAAGCTTCCTTCTCTGTTCTCAATGTCATCCAGACTTTTGAGTATGAAGAAAATAATTATAAAGCTGTCCCTTATTTACATCCTCAAAATGGTCACTCTTGGACACCAAAATTACAAGCAGCCAACTGGACACATTTGGCTCTTTCAGGACTCATGGAAAAGATGGATTCTCTTCAGCAGATTGCAGACCAATTACTTGTCTTATGCCAACAAACACAGAAAAACACTATTGTAAAGCAAGCTACTAATGTTTCTTCGGCAATAGTACATAACAGACTCGTCTACCTTTTCTAACAAAAGGCTTCATAAAGGATGGACATCACACTTTTTCTCACCAACAACTGGAGCATTGAATATGCATATCTCCAGCAAAGGCAAAGAAAAATAAATTATACCTACAGGTGAAGGTACTTCTACTGCCACTAAAAGCCCTCTAACACCTATACTTGATGAAGATGATTTGCTATGCTATGAAAATTTACAAGAAATAGACTATCTTGAAGACATCTTGCGGCAAATCCAAGACATCTATTATCCACCTACAGGTTCATGGACCATAACAGAACCCCCACTGCTCCAGAAGACAGTACAACCAGGCTCTATAGCATTAGAACTGTCAAAATACTTGGAATTTATGTTCCCAGATTGGTCAGAATCTGACTACAAATTAGCTTTTGATGATTGATCTTGATCTGGAAAAGATCAGAAGAGTAAGAGAAGAAAATCTAGTTCTTGAAAACATGCCCCTGTGCATCGACCCTGAGCAACAGGATGACGAAGATCTTACCAGAAATGTCCATAACAGACTTAACTCCAGATACATGGGTGAAAGTATTCAATAGACTCCACCAGATCTACCCTCTGTAGAAACACCTGCATGGTATGCTCAGGATCAAGCCTATCTTGAGTTGAACACATACCATAGGACTGGGTCCACCAGTATCTAGGGCATTGACCTTGAATGTGCGTGCCTTATGTAATCTGATCTGGTTCACTGGAGTTGGAGGAGTAGGCCTTCCTTGAGAAGTAGAAGGTATTTCTTGTAATTCCTTTAAGATACCAGTTGTACTTTCTGTTAGGTCTTTCTAGTTAGAAAGAATTCTTCGATAAACCTTGCATAATTACTTGACTTCTTGTTGCATTTGAAAAAAAGCATTTAACATTTCTTCTCGTGTATGCCGAGTGGCAATGGTTGTTGGTGTCAAGGATTGTAACAACTGGGATGCAGTTCTTGGTTGATGTAGACTTTCCAGTTTATGTGGTATGAACATGTTTGCCTAATTCTTCATTTCTGGGGCCAAAGTACCTGGTTTAGGCAAATCATAAGGGTTAGAGAAAAACTCTTTTCCTATTTTATCCTTAGTCTTTTTGGTTTTGGAAGAGGATGTGTCAGTATCTGAAGTATCTGATGATTCAGAGGAATCATATTTCTTTTGTTTTCCTTTTAAGTCTTTGGAGTAGGATCTAAAAGCTGAAGCCATGAATTTTTGTTTCCTATCTCCTGAGAAGTAAGACATGTGAGCATTTACTGGATGAAAGTTGTATGACATGATTGTATCCTCATCCGAGATTTCTGTTGCATCAGAAACAGCGTCTCCTTCTTCTTGTTCTTCCTTGTCTTCCTCAGTTGTGTGCCGAGAATTGGAAGGGTCTATTGTAGTAGAGGCTTCTGAGTTATAGGATTTCTTCTCAGTAACAGAATCAGTGTCATACTCACTATCATAGGAGTATTCATTGTCCGAGTAGCTGTCATATGAGTAACATCTATCATAGTCAATGTGATATTGCATCATATTGACTTTGGCGGCATTTGCTTGTTCTTTCTTCTTTGGACATTTGTTAGTCAGATGAGACAGACTTCCACAAATGAAACATTTTAGTTCCTTTTTCTTTGATTCATTCATATGCTCCTGGTTGTATTGTGGCTTTCCCTTTGAGTGTTTGTATGACTTCCTTGGATGCCTTGAGTACCTTGAATGCCTTGGGTACCTTGGTACTATATCATCTTGTTTATTGAAAAAGGATTTAGCATGGGAATAAGATCTATGGTACCTGGAGGGATGGCGATGTCTGTGGTGCCGATGTTTGTACCTTGATACATTATCACTGCTACATTTCTCACATCCGAAATCCATGTCAAATTTATGTTCCTGTTTGCAGATGGATTGAGGAAACCTTTGGTTTAGCTGAGTCATCTTCTGGTGGTGACAAACTTCTTTGACTGTTTGTTCTATGGTCTGAATAATCTGTCCCATGCTATCTATGAAATCTCTATTTTCTGTCTTCATTTTATGTTTGCAATAAAACGGGATAGGTTCTGGGAAGGAGCAAACAAGGTGTTCCTTCATGGTGCTATCATGAGCTCCTAATCCTTTATATAAAAGATCTCACATATAGATTAGGTATTCTTTATACATGTGGGGATCGCAAAGCTTAGATTTGAAGAATGCTTCACGAGCTTCTAAAACATCATCAAGTTTATTGCCTACTAGTTCTCCTAATAGTAATTCAAAAAATATCTGTACATGGTCTGGGTCCTGTGCAATGGTAGCTTTTACCTGATAATGAATAGATGTCCACCAATGCTTGATTCCACTGACAAATCCATGTGTGATACCATTTAATATATCAATTCTGCTAGTTTGTGGTTTATCAACTATCTTTTGTCCTGCATATGCATACATCATGTAGATTAGCAGTTTAATCTCTTCTTGTGTTTTTCCATCAATGGACCAAATAGGAAAGGAACCAACTTTCTCTCGAACGCCAATCTTCTTATAGAAATTGTTATGGGATGGTTTAGATGTAGAACCAAAAGTAGTTGCATTCAATAAAGCAGTTTGAGTAGCAGAATGATGTGCATTCATCTGGGCACGGAGAATGCTAGTGGGGGATTTAGACTTGTGAGGATTAATGGGTGTGAATTCCTCCTCAATCACACTAGCACCATCTTCATCCGAAGATGTGAGCGTGTAGGCTATTCTTTCTTCAAAATAGGCATGATCCCGAGCATACCATGCAGGTGTTTCTACAGAGGGATGAAGGAGCTATCATCAGTGATTGCCAAGATCCCTAGTGAGGGTAATACTTCTTTAGGCGATAGCCATTCATTAGAAAGGAATCTTCAGAAGCATTGACGACCTGCACTTGGACAAAGCCATTAAGGTTGACAACAAGTACCTTATAAGGGCTCATCCAACACTATTACAACTTTCTTGGAAAGTTGCCAATTCATGAATCATAGGCCAAGACCAGGTCACCTTCCATGAATCCCTTATGCTTGATGAAACTATCGTGATAGACATTTCGTCAAGCCTGTTTGGCTTCCATACACTGTAGGGCCATCCTACAAGTCTTGTCCAAACATTCAAAGTGCAAGAGATGACACTACAGTAGTGAATCCACATCTCCCAAGCATTTGGTGATAGCCATGTCGTGCAAATAAGGCAATTCGAGCTCTGTAGAAAAAATGGCTTCTACATTGTATACCAGTTGGAAGGGTGTCAATCCTATAGCAGCCTTATGGGAGGTTTTGTACCCCCAAATGACCTCCATAAGTCAATCATCCCAATCACCGTGGAGGTGTAGCAATCATCCTTGTCAAGATCGAGTAAAGGATGCTATTGATAACTTCAACTTGACCATTGGCTCTGGGATAGTAGGGTATGGACTTCCGATGGCATATCTTGTATAGCTCCTCCATAATTTTGTTGAGAAAGTACGTACCTCTATCACTTACTAGCTCTAGGGGATTACCAAAACAGGTGATGATATTCTTGTATAGGAACAGGGCCACGTTGTTACCATCATCCTACTTCAAAGCTTTGTCTTCACACCACTTTGTCACATAGTCTGTACAAACCAAAATGTATCTATTCTAACAAAAGCTTCTTCTTCTAATGGCTTGAGATGCCAGGAGGATGTTGTTGAGCTGCCAAAAGGTTGGCTATGTCTGAGTACTATGGGGTTACAATTTCAACCAGAAAGAGGGAAGCATCAGGGAGTCTGGGTCATCCTGCTCCTCTTCGTTATTATGAGGGATTCGCAATAAATAATCAGCCAGGACATGGGAGCGACCAAGTTTGGTGACCACCTCAAAGTCAAACTCTTGGAATAGAAGGAGCCATCTCATCATTCGGCCTTTCACATATGCTTTGTTCATCAGGAAGGACAAGGCCTCATGGTCCACATAGAATTTGAAATACACCAACGACAACAGGTAGTGTCAAAATTTCTCCAAGGCAAACACCATAGTGAGACACTCTAACTCTGTCACTATGTAGTTTCATTCTCGATCAGTGACTTTTCAACTTGCGTAATAGATAGCTTGATCTAACTTTGAGGAGCCTTTTGACATAAGACTGCACCTAACCCTTTGATAGATGCATTAGTATGCACATGGAACTCTTTTGTCCAATCAAGAGGTTGTAAGATGGGTGCTTCAATCAATGTGCATTTCATCGTTCTTTCTTAAGAAGGGTAAATTCAAGTGACAAGCGTCACTGTTGAAGAAAGGCTTATTCTACTTAATCCATTTCTTATAGCTATTTTACATATTATGTGATTCATTTACTAATCCAAAAGGTGCCAAAGTCGTTCTAACCAACAGCATGGGATCTTCAACTTCTATAGTCTCTGAAACTTCCTTTTTATTTGTATCCTTGTCAGGCCAGATAGATTCTTTCAATTTGCTTTCATAATCATCTTCTACATTGTCATCATCTTCTTGTTCAGACTCTATCTCTGCCTCTGTAGGGGCTCTGTAAGAGAAGAACATATTCTCTATGTCATCTTTTGCCTCTGTCTCTAGCTCTGCTCCTATGTCTGACTCTACTTCTCTCTTTGGCTCTGCTCTTGTGTGTATCTTTGTCTCTACTCATGTGTCTGTCTTTGTCTTTACTTCTATCTCTGGCTCTACTATGGCCATGTAATAATAAGAACAGTACATCCATGCCTCTATCTCACTATTAGAGGTGATTTTAGAAGTCACTCTTAGTTCAAGCAGTAGGTATTCACCTATTGACAAGGACTTTGCTTCTTTCAGGAGTTGTCTTATAGTGCCCACTATCAAGAATTGTGTCTTTGTTTTCTTGGGAAAAATCTATTCGATAGCTTCTTTGTCTGCTAATGTGCCATCTATTACTTTGTTGGAGGAATCAGTCAAGACTTCAATGGAGGTGGATCCATTACCTTTTTGTGAACCATACAACTTCAAAGCCACTTTGTTGTGTCCTCTGCTACTAGGGTTAGAGTTCCCTTGAACCAATCCGTCCATGCTCTTACTTCAAAAAGCCATGATCTTCCCAGAAGCAAAGAGTATGAGGTCCCATAGGAATTTGATTTTACCACCAAATAGATCAGCCAATAATCGCTTCCTACCAAGTTGTCTTCACATATGGTAGAATTCCCAAAGGCTTAAGTCTGCTCTCGTTTGCCAATCTTTTAAGCCATTGTGTAGGATGCATACCTTGCAAGCCTAGATCCTTCATTGTCACATCGATCATTATGTTCACTGATAAGCCTCCATTAATCAATGCATCTACTATAAAACATTCTTCAATCCAAACATCAATCTTCGAGGTACTAAGATCTAGAAAGACATTAGCCACATCCACTTCTTTCATAGGCTTTGGGGCTTTATTAGACTTAGTGGCAACTGTAGGAATAATCCTTAAGCCTCGTCTTCTTATCAGTATGCTTTTGAATTTCTTTTGACAGCTAGAAGACAACATCATTATTGTGGCAACTTCTAATTCCACCAAGTTGGAGGCAATTTCTTGGGTCTTCTGTTGGTTGTCAATGGTGTTGGTTTTCATAGGAGCTGGACTGGGACAATCTTTTGCAATATGGCCTTCTCCTTTGCATCAACTACATAAGGGTTTGTAGTCCATGGACCTTCTAGGCTTTGGGAAATTTGATGAGATATGTCCCTTTTCTCCACATCTATAACACTTGCCTTTTGATCTCTGGCCATCGCGCACTAGACTATCATCCTTTGCAAATTTGAGAGGGAACCTCGTTGGAACAAAATTAGGACCAAACTCTCTAGGATTTGGTTTGATATCCTAGGTGGTCATCTTGGATTCCAACAAATTAAATCTTACTTCTTCATCTCTCTTCCTTCTTTCATGCATCTCCTTCAAAGAGCAGGTATCTTCTGTATGGTTCTTCCTTAAACAGTATGAACAAAAGGCTCCAAGGATAGTTGGTTTTTGGGTACATTCAGTAGCTAAATGTCCCACCTAATAGCACTTTTTGCACCACTATTAGATCACATCACATCTCTTCCACCTCCTATAGGATTGGATATGTTGGCAATATTCACCTTCAGGGTCTGTAGTTGCTCTATAATCGCATCCATTAACTCCCTCTTAATGCTTGCAACTAAATTGGATAAATAGTCCTTCAAATTTTTGCCTCTTGGAGTACTCACTATAGGGTTTTGCAAAGTCTTCATAATCACTATATAGACTAGTTGGGTTGATCTAAAGTGTCCTTTGTTCTGATTCTGATTCTGAGCACCTGTTAAGACTGGTGATTGTTGATTCTAGTTGGTAGGGTTCCACTATTGTTTTTGTTGCCATTGGAGGGACTATTTGAGGCCACTATTGTTGTGGTTGAACCATCATTTGAGGTATTATTGTCTACGGCCACTACAGATTCGGTGCACTATACTACGGTATTGTTTGCATCTGAGGGTAGGGATAGAAAATAGTCCCTAGGACTACATTTGGTGGATATACCATTCTTGGTATAGAAGGAGGTAAGACTCCTCTTCCTAAGGTCATCAGCAACCTTGCTTCAACTTCATCATGCAATCTTGCACCTTTCACTGCAGCTTGCAAGTTGATTGGTCTTCTCAATTCCACAAACTTATAAACTTCTGGTTGTAGGCCTCTAAGAAAAACTCCCTTCTAGATACCTTCACCCAAATGGTGGTTGGTCCATCTCTTCAGTATGGATTCCATTCTAGAGACATATGCTTCCACTTATTCACTAGAGGACTTAGGTTCATGAACTTCTCTCACATCCATTCTTTAAAACCTTCATGCCTGAATTTAGTGAGTAAGGCCAACTTCAGGTTGTCCCATGTACCAAAAGTTCCTATTGCTTGTCTCTCATACCATTGAAACATCGGGCCTTTGAAAGTGGTGAGGAATGTTGCCAACTAATGCTCAAGGGTTTTGACATTGTTGGCTACACGTGCTACCATGAACTCAATTACATGAATATCAAGGTCTTCATTATACTCTCCCTTAAAGATGGGCAATAGGACTACGTTTAGTGGCTTGTCATCAATATTTCTAGGATGGATCTGACTATAAAGGGGACCTTGAGTTGCCATGGGGACTTTTATAAAGAGTGCTGCAAGGATATCAAAGGAGGCTTCTTCCTACTGGCTAGTTCTCAGCTTTGATTTTTTCCTTCTCTCTTTTCACCTATCTTTGGACTCATTCTAGTGCTTGCCTCTTGATCGCATCATTCATCCGAGAGTTAGCTCCACCCAATTTTTTTCTACTCAACAAAAGAGAATCAGAAGGGCTTTAGTCTTTGGAGAACTCTCTTGCCAACATTTCTTCTACTTCCTTCTTTTCAATGTCTCTGAATTCAGCTTTCATTCCACTATAGAGGGGAAGATATTCAATTATGAAGGTATCGAAACTTATTCTTTTGAGGATCGTCATAGTGCCATTGTCTTGATAATACCAACTTCGGAGGGTTTCAATGCCATAGGTTGTAAAGAACACTTTGTCTACTAACTTCTAATGGGTTTCCAATTGGACAAATAGAAGATTGACAGTGCACCAAGCATCCCAGTATCTTGCTGTTGAGCATCCATGAACAGATTCCAACTCCTTTCCTTCTTGTTTTTTTGAACTTCAACTAACCACAACTCCTAAAGCTTCTTCAAAATCTCCCACTTGATGATGTCTAGAAATTCTTCAATGAAGGCCAAATCTCCCGTGGATGGTCATTCTCTTTGTTTATGCTTCACTTTTTAGTTTTATGGGAAACAATTGGCTATTGTGATACAATTTTTTGTAGCTTCAAAAGATAGTGGAACCAATCTACCACATAGAGCCCGCATCAAGATAGTGACATGATTTCGCCATTGAGGGATGTACTTCTTGTAAAAAGTGTCTTTGGCAATGAAGATCTCCAATTCCTCAATAATAGCAGGGATTCTCCAATCTTCCATTGCTTTTCTTCCTCTTAAATAGTGCCACCTCTTCCATTTTCAGCCTCTATTGGTGCTTATTGATGGCAATGTTCCCCGGCACGCACCAAAAACATGGAGCCCTAAGAGAGACACCAAGAAAATAGGGAAGCTATTGCAATAAAATCTATCTAGTATCATCAACAATCATGTTCTTCATTGGAGCCCCAAGAGAGACACCAAGGAAAAGGAGTTTCTACTGCAAGAAAATCTATCTTGTAACATCAACAAGCTTTTGTTTCATTCTTTAGAGAACCACAACAAGGAAAAGAACCAATCTTCATGCAACATCATCGTAGATATCTCCCACGGATTTGATAGAATCAACCATAATCTTCAACATCTTCATAGAATCCATCAAAACTAACAAGAACACAAAAGAATACACCACTTTTGAATGAAAATAATCACATAGTATTCATCTTCATTGTCTTCATAGTTCTCTGTCTCAATCTCTCATTGATAGATACATTGTTTTGATAGAATTGGCTATCCCTGACTCTCTCTTTCTCTCTCAATCAATAGTATATCATTTCCTGACTACAATGCTCAATAATCACTCACAATAATCATTCTTAGGTCATGGATACACCTTCCAAGAGGCATGGGAGGTATGAAAGGGCACCAGAGCCACTACAATGTCTCTTCATAGCTCACTACTGTTACTTCGCGTCAGTCTTCTCTTCAGTCTTCAACAGCTGCTTCTTCCATTTGTTTTAGCTCTTTTAAACTTAGATTCATCCTTTCCAAAAGTTAGAAAACTTTTCCAAAGTACACCCTCATATCACAGAACACTTACAAAAGATTTACAGAATAGAATAGAATAGAAATAGAGCAGGAACAGAGGCTCTACAGAAGCTCATCAGAGGGTTACAGAAGGTCAACAGAAAACATCAGAACCTCATAACTCATACTAAAACCATCCCAAACCATCAAAAACTATTCAATAAGCTTTCAAAATACCTCAACCTTCATCAATCATCAATCCATGCTTCATACAAAAGAAAATCAGAACAAAATAGAAGCTAAACGGAAGGTATCAGAATCTCAACAGAACCTATCAGAACATCACAGAGCTTCATATTTCTACTGAGAATCATCATGAGTTTCCAAAACATAATCAATATCATCCAAAACACTCTCAAACACTTCCAAAAAAACCAATCATCACTCAAAATCCATAAAAAATCAACCATTCAGGCCTCAAAAACAACAAAAATTAACCAAAAAATCTAGTCATTTCAGCATTCAACACACAATCCCCCCCCCCCCCCACGACATGGCACAACCCCCCCCAAAAAAACCCAATTCATATTTTAATCAACCACAAGAAGAAAAATAATAACAATCTTCTCAAATCTTCATGCAATCATATAGCATTTCTACCATGGATTTATCACAACAAATCTTCGACATATACTTCATAGAATCCATCAAAAGAATAAGAGAACACAAAGAATGATCAATTTTGAAGGAAAATCATCACATAGTATTCATCTTTCATCATCTTCAGAGTCTTCATAGTCTCTCTCATGTAGACACAATGTTTCTCATAAAGGATTGTCTATCTCTCATACTCTATCTCTCTCATATATGCTCTCTCTCAATAATACATTGGAATAATGAAGAATAGCACTCCATAATCCCTCTTTAGTCATCGATACCTCTTCCAAGAGGTATGTCTGATACAAAGGGTCACCAAAGCCACTATAGTGTCCTTTCGTAGCTCAACAATGTCATTATCACTTGAGTCTTCAACAACTACTTCTTCCACTTTTTTGAGCTATTTTGAACTTGTATTTTATCTCTTTCCAAGTGTAGAAAACTTTCCTAAGCTACACATTCATCCCATAAAACACTTATAGAGATATACAGAACGAAAATAGAACAGAGAGACAGATGCTCTAAATAAGCTTTACAGAAGGTCAATAGTACAATAGAGAAGGTCATCAGAAAGCATTTAGCTCAACTAAAACCATTCAAAACCATCAAGAATCATTTGATAAGTTTCCAAACACTCTTAAACTCCATCAATCATCATTTCAACCTCTCATATAGAAAGAATTCAGAATAAAGTAGAAGCTAAGAAGAACCTATCAGGCACTCAACAAAACCTTTTAGCACATTATATCTCTACTGAAAAAATCATGAGCTTCTCAAACCTATTCAACATTATCCAAAACTCTCTCAAATCTTCCAAACCAATCAATTATCATTCAAATAATACAAAGGTCACCCAAAAATCCAGCGAAAAGTAGCCAAAAACATAGTCATATCAACCCTCAACACATTTTGATTTATGACATGGCCCAAATGCACATCGATAGCTAAGATACAAGGTTTAAAAATTTCTTGATTAGAAAATAACATGACATATAGCAAATGACTAAAGTTCTAAGATGATAAATAATAATGAATACCATATTTGCTCCAACCATGTCCTCTTTGTCAAGATACTCGAGCTCCCTTCAAGCTCCTTGCAAATAGAGTGGGTCCTAAAGTTTATTGGAGTATTCTTATTCAAGCTCTCCTCACCATAAACAAAATCTTGAATGTGATCCCAATGAATGAAGGCAATAGTTCAAATGGAAATTTATGAGGCGAGATTGGGCTTTATCATCCATGGTAAGGATGATGCATCAAAATTATTGGTCATTGGCAATTGTACTTTCCACTAGCCTTTCCTATTCTTATGGCCACAAATTGAGCATGGACCTCAGCTTATTCCAATAATACTTGAGCATGGGAGGGACCCATGTGTAAAACTATCATGAGATGTCCCCATCCCATGTGATTGCTCCTTGTCACCTACTGGGGAAATCAAAGGGTAAGCTATGACCTAGAAAACACCCATGAGACATAAGGACTCATTGCCACCACAATGGCACATCTCCTTAACAAGATGTGGGCCTAGGCCCCAAGGAGACTAGTAGGCTGGTGGTTAACCTAGTCTCTTCAACTTGACACCATAAGTTGCAATCTTCTTTGTCAACACCTTCAACATAAGTAGCGATGTTGAGAAGTTCTCCCTCATTGGCATGGACTACAATGCAAGACTCATCTCCATTGACCTTATGAAGGATTTGCCCAAGGTCCATCAAGACTCCTAGGTGCTTGTCATAAGCATGGAGGACTTCACATGCAAATTTGTTTGCTTTGGCAATGACCAGTCCATGATGGTCTCCGATTGCTTCTTCCATTATTGCAGTTGCTCTATCGTGTTTCTCTCCAATTTCCTCTTTTATTATTGCAACAGCGACTGGATCATGCTAGTCTCCAACAAGGGCTTCCTTTGACCCCTCAGCTAGTGAGCTGTAGATATAGCTACACTACCTCCACACATGTGATAAGGATAAAAACCTTGCACTCATATTTGTCTTATTTATATGGTGGCAGTTGGGAATTGGCAGGAGCCGATTTCACTAGGGGGTGTGTCAACACATGTATCGCTTTTTTTATTAAAAATATATTTGCATAATAACAAGTAAATAGGAGATGCATTGTTCATTCTTGCCATGTTGTATTAGTATGACATCTGACCAACAAACTATAGGTTACTGGTTGAAAATCTGGGAAATCAAGGGTTCACACACCTTAGATTTAGTTATACTATTTTCTAATAGCATCATTTTTGTGTGAGGTGCTACGATGCATGACTTGAGCATGAGCAACACATGGTGTAATCTCAGAGAATACAACAAACATACCCCCAAGTTATTTATCTTGATCCCCACACATGCAGTATCTCCAATTGAAAGGCCCATGACTACATGCACAATGCAAAGGATGATGAAAGTTGGGCATTACCATGGTTGTGAAACATGGGTTTGAGGGGGGGGGGGGGGGGGGGGGGGGGGGGGGGGGGGGGGGGGGGGTTTGGGGGGGGAGCTAGGAAAGGGCCCTTCTCCTCAAAGAAAATGACTCTACTTTCTGTATTGTTGGTATAACAATGCAATAGTAAACATTGTCAATCACCAACAATAATGCAATAATAGCCTTACGACGATATTGCATCAAATAATGCTTAGTCAATGCACCTATGAACTTGTATTTATACTTTTTCTAAAATCCTAAGACTTGATCAATTTATATTGGACTATTATTTACTTGATTGAAACTTTATCTTGAATATCAAAGGTCACACGAAGAAAATGGAGGCTATTATGTAGTCCAAAAAAAAAGTGCCCGAGCACCAATCCATTGGGTTCTTCCAAAGCTATCAAGGTAGTGCTCTTGGACCTTGCTAGGAATTAGTTGTAGCATCCAACACTAGCTAGGGGGTGGGCCCAAGATCTCACTACTATTTTGGACATTAATGTCTCTACTTAGAGTTCTATATGACTACCCATATGTAAATTAGTCATCCCAATCCACTAAGGATACCAATGATGATTGATATCCTATGTAATTTACAGCTTTGCCTTCGAAATAGCTACTAGGATGGTGATATTGATAAAATGATGCACATTCTAGCTAGATACACTATTGTTTCAGATACTAATATCTTTGTTGAGAACCTCTATGGGATTCATTCTTTATGCTTTGTCACCACACACCTCTGTTGAGAACCTCTATATGAATTGTCATTTATATGCTCTATCCTCCCAATTAGCTAGAGGGCCATCAATGATGATGAATATCATCTGTGCTTTGCACCCTTGCCCTAGCATCTTGGGTGTCTTTTTTGTGCATTTCTATCTATTGAAATTAGTCAACTTTCTTTAGCTACTTGTGATCTAGGTTTTCCTACCTTTCCCTAAGCCTAGACTAAAGTTCCCTCAATATTGTTGAGAGCAATTATCCCTTCCCCATGATCGATACTTGCCTAGTTAGGGCCCAATCAATTCATTACTAGGAGGTAGTCATAAGTTTCTAAAGACAAAATCCCAAAGTTTACCTCTATGTGTTGGTTTCCTAGGTGTAGTTGTATGTTTTTTACTATTTGGTTTGAGTATACTTCTTTTTGTTTGCTAGTTCTACAACAAGTTTTCAAGCAAGTTCGAGATCTAGCTGCAATGTCTTTATACACTGACTAGACACAAAGGAGTGACTAGCACCACAATCAATAAGAATTTGAAAGGATTTACCATGGTTCTCTGCAACATGCACTTGGAGGACAATAGCCCTCTTCTTCTTCTTCTTCTTCTTCTTCTTCTCCCTTGTTAAAGGATTATAAGGAAGGTTAGTACTAGCATTCTCTGCCATGACATTGGGCTCTAATTTGGCCTAGTTGGTTGCATCTACTAAAGCAACAGGGTTGGGCTCCTTGGTTGGTATTTACAAGATGAGACTTGTTGTTATTTGGTTCGCAATTAGGGCCCAACTTGACCCTTGCTCTTTTTGGATAGGGAAATCCCTAGTTTGGGAAGTGTGAGATAGCCCAAAATTTTCTTCTATGGAGGAAATCCATCTCAAGGGTTGAGCTTGTAGTAGGGCATCCTCAAGGTTATAGGGTTTCATAGCTTTCCATTACCCACTCAATGGTTAGTTTAGGCTTTGACAAAAAAGAGCTACTTGTTGCATCATTATCATTTTGGGGGCATACTTTAGAAGAGAAACAAAGTGATAGTAATAACCCTCCACTATTAGGCCTTGTTGCCTTAAACTAAAGAATTCATCCATCTTTTGGATTTGGTATGCTGGGGATAGCTACCTTACTTGGATGGTTGTCTTAATCTATTCCCATGTTTGGAAGGACTCAGTAACAACTTTGTCGTGGTACTATTGCTTCCACAGAGATGAACTTCTCTAATAAGGCATAGTGAGGTGATCATAACCTGATTAGCTACACTCTTCCCAATTGTCAAAATGTAATCTTCCATTTTTTCAATCCAAGTTTCAACATTATTTTCTACTTGCAATCCTTCATGGATGTTGAACTCAAGCAATTTTACTTGCTTTAATAGAAACTTCTTTTCCTATTGATCAACAAAATAGATTTTTGGAGGGGGTACTTGAAAGATTCAATCAAATTTTTTATGAGATTATTCACACATCAAAAGCTCAAGTTTTTATTACATCAATATGTACATCATGCATGCTTTATGGAGAATTTTTTGAGACATTGAGTAAGGCTTTAGTCATGGAGCTTGACTACAAGTATTTTCTTATATATATACAAGGGGGTTTCACAAGAACTTTAAGAAGTCTATAATGATTTGGTTGTTCATGGAAGCTCTTGATAATATAACCATTCCATTTTTGGCTACCTAAGTGAGTCATCCTATCCAAGGGTAGGATATCAATCACTCAATCATAAATGTATTGATCTTGATAGATACTTTGATCATTTATAGTCAAGATGGTTTTTACTCTTGGTTCCTTGAACAAGAATATCTTACTTAACAAGTTTGAGTTCCGCCATCAATCCAATTATTTTAAAATTTGTTTCAAGGTAAGACAATCTCTCTGCATCGATGAAGTAGTAGACACCATATTGAGCCCATCACTTTTCTACATAATATCTAGGAGGACAATAAAGACTTTCCAAGATGTTCATGAAGTCTTTTCGCCAAGAATAATCCGAGTGAAAGGCATCTAGACTAGTACATAGTATGAACAATAGTATGAACAATGAGGTAATTATGCCATGGTTCACTTTGGATCTATATATGGAAAAATAGATTAATTTAAAATATGTACTTTTAAGACAAAATATGCATGTATAAGAAAGGAAGCCAATTGTATTATTCCATTATTTATATACAAGGACTTTACATAGAAGTTATATACAAAATCAACCATGGAACTCCTCAATGGAAATCATTTTATATTTGGGTGGCTCACTCAGAATAGCTAAGACTAGTTAGCACAAGCTGAAGCTACAAAAATTTGTATCATTATAGCCAACTATTTCCCACAAAATTGAATAGTAAAGTAGAAATAGAGAGAATGGCCAACCATGGGAGATTTGGCCTTCATTGAAGAATTTCCAAACATCATCAAGTGGGAGATTGTGAAGAAGCTTCAAGAGTCATAGTCAATTGAAGTTCACAATATTAAGAAGAAAAAGAGTTGGAATTTGTTCGTGGTTGCTCAAAAGCAAGATACGTGGAATGCTTGGTGCACTAACAATCTTGTGTTTGTCCAATTGGCAACGCATTGGAAGCTAGTAGACAGAGTGTTCTTCACAACCTATACTATTGAAACCTTACGAAGTTGGCATTAACAAGACAATGGCACTATGGCGATCTTCAAAATTTGATTTTGATATCTTCATAATGGAATATCTTCCCCTTTGTAATGGAATAAAAGCTAAATTCAAATACATTAAAAAGGAGGAAGTAGAAAAAATATTGGCAAGAGAGTGAAGTCCTTCTAATTCTATAATATTGAGTATAAACAAGTTGGGTGGAGCTAACTCCCTGATGAATTACATGATCAAGAGGCAAGCACTAGAATGAATCTAGAGATACATGAGAAGAGAGAAGGCAAAAATCAAAGCCAGGAATAGGCTAGTAGAAAAAGCCTCCTTTGATGCCCTTGTGGCACTCTTTAAAGAAATCCCAATGGAAAATCAAGATCCCCTTCCTAGCCAGATCCATCTTGGAAATATTGATGGCAGGCTAGTAAATGTAGTCTCATTGCCAATCTTTAAGGCAGAGTACAATGAAGATCCTAATCTTCATGTGGCTGAGTTTATGGTAGCATGTGTAGCCAACAATGCCAAGACCTCCGAGCATTGATTGGTGATATTCCCTGTCACTTTCAAAGGCACGGTATTTTAGTGATATGAGAGATAAGCAGCATAAACTTTTTTTACATGGGATGACCTGAAGGTGGCCTTCCTCACTAAATTCAAGGGTGAAGCTTTTGAAGAGCAGATGCAAGAGAAGTTAATGAACTTAAGTCAATCCTTTGGAGAATGGGTGGAAGCATATATCTCTAGAATGAAATCCATACTGAAGTGGTGGACCAACCATCACTTGGATGAAAGCATCTAGAAGGGAGTCTTTCTTAGAGGCTTACAAATAGAAGTTTGTAAGTTTATAGAGCTGAGAAGACCAATCAACCTACAAGATGCAGTGGAAGGTGCAAGATTGTATAATGAAGTTAAAGTAGGATTTCAATAATCTTCAAAAGAGGAGTCTTACCTCCTTCCATGCCAAGAATGGTATACCTAGCAAATGTAGTCCCAGGGACTGTTCCCTATCCCTATCCTCATATGCAAACAGTGCCACATTACAATGCACTAAATCCACATTGGCCATTGTAGAAAATAGTACCTCAAATGATGGTTCAACCACAATAACAGTGGCCTCAAACAGTTCCCGCAATGGCAACTTAACCACAACAATGGAATCCTACCAAGTAGTACCAACAACCACTAGTCTCAGTGGGAGGTCTTGTTGAGAGTGGAAAAAGACTGAATTTTTTATTGATTTTTGTTGCTTTTGAGGTCTGAATGATTGATTTTTGGTGGATTTAGAGTGATGTATGATTGTTAATAGAAGTATTTGAGAGTGTTTTGGATGATATTGATTATGTTTTGGAAGTTCATGATGATTTTCAGTGGAGATATGAGGTTCTGTGATGTTCTGATTGGTTCTGATTGGTTCTGTATACCTTCTGTATAGCTTCTGTTTTGTTCTGATTGTCTTCTGTATGAAGCATGGATTGATGATTGATGAAGATTGAGATCTTGTGAAAGCTTATTGAATAGTTTTTGAGAGTTTAGAATGGTTTGAGTATGAGTTATGAGGTTTTGATGACTTCTGTAACCTTCTATAGATTTTCTGTAGAGCTTCTGTCTCTGTTTTGTAACTGTACTATAGCTATTCTAGTACTGTACTGTGACTATTCTGTAGACCTTCTGTAAGTGTTCTGTAGAATGTATGTGTGAATTTGGGAAAGTTTTCTAACCTTTGGAAAGGATGAATCTAAGTTCAAAAGAGCTAAAACAAGTGGAAGAAACAATTGCTGAAGACTGAAGAGAATACTAAGTCACAGTGACAGTAGTGAGTTGTGAAAAGACATTGTAGTGGCTCTGGTGACTCTTCATATCAGACATACCTCTTGGGAGGTGCATCCACGACCTAAGAAGGATTATTGATGGATATTATGAGAGTATTGTAGTGAGGATATGATGTACTATTGATGGAGAGAGAGAGAGAGAGAGAGAGTCAGAGATAGTCAAATCTATGAAAACAGTGTAACTGTATATGAGAGGTTGAGAAAGAGAACTATGAAGATATTGAAGATGAATACTATGTGATGTATTTCCATTCAAAGATAGTGTATTTCTTTGTGTTCTTTGTTCTATTGATGGATTTTGTGAAGATGTTGGAGAATATGGTTGATTCTATCAAATCCGTGGGAGATATCTACTATGATGCTGCGTGAAGAATTGTTGTTTTCTTTGTTTTGATTATCAAAAGAATGAAATAAAATCTTGTTGATGTTACAAGATAGATTTTCTTGCAAGAGAACTCCCTTTTCCTTGGTGTTCCTCTTGGGGCTCCAGGTCTGAATCAAATCAGAACAGATGACCTTTTGGATCAACCCAACTAGCCTATGCAATGATTGCAGAGACTTTGCAAAACCCTACTGCAAGTACTCCAGGAGGGGAAAAATTGAAGGACTGTTTGTCCAATTCTATTGCGAGCATCAACATAGAGCTAATCAATGTGATTATTCCAGAACAACTACAAACATTGAAGGTGAATACCGCCAACTTATCTAGTAGTATTGCAGGAGGTGAAAGAGATGTGATGTGATCAAATATTTGGTGTAGAAAGTGCCATCAGATGGGACATTTAGCTACTGAATGTACACAAAAACCAACACTGGAGCCTTCTATTCATACTATTAAAGGAAGAACCATATATAGGATATCTGCTCTCTAAACTCTGATGTATAAATGAAGGAAGCAAGATTTAACTTGTTGGAATCCAAGATGACAACCCAAGATATCAGACCAAAGCCTATAGAGTTTGGTCCTAATTTTGGCCCAAGGATGTTCCCTTCTCAAATTTAAGAGAGGATGACAATTTGGCAATGGCCAAAGATTACAACTCATGTTACAAATGCAGAGAAAAGGGACACATCTCACCAAATTGTCCAAACCTTAGAAGGTCCATGGACTACAAGCCCTTATGCAATCAATGCAAAGGAGAAGGCCACACTACAAAAGATTGTCCCAATCCAACTCTTGTAAAGGCCAACACCGATGTTATAACCAATAGAAGACCGAAGAACTTGCCTCCAAATTGGTGGAAGTGGAAGTTGTTGCAATAACGCATGCCAAAAAAACAGAACCCACAGTTCCAAAAGAGAACATTTCTTCTAACAAAACTGTGAAGTTTCAATGTGCTAAAGGAGAAATAGAATAGTACATAATAGAACAGCGCAATACAGAGCAGCCCAGTACTACAAAAGGATACATGGACAATTATAGAGGCAGGATCAGAGGTCCAAGAGATCGAGGATGCACAAGTACCCCCAATGATAGAAGAAGTGTAGACATTGCCACTGCTAGAAGAAAGAGAAAATATAAAAGTGGATGTTGCCCCATTTCCTAGCTAGCTAGAGAAGCCCCTAAACCCTATTAAAGAGTATGACTTGGTCAAAGACTTAGATGCCTTCAAACCAAACCTAACATTCTAACAGCTGCTAATGTTGTCCCCTAGCTGCCGAAAGAAATTTAAAAGTATACTAACAAGAAGATGTAGCCTAAGGATTGCTCCTATAGCTGCCATTAAGTCCAATAAGACCCCAGAGCCTGTGAAAGAAGTGGATGTGGCTAATGCCTTCCTAGTTCTTAGTGCCCTAGAGATTTGTGTGTTTGGATTGAAGGATATTTTATAGCAGATGCATTGATTAATGGAGGCTCATCAGTGAGCATAATGACAAATGTGAGAATGAAGGATTTAGACCTACAAGGCATACAGCCTACACTGTGGCTTATTAGACTAGCAGACCAGAGCATAATTAAGACTTTGGGCATTCTCCCATATGTGAAGACAACTCTAATAAGAATAGACTATTGGCTGGCCTATCTAGTGGTGAAACCAAATTCCTATGGAACCTCATATCCTCTACCTTTGCTGGGAAGACCATGGCTTTTTGAAGTAAGAACACAAACATATTAGTTCAACGAAACCCTAACCCTGGGTAGAGGACCCAACAAGGTGGTAGTAAAGTTGTATGGCTCACAAAAAGGTGATGGTTCCACCTCAATCAAAGTCTTAACAGACTCCTCCAACGAAGTTACAAATGGTACACTAGTAGTAGAAGAAATTGTCAAACATGTATTTCCCAAGAAAACAAAGGCATAGTCCTTGACAGTGGGCACTATAACCCAACTCTCAAAAGAAGCAAAGTGCTTGTTGATGGAGAAATATCTACTATTGCGTGAGCCAAAAATGAATACTGAAATTACCTTTGACAATGAGATAGATGCATGGATGTATTGTTCTCCCTATTACACGGCCATACCAGAGCCAGAGATAGAAGCAAAGACAGAGACAAACATAGAAGCAAATCCAAAGATAGAAGTAGAAGAAAATAATACAATGGAGAATTTGTTTTTCTCCTACAGAGCCTCTATAGAGGCAAAGTTAGCATTTGAAGAAGATGAGGATAAAAGTCAAGATGAAGATTATGGAAGTGAGGTGGAGGAATCTATCCAACCAAAAGATGATAGGAATGGGAAGGAAGTCTCAGATCTGTAAAAGCTAAAGATCCCATGCTATTGGACAAAATGACTCTAGTACCCTTTGGACTGGTAAATGAATTGAATCATATGCAAAACCTCCATAAATGGATTGAGGAGAATAAGCTCTCCTTCAATAGTGGCTTTTGTCGCTCTCATTTACCCTTCTCAAGGAAGGATGATGATGATGCACCTTGCCAATAAACACCAATCTTGCAACCCCAATAGAACTCAAATGGTTCCTATTATGTGACATTCTTGGAGGCATCCTCGGAAGATAAATCCTTGAGTCAAGAGATGATTAGCTCTCCTATAAGATCTGAAATAGCCACGATACCATTTCTACATCCCAAAGAACTAGCTGAGTCTCCATGAAAAGAAGAAGTTGCTTCCAACGGAGTATTAGATGAGAAGACCACTCCCTTAAAGGAGTTAGATCTATACCCAAAAGTAATCTGTAGGATTTTCATCTGAGAAGTTGAAGGGAAAAAGCAGTTAACTTTTGTGGATGCATATGGGATGTAGATGGTACTAAACGTCACTAGAGGGTGGGTCTCAATCTTCCAGAAGAGGAGTTGTTAATCTTGCATGACCTACTGAAGGAGAACTTGGATGTGTTTGCATGGTCATATAAAAATCTAAAGGGGATTGATCGCATGGTGTGTCAGCATCACATTGACCTAGAGCATGATGCCCAACTAGTAATGCAAAGATAGAGGCACATAGATCCAAATTACACAATCATGGTGAAAGTTGAATTGTTGAAGCTCCTTAAAGCTAAGTTTATCTATCCAATGGCCAATAGTGAATGGGTTTCACCCATCGTGGTAGTACCCAAGAAGAATGGGAATCTGCGAATACGTGTGGACTTCTGCAAACTGAATTCCAAGACAAAGAAGGATTATTTCTCTATTCCTTTCACATACCAACTATTAGACACAGTGGCAGGACATGAGCTCTATTCCCTATTGGATAGATTTAGTGGATACAACCAAGTCCGAATAGCAAAAGAATATCAATCTACAAAAACCTTCACAATAGAATGGGTGGTACCATTTGGGCTTTGTAACACCCCTTCTGCCTTTCAAAGAGTGATAATGACCACATTCCAAAATCACCTACATGATTTTATTGAGGTATACATGGATGACTTCTGTGTCTATAGCCTAATCCATGAGTATTGGGGACACTTGGAGTAGTGCTTTGATCAATGCGGGGAGTATGGGATCTTCCTCAACCTCGAGAAATGTATCTTTGGAGTCTGTTCAGGAGTTCTTCTTGGCCACATTGTCTCTACATAAGGGATAGCAATAGACCCCACCAAGATTGAGAAGATTGTAGTTCTAATCGCACCAACCAAACTCAAATAGTTGACGGGATTTTTAGGCCATGTGGGCTATTATAGGTGGTTCATTACTCATTTTTCAACAAAGGTAGCTGCTTTCCATAAGCTCCTAAGAAAATATGCCAAGTTCATTTGGACTGATAATTGTGAAGAAGGTTTCAACACCCTAAAATAGTGCATGATTGAAGTACCCATCCTACGACCTCCTCATTGGATGAAGAAATTCCATGTGCGCATTGATACATCTGTCAAGGGGCTAGGTGTAGTCTTATGCCAACAAGGCTCCTTGAAGTAAGATCGGCTTATCTACTACACAAGTCATGAGGTCACTGAAAGGGAAGTGGAACCCAGGAGGAAGAAGCTTGGTGGTGAGAGCTATGGCGGATGGAGAGCAAGAGCAAGAGAGAGAGTGAAACTCAAAGTGGAAACTCCAACAACCACAATGTGTGGCTAGGCCTTCCTTTATTCAAACTGTCACTAAAAGAATAAAGAATAAGTGACTATGATAGGCACCGCCACTTGCAGTGTGTAGTGGCAGGTACTATCAATGTAGTAATATATGGGCGGCTAGGCAGAGGCGTCTTTACCCCCAACAACCTCCCACTTAAAGGCGAATCTGGCCCAGTGAGAGAGAAAAAAGAAAAGACAATACAACATGTACAATGTACAAAAGGATGAGGAAAAAGACGTCATCTCATCCAATGCCCATCAATCTCCTGAGCAAGGCAAAGCACTTGGTAGTGAGACTCTTCGTGCGTAAGTTTGTAGAATTCTGCTCAATCAGAATCTTGACAAGGTCAACAAACCTGTCCTCAACTACCTCATGCATGAAGTGATACCTCACCTCAATATGTTTTATCTTCGCATGGGAGACCGGATTCTTGGCCAAGTGAATGGCACTCATAGAATCCAAATTCACTGTAGGCATAGCATCTGTCATACCAAGGTCTGCAATCAAACGGCCTAACCAGATAGCCTCCTTGCAAGCCTCTATGGCTGCAATATACTCAGCCTCTATAGTAGAAAGAGCCATACACTTCTGTGCCCTAGACATCCAAGAGATAGCCCCTCCAGCATAAGTGAACACATAGCCAAAAGTGGACTTCCTACTATCTGTATGTCTTGCATAATCAGAGTCAGTGTACCCCACGACTCCTGTATCCTGGCTACCATAGCAATGACACATATCTGTTGTGCCCTTCAAGTACCTTATGATACCTTTCATGGCATCCCAATGTTTCTTGTTAGGTGTAGCCATATAACGTGCCACAACCCCAGCTACAAAAGCAATATCTGGCCGGGTGGCTATCATGGCATACATAAGACTATCCACGGCTAATGCATAGGGAATCTTGGCCATCTCGGTCCTCTACTCATCTGTCTACGGACAATCGGCTTGTGAAACCTTCACATGAGAAGGTAATGGACAGTCAATAGGCTTAACACCTGCATGCAGAAGCACTCAAGGACTTTATGAATGTACTCCCTCTATGACAGATAGAGTAATCCCTGAGATCTGTCACGTGTAATGTGCATACCAAGTATATGAGAGGCATGTCTGAGATCTTTCATCTCAAAGCTCTTCTTGAGCTGAGCCTTAAGAGCATCTAGCTCCTCATGAGTTGTCCCTGCTAAAAGCATGTCATCCACATAGAGTACCAAAATCAGTGAAGAACTGTCATGGGGTTTCTGCATGTACAAGCATGGATCCATAGCACTGCAGCTATAGCCATGTGACTACATGAATGCATCAAACTTATGATACCATTCTCTAGGTGCATGCTTCAAGTCATATAGACTCACACACTAGGTGTTCCCTGCCAGGGTCTGCAAAGCCCTTAGGCTACTCCATGTAAATCTCATCATGCAAGTCCCCGTGTAAAAAAGTCGTCTTCACATCCATCTTGTACAAGTCCAAGTCAAGCTATGCAACCAAGGCCAATACTAAGTGTAGGGTGGTCATCTTGACCACAGGATAAAAGACTTCATCAAAGTCAATACCATGCTCCTGCTTAAAACCCTTAGCAACCAATTGAGCCTTGTATGTTGACATGGGGTGTCCAGGGTTACTTTTCAACTTGTACACCCACTTGCATAGCAAAGCTTTCTTACCCTGAGGCAAGGAAACCAAATCCCAAGTTTGATTCTTATGCAATGAGTCAAGCTCAGATTGCATGGCCCTCTCCCAAGAGTGACAATCACCCTTGTTAATAGCCTCATCATAAGTGTGAGGCTCTCCTGCATTTGTAACTAGTACATAATCCATAGAGGGCGCAAAATGGTTAGAAGGTCGTTTATCTCTAGTAGAACGCCTCAATCCAGGCTATGCTGACTGATCGGCATCCTGTCTAACATCAGCATGTCTAACATCTGGGCCATGAGCATCAAGTGATGGTGCACGCGGTCTAGCTGGCTATGGAGCGGGCTGAATGGGAGCAGGTCGCTCCTCCTGAAAGATAACTCTATGTACCTAAACCACTTTCTCAGGTTGCATATGCATTTTGTCCTCATGAAAGATGACATCATGGCTACAGATCACTTTTCGCGCCTGTAGATCCCATAGATAGTAACCCATCTCTCCTACATCTCCATAGCCAATGAAAATGCATTTGACACTTTTAGGATCCAGCTTATTGCATTTGTCCTTGGGCACGTGGCAGAATGACTCACATCCAAAGACACGCAAATGATCATAAGAGGGGGGGTTTCCTACCCATACCTCCTCTGCAACCTGAAATTCAATGCCACTGCTAGGTGACCTATTAATGAGATGCACTGCAGTAGTAACTGCCTCAGCCCAAAAGTGCTACAGTAGGCCAGCCTAGCTAAGCATGCTACGGACCCTTTCTTGACTGGTCCTATTCATGCGTTCAGTCATACCATTTTGGGGAGGGGTGTAAGGGGCGGTCAACTCATGCTTAATACCCTGCTCATCACAAAACTGCTCAAAAGCAAGTGATATATACTCACCCCCATTCTAACCTTAGGCATTTTAGCCTTTTCCCAGACTAGTTCTCTGCCAATGCAAGCCAACGCTGAAATGTGTCTAAGACATCATATTTTCTCTTTATGGGATAAGCCCAAACCTTACATGAGTAATCATCTATGAAAGTAACAAAGTACTTTGCCCCACCTACTGACTGACAGGGCATGGGCCCACATACATATGAGTGCACAAGAGCTAAGGGCTCACCCATGCGTTTCTTACCAAACTTTTTATGCATATTTCTAGTCTATCTTCCATACAAACAATGATCACAAGAATCAAAATGCGAAGAGTCAAAAGGCGGAAGATACTGCAAAGCACGGAGCATTTTCATTCCTTTAAGAGACATATGTCCCAAACAAGCATGCCAAAGGAATACATGGGGGATAGAACCCACAAACAAAATAGGATCCAATGTAGTTCCAGATACAAGTAAGGGATAGAGGCTGCCAGACTTGGCACCTCTTGCAAGCACAAGCCTGCCACAAGTAATCTTCCATGCAAAGTCTCCAAAAGACATAAAATACCTTGCATCATCATGCTGTCCAGTTGACATAAGGTTGTGGGTCAAGGTAGGTACATGGCGTACATCATGCAAAACAAAAGAACTGCCAGAAGAAAACTACAGCCTAACATCTCCAATGCCCACAATGTCAAGAGACCTGTCATCACCAAGATGCACAGAACCGGAGATGGTACGATAGGTATGAAACCAATCTCTACAGGGTGTCATATGAAATGACGCACCCGAATCCAAATGCCAGCATTGCACATACATAGAATGTATCTCAAAAGCATGTAACTTGTTCGTGCATATGGCAATACGAAAGACATCCCATGATTCAGGCAAGCTTGATGCCATATTCTCAACCCAAATCCAAATGCCAGCATTGCGCATACATAGAATGCATGTGAATACCCATAATTGGTAGCATCCAACTTGGCAATGTTAAAGAGAGTTGTGTCTTTCAGATGACCAGCCATACTGTCCCAAATCAAAGAAAAAATGCAAAATTACAAGTTGTTAGCAGAAAATGCACTGTCCCTTAATCGCAGCAACAACCACTTGAAGATTGCTTCACTGTAACAGAACCATTCGCTTCCTTGCAATCTCAACATCTATATCTGCAATGCTATCATCAAGACCATATATTTGAAGTGTGATCAATATAACTAGTAAATGCATAGCAGATGATCAATATAACTAGGATATGGAGGTGGAGCTGGCTATGCTGCACCAGCAGCTCCCTCTACAGGATATGTGAATGCTCTAGTGGGGGCCTCCAAGTCCTTGGGGAAGTGCTGGAACTGGTTTTGCTGGCAGTGCAAGTCTTGCTGCTTATGGGGTAGGTGAAACAACTGCAATGACTGGCTATGGTGCACCAAGCTAGATACCTGGTAGTATTGGTGTGCAGACAATTGGTCTCGCTACTGGTTACAATGTTGCTGGATATGGTTATAGTACGAGTGATACAAAATCAACTCCAACACTGGGAATTATCCGGCTCATAGCAGTGCAAGTGCACCCATCACTTTTGGAGATTATTTTTCTACCTCGGCATCTTATGGTGATTCAAGTTGGAGGCCTGGTGACAATCATAGCTCTCTTGCAGCTGCATCTGGAGCAGGGCCTGGTTCTAATTATGGCATGGCTCCTAGTGGGATTGGAGTGGGTGCTATGGCTGGATATAGTGCAAGAGGCTTGGTTAAAAGTCCCCCTTGACCTGCATTTGCTGAATCTGGTGGACGCGTAGCTGCATCAGGAGTAGGGCTTGGTTCTAATTATGGTGTGGCTCCTGGTGGGACTGGAATGGGTGCTATGGCTGGTGGAATAGTGCAGGAGGCTTGGTCAAAGTCCCCCTTGACCTACACCTACTGAATCTGGTGGACGCCCATCTTCTGCTCGTGGATTTTCCGACTTTGGGTTCTAAGAAAAACCCAAACCTTCGACCTCAGCAAAGGCCACTGGAGGTAGGTTGGCTGGCCACCACCTTTGGCAAAAGCAAAGCCTCTGGGCTATTTTTCTCTGTCTTGTCTATACCCTCTGTCGGGCAGCCAGGCGCAGTCTCTTGTTCTTGCTCTTTTTGGGTCAAGGCGGAAGCTTCTTGCTCGCCAGTGTCTTCTTCATTGGTGTGGGAGAAATCGAGGAGGTCATCTACTTTGGAAATTGAGAGGGTCGGAGCATGATGATGGCTAGGGGTCAAGAAGACAAGTCTATGAAGTCATTGCTAGGAGGCAAAGGAGCAAACCTTGCAGAAATGGCAAGCTCGTTTATAGACAATCTTGACCCTGTGGACCTCCATTATCCACAGCATGCAGTGGTAGTGGAGAAATGGTCAGTTTGGTGGTTTGCTTCTAAATACATCCAAAGCTTCTGTGAAAACTCCAAGAAGGCTGCCATCTCTGGTACCCCCTGATTCTTGTGGCCTTTCAATGCTGTACCCATCCTGATGTACCTGTGCACTTGAATAACTAGGGTTCCTAAAATAAAAAGAAACCAAAACTAGAGGGAGGAGAGAGAGAGAAGGAGGTTCAAAGACCAAAGCTCTGATACCACTTGTCATGAAGGAGACCTATGAGAGAGAGAGAGAGAAGGAAGAAGACTGCAAAAGAGAGAGAGGAAGAGAGCAGAGGAGAGAGAAATACTAGGAGAAGAGAGAGAAAGATAGGAAAAGAGAGAGAAAGAGAGAGAAAGAGGTGAGAGGGGAAGGGGAAGGCATGGGAGCTGAAGGTGAAGGTAAAGAGACAGATTTGTATTTATCAAAATATGGTCCCTATGCAGTGTCCCTTACACATTTTATACTTAGGTCAACCTGACCTAAGTATTTCCCCTCCATTACAGTACGGCAAAGAAGTGGTCTTCCCTATCGAGTTAGAGCTACCCTCTTTGCAAAAATGGCTATCACCACGTGTTTGGGAGATAATGCCACCTCCTCCACTTGTAATATTTGAACAAAATATGACAGACAGCTTTACAGTGCATGGAAGCCACACAAACTCAACAACATGCTTACCATGATAGCTTCATCAAGCACAAAGAATTCAAGGAATTTGACCTAGTCCTCGTTGATGATTTGTGCTTCCGACAAGTTTCTAGGGAAGCTCCAACAATGCTAGATAGGCCCTACAAAGTCCTAGCAATCAAGCCTAATGGCTCTATTCAAATACAACCCATTGATGCCTCTGAAGATTCATTTCTAATCAATAGCTATTGCATGAAGTACTTCCCTCCTTGGAGATCCTGACAATCACAACCGACAACCCCTTTCTCCCTTGATGTCAATTGGTGATGCTTTGCATACTACTATTAATAGCCACCGTCATTTTGCTTTTGACAAGGTGCCATTGTTCTTTTGGCCCCTCAGCTCCACCTCCCATCCCTATGCTGTTACCTTTCTATTTGATCCCATTAACAAAAAAAATGTCATGAGAGAAAAGGATATTAGTCTGTGTCATGCCCACCTACACTTTGAGAAAAGATGGAAATACCCTTGGGAGTAGGGTAAAGAATACAAATTTAAAAAAAATGCAAAGTTATTACGGGAGAAAATGAAGTAGGTGGGAAGCTCGTTGTGGAAAAGATGGCAACACCCCATAGTTCCGACTAGCTAATGTCTTGGTCAAACTTTCCAAGATATAGTTCCAAAGCCACCTACCTTGGTGCACTACGTCCTGTGACTTTACAGAGCATCTGACTTCTCCATTAGACGTAATCTCCTATAGCCACAAGTTCTTGATTTGCCAACTATCTCCTTGGTTATGCCTCTTCCTTAATAGATATTTTTCGACATCATCACCAAGACCAAGCTGATCTTCATCGACAACCCCTTAAGTGATGTGAGCTTACATCTTACCCAGATGGGGCAATGTGTATGGGATGTCTTCTATATCTCTCAATCGAGTGTGAGACACAGGGTGGGGTGAGTGACCAAACCTTGCCCTTTAAATCCAAATGAGAGGTGAGATGTGTGAATGGAGCATTGCACGCATGGGTTGGACCTCTCAATGCACAAAGCATGATCTGTTCTTTTGCATGGCACTATAAGGCTCCTTGGCCTTCTTTCTTGCACTATATGCTAGCACATGGCAGGATGCATTATTACACCATCGATTACGCACAAGGCATACAATCTTCGCACAAAGTGGCAATGAGAATTATATCAATGGGTGTCAAGAATTGGGTTGCCCTCTTGTACTCATCAACAGAGTGCGAGATCAAGGGGAGGCTGAGCATTACTAATTTTCCCTTCAATCAACTCAGATAGGTGAGGATTGAGCGACTTTACAACCACTGGTACCATGTACATTTTCGTTTTCCTAGGCACACACAGGACAAGCCTTTGCCATCACCACTAGACACGTCACTCTATTCTATGCAATGCACTGCATGGCTCCCTGCCTACCTTCTCGCACCTATGTCAGATGGGTTGGGACGCACTAATGCCCTATTAATTGTGCACGTTGGCGTACTTCCTTTGCATCATTTCTGTTGTCAATTTCTCAATTGAGTTTGAGAGATGGATTCTCCTTCTTCCCCCTCTGAGTGATGTGAGCCATGCGGTAAGCGACTAACCTGTCATTCTTATATGAGTGCCCATTGAGCTACATGCGATATTCCTTGTTGCTGACAACCTACTAGTTCTCCATCAACATCGTTACCTCCCTAGATGATGTTGCATGGTCCCTACCGTGTTAAACACATGTTGTGGTAAGCCGTGGTACCTCCTATGGATGACTTCGACTCACCACGTGTTGATGACGATCCACAATGACCACCTGAACGGGCCAAGTGTTTCTAACCCTACCTATTGTGTTTATGTATATATGTGTCATGTCTTAAGTGTGAGGATTCAAAGGTGTGGGGTCGAGTACTAGGCCCATGCTAAGTAGACAAACCGATCTATTCAAGTTTTAAGTATGGGGACGCGACCCTACGCATCTTGTTTTTGTATATATCCATGAACACACTGTTATTTGCTCTCTCAATGACATTATGCTTTCTTTATGCCTTGTTGAGGTCCTTCTCTCCCGAACTATCCTACTCTACTCTGTTTGTGGGGCCTTTCCTTATCCTCTCACATTTTTTCTCATTTTGTTGATTTGCCATGTGAATGCATTCTACGTTTACTAAAATTGTAATTTGACCTTATAGCCCTATTTGTCCCTTCAAATTGGTCACTTTTCCTTTTTATTGCCCTCTATTCTGAGCAACGGCTCATTAGTTATTATTTTTAAAAGGATTTTACACGAATTAGACATGTTTCCATGCAAACGTGCCATTCTCACTCGAAACTAGAACTTAACACAATAGCCCTGATTTTCCCCTTTTCTTGGATACTTTTCCTTTTCACGACTGTCTGTGTGATGCACGGATTGGCTATTATTTATTTTTGCGTATTTGTAGGTTTATTCTTATGCAATTTTTGCTATTTTTTCCATGTAGACATGCTCTGTTTTCATCGAAATGGCATCCTGCTTAAATAGCCTTGAGTGCTAGTTAACTCAGACATTTTTTCTTTTTCTCCCCCTCGTTCTAGCTTAGAGATTTTGTGTTCCTAAATTTTAATTGTGTTTTCCTCTACATTGTTGACCTTTTTCCATGCGAACGTGCCTTTATTACATCAAAATTGCATTCTAACCTGACAACCCTATCAATCAGTGTTCCTTTGACAATTTTTCTTTTCATCACCTCTTGTTTTGACTAGCGGATTGTTTCTAATTAATTTTTGTTTCGATTTTCATGTGCATTTTTATCATTTTTTCCATGTGAATGCCCCCATTTCTCCTTGGATCCATGTTTTGACTTAATGACCCTATCTACCTTCTCAATCCATCCATTTTTCCTTTTTGCCGCATTTCATTTTGGCCAATGAATTTTTTGTTATTAATTTTTTATCCCATTTTTGTGTGTATTTTTTTGTTTTTTCCATGTGAACATCTTGGCTGAACATCCATCTACCGTTGCGCATAGATCTTCCCGCCCTTAATTTTTCTATGTATTTTTATTTATGTTATCCTTGCATGCCCCCACAAACTCCCATTTTTCATCTCAGACACATGCTGTCGAGTCTGATGTATCACATCCACCCCACTAATGCTCCTTTCACCCCCGTCCGCTCCCAATGTATCGCAAATTTTTTTACTACACCCTGCACACAAGCATGGGACGGAGGGGACTGACCATCCTTGCTTGTTTTTTTTAACTAACAATCCACCAAACAAAAATATTTTTTTAATTTATTTAAAATAATTCCTCAAACATTCCCCCCTAGCGACCCGCCCATTCCCTCCCTCCTCTCTCTCTCTCTTCTTCTTCTCTCTCCTCCCCCTTCACTCTCTCTCCCTGCCATCTCTCCCCTCCCTACTCCTTCTCTCTCCTTCTCCTCCCTCCCCTTTCTTCTTCCCTTCTCCCTTCTACTCTTCTCCTTCTCCTTTCTCCCATCCTCCCTCCTCTCCCTCGATGATTTCATCCACTTCCACCTCCTCTTCCTCCTTCCCTCGAGCGGCCACCTCCACCATTGGTGGCTGCACCCACATGCGCCCACCTCGGGGTCGTTCACCCGTCGCCCCCCATTTTGAACCCCTGCCACCTCTTGTGGCTGCCACCTTCATCGTCGCATCCATTGTGGTACCACCCCCTACCCCTTGCCATATGTGCCCACATGTCGTTCCACCCATCGTGTGCCACCCTCCCACTAGTCACGCGGCCGCTTGCTGTTCCACTCGTCATGCCTTGCGATGTGCCCGTTGACCAATAGGCCCTCTCGTCAACCCCCCACCTTTCGTGGTCCACCACCCGCCTAGATTAACCTCCCCCCACCCCATTGGACCCCCCACCCCCTGTTTAGCCCCCCTACCTACCCACCCTATTGGATTCCCCCACCCCCTTTAGCCCCCCACCCACCCACCTGTGTGTTAAACCCCCCCCTTTTTTAATCCCTACCCGCCCCTCCCTTTGTCCCCTACCCCACTTAACTACTCCCTCCCACCCCCTTTTGACCTCTCCCCTCCATAAGTGACCCCCGACAAACCTATCATCTCCCCCCACCCCCCAAAAGCCCCATTGCCCCCCTACACCCCCATTCCCCCTTACTAGCCCTTTCTTTCGTCCCTCGTTCCCACTAGGAAACCAAAAAAAAAAAAAAAAAAAAAAAAAACCGCTTTTCTTCCTCTCTCATCATGCCACCCGAAATTTTCCCTCCCCCCCTTCATACTCGCAACACCCCACCACTCAATACGCCCTTGTGGTAGTTGTTTTGGGTTTTTCTTCGTTGTTGCATATGTGGGATTTTTCGTAGACACGTGGGTGTATTCTTTCCGTTGCCATTCACATGCGAGGATGAGCTTAAGGTCTCAATCATGCCGAGGTGTTGGTTGTTCACACACAGTGTCGTAGATTCTGATACACACATTTTTTGTAATTTTAAATTGTTACAAACCCCAAAACACTAAAAAATCTTTTAAAAACACATAAAAGCTTAAATAAATAAAAAATACTTTCAAAAAACTTAAAATTTTTTGAAAATTCATTGACATTTGTGTTCATGCATTTCAGTTGGAAATTTTAAATAAAAATTAGCAAAATTTTAAAAACCTAATAAAAATCTTAAAATTCCTTTAAAAGTTTCTACAAATTCAAAAAATTTCTAAATTTTTGCTTAAATTTTTTAATTCATCCAAAAATTTCCCATGACTCGTTAAACATATTAAAATTTTTGAATTGCACCATTCAAGCTAATAAGAGACAAAGAGCCATTAAGTTTAATAAAAATGATTTGGTATGGTTATGCAAAGAAAAGTGCCAATTAAAATCTTTTGATTGGGTATACTTCTCCATTAATATTGAAGGGTCCATAAAACATAAAATCGAGGTGCAAATTTAACATCATGATTTTTCTCAACACTATGCAATCTACGTTTCTCAATTTGCAACCAAATATAATCACCTTCTTTAAAATGCATAGCTTGGCATTTCTTATTAGCTTGCTGAACATAGGTTTGCTAGGCCTTAGCAATCAATTGTTTAACTTGTTCAAAAATAGTGAAATGAGTATGTATCCAATCATCAGCAGAAGGTACTTTTTGACTTAAATGAAATGTTGGTGTTGGCATTTTGCGACCATAGATAATTTCAAAAGGTACTTTGTTGATGGCAGAATGAGGTGTATTATTGTAGGTAAATTGTAAAAGATGTAAATGTTGATCCCATGTACCAGGTGAAGGAATAATATATGTATGAATTAAATGAAGAATGGTGCTATTAGTAGCTTTAGCTTTGCCATTAGTTTCAAGGTGAAAGGTTGAACTAAAATCAATTTTAATACCAAGGTTAGAGAATAGAGTTATTCAAAAATTATTACAAAAACGGGGATCACGATCAGATACAATAATGTTCATCACACCATGATGTACAAATATATGCTTAATAAAAAGATTCGCAGCTTGTGAAGCAGTTAGAGTTTTCTTGAATGGAATAAAATATGATTTCTTTAAATCTATCAATAATAGTCCAAAGTATATTATCTTGCAAAGAAGTCATTTGACAAACCAATTATAAAATCCATTGATTTCCCTAGGTGAGTTAGGAAGAGGTAAAGCTTAACAAACCATACTACTTACCATGATGTCTTTTAATTCTTTGGCAAATAAGACATTCAGAAACAAAGGCAAAAACATCTTGATTCATGTGAGGCCAATAAAAATCTTCTTGCAAATTAGAAAGAGTAGAAATGATGCCACAAATGACCCATATAAGGTGGATCATGAACTTAGAAAACAAAATGATGAAAGGAGTGAGTAGCACACAAACATTTCTCATATAAGAGGAATCCATCAGGGATAGAAAATTTATTAACATGAATCCATTGATTTTGAGACAAATTCAACCAAGCATCGTGAAAATCAAAGTCATGCAAATAAGTATTTTTCATAACATATGATGAAGATGTAGAAAGCATAGAAATATTATTCACAAATAGTCTACGACTTAATGCACCAACTACAACATTTTCTTTACCGAGCTGATACTGGATTAAAGGATGGAAAGACTAAATGAAAGATCCCCATTGAATATGCCACTATCAGAAATTTGCAGTTGAGAAAGAAGGTGTTTGATACTTTGTTGATCTATGTCTTAATCATGATTCTGGACCCATTAAATAATATTTCCATATTCATAATGCATGTACTATAGCTAAAAGTTCATTATCATGTGTATTATACCTAAGTTCAGAGGGTCTCAATTTACGGCTAAAGTACACAATTGAATGGTCATCTTGCATCAATACAGCACCAATGCCAGAACCACTAGTGTTAGTGTAACAACTAGAAAAAATGGTCTACTGAAATCAAGGAGTTGTAAAACAGGTGCGTGAGTTAATGCATGCTTTAGCAAATCAAAGGATCATTGTTGGTTATCGCCCAATCAAATACAAAACCTTTCTTTAATAACAAAGTTAATGGCAAAGCAAGTAATGGAAAGTTTCTAGCAAATTTATGATCAAAACTGGCTAGTTCTAAAAATGACCAGAGTTTATGTAAATTTTTGGATGTATGCCATGTATTATCTAAATCTTTAATTTCTATTTGGAAGAAAGTACTTTTTTTGGGTTAGCAAAAAGATGATTTTGTTTCAGTAAACTAAAGATTAAAGATAAATGGTTTTGATGTTCTCTTTTAGTTTTACTAAAAACAAGGATATCTTTGAAAAAGGAAATAACACAATGCTAAAAATTTAGAAATACTCGATTCATCATTCTACTGAAAGTGGCAGGTGCATTAGTAAGACCGAAGTGCATTACTAAAAATTTATAATAGAGCCAAATTGAGTCCTAAAGGTGGTTTTATAAAGGTCAAGTGTAGCCATGCGGACTTGATGATAGCTAGACTTAAGGTCAATCTTGCTAAACATAGTAGCACCTAGCGATTTTTCTAACAGATCATCCACATGAGAAATTGAATATCGATTTTTAACATTAATTTTATTGAGGGCTGCAGTCTATATGCGCATACAATAGATTTGATTCTTTTTCTTTATAAAAGAATGGGAGCTCCAAAAGGTGAATTGCTAGGTCATATTAACTTTCTATTTAATAGTTCTTCAACTTGTTTTTGGATTTCTTTTTGTTCTACCTGATTATGGCGATAGGGAGCTTTGCAAGGAGGTTGGCTGCCAAGTGGAAGGTCAACTTGATGATCCTCGAGTCATGATGGAGGAAGTTGAAGAGGTAGGTTGGAAGAAAAATAATCAAAAAATTTGTCAATAAAATTTGATATCTTCGAGTTAACTTAGACTTGGTAGCTTTGACTTTATTAATTAATATGAGAAAAGCTTTAGATTGTTTTTGAATGGCACGCTTTGCCTAAATGTGACTAATTAATGGGTATAGCTCAATGTCTGTTAATCCTTCAAGAAAAAAAATTAACCTTCATGTTAAATATGCATGGAATGCATGTCATAATCAATGTTAGGATTAAATTGATGCCACAAAGCCATATCTAAAATTACATCAACAGATCGTAATGGTGCTAGTAAAAATTTTTGTTTTTATTTATAAGGTCCAATGCAAATTTCTAATCCATGTACTTCTTTAGTTCCATTATATCATTGTCCTAAAAATGCAACCTTAATTTTATAAGTGGATGGAACAATTTTAAGTTGTAAATTTTTTACTACCTTTTTCGAAACAAAGTCATCCATACTATCGTCATCATCATGCAAGAAAGTCATTTCATTATTATGGATTTTACATCTCATTTTCAATAAAGTATGGATATAAATTTTATCATTAACTTTGTTAGTGTTGTTAGAGTTTTCTCCCATAAGCGTGGCTTCATCATAATCAGGTATCGCTTCAAGATCTTCAGTTGCTTCATCAACTCCAAGATAATTTAAATGCAATAGGCTTTTTCCAATCATGAGTGTTGCATGTAGGACAACAATTCGCAATATGGCCAAAGCGATTATATTTATAACAAATCACACTCTTAGAATTGGGATTTGAGACACTTGATTAACATTTTTCGGTTCAGACAACTTAGGCAAATTAGAGGGCAAATGAGAAATCTTGGGATTAGAATGTGAAGTAGGCTGGCCTACATTATCATAAAATTTCACATCCAATGTGTCGGCATATAGGATGATTCTTTCCAAACTAAAAGTTGGAGGTATGAAAAGAATTAAAATGAGAGTTGTTGTTACCCATATTATTTCCCATGGAGGCTAGAAGTTGTGGACAATGTTTAGTTTATTTCTTTTCAGCATCATGCGCTAAAGAGGTAGCCTCATCCAATGTGTTGGGTTTAAACATGTTGACTTCAACTTTTTAAAGTAGATTTGGCTACAAGCTCGACCATTTGAAGTTGCAGCAAGGTACTCTAGAATCTTTCGATGTATTGAGGAATGGTCTCTTGCTCTCGTTGCATAAAGACATCCCATTGTTGTTGCACATAAAGCTCAAATTGGGTAGGAAGAAAATTAGTAAGAACCTTCTTATGAAATGCTTCCCATGTAAGAGAACAATCAATGCTCTTACGTGTGATATCCCACCATAAAGAATCTTTGTCGATAAAATAATGTGAAGCACACTTGATTTTATAATTTTTAGCATAACTTTCATTATCAAAATATGAGTGAGAGCCTTATGACCATCTTTAATACCATCGTAAGTATTAAATTTAAAGATACGTTTGCTTATATTTGCCTCTTTGCAGATGGATTGTGCTTCAAGGGTAGCATTGATGGTGTGGACCATAGCGTTATCGGTAGAGGAAATTTGGGATGAAGGACGCTTGAGAGATCATAGCTCTTGCTCTAGTTGGGCTCAATATTGGTGCTCTTCTTCTAGTTGCATGGCTAATAAATCCATGTGTTGCTCCATGGTTTGTTGTGCTAGACGGTCCTTCATGAGAAATGATTATTATTGACAGCTTGATGAAGATATCCGAATAATAAAGACACCTTGTAGAGATGCTTCGCTAGTGGCAAGAATATTTTGGCGTGTAGACACCATGAAGTTTCATAGCCCCGGAGTGATCATGCACGAATCCCCTCTTGAAGACTAGAGGTCAATGGTGATTTAGGCAGATCGGTGAAGTTTGCAAGTGACTTGGTGTAGGAGAGGATAAATTTGATTACGTAGGAGATAATTGATCAAGGCTTAAAGCCTTAATTTAAAAATTTGACCTTGTAGGTCAAGAGGATGTCATCAACCTAATCATAACAACCAAAAAACGAGCCTTCTCCACAAAATTGAGAAAGAAGCTTTAAGCTTCTTAAAGCTTAATAATTAAGCTCTTATAAGCCTTCTTTGGCTACAAAACTCTCAGAATGCGCCATGATAGGGGTGTGATTTTTCAATGTTGGACAGAACTGTGAAAATTCTGTGCAGAGATAGGGGAGTTTGGGGTTTTGAAGCCTTGGGAATCTAGTCGTAAAGTCAGTTTGAGCTAAGATGGACCATAGAGCCTGATTGCTCTAGAGAGCTTGCCCTCGTGCAAGAGGATACCACTATTGTGCAAATCGAATATGAGACTTGCATGTAGCAAGCAAAAGAACCTCTCCCTCACCCTCTTTTTCTTATAAAAATGAAAGCACGACTCATAAAACTTAAAATACAATTAAAGAAGAGTAAAGCAAAATTGAGTAATACACTATTGGGTGTAATTTTCCCCCACATGGACTGGGCATCTCCTCCATGCCATCTTTATAATATTAAAATGAATATTACTTTTCCCAAAAATAGGCCCTTTACAATTAGTCTTTTTGCAAAAGAGTTTGAGTTCACTAAATACATGGTTGCAAGTAGTTGCACAACTCACAACTACTGAGAGCCATAAAATATTTCTAGAATATCTTCAATATATCTCCTAGAATCTTAAATTTTAATAAGTATTTATAAAGAGGATGTGTGCACGCCTTAGAATATATGATGATGTGCCTATTTAAATAATTCAATGAAGAAGTCTATGGAATAAATTATGCTTACCACATGTATCCAATTCATCTTACTCTACACATCTGCTGCTATCAAAAATTCAAAAAATCATATTTAAAAAATAATTAATTGAATAAATGTAGCTAGCCATAATAAATAAAATAATCATTGAAATTCCACTTAATAATTAAATCATGTAAACGTTAGCACTTGAGATATGAATATTGTGGCATCACCCACGTACGGCTTCACCCACATTCACACCTACAAGTAGAATGCCCGGAAAGGATAGGCATCCCCATCAACCTTCCATCTAAGATGAAAAGTAATTTGCCCTTAGGAACGTGCCTCTCACACTAAAACAGAGAACCATTCAAGGCACTCATCCCCTCATGTAGGTGCCATCTGGCAACAAAACATGTCTATTAGGTATGTATGCTCGAATATGTGAAACAATGCTCTCAAAAATATGTCTATTAGGCATGTCTACTCTAATATGTGAGACAATACACAAAGGATTTGATTTCTTAAGCATGTTAAACAAAGAGAATTTGACAAAGTGACCTAGTGTTGCTTTATTCACTTAAAGGACATAAGTGAAGCTATAGTTTTTTTTTATCTAGTTAAAGATCCACATCAACAAACACCCTTGATTGCTATTATTCCAAGTTTCATTCTACAACTACCTAGTACTTCCTATTACAACTTCTAACTACAACACCTCAACCCACTCAATCAAAGAACAAGCCTATTGCTCTTTAATAAAGTTAGGTGCACAACATATGTTGGATAGCAAATTCAACTTTTCCAATCTTGGCCATTGCCTCCACTAGATTTAAAGCCTAAGTTGGTCAAGAGATCACTTGTGGAAGTGGCAAAGATAGAGCCCAAAAGTAGAATCTACCTCTAGCAAAATATCTCAAAAAACCTAAAGATACTCTACCCATTCTTGCTCATGTGTGAATTTGATGATATTGGTATATCACTACAGAAGCAATGAGTCTTTAGTATCGATTATATGGAAAAAGTAAGAAGATATCTATGATAATCACACATTGAATATTGAGGAATTCCTACATATCAAAAAGGCATAACTAAAGCCATGAGGTTGGTTCTAGCATTCCACACAAAACTCTAGCTAAATAACCTAGAGGAAAAGCACAAAGTAGAATGAAAGCAGAGGCACTATGCTTGTTAAAATAAAAATGATATGCCATGTGTTCCTCAATTTCCAAACTTGGAAGCTTTTTAATGTTGTATGCTAGCCAGAGGCATACATCAAAACATTTGAGTGCAAAACCTAATGTACATGTCTCCCACCTCTCTCAAAGTGTTGGAAAATGTGCCTAATCAAAAACTCCAACAACAACCCCTACTTCATAAAGTATTGATAGATATAGAACCTGCATATCACTAGTCTATTAAGCTAAGATAATGTGGTCTTTACTCATAGTCTATATGTCACTCCTAGTATGCACATCACATATATTTGGATGTCTATACTTCCTATAGTACAATCCATAACCATGGGGTTATTCCATGATAGACCAAGCTTGCATTAGAATCACCCATTCTTTGTGTACATAAATGATGACCCATTATTTTTCTTGCTAGTATATTTCCTTTTTTCAAAAATACTTATATAGAAAAAATGGCACAAAAGAGACCTCATACATCCCTTGGGAACATACACTAGCAATAACATGGAAGATTCATGTCATTTGTACAAAATATTGCAAATGTCCTTTTCTTTTCAAATTTCAGTTAAAGAAAAGTCTACTAACCTTTTAAACCCTTATTTTGTTAGCTTTGCATTTGAAAGGCATTTTTATGGTCATGGTTTGGGGATTTGGATTGTGCTTGGGAAGAATTAGTTAGGTAGCACTTTTTAGGTCTTCTGTTTGTCTTTTTCTAAAAGGACATCATTCTTTCCCTTATCAACCATCAATACTAGCACAAGTGAAACAAGAAAACCAACATAAGGTAATGCTCTAATGCATGACCTATGCTCTTATTACTTTGAAAACATAGCAACTTGATGCATCTTAGCCATAAAGTCATCCTAGCTGCATTGTTATGTATATCTAGATCATTGAGTCTAAATCCCTTATGGCTTAGAATGTGTATACAAAGGGTTGTACCATATAGGAAGCCAAGACATATAGGAAGCTAAGATGGCAATCACATACACAAGATTGAAGAGCTCCTCTTTGGCCAACCTTATATAAGTAGGATATGACTCACCTTTGGATATAAGTAGGATATGGCAATTACATAGATAAAAGAGAAGACTAGAGAAGAGCTTCTCTTTGGCCAATCTTATACAAGTAGGATATTTCTCACTATTTAGGTACATTCTTATGAGTTGGAGCACTGGTCTACACATGTCCTTATTGTGATAGAGTTGATGTTATTATTTGTGACATCAAGGTCAACATATTTGCTTCATTATATGGTGTATTTTCCTTTGCTTCTTTCATGATGGAGGAGAATTTCATGAGCGATACCCAAGTTACATTTGTGATGTAACATAGGTTGTACATTATCTCCATTGAAAGTGTTACATGCAAGCGTGTGATTACTTTTGAGAAGAGTACTCTTGAATCTCCCTCGCCAATGATTAGAAATTATTTCACAAGGTTTTTTCGAGATGCAATTGCATGTTTTAGAAATATTTTCTCTTATTATTAGAAGTTCCAATGTTTTTTCTCCTTAATTTGAGGTAATGATTTGTTAAGAGACTTTATCTTCTTAATAGGTGATGCTAAATGAATAAGAACAAGAAGAGCAAAAAGAAGAAGTCATTGAATATGGTGCTTCCTCTCCTTGTGTTTCTAAATTTACACATAAACAAGAGAGACGATTGGGACTTTCTAGGGCTTCAACAAGGTCATAAATAAACAAATATTCCAAGTTGAATAGAAGCTAACCTTCTTAGTTGTATCTAAACTTGTAAACCAAGTCTTGAATGTCTTATACCTAAGTATAAATTGAATGTTTGAGATATTTGTGCCTTCTTCTCTTTGTTGTCAAGTTGTTTGTCTTATAAACTCATCGAATTTCTCTACAAAGATGTATAAGCCTTCTTTGGCATTATACTTGTTAATTTGCTTTACTATGCTTGGATTCTTGTTTGTTCCTTGGTCATTTTGTTGAACCTTGATTGAATAAGTAAAATGTTTGCTAGCCTTATAAAAGTGTCTTTAATTTATGTATAATAAAAAAGTTGGCATTCTATAGGATCATTTGCAAAGACTGCTTGCCACCTCCTTGCCACTCCCATATTGCTCACAAGCCATTTGATGCCATCAAGTACCTTTGTTTTTTGTGTTGCTTCCTTATCAAGCTTAATCATGTGACCTATGGTTTTCAAGGTTAGCTCTTTAAAGGTTGTGAATTATTCATAAGTAGCTTTTTGTGTTGACAATACACTTATTGTTTGACTCTTTTAGAACTCAATGACATCTTCCTTAGTCTTTATTGCTAGGAGACATGATTTTTATTGCTAGACGAATGATGGCAATAAATTGTTCTCCTATATGTGTCAAGGCACATTCTCAAGGGAATGGTTGCCTTAGATGGTTTTCCCTTGGGATAAAAGCTAATAGAGACATGTCCTTTCTAAGCACAATGCATGCCCTTATGTATGTGGATGACTCCATCAACTAATGAATTTGTAGTTTACACATCAATTAGTACTAGCATTTATATATGTAAAGAGTTATTGTTGGTGCTCTATTTTATAGTTGGACATTTGGAGCATCCTTTGGCTATTTATTTTTGCAACCAATTATTGTTTAATAAGTAATATTCTTGTGTTGGTGAAAATAATTTTTTTATTGATCCTCGTATTAACTTTAATTGTTGCTAAAATTAGTTGATGTGGAGAGATAACCAAAGGATATATGTTTCTGGTGCTCAACGAAGCATTTAGACTATCTTTCATTATTTTACATTTATATATTTATTTTTTAATACCCTTAGGATTTTTAATTTTGGAGGCACACCAATAAATTTTTTTGTATGATGTTTTAATTATTGATTTCTATAAGGTGAGTACTAAACTAATCATTCTTCTTATGATTGGGACATAGCTAGGGAATTTTAATTAGTCCTTTGATATCTAGTATGAAGGTTTCATACCTTAGTTTTTTTTGTAAGCACAATTAGAAAAGCTTCCTTATTATTTTTGTACAAAGGGTTGTTTTTAGTAGAAGTTGTTTTAATGCATAAAATACACTCATTGGGGAGACCCTAATCCAAGACTATTTACGTATTCTATCTTGAATTTAGGACAAGATTGGTAACACCCAAAAATCCTATATTGCTCAAGCTAACAATGAAAAAAGACAATGGAATTCAAAGAAAGAAAATTTATTTGATTGAGAAGAATGAAAAGCATGAATTAAAAGGTGTAGAGAAGAAATGTTATGTTAAATTTGCTCCTAAATTTATTGATCTTTTAAAATATCTAGAAAAATAAATGATAATGGCTCTAAATTTGAACTTCCTTCTCATTGGACTATTCATAACACCTTCCTTATTGGTCTTCTTTGAATTTTTAAGGGAACATTGCCTAACTCACCTACTTTGTGACCCTCCTTTTTTTAATAAGGATACTAAACTCTTAGCGCCTAAGGCTATCATTGAAAGTGACCACATGACCACCCATATAAGAAGTACATATCTCATATATTTTATTAAATTAAGAATCATTTGATAAGGAATCCCAATGGATGATAGCTTGCACTTTGTGCTCTTATCCCACTTTGTTCATTACACATCCTATCACTAACGTTTGAGGGCACAACTGAGGGCAATCACCCTTCTTCCTTTTTGTGAAGCAATATCTATATCTACCAAGCATTCTTGTAATCTAACAGTTTCTTGTGAACAACTTCTACCCATTAGTTGTTTAGATCTTACCTTTTGTGATGGTTCTAATTAAGATGTCCCCCATCAAGATCTTTCAAATTATTGTCATGTGGTTGTTCCAACCAATGTTGGAGAACATCATGTAGAACATTTTGACCATGAGCTTCAATTTCTTTATGGCTATCATCTACAATTCGTCTTGATTCAATGTAGGAGGGTGCCCCACCTTTAGTTTACTTCCACATGATTATGAATATTTTCATATGGCTTGGACTTCCACGAGCTTATGAATCATTTCATATGGCTTGGACTTCCTATTTATTCCTAATGCTTCATATACTATTCTCCTTCCTAGCATGATAGGGTGCTCTAGCATTCCTTGAGATGCCTTGAAATGTCTTCACATTGCAATATCTAGTCTTAGTCAATATTCTCTAAGACTTCAAAACTTTTGTCCATATCTTTTAATCAATGTTACCCCACAAAAGTCACACATAGCAGTATAAACTACACTCTTCTACAAGTTCTTTGATGTTGGGTTACTCTCCATCACACAAACTAGGTTCTTAAACTTCCAAAACTTCAGCTCCTTGTACTTCATATAGCTTTTCCTTTGTTGGTGAATGGAAATTGAGAAGATCCCTTGGTCTATTTTTTATGATTACATATTGTTTGGACAATAGATTTAAGCTTAAGAGTACATTATATTTTCACTTTAATGGTTACCAAGTAATTTTCTTAAGTAACATTTTTCAAAAAATTCTAACCCAATTCAATGCTTCTAGTGATAACAACTATTGGTATCCCCTAGATCAAAACTATGTAATGTTTCCTAACATTATAGGATACCACAAATGTTACTTGCACAAATTCATATTAAGGAACAATTTGCCAAAGATTGAAACATGTGAAGATGTTAAAATCATACCTAACCTACATAGAATTGAAATTTTGGATGCATGCTAGCAATTGATTGACTGTGTGCCTAAGGATTGTTAAAATCATACCTAACCTATGTAGAATTGAAATGCTAGCAATTGATTGACTGTGTACCTAAGGATTGTCTAAAAGATTAGAAGCCACCTCAATTGAGCCAAGTATCATGGACCTTTTCTCTTGTGAGGCTAAGAGTTAATTTGAGAGAACCAAGTGGTGATGAGTTCAAATCAAACATAAGATGTAGAAACCATTTCAGAGACATAGCCACACCCTATTCTCAAAAAACAAAGTTGCCCTTATAATCAAAAGCGTGATCATCAAGCTTAATCAAAAAAATTTGGCCAAAGGTGGCATTTCTTTCCAATGCGCAAAGGTAGATATATACATCACCACCAAAAGGGTATTTGTCATGGTAACGAATATGAAGCTATGGTCTCTCTCTCTCTCTCTCTCTCTCTCTCTCTCTCTCTCTCTCTCTCTCTCTCTCTCTCTCTCTCTCTCTCTCTCTCTCTCTCTCTCTCTCTCTCTCTCTCTCTCTCTCTCTCTCTCTCTCTCTCTCTCTCTCTCTCTCTCTCTCTCTCTCTCTCTCTCTCTCTCTCTCTCTCTGATGGATCTCAGGACCTCAACATATGGGTTGTTCTAGCACCCCATATGTTTCATCCCACTGCACACGGCCTCCTTTGTGTACAAATGCTCGCCTCCATGTCCAACCCTTCTAGTGTACGGCCTTGCACCCCTTCCTCCACAATCTCAATATACTATGTCTGCAGGGTAAAACATAAGCAAATCTTGATTAGATGATGAAGATGGTGATGAGATTAGTTGCCCACCTCCTAGCTACTGTAACAACAAAAGAAACAAACAATAGCTTCTCCAAATGATGATGTGGTGGCTTGATAAAGTGGCATTAGCGCTTGGGAAGGTGGAGGAGTTGGTGGAGGCATGAGCCAGTGATAAGGCAAACCCACCCGAATGGCATGTGGGCATTGAACATGTTGGGGAGGGGTACACATGCAGGCTGATGGGGAAGGGCTAGGCATTTTCGGAAACAAGCCAGATGTAGACCATATTTTGGACGAAACTAGGAGGTGACCTTCACGAGCATTGGTGATGCCAAGAGGCATATTCCATGATGGATTCTGTGAGACCACGGTGGATTCCGTGAGTTTTTTATTCCACGGTGGATTCCATGAGGTTTTGTGGTGGATTCTGTAAAACTATATTTATTTTCTGAGGCTCATACACAAGGTGGATTCCTTGTGCGAGAAGTTGACAAGGATGCCTGTCCTTTTCAGGTGTCATGTTAATTTAATGTACACATGGGTGATTCCGCAAAATACATATTTAAATTAATGGATTTTTATGATTTTAGAGTGCACTCGTATTAAATTAAGGTTAGGACAGAGTTCCAACCTATTTATTTATTTTATAGCTGAAGACTGCTAGATATTCACTTTTGTCGGTTTAATTTTATTATTTTCTAACAATTGTGAATGCTTCAGTTGATGTGTAGAGCAAGCAACGGTAGCATTAGGAAGCACTAGACGATAGCGTGTATTCAAATTACCTAGAAGAAATTATCATTTTTTATGGGCGCGTGTCTTATCATTAAAGGTGTGGTACTAATATTTATTTAAGTGCGCTTATTTATTGAAGCACTTAACAAGCATTTATTATTTTGTATGCACATGGACACTCGGTTTAAATATTTCATTATTGGACATTGTATTTGGGCACAACCTGACTTTTAGGCCGCCCAATCGGTTTATTCTTTATTTGGACAAAAGCAAACACAAAGACCAAAGCATGCTAATTGTAAAATTGGGCTATTTTTTAGCTTTGAGATGAATAAATTTATAAATACATTCCTTGTGAAGCGCTCACATAAGGCATGGGGGAAGATTGTACCTAATTTTTCTTTTTGCTTCATATCATGCAAACTCTCTTCTTGTTTTTATGAGTTTTAGTAGAGTTCTTTGTTCTTGGGGACCTTCCGGTGCTCGCAACGTACGCATTTAGCATCCGATTTACGCACCATTGGTATCAGAACGAAGCTGAGATCAAGGGCTTCCAATCGCTTAGCATCTCACGCAAAGGCGAAGCTCCTGGAACAAACAGGCTCTATAGTCAGACTTGCGACGAACAGTCAATACCAACGTGTTCTTGGCGGTGAAGAACCCCCTGTTGTGCTATGGATCTCGCGAAGGACCACTCTCCGTCTACAAAGAACCACTTTCCAAGCTCTTGTATCAAGACTTTTTTTTAAGACACAGAGAAGAAAAACTTATTTAACATTAGCTTTTAAGCTTAATAGAAGCTTAAGAAAGAGCTAAGCCCCAAAATTCAGTTGTCCACGGCGGTAGCATGAACTAATAAGCATTGAATCCACTGTTGACATCCTCTTTTCCTAGACGATTTCAAAAATTTTGTGAAGTTCTTTTTTTTAAAAGTCCTTTAAAATTTATTAAAGCTTAAAGATTTCAATCTTTAAATTTCCTCCTTAGCGGGCATTCACACCGAGCTAACTCCGAGAACCGGTTTTGTAACTCCAACAAGCCCCTATACGTACATGCACTTTGACAGAGACAGTTTTCAGCAAGCAAATTGATATGCACAATTATTTCCTACTTAAAGGAATACCTTCATCAATTATCGTAACCGCAAAGAAGAAAGATCGCAAAAAGTCGTATTTGTGGAAAATTTCACTCAACCGCCAAGACCCACGGACCGCTTATTGTTCAAGTGTTCCAAGCCGAGCACTAATGGCTACCTCTCACATAGCCGACGCACCATCCATATCTACGAGTGTAGTGAGCTTACCTCCATGCCGATCGAGTTACCTCCTCTCTCGCGCACTCCGGTAGCTCCACGATCCAAGTGCAAGCTTCAAGCAAGCTCCATCCTCAAGCTCCACACTCCAAGCTCCATTGCCGCAAGCAAGACAAGAGAAGAAAAGAGAAGAAGAGAAGAGAGGAGAAGATGGAGAGCTTCTCCTCCCTGGTCCCTCACCCTCACACACTCACTCCCTCGCACTCTCACACTCCCTCTCTCAAGCACAAGCTCAAGCAAGCAAGAACAAGAAGAAGAATAAGAAGAAGAGGAGAGCCACTTTTGGCCACACACAAGAATGAGCTTCTCATTCACTTTTCAACCCTATATACAAAACCCTAAATCCCTTTTGGGCAATCATCCCCTTATCCCCTTTTTTACATGGCCGACCGTGGCCTAGGCCCTTTTTCCCATTGTCCTTCTATCTTCTTAGCTTCCTTTCCACCGCCCATCTACATTTACAAATTGCACGAGTGAGAGTCCGACGCTCCTTAAATTAAATCATGATACGCTTGTGCTCTTTTACAAAAGTATTGACTTGCACTTTTCCTTGTGTGCCTTTCTCCCTTATTTAGGACTTTTCTCCTTGTGCATCTTTGTCTTCCGTTTCACTTTGCCTTGGCCTTTGTCCTCTGCTTTAGCTTTTCCAGATTTTCCACCTTGTTCATTTGAGGGTTAACATTACCCCCCTCCTAGACGAGTGCCAGTCCCATGGCACTCGCTGTTATAGGTAGCAGGCTTTGGCATGCACTGAAGGCGTGGGTGGAAGGGACATCAGTGGCTGCCGTGGAGGAGTGTTGGTGCTGGTGTGGAGGAAGGTTGTTGGGGGCACGTTGGTGGCCTAGGTGGCTGGTGGTAGGGTTGTTGGAGTTGGTGCTAGGGCTGTGCTTTGTTGGGGATGGCATTGATGGCTAGCACAAGTGTGGGTTTGTTGGGGATTTTGTCCATGATGATTCTTGGCGGGCTTGCAGGATGATAAAGGATAAGAATTCAGAGTTGGTGTCGATGAAGAGCGAATGACACTTTCGTTGGAGTCTTCAATACCTGCAGATGAAAACCTCTCATAGGTGGTCTCTCTCTAGGGGTAATGCGAGTCTTCTCTATCGTGCACAAGACATAGTTCAATTAGTTTGGGAGACAGGTCGAACTCTAAGCAAGCTGAGAGTATTGTCCTGCACTTGAGGACCCAAACTATGTATATATTGCGGTGCAAAAATTATGTGAGTGCCCGTGCATACTTAAATATTACGTAATTAGAAGACCACGGGCTGGTTTCTCATAACGATGTGTGGATGAAGCAAAGTTGTCCATGTTGAGAAGAAGTATACGTGAAGGTGTATGCGACATCCTTTGCATTGTGACTGTACGACGTAACATAATTGAACATAGGGACACTGCACTATCGGTAGCTGGTAGCTATTGGACCTGCGTGATGAGGACAATGTACTTTTCATGTCCATTCGTGCAGTGCTTACCACAATTGATTGTAATGGTATTAAGGTAGAGTGCAAGAGGGAATCATGTGAATAGGTCAGGGTGACAGGTCTAACTATCGGCGAGACAAGCATGATTGTGCCCTAGCCTCATTGTTAGAGAAGTAGTTGTTGAGATGGGGAGATACACTTGAGATATTGCAAACCTCTTTGCGACATGCGATGTCGGCACTATTGAGGTAACAACTGTCGTGAGCCAACTATAGAGCTTGACCCAGAAAGAGAGCGTAGCCCATGACTATGCTTTGGATCATGCGATGTGGGCACTCGCAAGGGTGATTTTTCACATTCGACAGCATGGTTTTGTCACTGTTCTTTGTGAGGTTGGTGGTCTTGCGGTGACTTGGACATTGAACACGTTCACCCGAAGACCTGTGTCATCCTGCATCCACTCGTCACTTCATGAGAGTATATGCAAGTCGCATGCATCAAGTACAACGAGCAAATGCAATCATGTCAAGATATTACTTTTTCAAAATCCTATGATGCTGATTGCGATGCCTATTTTGGTGCTTGTTAAAGACGTGGCATATATTAGCGATAGGTAAGGGAAGTGTGTACAAGTGGGGAGCCTGCCCCTTTAACCATTTAAAGACAAAAAGTTATGACAGGATGGCCTTTGTTAAGTTGCTTATATATTTTAGGGGCTATTCGATTTGCACGAGACGGGGTGAGTCCAGGTGGTCAGGCGACTGAGGCTTTGCTGGTGAGGGGCTCCTGTGAGGTTGGGCAGGGAAGATGTCGACCGGGACCTGAATGGTGTAGTCCCTGGTTGCAACCGTTTCCAAAATGCTTTTGAACAATGCATCAAATTCTTCCTTCTCTCGAGCTGCCCTCTCTGCTTTCGAGCACCTGGTGCCCGAGCATCTCTTGGGGGCTTGCGCAACCGGTGTTGCCACGCCTTGTGTGCTTCTTTGAGTTTCTATTCCCCTAGCCTGGGGATTTTTTAGCCTACGTCTGGGGCGATGTTGCTTGGGACCTCGTTTCTTTACATGCCTTTTGAGACTAGGCACATAGCGCACCGGCAGAGGAGCATGTGCTGCATGTTCCCTTCGATGGCAGAGAGTGTCTTTGCAAGCTAGCTGCCCTGGTTGCTCCATGTCTTCCACGTAGTGGAACCTGCAAAATTCAAACCAAGGATTAGGCCTTGATATAGGATAAAACCATTCGCATGGAGGCGATTATAGTGTGGGTTATCAAGCGCATATGACGAGGAGGGGAGAGATGAGGCATGCAGTGTTTGTTGTAGAGGGATGGCCCCCCATGATGATGTTCATTTTTCCTCCACCCAATAGCAGATCTTGGCTTATGTTGAGTTGCGTGGACCGGTTGTCATGGAGTGGAGCAGGGCTTATCCTCGGAAGGATAGACCGAAAAGGGGAAAAGGTGTACAGAAAGGGACAATACCCTGTCTACACCCTCAGAGATGAGCTTAGCCTGTTGAACCCAACTCATCTCCCTGCGCTTGACTATCATTGCTTGTGTGTGTTGATATTGTCTATACAAGGTCACAAAATTTATTGTTTATTTATGTACATATTTACGAATCCATGTCACATCATGAAGGTAAAAGCCAATTGTAGAACTCCGGATTGTACTAGAGTGTGGCACACGCATCTTGTACTCGTGGCAGGTTATTCAATACCGATAGGTATTTTGCAACATCGAGTAGCATGGAACCTTGTCCGAGTCTACTGGCAACATGTAACTCCTCCTCAATGAGAACCTTATCAAACAGAGAGTTCTCTTGACTAGGTTTAGCTAAGTCCGTACCCCGAATGGCAGTCAGCACACTCGAAAGGAAGTTGGTGCCACATAGGTTGGGTCTCGTTGAGACCGCCATTTGGCTAATTGCTCCTCTGAGACTGTCATGATCTGGGCTCCTAGTTTGGCCATTGCAACGTGATTTTCACACCAACATTGTTCAAATTGACTTCGACCCTCTGATAGTCACTTTAAGTGCTCTATCTCTAAGAGATTTGGTTGGCAGAGCACATCATTGAATGTGACAGTTAAGTGTAGTTCGTCGGCTTCCTCGTCTGAGATGAGTCGCATGCGTTCATATAGGAGCCTGTTATAGTGCTCATCAAGAAGTTCTTGCTCTTTCCAGGATAAGGGAAATGACAAGTATTCTTCAAGCTCCTCTTTAGGAAATGCGCTCATGTCTGCTAGGACATAGACACATGCGAACACTTTGAGCTTAGTATCCAACTCGGTTAAGCATTCTGTGACACTTCTATGTTCAATGAGGGCTTGCTCAATTGCTATCTCATGCAAGGTTCTAGGAGTTTGCCTGGGCTTTAGCATAGCTGGGGGCTCAGGCCTAGACGAGCAAGATTGGCCAACGCTAGGATTTCTTATGCTCTTGGGGTTTCCATGTTTCTCCTGAGGCTTCGTTATTGCGTCATGGTTCTCCTTGGATGTGACTAGTATAAATTTGTGACCCTGTTGTGACGGCATTGTATCCACTCTTGATTGGTCAATGCGAGTTTTATTGTCAGTGGATTGAGTGTTGCAAGCAACCATTAATGGTAGCAGCTGCTTTGATTTTTTAGAGCACATGGATGTGTCTGAGGTTTCACTTCATGGTTCTCCTTGGATGTGACTAGTATAAATTTGTGACCCTGTTGTGACGGCATTGTATCCACTCTTGATTGGTCAATGCGAGTTTTATTGTCAGTGGATTGAGTGTTGCAAGCAACCATTAATGGTAGCAGCTGCTTTGATTTTTTAGAGCACATGGATGTGTCTGAGGTTTCACTGCTACTAGGAGAGACATCAATGGATTCATTGGTGGATGGTCCGGATGCTTTATTCCTTATCTCTCCAGCGCTCTTGGCCTTGATGTTCTTGGGGTCCACAACCACTTGTAGTTGCTATTGTTTTGACTGTTTTCTCCTCTTTTTCTTAGTCAGTGAAGGTGCATCTCTCAACGACTTGGGACCCTGGACTAGGTCAACTGTTGATGTGCTTGGTTGGGCCTCAGCATTCTCTTTCTCTAGTGTGTCCTTATGGGACATAGCTCTGGCCTGTTGAATAGCCTCGCCAGGTTGTGAGGATACAACTGTCTCCCTTTTCGGAGAGTCTAGCTCTTCAGCCAATTCCCTTGTATTTAACTCCTCCAACCTAAGCTTTAGGCACTTTGGAAGTGTTGGAGTCGTCAAGAAAGTTGGTTGCAACACCTCCTCCACAGGTAAACTGCTAAGGGCACGTTCCACAAGGGGCATTGTCACGGCCAAGGGCTATGGTTGCTGTGATCCCTAGTAGCAACTAGTCCAGTGGGCTGGCTACCCTTGGTGGATTGCGGTGTCAAGTCCCTAGGGCGATCGAAAGTGGTCGTGTCTTTTGTTGCCCTTTGAGCATTCATCTGTATAGATCGAGCATGAGTTGATCTAGTCGCATTAGGTTGCTCAGGCATATCCTTGGGCCGAGAGCTACAGATGGTGTCATGTCCCACCTCTTGGACATTTGGAAGCTTAGATGGAGATAGAGATTGGGATTGAGCAGTTGCCCTTGACGACTGCTGTAGTGCTTCCTGTGTCCGTTTGAAAAAAGAGAGTGTAGGAGATCTAGGACTCTTAGGTGGGCTTGGCATTGGCTGAACAATTTGCTCGAGGCTATTAGATGATTGTGCTATTTGCTTTGTTGAGCAATCAACCTTCTCATGAGCAGCATTGTGCCTTTGGTGCTCATTATCCTCTTGGGAAGTCAAAAGCTCCTTGAGCACTAATGGTCTTTGTGCACACTCAATGGTTACATATGACATCTGCTTATTAAGCATGCTAGGCTGAGGCTCTTTCTTTTGAACACTCATGTTTGGTTTCTTCCCTCGAGACCTGGAGTTTCTCTTAGATTTCCTCATGTGCTTCATTGCTTTTGATGCAATTTGGCCTTCAGCTGATAGAGGTGGTTTAGCAGGGGGTTTTGGTACCCAAAACCATCGGTTACCTGCATAATACCCTTGAGCACGTAGCAATGCTTTGGATATCCATCTCGGCGTTGTGCTGACCCTCCATCGATGCCTTCGTCTATAAGGCTTAGGTTTCTTTTGGGGTCTTCTATGATATTTGTAAGTCCAAAGCCCATCCTTGGCATTGTCTCTTGACCTTCTTGTTTCAGGCATGGCCTCACTCACTGATTCTTGTTGTTCAACCTGTGCTTGTATCAACTCTTCCAACAAGTTCTTGCTCTCGTTAGTAGGCTTGACTGTTACGTCAACACCTTACTTGCATTTTCCTCGAGGTTCGATGAGGTCGCCCTTGCTAAAGGTTGTGACTATCCTCACACCCAGTAGTGTCAGGTGTATCCTCTGTGCTACGTAGTTGGCCTCACACTTGGTTGCCCTTTTGAAGGGTCTTCCTAGGAGGGTCTCCTTCCCATAATTAGCACTATTTGGAGGAACATGAAATAGGATAGGCAAGCTTTCAGTTTCAATTATCGCAAGGATTTTGCACTTCCCTATGAGCGCTTGCGGGTGTCCCCCGTAAGGGCTAAGAGTTGCATAAATCGATGTGAGCTCTGGTTGGCCTAGTAGGGTCCATGCTTCATAGCTCAAGATATTAAGATCTAATCCTTCATCAATCAAAGCATCGATAGTGTGCTCTCTTTTCGCGGTGAGTTTGACCCTAAGATAAGCATATGGTACTATGTCTTCGTCTTCCGGGTCTTGGCTTGTAAATTTAAGCCTTCTGACAAATGCCCTTGAGTCCCCAACTACACGACCAGATGTGGATTCTCCATTGATGTCTTGGGTCGTATGTGCAGTGCTGCTCAAGGTACATCTCTTGTCAAGGGTGTCATGTCTAGTCATCTTCACATTTGTAGCTTGCTGATGTTGCATTTTGCTCTGACTAGACACGGTCTTAACACAATATCCTTGTGTTCTTGTGGTGTGGCCCTTTTGCCTTTGATGGCTAGATTGGCATGTTGAGGTTCTAGGGTCTTTTTTTGTATTTTTTTGGGTGTGGGTTTCTGTTTGCTGCTTTGTAAGTGAAGATCTATGCTTGTGTAGAGCCATTACTACACTAGGACCTAATCCGAAGGACCTGTCACGACGCGCGTTTTCTCTCCAACCTACTTGGGGGAGGTGCGGAGGGGGCAGCCCCCTCTGCGGGGATCCGCCCGGGGGGGGCAGTCCCCCCGGCCCATAGGGCCGTTATGGTAAACACCATGGGCAATTTGGAGGACCGTTTACAACCAAATTTTGAACTACTTGCTCTAGGTTTCAGCCCAGTGATGGATCTGTGATGTGCCTTTAGCTCTACATAGCCTTTGGAGTCAATTTCGGGGCTTAGATAAGTCAAAATTTGTGTTCTAGATACCTGTCTGATTTTGACAGTTTTCTGTCCAATTCTCAAATGTTCGATTTTCAGGAATCCGATTAACAGAGTCGGATGTCCAATTTTGGTTGGTCTGATCAGCCCAGTGGTCCGATTTTGATCACGTCTAATTTTTGGAATCGGACGTCCGATTTTGACAGGCGTCCGATTCCAAGTGGTTCGATTCCTTGTGTCCGATTTCCAAGGTCCGAGTGTCCGATTTTCAAAATCGGACTAGGCGCGATCAGTTAGACAAGGGTGGTCCGATTCTAGGTTGGTCCGATTCTGGGAATCGAATCGAAAAAGTGGTTCGATTTTCGGAGTCGGACGGTTTTCGGCGAGGTCCGATTTTCAGAGTCGGGACAGTCCGACTCCAGGGATAGGGCGATCCTATTCTCGGACTCAAACTAACTGGTCCGACTGCACAGCCAACGGCCCGCGAGTTGCACACGATGCCTTTAGGCTAACGTCTACTTCACCAAATCATGACGTACCGTCTAATTAGATGCAAAGCAATAGAGGGAAACACATGGCGTACCTAGAAACGGTGTGGCACTCGAATCGATCAGTACGTCAACGATCTCCCCGCAGCTCTCTCTCTCTCTCTCTCGCTCTCTCTCCCTGGCTTTCAAGCTCACTCTCTTCTCAGAAGGCAGAATGTCAAATGTGGTCTTTCCTAGTTCCATGGGCCTCTTATTGCCCCATCCCAACCTGCTGTGACCTCAGAAGTTAGTCCCTCACACTCTTCCAGCCAAAAATCTAAATCTGTGCCCCTATTTCCCTGTTTCAGCCTGTTATACAGCAACAGAAAACCCTATTGTTTGCTACCGACAATGGAACCAAAATGTGGGAGCTTTCGCTCAACTGCCAAGACCCACAGACCGCTTATTGTTCAAGCGTTTCAAGCCGAGCACTAATGGCTACCTCTCACATAGCTGATGTGCCATCCATATCTACGGGTATAGTGAGCTTACCTCCATGCTGATCGAGTTACCTCCTCTCACGCGCACTCCGGTAGCTCCACGATCCAAGTGCAAGCTTCAAGCAAGCTCCATCCTCAAGCTCCACGCTCCAAGCTCCATTGCCGCAAGCAAGACAAGAGAAGAGAGGAGAGGAGAAGAAGAGAGGAGAAGATGGAGAGCTTCTCCTCCCCGGTCCCTCACCCTCACACACTCACTCCCTCACACTCTCACACTCCCTCTCTCAAGCATAAGCTCAAGCAAGCAAGAAGAAGAAGAAGAAGAAGAGGAGAGCCACTTTTGGCCACACACAAGAATGAGCTTCTCATTCACTTTTCAACTTTATATACAAAATCCTAAATCCCTTTTGGGCGGTCATCCCCTTATCCCCTTTTTTACATGGCCGGCCGTAGCCTAGGCCCTTTTTTCCATTGTCCTTCTATCTTCTTAGCTTCCTTTCCACCGCCCATCTACATTTACAAATTGCACGGGTGAGAGCCCGACGCTTTTTAAATTAAATCATGATGCGCTTGCGCTCTTTTACAAAAGTATTGATTTGCACTTTTCCTTGTGCGCCTTTCTCCCTTATTTAGGACTTTTCACCTTGGGCATCTTTGTCTTCCGTTTCACTTTGCCTTGGCCTTTGTCTTTTGCTTTAGCTTTTCCAGATTTTTCGCCTTGTTCGTTTGAGGGTTAACAATATTTTTTATAATTAAAAAAAGCAAGCCTTGTAAACCCAACCTTGAGCTACGCTCATCCCTCTAATAAAATTTCAAGTATGTGAGGTTATTTAAAATTTTGCAAGATGTCCGATCAAAATATGGAAGATTTTATGGCCGAATGTGATTTACCGGAACCAACAATGGAGCAAAAATTGGATCTAATTATGATGCAGCTTCAAGAGGAATGGCGAGTACGTCAAACTTTGCAAGCTCAACTAGCTACTCTTCAATGATCTACTATCAATCAAGATAGACTGTAACCCGAAGATGTTATATGATATACGATCGATGCGACACTCGAAGTACAATCTATCAGGAAAGAAGCCAAGATAAGTAAAAGAAATTTCAAATTCCGTACTTTTAATGGGCTACATGACCAAAAAATTATTCTCACTTTTATCAGTCAGTATGATGATTATTTCCATAAAGAACAGTATGCCGAAAAAGACAAAACTCAAGTGTGTCACTAACCATTTAGTGGACAAAGCATCGTTATGGTGGACTCTTGTCCACAAAAGTATTAATTGTCCTATTACTTGGAAGGCTTTTCAAAAGAAAATTTTGCAGAATTTTCATCCATCTCAATTCCATGAAAAAGCAATCATACAGTGGGATCTTCTACAACAAAGAGATCATGAGCATATTTCGCAATACACTGAGCGTTTCTGGAACGCCTTATTACAACTTCGAATGCTTGAAGACGTACTTGAGGCGATCCACAAGCGCAAGTTTATGTTTGGTCTGCTTGGTCACTTCTATGCGAGGGGAACATGTTCAAGCCAACGACTCTCGAGGATGTGATTTCTTTGGCCCATGATGATGAAGACAAATTTCGTGAATGAGAGAAGCGACCACAACAATTTCCAACTAACGATACGGTACAAAGCAATTTGATTCTAATTTTTGAAGATTCAATCAAAATCGCTTTGTTCCTTCTTCTTTTACGTAAATCCTGGACACGACGCCTTGCTTTACCATCAAACACAAATTCAAATGCTAAGCCATCTTTCCAACCAAATCCCAATATACCTAAACTCCCAGCTATTACCAATAATGTTTCTAAAGCCAAGCCTATAGTTTGCTACAAGTGTCATCAACCTGGACATCTAATGGCGAATTGTCAATCCAAAAAGCCAACTGTTCACATCAACTACTTGGGAGCAACTAAAGATGAAGACCATGAAGAAATGCCAGATTTCACGAAAGACGATGATGATATCGGTACTACTTCAGATACTTTACTAGGTATGCCAAATCCTCATTCATTATTAATGATGAAATGTCTTGTGCATGGTAAAGAAAAGATTGTTTTGCATAATGATGGAAGCACACATGATTTTATTTCTGCAAAATTGGTTAAAGAATTGATTTTCTGTACTGTTCCTCGCTTAAAAGTTGCATTCTTAGGCACTAGATACAATGGTATACAAGAAGTTCATGATTTAGAAATTAAAATTGGTGGTTATGTTGAGTACAAAAATTTCTTGGTTGTGCCTTTACAATCTAGTGACATTATTTTAGGAATGCCTTGGAGTCATAAATATAATCCCGATATAGATTATTCCACATATTCAATGAAAATTCATTCTAACGAAAAACAAATCACATTACATGGAATACACACCTTTGATAATTTTCCATTGCTTAGTCACAGACATGCTAAACGTGCATTAAGAAAAGGTAGCAAATCATACTTAGTATGGATGAATGAAATTGAAGCTAAGAAAAATCAGATGCATCCTAGGCACGCACAATTTCTTTCACGATTTAAAGATTGTTTTGCTATTGACTTACTACCTAGTTTACCACCTATACGTCCTGAAGATCATAAAATAGATTTAATTCCTATAGACACAATCAAATTGAATAGAAAGAAATCCAAGCACAAGTTGAAGAATTGTTAACCCAAGGACTCATTAGACCTAGTATTCTCCTTTTGGTGCACTTATCCTATTAGTTAAAAAGAAAAATAATACCTATAGAATGTGCATTGACTATTGTGCCCTAAACAAGATTACTGTCAAGAATAGATATCTGATCCCTAGGGTAGACGACCTCATGGATAAACTACAAGGGGCCACAATATTTAGCAAGATAGATCTCAAATCTGGATATCATTAAGTATAACTGGATACACCCGATATTTTCAAAACTGCATTTAGAACTCAATTTGGTCATTATGAATTCCTCGTTATGCCTTTTGGTTTAACTAATGCACCAGCTATATTCAATCGTATGATGAATCACATATTTTTGAAGCATCAGTATTGTGTAATTGTTTTCTTTGATGACATATTGGTTTTCAGTAAGAATGAGAATGACCATTATGAACATTTATCTTTGGTTTTCAAATTATTGAAAGAGAATCAATTATATGCTAACCCTGAAAAGAGTGAATTTTTCCAAACCCACATCGAATACTTAGGACATATTGTTTTTTCTGATGGTATTCAACTTGATCCTAAAAAGATAGAAGTAATTATGAATTGGCCGATTCCTAGAAATGTGCATGAATTATGTTCTTTCTTAGGTCTTGCTAGCTTTTACAGAAAATTTATGGGAAATTTTTCATTGCTTGCATTGCCTTTGACAAAATTGTTAAAGAAATGTATTGTATATCATTGGTCTGATAATCAACAAAGGTCTTTTGATTTATTGAATCATGCTTTAACCCGTGCCCTTGTTTTGCAATTACCTAACTTTAATAAACCATTCTTTCTAGTAGTCACTGATGCTAGCGGATCTGAAATAGGAGCTGTCCTTATGCAAGATTCACATGCCAACCTACTCTAGCTGCAAACTTAAACCATCTGAACTCAAGTATTCTACCTATGATAAGGAATTGCTAGCTGTAGTACAAGCTTTACGTCAATGGAAACACTATTTAATGGAATCTGAATTCATGATCAAAACTGACCAACAAAGTATCAAACATCTCCTTAGTCAGCCACAAATATCTGACTGTCATATCAAATGAACTACTTTTATTCAAAGTTTTCACCCACTTATCCAATATCAACCCGAAAAAGAGAATGTTATTGCCGATGTCTTAAGTAGAAAACCAAGTATCCATAATATCTCTGTTATATCTTTTGATTCCCTTATCTCTATGAAAGATACCTATGACCAAAACCCTAATTTTCAACCTGATTGGAATAAATTAGTTGCTAATAACTAGATTCCAATAGATTCATTATTTTATTTTGATGGATTTATGTTTTATGAGAAAAGATTGTGTGCAACGGTTCCATTTAGATTATTTGTGTTGCATGAAATTCATTGTTCCCCATATCAAGGCCATAGAGGTATTATCTCTACTTTACATACATTGGTTGAAGATTTTTACTGGCCATAGATGGAATCTGATGTTTCTAACTTTGTATATGAGTGTTTAATTTGTCAAAGAGTTAAGCGACACCATGGTAAGCAATATGGTTTATTAATGCCTTTATCAATTCTTGAACGACCATGAGAACATATTTTAGTGGATTTTATAACTAGTTTGCCTAACACCCGAGCTAATCATGATATGATTTGGACTATTGTAGATCGATTTAGCAAACAAGCATATTCCATTCGATGCAAGAAAACATTAATTACATCTCAAGCTGCACAATTGTTTTTTAAGACTGTTTTCACTAACCATGGTTTGCCGAAAGTTATTATTTCATATCATGATTTTAGATTTTGCAATAATTTTTGGACTACTTTGTTTGCTAATTTAGGTACTAAGATTGATTTCTCATCTACATTTCATCCTGAAATAAATGGACAAACAAAAGCTACTAATTGTATAATTTTAGATCTTTTACGTGCATACACAATTTCAAAACCCCAAATATGGGATACACACTTGCATTTACTTCAATTTGCATACAATAATACACCACATATAGCTACACAAAAAGCACCTTTTGGAATCATTTATGGACATAGATTGCCTATGCCTGTTACATCATTGTCAAGCAAAGTTAGTTGTTGATGATATTGCCAATACGCATGCTACTATTTTTGCTAAAGTCAAAGACATGATTGTGAAAGCCCAACAATCATACACTAAACAAGCTAACAAGAAAAGAAAAGCCATGAGTTTCAAAGTTGATGATTATGTTTGGTTACGCATTGAAAAGAAAAGATTACAAAGTATTAAGAAACACCCTGTTGTTAAGTTAGCCCCTAGATTTTGTGGACCTTTCAAGATCATTCACAAAATCAATGGCAATGCATTTAAATTAGAACTACCCCAACATTGGGAAATCCACAATACTTTTCATATCAATTTGTTATGACCTTTTAGAGGCCAATTACCTGTTCACCCTATCTATGAAAACCCCCCTTTGTTAGAAGAAGAAACTAAAATCCTTAAACCTGAAACTATTCTAGACACTGATTTTATGACCACTAGAATTGGCCCTCAATACTCTAGATATTTGGTTAAGTTTAAAAATCATCATGTTGAAGAAACCCAATGGATGCACGCCCGCGACCTAAGTGCTTACCCCTTACTGTTCGCTCCACATTGAGCTAATAGCAATTGAGAACAATTGCTATCCCACCCCGAGGGTATAATGCCAGGAGGCATGTTCCACGGTGGATTCCGTGAGACCATAGTGGATCTCGTGAGTTTTTTATTCCACGGTAGATTCCGTGAGGTTTTGTGGTGGATTCCATAAAACTATATTTATTTGCTGGGGCTCGTACACAAGGTGGATTCCTTGTGCGAGAAGTTGACATGGACGCCTGTCCTTTTCGGGCATCATGTTAATTTAATGTGCACGTGGGTGATTCCATAGCAGGTGATTCCGTAAAATACATATTTAAATTAATGGATGTTTATGAGTTTAGAGTGCACTCGTATTAAATTAAGGTTAGGACAGATTTTCATCCTATTTATTTATTTTATAGCTAAAGACTGCTAGGTATTCACCTTTGTTCGGTTTAATTTTATTATTTTTTAACAATTGTGTGAATGCTTCAATTGATGTGTAAAGCAAGCAGCGATGGCATTGGGAAGCACTGGACGATAGTGTGTATTTAAATTACCTAAAAAAAATTATCCTTTTTTATAGGTGTGCGTCTTATCATTAAAGGTATGTTGCTAATATTTATTTAAGCATGCTTATTTATTGAAGCGCTTGACAAATATTTATTATTTTGTATACGCATGGGCACTCGGTTTAAATATTCCATTATTGGACATTGTATGTGGGCACAGCCTAACTTTTGGGATACCACTTTATTCTTTATTTGGACAAAAGCAAACACAAAAGCCAAAGCGTACTAATTGTAAAATTGGGCTATTTTTGAGCTTTGAGATAAATAAAGTTATAAATACATGCCTTGTGAAGTGCTCACATATGGCATGGGGGGAGATTGTACCCAATTTGTCTTTTTGCTTCATGTCGTGCAAACTCTCTTCTTGCTTTTATGAGTTTTAGTAGAGTTCTTTGTTCTTGGGACCTTTCGGCGCTCGCTATGTACACATCCAACATCCAATTTGTGCACCAACTGGTCTAAAGATACTAGACATTCTCAGCTCCTTGGATATCAAGAGAGAGCTTATTGAACTCCGAAGGGCCTCTTCTCCATCGATTGGTCCGACTACATTCTAGGGCTTCGGCTAACTATCAATATATATATATATATATATATATATATATATATATATATATATATATATATATATATATATATATATATATATATATATATATATATACTTTTATCCTTTGTTTTGGGATGCTTCATTGCTTTGTTGTTGATAGGAGTTTACTGTTATGTAGAAGATGGCATAACCTAGTGTTGTTGCAAGGTACAACTTTGTATAAATAATTTGAGAAATGAACATTGTATAAGAGCAACTCCCTCTGTTGGTATACACATTTAAGTTTCTCATTTGAAAATGATCAAATAGGATCTCTTCTTCCATGGACTCATTTAAAACATTCTTTAAATCCATGCAGAATTTAGAGATGGCAATGAAAGTGATATCACCTTTTGAGAAGCATGCAATGTGCTCAAAGACTTCACAAGGGAAATAAGGAAAAAAATAATAATCCAAGTACCCTACATCATATTGCTCACCATGTAAATTTAATGGCTTTAAGTATGCATGTAAGTTTTAATGTGTTTGCAATGAATCCATTGTTGATATGTTGATATCCCCTCTCTTTTAATAAAGTCAAGATTGATGGATCTTATACTACAAATAGCATCCACCCCATAACCCTTACTCCCATCACATGATACAAACATGCGTAATATTGAGGCACAAAGAATGTTTGTGTCAAGGAGGGGGCTATGGAAATACTTTAGACATTTTGAAAGTTTGAGCTCCCAAGTAGCGTCTTGATGAATTGGGTGTGGACTATATTATTTTAGTCATTGGATATAGATCTCATAAGATTTTCTCACAAGCATTTTGATATCTAAGGTTGGGTTCAAACAAGGTGGCAAAAGTAGAGTAGAAATGGGCATACATTTTACATGGTTGGAGGGGATTTGTTTATAAAACCTCGGTGAACTTTTGGACCCACAAAAACTTGGGCAACCCCTCCTAATAGAAGCTTCTTCCACCCTATTTTTTAGGTTTGATGCATGGACCCCAACCTTCCAACCAATCAGTGTAAACCATTGGGTTTTTCTTATTAGATGGATATAGAAATGTGAGATTCGATACACAAGCTTCCATCGTCCCTTATGAACAAGGTGGGTTGGAAAGCATGGAATAATTGTTGCTTCCATTTGAACCCACTCTAAACTTACCATCTAGAGAAAATTTGAGAACAAAAAAACAACACATTGTTCTAGAAACATATTGGCTATGCCTAGCATGATGATGGAGGTTACCACAAACCTTATAATTACTATTTTGTTAGTATAGGCATAAACAAAGGTGGAGAAAGTTAGTAAGTTAGTGAAGAGGCTCGAGATGTGCAATGTAGATGCATTATTTCTTATTATTTTTCTCAAATACACATGAATTGCAATATTCATGTACTTTATGTATGGCGAATGTGAAATTCAGCTCTATGTGTGTGTGTGTGTGTGTGTGTGTGTGTGTGTGTGTGTGCGCACATGCGCGCGCGTGTGCAAATTGGCATTATTCTTCAAGAAGCAACTCTTAGATTCAACCCTAAAATGATGTCCCTGTATAGAGGGATTCTACTTGGATATGGAGTCCTTTTGTTCTAGACCAATGACCTCTACCATGCAATTACCTTCAAATTTAAAAACTTTTTTCCTAGATATGGGATCTTTCTTCATTTCCTTTGTCCCATCTTTGCATGGTAACTTCAAGTTTCCCTATGAAATTATAGTGTGCACACATTGCATAACTTATGTGCACATGAAATTTTATTATGAACCCATCATTGACCGGTAACTTTGAGTTGCCAAACCCATTAAAGATAGGTGTATATTGCATCATAGTAGTAGCTACACAAAGTAAGTTGTACCACAAAGCATGTTATTGCTTCTACAAGTGAACCGTGATTTCGTCTTCTATTTCACTATGTGTATTGCGTGAGCTTCATAGTGAGATACAAGTAAAGCAAGGCAACTGCTGGAGCAATCCAATGTACATCGTTACATGCAAAGCTTTATGTTTATTTTGCTTTATTATGAGGCTCACAAAAATGTGAAGCGAAGAGAACGAGGTGTAGCCTCGTGAACTTTACAATGATGCCAACCGTACAAGGCACAATTAACAAGCCTGGCCAGCACGAGCTAGTGTCGTCAATATAGCGTCAAGTGACAATGCCTCAAAATGCCTTTATTTGCCCACATTGCCAATCTACCAAGCATAACCTATGGAAAAGCACATAATACGAATGGCTTCAACTTGAGTTCTTCGAGTGGCAAAGCGGGAGCCGATGAGGGTCCCTGAGAGAATCGTAGGAATCACGAAGGTGGTTACACCCAAATTCACGAAGGTGGAAGGGAGTCGAGAAAAGGAGCCACCAGAAGTTGGGAGGATAAAGACTGCCTTTGGCAATTCCCCTCAGAATATGGACCGTTGGGTCTTGTAGATTCAGACAACGAACTTTTGAAGAAGGAGCTCTTACCGTCAGATCATAATAATCAGTCAATCAGCTTTCGGACATAAGTTGGGAAATTTTGCCTTCCTCGGCAGCATAGCCCTGTTCCGTGACACGGAGCCAGATGCAGACGGCTGAGAAGCTGACGATGAGGCTCACCAGACCACTGGCCAAGCCGATGCCGACGATGGCCATGACGGAGAGGCCGCGGGAGGCGGAGGGAGGCAGAGGGAAGCCGTAGAGGCCGTCGTTGCCCTGGAAGGAGCTGGCGTTGAAGCGAGGGAGGCCTGGCGTACTGCTGCTGTTGGAGAGGGTGGTGGGAATGGCGCCCCACAGCTCGTTGTCCGATACGTCCAGCACCTTCAGCCTCTGCAGCAGGCCTATCTGGCCCGGTATGTTCCCGGACAGCCTGTTGCGGTGCAGATCCAGGTCGTTGAGGTAGGCGCAGGCGCTGAGCTCCACAGGTATGGGGCCTTCCAGCTGATTGTTGGAAAGATTCAGGCTCGTAAGGTAGCTCAGCTTCCCCACACTCGTGGGTACGGCGCCCGCCAGTTCGTTGGAGGACAGGTCCAGGATCTGCAGGTACGTGCAGTTGGCGATGGCGGGCGAGATTGTACCCACCAGATTGGAGGCGTTGAGAGTGATGGCGTACACACGGTTGTTGTTGCACGCGACTCTATCTATTACATTGCTAGAAAATGACGATGACGTCGACGACGAGGAGGACGTGGTCTGATCGGCTCTGGCGCTGGCGCTGCACGGGCTGGACAGCGCTTCAGAAGACCACGTACTCAGGTCGACTGGCGCTGAGCCTAAATTATTATTTGTTACGTCTAACTGTTGCACCGAGGCCTTGAGACCTAACAAGCATGCAGAGTCGTCGCCTACTAGCTGCGGCTGCGACAAGCACGTTGATGCTGTGGTGCTTATCATGATGATCAGCTGAATCAACAGGACCAGCAGCTGAGCGAGATTAGGCATTCTCGATCAGCCAAGTACAAAGAAGGCGTGCATAACCCACTGCTCATGGAAGTAAGCTCGCAGGAGAGATCAAAGCTGAAGAAAATTTAGATACGGTTGTTTTTTGCCTTGTGCTCCAGCTGATCCTCCGCCAGGGGGGTGAGAGAGGGAGAGAGTGGGGGGATATCCTTCCTTCCGAGGCGAGAGAGAGAGAGAGAGATCTTCCTTCCGTCTTTCTTCATTTTCATTCTTCTTCCTGAGACAACCTGGCCGCATCGTGAGACGGTCGACCGCACGCTCTCCACCTCACAAGCACTTCCTCTGTCTGCAATTTTACGTGGATGTTTGTGTTTGTGTTGTTTTTTTAAATAATTGTTGTCGGGTGATCGTGGCTGGTTGTTACCAGCGCAGCGCAGCGCACCAACACATCTCTCCCGAGTCCCAGTCTTACCGCCCCACTAAAAGGCAGGAAATACTTCACCTTCCTGATTCCCGACAGAAAGCCGAGTCATGGAAATGGTGCACTTCCAAGTTCTACTCACAGGATGATTTCCTAAATAACAGCTTTCAAGAAGGCCCAAACGAGTCAAGACTCGAGTCCTTGGTAGCTCAGTACACTTTGAGATTACCAAATCCACTGGAGAGTCGGCCAGATGCATCATGTCTGAGTCTTCACTCGACCAAGCAAGCTCTGTCGAAGAGGGTATCGCCCTCGAATTTAAATTTAATCTTTTCTAACTGCGGAAATTCATTAATACAGCACCGCTGCACGCAATGTACATCGGGCACATTGTCTCCCAAAGCCTTCATTTTTTTTCAACATGTATTTTACTAGGTCAGTTTACTAGCGGTAAAATGTTAACTTTTGGTTTTTCAGGCATCTTTACTATTAGTTAAGGGGAGGTTGGGGGCGGGTGCCACATGGCAGCCCTCAACCTCCCCACAAAGAAACGCGGGGGCAGGTGCCACACGTCCAGCACCTGCCCTGGCTGCGAAAATCACACCCGCCCCTTCGCACCGGGGCGAGTCTAGGCACAGAGCGCCTAGTCTATACTATTAGTTAACGAGAGGTGGGGGGCGGGTGCCACGTGGCAGCCCCCACCTACTCCACAAGAAAAAAAAGAGAACGCGGGGGCGGGGGCCACACGTCCAGCACCTGTCCCCGCTCGCAAAAATCGCGCCTACCCCGACGCGAAGCGCCGTGGCGAGTCTAGGTACGAGCGCCGGGGCGAGTCTAAGTGCGGAGCGCCTAGTATATAATGATAGGGACTCCATGTATGTACAACCTTCTACGTAGAAAGAGATTATATTCAAGGATAAAGGTGTACTATAAAGACCCTTCCAATAAAGGGGTATTTTTTGTGCTCAAACTACTAGAGGACTGGAAAATGCACTACCATGTTGACTCACTAGCTGTTTAGCAATAGCTCACTAAGAATATGTGGATGGCCACGCTGTTGACTCGACTCAATCTTTTCGTGTGGAGGGTGTTAATGTGTAAACTATCCACTAAAAGAAAGCTTGGCCATAAAAACCTCTCCCCATTATGTGTCATCTATAAGAAGTCTAAGGAAGATGTGCTCCATGCATTATGGGCTTGCCCAAAAACTAAGAGAGGTTGGGTGGAGGTCACTAAGATATTAAATGCCACTAGTCCGGCTTGTTTCTTTGGCTTGAAGCACGTGTTTCTTGGTGACCATGGGCACTTCAATAAGTAGAGGTGAAATATTAGAACGCAGTGAGGGCTTTTGTATTGCACACCATTGGGAATGCTGGCAATGCATTCTTGTTTAGCAGAACCAAAGTTGGCTATGGTGCCTACCTGCTCAAGCTATGAAGGAGTACATTGTTTTTTTAAAAGCATGGGAGGAAGTGTCCTTAAGGTTGTTGCCAAGATGCTTCTAAAAGTATTGTAAGCTTTTATACTCGTTAGGTAGTCGTTTCCTTGAGGAGCTGTAAATATTGCTTAATAATATAATACATACAATTCTCACATGTAAAAAATAATGGGGTATTTTTATATTGGCATCTCCTGAAATCACATAAAATATGTATATAAGGCATTTCTTTATAAGGCCTTGATTGCACATTATATGGGTACTTTTTAAAAATGATTATCTTCAGCCACTGGCACTAGTACACATAGTTGGAACATTAGAGACATCATCGACATTTCACTTCCATTGAGCTAATAGGCAACATTAATAAACCATTCATCTCTCTCTTCCTAAGTAATTATTATGTCATGTGTTCATACTATCTAAGCATAATTACATCCAATGTCGTTAACTAGAAAACAAACTTTTAATCTAAACAAGGATGATGTTTCGACTAATATGATGACACACTAGATATATTCGTCGTGTTTCCTATCATGCACAAATCAAACCTCAATTCATATGCAACCTCATTGCAATGTTGTAATAGCTAGAAAAACTGAATTGGTAATGGTAGTACCTACACCATGCTTTAAGAAAAGGAGCATATTATGCTACAATTTAGTTCATTATTATATCAATCATCTTTGCATGTCATATAAAACAACACCAATTACTTGTTTTAACTATGCAAATAACATCAAGAAATGTGTCTTCAACTTTTGCAAGGTATTGCTCAAAAATAACCTTGCTTACATTAGATTAAACATTATTCACCATGTAGCCATCAAAATCAATAATAGTTACATCTTCAAGTCTTATTGCAAACTTCTTTCAAGTTGTTTGTTTAATAATCTTCATATAATTTTCAAACCTCTAAGTCATTCCACCTACAATTTTTTAATCCCTTGTTATAATACATAGTCTCTTATTTTCACTTGCATGTGTAGACACCCCTTAATCCCTTTAAATATTTGATGTCTTGATTTTAACAATCATGTGCAGACTTTGATCTTTATTTAAATTTGATTAGCTAATCATTAGCTAGTACCACTACCCTCATTTAATGATGTTGCTATGCCTACTACAATCCCATCATTGTCTACTATCGACATGAGGAGGAGTTAAAGATAGAGATGGAGGAGTTAACAATGAGGGAGAAAGATGAGAGTGAGATATAATTGAAGGAGAGTGGAGTAGTATTCACAAAAGTTGCCCTTTAGTGTGTTTTCTCAAAGCTAGATTTCCAAAAATCAATTGAGATACAAGTTTTTTGGACATTTTAGTTATAGAACTACTCGATACCATATCACCCTCCCAAAAAGTCGCATTTAATCTCTTCCTCTTTTCCATTGGATGGGAAAAAAGTTTTTGTTGAATAGTACTAGTAATGGGGAGGGCTTGGCAAAGGCGACAACTTAGCTACAACAATTGCTTTATCCTCCAATATATAATACACCTCCTTGCTTTCAATAACACATACAACATTATTATTAGGATACAGAGAGAGAGAGAGAGAGAGAGAGAGAGAGAGAGAGAGAGAGAGAGAGAGAGAGAGAGAGAGAGAGAGAGAGAGAGAGAGAGAGAGAGAGAGAGAGAGGGGGGAGGGAGGGAGAGTAAGAGAGATAGAGAAGAAATCCATATTCGAAGAGCGAAAGAGATAGAGGAAGAGTTTGTAATATACCCACCTTGATACCTTAGATACTATGTAGTATTTAGTGATTAAATTAATCAAAGATTTTACATATTTTGTTATATATCAATAGTAACATTTAAGAGTATCATATTGCCTTTATTGATTTTTTAAAAAGATATTAGTAGGGATTGTTGCAAATCATAAACTAGATTGAATTTTGACATTTTTAAACTTTCTCAAAAATATACAATGAAATGACAAATTTGTAGAGATCATCATAAGATCTCTACGATTCAAACGGATTTGAATTGTGAGTTTTAAATCAAAAGTTATGGGCATTCTAAGTTCTATCCAATGTGTAGGGATTTTTATGGAGAGCTGCATCATACGAGTGAAAAATGGTTGCATTTTTGCTTTTTTGGATTCCTAAATATGTAAAAACATGGATACTTTCAAATCTAAGAAATAAAATACTCAAATTAGGTAGCTTTTGTATTAATCATCAATGATATAAGCTACAAATGCAAAAGCAACTCCCATACCAATATATAAAGGGGTAGAGGGTACCACATAGGGACACAACACTCTTGGAGGAGATACCATCTACTAGGGGGTGAGTGAAGGTAGAGGGAATGTCTCTCTATTAGCTTCCTCCCTCTAATTTCAACAATTGTACAAGAGCTCCATCGAAATCTATTGAGCTTCTTCTGTCTTCTCTACATGTACACAATGAAGGGAGACTTGAGCCCGAAGTGGAAGCATGCGAGGGAAGCAAGAGCTGTGGTGAGAGAGAGAGAGAGAGAGAGAGAGAGAGAGAGAGAGAGAGAGAGAGAGAGAGAGAGAGAGAGAGAGAGAGAGAGAGAGAAACGTGGGAACCCCAACAATCACAATGCGTGACCGGCCTTCCCTTTATTCAAATGTCATTGAAAGAATAAAGAAGAAAGTGATAGTGATGGATGCCCGCCACCTATAGTGTATAGGTGTGTGTGTATTGTTCGTGTTGTAATACACAAGAAGTTAGACACGAGCACCTTTACTCCCAACAACCTCCCACTTAAAGGTGAATGTGTCCCTAGTGAGGAGAGAACGAGAAAAAAGTGACAAAGTACAAATGTAAATAAGTATAACATGATGAGAAAAGACGTCATCTCATCCAATGCACATCAACTTTCTAAGAAAGGCAAAATGCTTCAGTGAGAGACTTTTTGTGAGCAGATCTGTAGAATTTTGGTCTGTTGAGATCTTGGCAAGGTCAACAGACTTGTCCTCAATGACCTCTTTGATAAAGTATCAACGCATCTCAATGTGTTTCGTCTTCTCACGGAAGACTGGATTCTTGGCTAACTGGATAACACTCATAAAATCCGAATGCAATGGAGGGACCACATTAGCAATATCAAGGTATCCCACTAGCAAATGGCCTAACCAAAGAGCCTGCTTGCAAGCCTCAATGGCTGCAACATACTTGACCTCGATAGTAGAGAGGCCCAATCATTTTTGCACCCTTGACATCCAAGAAACATCACCTCTAGCTAAGATGAAGACATAGCTAGAGGTGGATGTCTACATGTTCACATAATCAAAGTTAGTGTATCCCACAACCTCTATATCCTGGCCACCACCATAACATATGCACATAGCTGTTGTACCCTTCAAATACCTCATGATACCCTAGATGGTATCCCAATGTTGTCTACTAGGTGTAGCCATATATCGTTCCACAACTCCCACTACAAATGCTATGTCAAGACGAGTGGCTATCATTGCATACATCAAACTACCCACAGTGAATGCATAAGGGATCTTATCCATCTTGACCTTCTACTCATTAGATTGTGAAAAATAGGCCTAACTAACCTTCACATGAGAAGATAAAGAACAACCAATAGACTTACTATCCTGTATATGAAACTGCTCAATGACTTTTTAGATATACTCCTTCTATGACAGATAAAGGAGTTCCTTAGAACAATTGTGCATGATGTGCATCCCAAGAATGAACAAGGCATGTTTCATGTCCTTCATCTCAAAGCTCTACTTAACTTGAGTTTTCAAGGTATCTAACTCATCATGAGCTCTCCTAACAATAAGCATATCATCCACATGGAGTACCAAAATCATAAGGTTGCCATCATGAGCCTTCTTCATGCGTAAACATAGATCCATAGCACTATAGCTATATTCCTATGAATGCATAAAAGCATTAAACTTGTAGTACCATTCCCTAAGTGCCTGCTTTAGGCCATACAGGCTCTTTCTCAACTGGCACACTAAGTGTTCCCTCCTTTTTCCCCAAAGCCCTTAGGCTGCTACATATAGATTTCATCATGCAAGTCCCCATGTAAAAAAGTTGTCATTACATATATCTAATAAAGGTCAAGATCAAGGTGAGCAACCAATGTTAGTACCAAGTGTAAGGTTGTCATTTTGACCACAAGAGAAAGGACTTCATCGAAGTCAACACCATATTCCTGCTTGAAACCCTTAGCTACCAATCTAGCATTATACGTGAGCTTGGGGTGGACAAGGATACTTTTCAACTTGTATATCCATTTGCATGGAAATGCCTTCTTGCCACTAGGAAAAGGAACCAAATCCCATGTATGGTTACTTTGTAAGGAGTCAAACTCCAACTGCATAGCCCTATCCCATGAGTGATTATCATCTCTATGCATGGCCTCATCATAAGAGAAAGGCTATATATTACCATAACATAATCCATGGAGGGCATAAAGCACTCAAGGCGACTAACATCGAGCTCTACTAGAGTGTCTCAAAGCAAGTTGATTCTGCACAGCAGGTAGGACCTGCGCCACTGCAAAATTAGCTACTACTATTGGCTGCCTAGTTGGCTATAGACTCCTCCTAAAAGATCACCCTACATACCTCAATCACCTGCTCAAGCTCCTTATGCATCTTTTCCTCATGGAAAATGACATCATGGCTATAGATAACCTAACAAACTTGTGGATTCCATAGGTGATGACCCATCTCATCTACATCTCCATAACCAAGAAAGATGCATTTCATGGAGTTAGGATCCAACTTATTGCACTTATCTTTGGGAACATAACAGAATGCTTCACAAATAGCTCACAACCAAAGACGTGCAAATGAGCATAGGATGGAGGTTTTCCAGTCCATACCTCCTCTATAACCTGGTAATCAATAACGGTGCGGGAAACTATTAATCAAATATACGGTAGTAGTAACTGCCTCAACCCAAAAGTGCTAGGATAAGCCTACCTAGCTAAGTATGTTGCTGACTCTCTCTTGAATCATCCTATTCATGCATTCAATACTACCATTCTGGGGAGGGGTGTAGGGGGTGCTCAAATGATGCTTAATACCCTACTCATCATAAAACTACTCAAAAGATTTTGAGACATACTCAACCCCATTATCTAACCTTAGGCATTTCAACCTATACCTAGATTGCCTCTCAACAAGAGCAAGCCAACACTGAAAGGTAGACAAGACATCCTAACTATGCTTAATAGGGTAAGCCCAAACCTTATGTGAGTAATCATCAATGAATGATGTGACAAAGTACTTCACACCACCTAGTGAGTAACAATAGGGTAAGCCCAGACCTTATGTGAGTAATCATCAATGAATGATGTGACAAAGTACTTTGCACCACCTAGCAACTAAAGGGGCATGGGACCACATACATTCGATGCAAACTATGTTTTTCAAATAGGTTATAAGGCTTTTTCCGTATGCCATATGCACCACCACTTTTGTCCTACATTAATGGCACTAATTTAAAGAGCTTCAACGTGATAGTAGAGCATGCAAGCTCATCCATTTTATCCCAAACATCTATATTCGCACCTTTAGGCTTCACACATAGTGATGTTTGTGGTCTAATGCAAATACCCCCATTTCGCAATTACTTGTACTTAGTGACATTCAATGATGATTACTCTAGGCACGTGTAGGTATATGGTTTGAAAGATAAGTTTGAAGTGTTTTTGTACTTCAGACAGTTTGTTGGTATGGCTTAAAATTTGTTAAGACATAAATGGGCACTCTTCATTCTGTTTTTTTTTTTTTGGGGGGGGGGGGGGGATAAGTGCATTTCTAAAGAATTTAATGCAAACATTGTTGAACATGGAACAAAACACCAATTTATAGTCCCATATACACCACATCAAAATTGTATAGCTGAGTGAAATAGCCATGGTGAGTTGTCATAATGCATGATTAAAAGTCAAGCTTAGCCATGTAGTTTCTAGCTCGAGGCAATTTTGTGTGCAACTTTTGTACTTAATAGGTGTCCCACCAAGGGATTGCAATCTATCACTCTATAGGAGGCTTGGCATGATAAGAAGCTATATGTTTCTCATTTGCATGTTTTTGGTTACCTAGCTTATGCATTAACACTAATGCAACAATGCAAGAACTTGGATGACAATACTAAAGTGCATCTTTGTTGATTACAATATTGAAAGCAAAGGTTATAAGGTATATCGTATGCAAACTAAGCATATTCACTTAGCTGTGATGTTGTCTTTGTGGAAAATGTTGTTCAACATTTACTTTCTTGTACCAAAGAGATAGATCTATGCTCAAAATATAACTATGACACTTTATTTTCTCTTTTCAATGGTGTATGGTCATATTATGTAACACCAAATGACATAGTTTTTCAGTCCACCTAGGTTTCTCATGAATCTAAAAATCAGCCTATCTTTGCTACAGATGTGAATAATACTCTTCTTAATAAAAGAGTAAAGATTGAGAAATCCAAGACTATGCCAAAATACATCATGCAATCATTGCATCATAATAAATTGGATGCACCTTTGCCAAATCATACTCCTAATTCTCAGATTGCCTCATGCATCCATTTGGTATGTATTGGCTATTTCTAGCATGTGTGATGAGGATGATCATGTTGCTTTTCAAGAGGCCAAAAATTCAAAAAATTGGATGGCTACTATGCAATCTAAATATAATGTTACTATAGAAAATGATAATTGATTCTTATGTGACTTGCCTCAAAGCAAAAAGGCATTAGCACTAAGTGGGTTTAGAAGTCAGAGCATGGGTCAAATGGTGGTGTTGATCCTTATAAGCTTGAGTTGTGGCAAAGGGTTTATACTCAACAGAAGGGCATGGACTTTGATGAGACCTTTGTTGCCATATGATAACATTTTGTAGCATTTGTGCATTAGCAACTCATAATGCTTGGAATGTACATCAATTGGACATCAAAACTACGTTTTTGAAAGGCGATTTACATGAGAAAAAATTGTCTGTTGGAGTTCCCACATCTTGTGTCTCTTACTCTTGCTCTCTTGCTCCTTTCACCATAGCTTTTGCTTTTGTTCGCGGGCTTCCACTCAAGGCTCACTCCCTTCAACTAGTGTAGTATACAAAGAGCTAGTTCTTAATGGTGAGAGAGGAGGAGGTTTTCATCAATAAGAGTAGATAGAAGAAGTGCAGCCCTCAAGTAATTGGTAAATGGGAGGGAGAAGGCATTGAGAGAGAGAGAGAGAGAGAGAGAGAGAGAGAGAGAGAGGGGAAAGAAGGGGAAGAAGGAGGAGTAAGAGATGGTGGTGGAGGAGGAGAAGTTGTGGTGGTGGTGGAGGTGTTGATGCTATTGCAAGTGGAGATGGAGTTGGTAGTGGTGGTTGCAATTACAAATGGAAGAAGTTAAACTATGTGGAGCAAAATTGGGGGGATTGCTAAAAAAAACTTGCTCTAAAAACTCACTTCTTGCCCTCCTCCTTTTATCCCAAGGTAGAGTAGTACTACTAGATTTACATGCTTTTTTGGATTTTGACCGGGTTAGTTGTTATGATACTGGTGTATCCACAAGCAATCTTTTGCTTTATGCCTAGCAACTCATGCATATTATGGTTGAGCAATAAGCAACCCATCATGACATAAATTGTGAAGTTGAGTATAGAGTAGTGAGAGAGTAGTTTTCATAGTTAGAGTTAAGTATGTTTGGCTTAAATTCATTGGCTAATTTGGGCGTTAGGAAAGTCATATGCCACCACCATCTTTATTGACAATTAGAGCACATTGGCAATTGCATGGAGCCCAATGTTCCATGACGTGCTAAGCACATCGAGGTGCATATCATTATGTTAGGGAAAGACTCTCTATAGGAGGGATCAACTTGGCCTATTGCTAGCAAAGGATAACCTTGTAGATCTTTCACAAGGGCTTTGCCTTGCGAGAAGATCAAATATTTTTGTAAAGCTTTGGGTTCACTCCCCTTTGTGTATTGATTGCAATCCATTGGGCTTGGCACTTCCCTATACATGAGTGCTAGCTCTTGTTTGACCATCACTTTTGAGGGGGATTTATTACCATATTTTAGTAGTAATGTGTGTGAATACACCTCAGATTGTCGAGGCACTTTTTCTCTCTCTAGGATGCTCTTTTTCCCATGACCTTGTATATATGCCTATTTACTTCAATGCATACTTAGTTGTTAATCTCATATATTGATACCACTCAATACACTTTGTATTGTATGCTCTCAAGCTTCTTATTCTCCAAAGCGTGTGTATATTCCAACAACCCTAAAACCAACACTCTTTAGAAGACATACCTTCATCTATACTATTACTTAAGGAGAGGTGGGGGGTGGGTGCCACGTGGCAGCCCCCCACCTTCCCCACAAAAAAGAAAGAGAATGCGGGGGCGAGTGCCACGCGTCCAGCACCCCCCCCTCCCCCCCCAAAAATCGCGCCCGCCCGACACGAAGCGCCAAGGCGAGTCTAGGTGCGGAGCGCCTAGTACCTTATTGTGTTGAGCATATTGTAGAGACCTTGACAGCAAAGCTTCCCTAGTGCTTGGAACACCTTCCGTAGGTATTCGATTTGGCCCTATCATCTTCACCGTTCTCATCTTGTAAGTTGTGATAACGAATTGCAACTCCTCGTTAGAGAACGGTCTTTCAAAGTGAGCAAGGTTTCCGCCTCGCTGATCCTCGGTTTCTCTCTCTCTCAAAAGGCTTCGGGCAATCTCTCATAGCTGGGCGGCTTCTATGGACGAGTGCCCACGATGGAGGAGAGATGACTGGCAAAAACTCCTCCAACTTTGGCCTTCTTAGCTGCACACTTGTGCCCCTGCAAACGGCTTCTTCCTGGCTATATCAGCCAACACTTTATTGTGACAGATCTTGCTGGTTTTTCATGTCTCATGGCTCGGAAAGGTAAGCTTCCGGCAGGCTACGATGAGGATGATTACGGCGACGATGATTACTACGACGATGAAGAGTACTACGACGACGACGATTATGGTGGTCCATCTTCCCGCGATGATCATCCCCTGTATGCAGAACGAGGTACGTCTCTTGTATATTGCACTCATTTGGAGGGACTCCTTTGCCACCGTCTCATTTTGTCCAACTCGTCTTTCGCTGTGAGGCTATTTTCTCGCACTTTAGCGTGGTGGATGCGAAATCGATTCTAGCACTTTCGAGCTCATTTTGATATTTTCGTTTTTTTGGAGTTTTCAATAGCCATTGGTCCGCACGATATCGATTCTGTGTTCATGCACGTCTTAGGCTCCTTACAGACAACTGGAATGATAGAGCCGTCTCCTTTCTCAGTCTGTCGTGTTTTTTTCTGACCAGTGCAATCCGATGCAATGCCACAGTCCGGGCAACAGCATGTCCTAACCATTGCTCAGAGCAATTCTAAGCTGTGGACATGTTCTGTTTGCTTACTTGACAATGCCCAGCACTTAAAATCATGTGACATTTGCGGAGTGATCAGACATAGTCGTGCTCCTCCCCTCTCAGATACAGGTAACATAATACAACTCAGGTCCTATGACACAGTTGTAAAACTTGTGGCGTAGTGCTTGAATCTGTGTGTAATGTATATAAACTTCATGTGTCCCTGCAGCCAAAATGGCATGCAACTTGGCAGCTGCCTCATCTTTGGCAAAATCTCTATTTACTCCATTGCCTCGAGGGAAGTTGAAAACTGGTAGCATCCTCCAGCAAGTGAAAGACAGATTGATGGCGCGTTTGAGTTCAAACTTAAGTATTAAAGCAGAGTCAATATCGTCAGCAGCCTTGAGTCAGAGACACACAAATGTGGGGATAGGTTTGCATCCAATCATAAAGAACTATATTTTTGGCTTAGTGTTCTCCGAATAATTAAACAGTATTTTGGAATCCAATTTCTCTTGTATGGGTTGTTAGTTTTTCCTCTAGATGAATGCTCTTTAGTCAGAGCTCAGTCAATATGGCCATGAAGCTTTTTGTAGGTGCTGAATTGTCTAGTGGGCATATATACAGTGCCATTCAAGTTTGACACCCCTTCACCTGACGACTTGGTTCTGGTGGGAAAACAAACTGGCATCAAAAGTTCTGCTGGTAAGGTCTTTTGAGTTTTGCTTGTTGGCGAAGATTGACCTGCATCAATATGTAGAACATTTTAAGGAGCTGCATGAACTCATGCTGCTCATGTTGAGGCTCTTTCCTTTTGCTTTTGTTTTTTAAATTTTCTTGGTAAGCAATAACATTGACCAGTTTAGTACAAATTAGACAACATTGGTAGATGGCACAAGCATATCTCAGTCACTTCTACTTCATTTTTTTGACCCCTTCTGATTGTGTGTACTGATCATAGATGAAAGAGGTGTTGCTGCCATACTGTTCCTTACACTTTACTTATTCAACTGACTTCTGGAAATCTACTGAAGCTGGAAATAGTAGGAAGTGGTAGTTGGTGGTTCAGCATCTTGTGCTTCTATTTCCTTATACATGTAGGTAATGAGAACAGAATTATTGATGGTGACAATTTGTGCATCCAGTGGCCAATCACATCTTTTTCTAACTAGTATGCCAATTGTGATCAAAGGAGGCCTTCTTAATTTGAGGGTTCACTGGAGACTATATGACCTTTGGGGATTATGTGGGAATTGACTAGATTCTTTTTGGTTTTAGAAATTGGTTGGGTACTTGTAATACTAAACTGCTATTAGTAGCCCCAATTCAGTAATGAAAGAATGTGGAACGGGAAGGAAATACAAAAACTAAAGAATGTAGAACTGAAATAGATAGAGAAACTTGTATTACTTTGCGGCATATCCATGACATGCTTTTGCTCACATGGGCATTTGGAGAAAGGTAAGAAAAGTATAGAACTTCTACAAATGGTACTGATGCTGAAATGTATTGTGTGGAGTGCATATGGCAATCTGATCAACAATACTAACTAGTGCGAGTCTCAAGAACTGAAGCACTCTGATTGGACGATTGCTGTTTGTGGGATAGTTGCAGCCTGGATCTGCATTTCTTGTGACAGAAGCCTTCATACCAGATTATGTCTGCTTGTGCAGCTGAAACAGACCTTTGATAAATAAAGAGCAGTAGAACTGAACTGTCATACAAATTCAACACTTAGAACCAGATTAGAAAACATAATACAAGTGGAACTAGATTGTTCCTGCACAACATTACAATACAGCGAGAGCTTAACACCCGTCACGTCGCAAGCTCCCCCCCTCCTCCGTCTCATTGCCCCCGCCCCCCAGATCGATCGTGCCCCCCTGCTCCGTCTGATCGCGCCCGCCCCCAGATCGTTTGCGCCATTGTCAGTGGCCGTTTCTTCACCTTGTCCCCCCCCCCCCCCCCCCCCCCCAACACACACACACACACACACACACACACCCACCCCACACACACACGGCCAAAAACAACAGCTTCCCCTCCCCCTCGCCATTGCTCCCCCAACCCTCCAGTTGCTCCCTCTATCTGCAGCAACTTCCCCCCCTCAGGTAGCACTGCGATGTGATTGGTAGTTCTCTCAGAAGGGATGCGCAATGGAAACCTCTGGTTAGACGCCGGCGCACTCAGCGAGTGCCCCCCAGTCAAACACCTTGCACATTGTCCTCTCTAACGAGCAGCTCTTAGCCGTTCGAGCTAAGGAGCTGGAGCTAAAGTAAACAACGATTTATGGTCAGGTAGTAGGACGTTCCCTAGCCAGGGCCCAACTTCGGGACTGGCTCCACTCCATGTTGCGCATCGGCACAACGCAGATCGTGGAGGTGGTCCTAATGGGCCAAGGGATGTTCATGGTCTGGCTCAATTTAGCATACGCAGCTCGTGAGTTACTTGCCAGTTCACCATATGCAACCACAAAGGGGGTCATATACGTGGTCCCTTGGTATAGTGGCTTTACTGTGGAGGCATTTGCACTCCACAACAGGTTTCTTCAGCACCTGGTCACCCTTCTCTTCCTTGGCCTGGTGATAGAGTATTGCTAGCTGGTGGAAGACTTTGGAAGGCTCTTCGGCACTATCCTTCCCGTGTCTTTCGTGGATGCAGTGACAGTAGCAGGAGTCCCAAAGATATGGGTGGCAGTGAAAGAGGTCAAGAATATCCCATAGTTCCTAGAGATTGAGGCGGATGGGCACTCCTTTAGGCAGCAGGTCATTGTGATGGGGCAGCCAGGGCAATGCCTACGTTGCCATGACTTTTGGCATCAGGCAAGAGTGTACGTGCTTCGGTGCGAGGGCGGCCGCGCCTACAGGCCCACGGACGACACGAGTACAGAGACGATAGAGAGGGAGACGGCAAGGGGGACCGCAGGGAACTCCTCAGACACAGCCATGGCAGGGTGATGGAGAGAGAGGTCGGCCCCCCCCCCCCCCCGCCCCCCGCTCCGCCGCGCTCGACAAGTCCACATATCTCCACATGCAACCCCCACAGAGGCGTTTCAAGCCGCATCACCTAAGGGCCCATAGCCCCCACCCCCTCCCCCCCGACCCTAGCATACACCCCTCCCCTAGAGACACGGCACCGCCCCCCCTGCCCTCCCTCCCCTGATATACACCCAGTTCGGGCGACCCCTCCCCCTCCCATCCCCGTCTCCCCCCACAGGAGAGGAGCCCCAAACGTCGACATCTTCCACCCATCAGATCCCCAATCCCTCCTACCCCCCTCACACAACCACCAGCTCATCTGTCCATGCCACACACCACACTTACCCGAGACAGGCGCAGCTGCTACTGTAGGACTTTTTTCGTAGTGGGCTGAGGTCTTATTTGAGAGTTGCGGAGCGCGGAGTCTTCCCACTACCCCTAGAGGTGGGACTCTTCATGGTATGCAAGGCTAGGTGCGGCAAGTTCCATCTACTAGCACCACTGGATGGACCAAATCACGCCTTCTTTTGTCAGACTTCTCACACAGGAGGATGGATGACGACTCATGTAGAGGAGGAGGTGAAGAGCCAGGTGGCTGACCACATCTCTCAGTGGATGGGAGAAGGGGGCTTGACACTCTTCTCCCAGCAGTGGCCAGGCTGCATGATGGAGATCAATTGGTGGGTAGGGGCTGAGGTTCCTCATCTGAGCATTATCTTTCGAGCCCCCCCCGCAGTGGAGAGCGCCAACAAATGTGATTGAGTGGCCCTTGGCACATGCGCCCTTTTTCTACCAGTGTATGGAGTCTCGCTTCTCAGCTTGGTTGATTGATGCCTTGGTGGTACCACCAGGCGCATCCATCACCCCCATGGTACGTTTGAGGACTACCATTGGGGAATGAAGTTCACCATCTAGGCCGGTAGCAAAGCGCATCCGCATGGCTCATAGCTCTTCTTCTTCGTCTGCAACGCCCACGCCGAATAGATGTCTGTTCGGTCAGTCACAGATCTCCCCATGAGTTTACACCTTGTATCTTGAAACGTGAATAGCCTCCACTATAGTGCGGCACGCGGCTCCAGGAAGTTGATTGTTCGGCAAGAGCTGCAATCTACCCTTGCCAATCGGATCGACATCTTCTACAGGAGCACAAGCTCACCCCTACCCAGGTTCAGAGGGTAGGGAAGGTTCTCTCGGGAAGCTTGCACACCTATTGGGAGCACGCCATCTGTGCCCACAGCAGGAGCGAAGGCGTATGCACCTCTATTGGCTCGAGTCTCACCGCCTGTGTACGAGACCACGGGACGATAGTGGCAGGGAGGGTTCTATGGATCAGACTGGATATTGGGGACTCATGCCTTGGAGTCCTCAATGTCTATGCCCCTACTGAGGTTAGGGCACGTAGTAGGTTCTAGGTGGAGATTGTGGATGGACTTCCAGAGGTGGACTCTTGGATTATTGGAGGAGACTTCAACAACCTGGAAGCTTTAGAGGACCAGCAGGGCAGAGGCAGAAACTGCCAAGGCATGATTGGGGATGAGTAGGACTCAGGAGGCATGGGAGGTCTTCTTACTGGCAGTAGGAGCATGTGACACCTGGAGAGATCCTGCCTTCCACAGGAGGGAGAGGCTATTGGATTTCTCTTGGGGATACATGCGGCTAGGTGGTGTCTCGTTGAAGCGGTTGGATAGGTTTTATGTGGGAGAGTGGGGATGCTCTTGCGGAGGTCAGATTGGGCAATTGGCGGGCACCACGTTGTCCGCGATCATTGTTCGGTGCTCCTGACACTTGATCCTCTAGCATCTGCCCTTGACGCACGATCTTGTCGGATCCCGGACTCGATCTATAGAAGGGAGGAGGTGATGAGACAGATTGAGCAGATTTTGACCAGGGAATGGGGCAAGAGGGACCGGATCATAGAGGAGGTTGCAGAAGTCCTAGCCCAGTCGAGTAGCATTTGCCAAGAGGCAGCCATAGAGGCCAGGCAGCAAAGCTAGGAGGAGGAGAGAGCACTTCGGCAGGACCTTCCAGCCACGCAGAGTATTATAGGAGGCACTAGGGGATTCCACCCTTCAGGCGCAGGAGGTGTGCGCGAGAGCTGCCATTGCTGGCCTTGAGGATAGGTGCTCAGAGTTTTTCTTCTGCGCCTCAGCAACTTTCTGGGCATGGAAAGGGGACACGATGTGCAAGGAGTTTTTCTAGGTGCACTAGCCTTGCACCTCAGGAGTGCAGATACGCAGCCTTTGAGATCAGTATGGGAGGACTCGTTCTAGCCCAGACGAGGTGATGGAGATTGCCACTGACTACCACAGGGGCTTGTTCCAGCAGGAGACAGCTTCAGCCAGGGGACATCGATGTAGACATCAGGTTTGGGATCACATCCCGTCCCTCGTCATAGAGGAGATGGGACGCTCCCTCCTAGCCCCCTTCACAGAGAAGGAACTTGAGGAGGCCTTCCATACATAGGATGGGCAGAAATGCCCGGGAGAGGATGGCCTCTCTAAGGCCTTCTTCACTACCTTCTGGGAGGTGGTGAGACTTGTCTCCCCAAAGGGGGAGACAGGTTGGAGCTTTCCCAGTGGAGACTGACTATATTATTGTCAGTGGCTTACAAGGTACTGGCAAAGATGATTGGTAGGCGATTACGCCCTGTGCTTCCAGGCATTATCCATGACACACAGACAAGCTTTGTCCAGGATAGGAGCATCCTCGACAATGTATTCACATTCTTTGACAGAGTGTGCCCAGCACAGCAGGCAGAGTCTGGCCGAACTACTCTTGGATTTCGAGAAAGCTTATGACAGGGTGGTCTGGGATTTCCTAGAGGGCACCATGGTCAGGTTGGGTTTTCTCTAGGCTTGGATTCGTGGGGTCTCCGCACTTTACAGATCGGCCACTAGCAGGGTTCTCATAGGTAGTAAATTCTTTGCAAGTAGAGGTTTTGGCTACATCCAAGCTGCTTGATTGGCCTAACAAGCAATTGCAAAGGGTTAGATTTAATAGGATGGTGAGATTGGGCTTGAAGACTCTCTAGGATGTTGTTATTCTTGGTTGGTCAAGGGTTTATTCTTTCTGCTGTATTACTTTCGAATTCCAAGAGACTATAGGTTGATCCAGTCGAGCTTGGAGGATTGGCTTCAAAGGTACTCTCCCTTGCCTTTTAGGCCAAAAGAGGAGGACAAGATAGCTTCCTTATTGATTGATTTGTGGTGCAAAGTACTTCATCAAGATTGATTTTATGTTGGAATCCCATGAGATACAAATAGCTCTTAAGGATGTCCTAAAAATTGAGTTTCGCACACAAGGACACTATCAATTCTTGGCCCTACCTTTTGGATTGACAAATACTCTTGTGACTCTCCATCAAACGATGAACGATTTGTTACATCTATATCCAAAAAGTGGATAGTTGTCTTTTGTGATGACATATTGATTTCTAGTAAGTCATTAAAGAAACATGCAAATCACTCATGTGTCATCTTACATTTCTTAAGATAGGAGAAGTTATTTGCAAAAACTATATAACTACAATTTATTTTGCATGAAGATTTTGTACCTTGGATATGCCATCTCGATTGATGGCATTTTAATTAACTTCGAGAACATACAAGCAAGGCTTGATTGCCTATTCTAAAGACCACCAAGCAAGTGGAATCTTTTTTAAGTTTTACTAAATTCTTTTGAAAGTTCATTAAGAACTATGCTAAGATTATTGAACCCTTGACCCATTTGCTCAAGGGTACATAAGTCCACCTATTGTTTGGACTTGTGAGTGCATATTGCAAATCATCAATCCGAATAAACCTTATGAAATTCATACACACACTAATGATTATGCTGTAGGTGTAGCCTTATAATAAATAGTTGACCTATTGCGTTTTGAGAGTTGTGAGCTCACCCAGTGTCAAGACCATTACACCACTCAAGAGAAAGAGTTGTTGGCTTTTTCTGTTTGAGAAAGCGACAATGGGACCACCTTTTTAGGGATACTATCCCATGGTTTGGTAAAGAAGCACCTGCAATATTGGGCAATTCTTCATCAATGCTTGAGTAAATTATGGGGATTTGACTAGTTCTACTGATGTAAATTTTTTCGTCGAGTCCATTTTGATGAGATTAACTATAGAGGTCACACTTTAAGAGGTTCACCTTTATGGAAGATGTTAGGCAATTGGAATCCTATCAGCAAAATATTGCTTGGATATCATTGTTGTATATAGTGGATGCATATTCCAAGTGTAGCGATTGTTGGAAGCTTGAACTTAGTCTCTCTCTCACCCCTCTCTCTCTTTGTCATGAGGATATGTATTTTTGAAACCTCACTTAGCATGTGGATTAATTTTTAATCACATGGTTAAGTAAACGTTGCACATGTGAGGTGTAACTGGGGTTAGAGTAAATTTATAAGCTCGGGACTCCAGGAAATCATGGGATGTCAAAGGCAAAAGTTGTTGTAAGTTATGTTGCACAGGTACTTGGTGGTATCTGGTGCCAATTGTTGGCCTAGGTCATCCATTTGTTGGCGGTAAGTGTTAGTTGGTGACACTAGAAAAGTGGCGTTTAATGGTACCTAACGCCAATCTGATGGTCAAAGATGGCGCAGAGACACTCGGAAATGGAAGTTGCCTAGCTAATTTAATTATTGGTCAGTCATTATTTTCAGGGCACCAAAATAATTATTAGATTAATTTTCAGTATTTTAAAACTGAAAATTAATATTTAATTATGGAAAATGCTGAAAAAACCGTTTGGGAAGGCTGCCACTTGTAAAAAATGCCCATTCAAGACTGAAAAACGTCTTTAGAGACTGGAGAGAGGCATTTCTATAAATTCAGCCTGCAAGAGAGAGGGAGAGGGGGTTGTTGGTTTGATTTGCAGCCATTGGAGGACCTTCTGAGGCAGCCAGGGGCAAAAGAAGACCAATCAACAGCAAGAGGCAGCATCTACTAGCTGTTGAGGTAGGGCAGCAGCAGTGAATGACTGATTTTCTTCAGTTCTTTGCATCTACATGCTGTTTGGCAGGGCAGCAGCTGCACTTGACTGATTTTCAGTCATTCTTCATGACAAAACTCTGAATTTTCTCTCTCTACAGCTTTCCCTCTCATCTCCTAGCCATTTCACAGCCTTGCTCTGAAGATCTCAACATTTGGACCCTTGGAGGCTGAGAAATTGCAAATTTCTCTATTGTAAATCCTAATTTACAGCAAAAATTAGTGTTTAGCAGCAGCCTTGGAAAGCGTGCCAGAAATTGGAAGCTCCAAGACTTGGATTCAACAAGGTTGAAGGTGAAATTTAGCTGAATTCAGGTTTGAGGACTAGCCAATCATTGAATTTGGGGCATTTCCATCGTCTATGAAGTGGGTGAAGGCCAATTGAGTGCCCGAATCAAGGGGCAAAATAGATTGAAAACTTGCGGGTCACTTTGGACAGCAAGGGGAGTTGAAATTGTCAAAAGATGACGTACCAGTGAGACAGTAGGGTTTGCGGGGAGGAACACGGAGTGAACTCGGCAAACATGGAGAAGAGAAGAGAAGAGAGAAGAAACTTTGATGAATGGAATGATGAAGTTCCGAATCATGGAGTGAATGTGATACAAGGGACCAAGGGTGCTGTAGCACAAAGAAGATAATGAAGACATCTACGAACCACGAACCGCAATGTCCTCCTGAAGGGGTGTGAGGGCAATGGAGAGGTTGGAGAGAAGAGGTGATGGACTGAATGAATCAGCTGTAGTGAATGAATGAGAGAGTGGCCTATAAATAGGCACAGTCAGTCTAGGATGGCGCCCCTTTTGGGGGCTGCAAACCCTAAACGCAAAACGCAAACCGCGGGTGAAGGGTTTCTCAACACCCCCTCTCAGGCCCAAAAAGGGGAACAAGAGAAGAGTGAGGTGGAGATGCAGCACTACATGCTGAAGAATGCTCATGCAGCAAGTGCCACTTGGACAGTGTCCCTTGTGGGGAAATTGTTCACTTGCCCAAGCGCCCTGGTATAAAGATGATGGAAAAACATAATGCATAGGAAGAATGTCGGACTTTGTGTGGTGCCGAGAACCATAAGGATATGCCTGTACTCGATCTCAGGAGGTGGCTCCAAGCTAACCAAGTGACCGAGGCAAGAAGAGAAGAGGAGGAAGAAGATGTAGAGGATCCCTAAGATCCAAGATTTCCACCGGAAAGGGAACTTGCAGTAAAGAACAATAGACAGAGTGAACTGGAGAACCCGAAACTTAACCTCGGGAGAGAAGCCACTAGGTCCGTGCATCCATGCTGAAAGGGATACAAAGGCCTCGCCACCAAGTCATAGCTGAACCTCCGAGATCACGATCTAGGTGGTACTTGAAGATCATGGGTATCAGTAGAAGAGATGACAGGTCGAAGACAGCCACCCCAAGAAAGTAGAGGATGGGTGAAGAACTTCATGTGGAGTAGGTTTCCCCTCTGAGGTGAGAGGTGGAGGGGCCCTCGTTGAAGTCAAAGAAGAAGTAGATGCCCCCTTTGAGGGCAAAGAAATAACATTCCCCTTTGAATCCCCCTCTGAAGTAGAGAGGGAATTCAAAAACTCATGGATCACGGACTCTGAAATGTCTGATGATGAAGGAAGTGCCGCCAGTCGGGCCAAAGAAGGTATCTGGGGTGCCGAAGAGCTTCCATAATTAGCCTCTTGAACCTGAGTAGTCGAGTGTGGGGAAGCGTGGGGCTCAGAATGAGCAAGAGGTGGGCAACAATCGCTGTCTCTCAGTGGAGCGAACTGGATAGCTGAAGAAGAGGAAGGAGTCGAGCAACCATTGTCTCTTGAAGGAGTAGACTGATGAGGAGACGGTATCAAACAATCATTGTCTCTCGATGGAGCGGAGTGCAGATCCGTAGGGCGTGGAAGCCATTGTACCTAAAAATAAGTGGGAGAAGACTGCTGTTGGCATTGCGACGATCTCCAGGAGGTCTTAGTGCCAATCGATCCTCCGTGTGCTTGAAAGGACTTAGTGTGCATCGGATGCGTCTTATTGCCTTGAGTATAGTACTTTGATAGCCGATGCAAAACAATCTTTGTGGCCCAGAAAGGAGAGGTGGCACAAGGAGTGCCTGGTGGAAGACGCATGTACTCCGGAGGGGTGGGGAGCAAAGGTCGAAGTCGGCAAGCATCGGTGGTGTGTCCGATGATGCCACAGTAGGAGCACCCAATAGTCTGGTCATCTATTGGTAAAGAAGCCATAGATACCAGTGTGCCTTGCTGAAGAAGGAAGAGGTCAGCCACCATGAACCATGAACCGCAATGTCCGCCTCAAGGGGTGTGAGGGTAGTGTGAAGCACAAACCGCAATGTCCGCCTCAAGGGGTGGGAGGGTAGTGGAAGGGCTGGAAGTGAGCTGCTAGTGGGAGGAGGATGTGACCAGCAGTAAGAGGTTGCAACCAGTAGAAAAACGAAGGTGAGGAGAGAGAAAGACTAAAAACGCAGGCAGCAGGTGAGAGAAAGATTGAAAACGTAGGCAGGACAGCTTTCAAGAGAGAGGAAGACTGAAAATGTGGGTAGGACAACCTGTAGGAGAGAGAAAGACTAAAAACTCAAGCAAGACAGTCTGTAGGAGAGAGATACTAAAAACGTAGGCAACAGGAGAGAGAGACTAAAAACGCAGGTAGGACAGCTTGTAGGAGAGAGAAAGACTAAAAACGCACGCAACAGGATTGTGATGATGTGGAAGGCTGTACGACAGCAGGTCTGCACAGGAAAAGCAGTTGTTTGGCTAGAATTAGCTCCAAACTACGTGAAGAGGGCTGGAAATCAGGCGCCAACTGATGGAGACAGCAATGGACAGCTTCGGCTGAGATGTCCTCCGCCAACAGGGTGTGGGCAGCAAGCTGAAACACCTGAAATCTGCAAAAACGAGATTTTGATGTAGCGGAAGAAGAAGAGAAGTGGATCCGAACCCGCCACCGGTCTTTGCCTTCATTGGAGTGGAGGATCTTTGCCACTGTTTGAGCAGATCCAACTCTGATACCATGTCAAAAGATGATGTACCAGCGAGACAGTAGGGTTTGCGGGGAGGAACACAGAGTGAACTCGGCAAACATGGAGAAGAGAAGAGAAGAGAGAAGAAACTCTGATGAATGAAATGATGAAGTTCCGAATCATGGAGTGAATGTGATACAAGGGACCAAGGGTGCCGTAGCACAAGGAAGATGATGAAGACAGCCATGAACCACAAACCGCATTGTCCTCTTGAAGGGGTGTGAGGGTAGTGGAGAGGCTGGAGAGAAGAGGTGATGGACTGAATGAATCAGCCGTAGTGAATGAATGAGAGAGTGGCCTATAAATAGGCACATTCGGTCTAGGATGGCGCCCCTTTTGGGGGCTGCAAACCCTAAACGCAAAACGCAAAAACACAAAGTGTGGGTGAAGGGTTTCTTAGCAAAAATACTGAAACGGAATGGGAGAATCCCATTGTAAATCAACTTTTTCTTCAATGAAGCTAAAGAAATACCGGAAGGGGCGCCAATTTTGGGGCCAATCGGGTGTGCATTGTCCAAGATCAGTAGGTAAATTTGTATTTTCAGATTTGTATTTATTGTTTGCTGCTGTAATTAAGTTGTAATCAGGGACTTTCCACCCATTCACGGAAGGAAGGCTGGTTACACACACACACACACACACTCTCTCTCTCTCTCTCTCTCTCTCTCTCTCTCAAAACCCAAAAAGGACTTGAAAGAGAACTAAAAGCAAGTGAACGGCACAAGATAGGTACAATTTGCCCCCATGCATTGAGAGGTCTCTCCTCAATGTATACATTTTATGAATTGTAAAGCTTGTGCCAAAAAATAGCCCTTATGGAAATAGATCATACTTTTGTGTTACATTGAGATAAAGTATGGACTCATAGACCTTCAATAATATGTCAAAATAATACAATGATTCTTTGATAAGAAATCAGTTGAATGCTTAACTTTGCTTGGTAATCAAGGTCGCCATCCCTCTACACATCAATTGAATCTATAATCAATCAAGGTTAGCATGAGAATCAGTACTAATTAGTAACATAAGTCCTTTGTTATGCACTAAAATGAGTCACAATGAATAGATATCAGCTAGCTAGAAAATAACTTTGTAGACCAAGAATACTCCATGTGCACCCTAGCTACAAAGGAGTACAGGTAAAATTCCTATAACACGTAGGCACTAACGTTGGCCAATGTGTTTATTATGAAATCACCTGTTAGTGGAGTCAATTATGTACACTTAGTGAGTCTCGTGTCTAGAAAGGACATGTATATCTCCATCAACTCTCCATATCAAAGAAGAACCATCTAAGGCTATCATCCCTTTGGGAGTCGACTACAGAGAGCCCTCTCACCTACCCATAGCCATTTCATGAGTGTTTGGTTTGGGTGTGCCTTGGGAAAGCACATATAGGGGAACCATAAAAGGTCATCATCCCTCTAGCGTGCTCAAAGGAGAACCATTTAAGGACACCATCCTTGCCACAGAGGTCATATGGAAATAGGAAGCTGCCCTAGTCTCCCACATAACTAGTCAAGAGGTTGCCTCTTAAACACATACATGCATTCTCAAGAAAATGTCCACCTAGTATCCAATTGGCACATGAGACCACAAAAGCCATAGTCATGACATTAGACTCTTTTCCCAGCAAAATAGCCAAATGGGATCACCCTTCTAGGGCTGTCAGCATAGTGGCCAAAGTTATGATTTATGTTACAAGGGCTGGCATCCCATACCACCAACCCACACCATCCTAATGTACATATGTGACAGCCATTGGTGGGCCTACTTAATGTGGCATAAATTAGCTACATAGTTCTTTATATAGCCCTCCTTAGCTGCCCTAGCCTAAAGGTCTGTTCACATCTAGTCATTAAGCAACTGAAGGTTGTGAACAATGTTGCAGATGCCCATTCTCTATGTCCAAGGATGTAACATCCTCCTCTTTACAAATGATTGCTGTTCTCAAGAACGAAGTGAGGGATATGACGCTTAGAGTGAGCATTTGGACCGTCGTGTTAGCTCTGCCTCAAGGTGGTGTTTGCACTTGACTATATGCTTGGGATAAATTGTCTGATGGAACCATTTTGTCCTGTAATTGCTTTAGCCTTGGCACTGTTTGTCACTTTTAGAAGTTGAATTGGTTTGCATGCTTTAGCTTTTTCTGTTCTTTGTCTTTTATAAGTTAATAAGGTCTGTTTTGGAATTCCCCTTTTATGTGCAGTTGGAACAGTCAATTAGAGAATTGTGTCAATGATCAAATTTCTGTTTATACCTGCAGGCAAAGCATTTCCAATAAAAAGTACCTCATTGTCTTTCACAAAAAATACAGCGGCAAAAGAGGAAGCAGGTTTGCCCTTAATGGCAAAGTCTGCTAGGCAACCTACTCAGGGCCAAGGGTTAAAATCAAAAGATTCAAAAAAAGAGACTACTTCAAACATGCAGAAAACTGAAGCATTTATTTCTGAAAGATTAAAAGCTACCAATCTCAGTCCACATGATAATCTTCAAGGAACTGTGGTTAAATGTGGTGCACATCGTTTGGATGCATATGAACCAGAAAGCTGGATATTTGAAGGGTTAGAGCATGAAAACAAACAACTTCTCCATCTTGCAATTGTAAGAACCAAGGCAATACTATGTTGAGTTAATTCAAGCAGGTAAATGATCTGACTAGATCAGTTAAGGATTGAGGTCTCACGTCAGTTTTTTGCAGGTGGGGCATGTGGATGCTGGGAAATCTACACTGATGGGAAGAGCTCTTCATGTCCTTGGCAAGGTTTCTCAGAAAGATATTCACAAATATGAAAAAGAAGCCAAGCAAATGGTATCAAATGGTCCAAATATTAGCTAGGTGACTTTATTTTTGGCCATCTGTATCATGTTTATTTAGTTTTTACATGGATCAGGGAAAGGGATCCTTCTCGTATGCATGGGTCCTTGATGAAAGTTTGGAAGAAAGGGCGAGAGGAGTGACGATGACTGTTGCTGTAGCCACTTTTGAGACTCCAAAGTTTCGAGTAATTTTGCTGGACTCACCAGGCCACAAGGATTTTGTTCCAAATATGATATCTGGTGCTTCCCAAGCAGATGCAGCTATTCTAGTGGTAGATGCTTCTATTGGTGCATTTGAAGCTGGCATGGAAGGGGAGGGCCAAGGTGCAGGCCAGACCAGAGAGCACACACAACTTATCCGTAGTTTTGGAATTGAGCAGATAATTGTAGTGGTTAACAAAATGGATGCTGTTGACTACTCCCAAGCTAGGTTCAATGCTATTAAAGCCACACTTCGTCCTTTTCTAAGGCACTGTGGCTTCAAGGATTTAGGCATTAAATGGGTTCCTTTGAGTGCTATGGAGAATCAAAATTTGGTCTCACAGCCATCTAATGGCAAGCTAAAGACATGGTTGGTATATCAACATATCTAAGATCTAACTTGTCATATTCTGGCTAACTGTGATTTGTTAGTTTCTTTAGGCCTATTGTATGTAGCTGGTTTTATTTCATCATTCACTTTGATGTGATGTGGTTAGGTGCTCAGGACCTACCCTTTTAGAAGCAATTGATACATTTGAACCTTCTGCAAGGGATGTTGCAAAACCATTTCGAATGCCTATTGCTGAGACAATGAAGTCTCGTACTTTGGGTCAAGCTGCTGTAAGCGGAAAAGTTGTGGGTGGAGCAATCAAACTAGGCTCAAAGGTATGGTTAATTTAGTGGTCAGATTTTAGCAGAGCTTTGTGAAAGCTAATAGGTAAAACTTGTCCTTTAGGTTCTTGTGATGCCTGCTGGAAATGTAGCAACTGTAAAAGTAATTGAACAAGATGGAAAACCGTGCTCTATTGCAAGAGCTGGGGACAATGTTGAAATTGGATTGCAAGGAGTGGAGCCCTCAAGTCTACTTCAAGGTGGAGTTTTATGCCACCCAGACTACAGTGTGCCGGTAGCGTCTCACCTGGAACTTAAGGTGCTGGTGCTTGAACACTCGGGTCCTCTTCTTCGTGGATCACAGGTTTCTCTCTCTTCATTTATTTAAAACAAAGTTTTTGGTTAAAACATGTAGTGGCATATCAAGTGTTCTGCTATTACAGTTTAATTATTGCAAATCACAGGGATAACTGTCTGGTATATGGTGCTCTTTCTTTAGTCAGGAGGCTATATGCCAATGGAGTTTACTTGCTAGAATTGTGTGTCCATGTTGGAGCAATGTCCAGGTTGTAGTGTACTGAAAGCTTTCTAGAGGTTTGTTGTTTTCAGGTGATATTTCATTGTCATCATCTGAAGGAGCCTGCCAAAATTATGGAGTTGGTTGCTTTGCTGGACCAGAAATCAGGAGAAATTTCCAAGAAAAAACCTCGTTGTCTTCTGGCTAATCAAAGCGCAATTATTGAGGTACTGTGCTGGTCATACTTTTCAGGGAGGATGTGAAGAGGTTTCTATTCATAGCCAACCTTATGCTTCTATGAGTTGTACAGTAATGTACAATAATTGGTTTTTGTGTGGGGAGCAGGTGGTTCCTGAACGAGATGTGTGCCTTGAAGAATATTCTAGGTATAAGGCACTTGGAAGAGTCTCATTGCGGGATAGAGGAAAGACACTTGCAGTTGGAGTAGTCACTCGAGTCATTGGTTGATCATTGAGAATCTCTATGACCATGGTTGGTGTTTGGATATAACATTGCCTTTTGTGCTGTGCTCTTTTACCAGCACAACCAAGTTTTGTGCAACCATTTGATAGAGTGCGTTGAAAGCTTTTGGGAAAGGAGTTCATAACTACATTGGACAGTTATACAGCTTGGATGTAAATTCCTTCAGGGAAGCAAACTTGACGTATTATAAATGATTTAAAAAAATAAAAAATAAAAAAAATATATATATTTCTTAATGAATAACCTGACCATTGTGATGTCTAATCTGCTTTAAAGGCTTTGAGATTTTCTAGTAGGTGGAAAACACTGTTGGAGTAAGCCAATATGCTAAACAGTGAATATGAATAGTATCACATTCCATGGACATGGTCAGTGAGATGTCTGTTGTCATTTTGATATAATTCTTCTGATCACATAGTAACAATTCCTACTTTTCATCATCATCAGATCAAAGAAGCGCCCCAGTAGTATAGCCTTTGGCTCTAAACTATTTCAGATGGAAACTGTTGTAAAATGAAGCATTTTTACAAACATGGCTATGCGAACGTGGTTGATAAGCATTGCTAACAGCACAAGAAGATTATGCTTCTGCATATGTGAAATCATGATTACAGCAAGCACATGCCTTGTAGTGTGTGTGTAATTGTTATTGTGAAGAATTGTCCTGTTACGTTTGGAACTTCATGCATTTGACATCATGTATCAGATTCATGATTGCAAGGAAAGTTTGAAATAGCCTTGTGTGACCTTACATAACAAGGAATGTTACTAGACATGTCTTAAAAACATGGTTAGCAAGTTACGTCGAAAGAGAATGCTTTTGATAAAGTTGGTTTTAATGTAATCATTTTTCTGAGGAGGTGTGAAATTCTACTAATTGTGCCTCAACCATGTAGGCATAATTACTGTAACATCGTACACGTTGTGCATAGGCTGTTCTCTCTCTAACATTGTAGAAGTAGAAAGCTTTTTGTTGTTGTTGTTGTTGCTGTTGAAGTGAAAGATGTGTTTGACACCCTGTTTACTGTGGAGGTGGTGCCATGCCACTATCTTTAATGGCATTGAACCCCTGCTTTCCTCTTTGGCATCTGGTAGTCCCTCTACTGATCTTGCCATGCAGCAAGTCTCTGGCAAGAGACCTCAGGAGGATTGGGGAGGAGCAGAGGAAACTCTGAAACAATGTTGATGAGACGGATCTTGATTTCTTGGCTGCTGCCAAGAGCTGTGCAGTGGATATGAGAGCTATCAAGAAGCATGCATGTGCTCTCTTCTGTGATAGGAGCAGGTTTGAAAAAGTAGCCTCTAGCAGTTTTAGGGAAGAGAACAAAAAACTTTTGAGACCAGCACCAAGATTCACAGGGTGCCAATAGCCCTTTTGCTGCAGGAGGTCAAGCAACGATATGCGGACTTCACTATCACTGTGCTTTATTTTTTCTTCATGGGTAAAGTTGCTCTCCAAGAGGAGTTTGCAAGATGGTTCTTGTAGACCTATCAAGCCAGGGCCGTGCTGGCCTAGTGCAGTATGTTGGCGAAGGTTTCTACTTGATCATTGTTTCATTCCCAACAAAAATGGGATTGGATACTGGCATTGGCTGTTGGATCCACGGGAAACTTTGTTATGCAGTCTCCTGAAATCTCGACTTCTCCCTTGATGATGACCTGTGGCATGAATGCCCAGTCTGGATTCCCGAGCCTTTCGATTGACTTGATGAGAAGGTTGCTAAATCTGTTCTAGAGGCTCTATATGTTCTTACTTCTTTGAATGACATTCTTAGAGCAGAGAAAAAGGCTTGCATCTTGTGGGATAGGTGATCGGATGACTTCTTGTGGGATAGGAGATCAGATGACTGTCAAGTTCCTTAAGGTTCAACCTCACGGATTGGAGATGGTGGTGGAGGTTAAGTTCTCTCCATATTCGGATACTTGTTGCATCTATCATTGCTATGGTCACTATGCTAGAGATAGCCATCAGAAGATTGAAGGGGCTGGAAAGAAGCTGAAGGCTCAGTATTCCTATGAAGTGCCTGCTCAACTTGTCACCTAGGCCTGGGAAACCTCAATCTCCAATGACGGAGGAGACAAAGAACAAACACAAGTCCATTGTTTCTCTTTAAAAACTTGCTCATCTTCCATTGGTTGAATGCCATATTTAGCATACCTCTTGCTTGATCTAGACCTTGACAACATTTATGGATAGTTTATCAAAGAAGATTACTGCTATTACTTGGAATATTAGAGGCAGGTTAGAGGCAGGTGTTTAGGTAACCAGTTTGATGCGTGCAAGAGACTTTCAAGGAGATGGAGGCCGGATGTATGTGCCTTTAAAGAGGTTAAACTTGTTGATGTGGACCTACAAGATGGGCTGTTTCTTTGCGATGCTTTCTTGAAAACCTCTATGCTTATCCTTAAGAATGACCTCTGGCCTGTAAGGAAATGTAAGAATGAAGAAGGGCCTTCTATTGCTGCCTGTGACCATTGAGCTCTACCATACTCTCATTGATGCATTCAACAAGTGTGGCCAAACTGTGCTGCTTTCTCTTACTAGCCACAACCCAAACCTCTTTGGCCTTATCCATGTAAAAAGGCTCCCTTAAAATGGAAGTATTCATCCTGAACAATAGTGGCACATAATTAGTCCGAGAGGGAATATATAACCGAAAGACAACTTGTACAGGGCAATGATCAAAGGTCATCAAATCAGAAATGATTTGGAGTTTTGGGTGAGGAGCCAGCCACACCAAGCTCTCTAATTCACACATGCTTGATCTAGCATAGCTGCATGCCATGATTGATCCTTGTGACAGTTGTGCTAAGTCCTATGAGTTAAGTAATCCTAAAGTTTGCACTACGTGAACTAGATCATGCTAATGGCAAGTGTGAATCCCAACTCTCTCTCTTCCAACAACATTGTACATGACTCATGATATTCATATCCACTTTGATGTGTCATGTTCCAACCAACAATGAGTATGGAAAATTTTGGTGGTAACTCCTATGTGACAACCTCCCACTTTTTTGCTCAATTAGCTAATGCTAGGTGGCCATACACCAACACCACCAAGGTCTCACCATTAGCGGATGCAACCATGAGATTGCCCTCTTCAGCCTTCATTTCAATTTGAGCCTATAGAGCTCCTTTACGAGGAGCATGGACCTTCCTCTACCTCAAGAAATATAAAATGGTGCTTCTCATCATGAGAAGCAAGTTTTACCTCTTGTAATGCTAGGATGCTAGGCCTCCTAGTGTTTGCATGCCACCTCTATCTTCGGAAAAAACACCCCTAATGTTCCAATATGCTAGAGTAATCTCTTTTGATAGCTTATCCATATGTGCAATCATAGTGTTGATCCAATAGTTCATCCATTAGCTCAACTAGGGGGCATATATGTTTCTATCCACCAACGGTAGATGTGCTAATTATTTGAGTCAGATGTCTGGTTTACTTGTGCTATTTTGAGGTTTGGTGGCTTCACGAACCGTAGATGATTTTTCCTTATCTTCCTGGGTTAGAGACTGTAGGTATATTGTTATCAAAGGTTTAGAGAGGTTTCTTGATGGGACACAAGGACTTGGTCTCCTTCTCTCATTGCCTTTAGTTATCACCTTCTTCAAAATTATCCTCTTGAGCTTGAACAACCTTGATCTCTACCTTCTTCTTTACAACATCTTTCCCATAATCCCTAGCACAATGGCCCATATTTTTGCAATATAGCAAGAATCAGGAAAATGAGAGAATTTAACTTCAATTTCCATCTTTTGGGCTACAGGGATTAAAAATTCCAAAAACTTAATGGTTTCCCTTCTATCCCATAAATCAGAGAATACCATTAGAGGGGGTTGAGATGTATAACCTTTGCCCTAGGGGTTGGCCAATATATTGATCTTGACATCCTCCAGTTTGGTAGCCTTGGGAAAGATATCTAGACAGGGCACTCTTGTAAGAGTGTATATCATCAGGTGAAATGTGAGGTGACTAGAGTGAGCATAGACAAGGTTTTCTATGTACCCCAGAGTTGACATAAGGATCCAATATCTCTCTCGAGCTAAGAGCCCAAAAGAGCAAAATTAGAACCCTTTTGCCACAAATCTATATTGCACCAATAAAGCTCTTGCCGAATAGGTCTTGAGAAATTAATGGGAAACTTGCATTCTATTAAGGTAAAGGCCAATGGCCAAACGACTTTACAAGAGGGGGAGGGGGCACCCCTTATAGTGTGCAATTAACTACCCCCAAAAAATAAATTCTTATGTGCTCTTTCTCTTCTCTCTCTCTCTCTCTCTCTCTCTCTCTCTCTCTCTCTCCAAGCTTGTCTCTTTCTGTTGGCTGTGTGTGTGTGTGTGTGTCCCCTCAAGCTTGTGACTCTTTATCCCATCACTTACTCTCAACTAGTATCAAAGTATCATCTATGGAAGCTCATGGTTGAAGTAAGCAGTACTAGGAATTAATGTTTTTACAAGATACATGAGTTAATGTCTATTACAAGGTTGATACTTGCTGCCCAAATCTGAAAGAGGTACAAATCTCATCACTGAGCTCTTTGATTTAAGTAAAATACGTTCTTTGATTAAGGGAGCCATTGAGACTTAGGTTGGGAGCTACCATAGCCCAAGTTTGAAGTGATTTGGACAACCATTGAAAGTTACAAACAAGGGAACACAATTCATTTTTTGGATGGTTCGAGAATAGATTTGATTGATGTATTGATATATGCAAGCACAAGGGCTACTTAAGCAAAGGAGCAGGTTGTTTCTTGGAAGTAGGAGGTCACCTTGTGTGAAAAAGTAGGGGGGCTACTTATTCTATAAGCATAAGGCTTGGCTGAGTTTTGTTAGCGAACATAAAAGCGAAAGAGTTGAGTGGTGTGGCTTATTGAAAAGCTCTTAGGCTTTAAAGTTCAATATTTGTAGTGAGAGTGTGTTTCTGCTCAATTTAAGGTTAGGGAGCCTACATTTTCATCCCCATTAGCAAAATAATGGCTTGTTTATGTGGAGAAGTTTTAATAAATACTTTAAGCATTTTAATTAAAGCTTAATCCTTTGTGGACTTAACCTTTTCATAGTACAACATCACTTAACTAGATAAGGTTTGATAAATACATTAATAATTTTAATTAAGGCTTAATATTTTGTGGACTTAACCCTTTTCATAGTACAACATCACTAAACTCGTTTACTATGAAGGTAGTTCACTTGGAGCCCCATTCACATAGACAAAGTGAACTAGTTGAAACAAAACTTGTCTAGGAAGTTGGATTTACACTATAAGGATTAGGCTAGATACTTTGAAGTTTTTTTCACACCTTGGATGCATCCAAATTGGTTTAGTTTGAACCACTTGGGCAAGAAGCTATGTTCACATCGTAGAAATTGTCAATTGGTTATTTCTCAAACCACATGTAGAGAAGTGTATTCACATTGTAGAGGATTTGAATTGGTTATATCAATGAACTGGTTTGATTGGTATGTGTTCACATTGTGGAGGAAAAAATTGGTTTATGCAATCTTTTAGGGGCCATTATTGCTTGGAAATTTTTATCAAAAAATTGCAAAAAAATTTCATGCATTGAGAGTGCTTGGACCACATTTTGGGCATCAAAATTTGGCTATTTGGCATTGTGTTTGCCCTTGGTTGGCTATTATTGTAACACATGGTTCGCAATATTGTTGGTTCTCTTGGTGGTACAATCAACATCATGTTGTTTTCTTCTTGGTTCACATCTATTGCAATGACATATAACAACCGTAACGTATATCTTCAAGGCTTTAGTTGGTTGACACGAAACACATTGTAAATCTTGGTGGTGGGGAGAAGCTCTAATCAGTAATCCAAGTCACTAACTCTCTTGAGGATTTGGTAGGGGCCATAGAAATGGTGGGCGAGCTTGTTACTACTGCCCTCATTAATAGTGGAGTAAGGCACTTTCAAGAGGACTAGCTCTCCCTCTTGGAATTCCAAATGCCTTTTTTTCTCATCATTGTAAAGCTCCATGTGGTCTTGTGCCTTCTGAAAATTCACTTTGCATTGTTGAAGTAGGGTCATCATATGCCCTAACTTCTCTTTACTTTGGAGATTGATCTTATTATTGAACAAAACCATAGGGAGGGGAACCTTATACCCATATAATGTCTCAAAAGGAGAAAACCCAATGCTAGAGTGGATGGAGTTATTATATGCAAATTTAGCCAAGTGGAACCACATATCCCAATTGTGTTGTACACCATGGGGCAAAAGTGCGGTAGGTAGGTCTCAAGCCATTTATTTACCCTTTCATTTTGATGATCAGTCAATGGGTGGTATGTAGTGGATGGAGCAAGCTTGGTGCCCATAGATGTGAAAACCACTTGCCAAAAGTTGCTCATAAACTTGGTATTGTGATTATATACTATGACTTGAATAACATATGTAGCTTCAATACATGCTCCATAAATTGAGTGGCCATCAAAGATGCAGTATATTCGATCTTAGTTGGGATAAAGTGGGCAACCTTAGTGAGGCAGTTGACGATTGTTCCATCCTTGCTTGGTAATAACAGGGAGGCTAGTAATGAAATCCATAGTGATATATGTCCATTTCCCTTCAAGAACATGCACAATTTGGAAGAGACCAGTAAGTCTAAGCATGCTGTCCTTGTTTGTATTGGCATGGAACACAATTGGCCACAAAATTCTTGACATCCCTCCATATGCCCTTCTAGTGAAAGCTCTTTGCAATCCTATCATATTTTGAAACACCCAAATGACCAATAGTAAGACAAGAATGTATCTGTTCCATGATCTTTCGTGTGAAGAGAGAAGTGTAGGGGATGACAATCTTGCCATGGGACCAAATAAGGTCATGTTTGAGTTGATATTGGGAGTTTTCATCCAAAATCACCCCATCTTGTAATTTTTGAAATATGTGACTCAATTCCTCATCCAACAAATAGGCTTCTTGAAATTCCACAATCCAATCACTATGCAAATTTGAAATGGAAGACACTCTGCATGCCCACATTCGTGAGAGTAAATTAGTCACTATGTTATCTTTGTCCCTAGTGTGAGAGATGTCAAAATCCTAATTTGGCAAAGTTGCCACCCATCCCCTTTGCTTAGGATTCAAAGTAGATTGAGTCAGGAAGTATTGGAGGACTCGATAGTCACTCTTCACTCTAAATCGGTGGCCATATAGGTAATGGTGCAATTCTTAATAGCATGGAGAATGGCCAATATCTCCTAGTCATCAACATTCATTTGCATCTCCTTTTCATCAACCTTATGACTCTAAAAAACAATCATACCATGCTCTTGTAGCAATACAACACCAATACCTTGGCCACTAGCATTACATTGAATGGTAAGCTCCTTTGAGAAGTTAGGGCATATGAGGATAGGGGCTGAAGTAAGCATTTCCTTCAATTGCATAAAGCTATGATCAACAATACATTCCAAAAGAATGATTCCTTCTTTAAGTGATTAGTCAAAGGCACTAAAATGGTGGCATAATGATCGATGAAGCATCTATAAAATGAAAAGAGACCAAGGAAACCACATAATGAAGTAGTGGTGGATGGTGTGGGCGAGTCCTTCACACACGACACCTTTTTAGGTTCAGCATGTATGCCATTCTTGCTAACAATGTGCCCCAAGTACTCGACTGATGTCTGCATGAAGATACACTTTCCTTAGCAAATAGCCTATGCTCTCTCATGACATCAAACACCCTTCTAACATGTGCAAAGTGCTTCTCTTGTGATTTGTCGTAAATGAGAATGTCATTTAAAAAAAGCACAAAACTGAACAAGAAGGGGTGTAAGATTTTATTCATGAGGCTATGAAATATGGTGGGGACATTAATCAATCCAAAAACATCACTAGAAAATGATAAAAGCCCACAATCAATCTTGAAAGGCATTTTGATATCATCACCCTCCCTCATGTGTATTTGATGATAGCCAAGTCAAACATAGTGAAGAACCGTGCCCCTTTCAACTCATCCAACAAGTCATCAATCTGTGGGATGGGATATTGGTTCTTAACTATGATCTTATTCGAGTCCCTGTAGTCAATGCACATGTAGAAAGAGCCATCTTTCTTCTTGGCTAGCAGGACTAAATATGCATAAGGTAAGAAACTTGGTTCAATAAACCCCATCTCAAGTAACACTTTGACTTTCTTTGCAAAATTTTCACATTCACACTTGGAGATTCTTTAAGATGACTTGTCCACTGGCTTGGAATGGGGCTCTAAATCTAGTGGGTGGTCCACTTACCTCTTAGGGGGAAGGATTGTAGGAATATGAAATAAATCATTATACTCCTCAAGTAATACCCTAAAAGGCTGAATTTTGAGATACTTGGGAGGGTTGATTTCAATTTTCCATATTCAAGTGCAAAACAAAGATATGTGAGCATTTTTAAAATTCCCTTTTGAGTTCCATTGTTGTAATTAGCCAAAAATCAGAATTATCATAAACTTCCTCTAAGTGGATGATCTGTCCATGTATCATAAACTCCATATAGAGTCGAGATAAGTCCATGGCAATTTACCCAAATGTTTTAGCTAGTCACAACCCAAGACAATATCAATGGGGCCCATGTCTAATGCAATTAGATAAAGTAATACCACATAATTTATAGCCAAGCATTGGGAAACTTTGAAGCATACATGTATGCTGATTTCTTTTTCACCATTTGCTACCTCAACTTTCAGGGGGTGCTATAATTCCATACTGGTGCATTTCAATTGATCAATGGTTAATTTATTTACAAAACTATGTGTACAACCACTATGCATGTTGAGGGTTGAAATGACTTGATTTTTTGGCTGATTTTTGTTTGTGTGGATTGAATGGTTGATTTTTGATGGATTTTGTGTGATGTTTAGTTGTTTTGGAAGTGTTTGGGAGTGTATTGGATGAGGATGATTATGTTTTGGAAGCTCACAATGTTTTATAGTGGAGATATGATGTTCTGACATGTTCTGTTGATGTCCTGTTAGTATCTGATTAGTTCTGTTTGAGTCTATTGACCTTCTATTTTGCTTTGTTTTTCTTTTGTATGAGGGGTTAGAATAATGATTGATGAAGTTTGAGAGTGTTTGGAAGCTTTTTGATTGATTTTTGATCTTTTTGAATGATTTAAGTTAAGCTCAAGGCTTTTTGATGACCTTTTGTATGGTACTGTAAACCCTCTGTTTATTTAGCTTTTGTAGAGCCTCTGTCTTTGTTCTCTTCTGTTCTATATGCCTTTGTAAGTGTGATGATGGATGAATGTGAAGCTTGGGGAAGTTTTCAATCTTAGGAAGAGATGAATATAAGTTCAATTTAGCTCAAGAAGTGGAAGAAGTACCTGCTGAAGACTCAAAGTAAAGACTGAAGTGACAACAACACTATTGAGCTACGAAGGGACACTGTAGTGGTTCTGGTGACCTTTCATATCAGAGATACCTCTTGGAAGGGGTATCCATGAATAAAGAGGGGTTATGAATGATTATTCTTGATAATCCCATTATACAAGAGAGAGAGAGAGAGAGAGAGAGAGAGAGAGAGAGAGAGAGAGAGAGAGAGAGAGAGAGAGAGAGAGAGAGAGAGAGAGAGAGAGAGAGAGAGAGAGAGAGACAGAGAGAGAGAGAGAGAGAGAGAGAGAGAGAGAGAGCACCAAATTTATGCAAAACAATGTATCTATGAGTGAGAGATTGTGAGAGAAAGCTATGTAACCTTTGAAGAAGAATACTACGTGATGATTTCCATTCAAAGTGGTGTATTCTCTTGTATCTTTGTGGTTTCTTGGTGAATTCTATGAAGAATATGAAGATCACAATCAATTTTATTCAAGTTAAAGCCGTGGGAGAATCGTTTCTATGAAGTATGATGAAAATTTCTCATTCTTGGTGTAATTTTCCTTGTTGTGGTCACACCAAATATGAAAAAGATGTTTGTTGGTGATACAACTTAGATTTTCTTGCAGTAGATTCCCTGTTTTCTTGGGGTTCCTCTTGGGGCTCCATGTTTTTGGTGCATAGTCGAGGAAAATTACCATAAACTAGAATTAGAAGGAGCTTAAAATGAATGAAATGGCATTGCCAAGAGGAGAATAACTCAATGGATGCTTGTAAAGTTCCTTCTACCACTGAAGAATTGGAGATTCTCATTGCCAAAGCCACTTTCTACAAGTAATTCATCCCACAATGGTAGAAACATATTACCATCATGATGGAGACTCTATGTGATGGACTATTTCCTCTCCTTGTTGAAGCAACAGAGACGTGCATATTGGTGGCAAATTGTTTGGAAGCAAACTAAAATGTAGAAATAGAGAGAATGATCATCCATGGGAGATTTAGCATTCATTGAGAAGTTTCAAGACATCATCAAGTGGGAGGTTGTGAAGAAGCTTTAGGAGTCATGGTTAGTAGAAGTTCACAATAACAAGAAGGAAAATAGTTGGAACCTATTTGTGGATGCTCAATAGCATGATACGTGGAACTCTTGGTGCATTGACAACCTTCTATTTGTCCAATTAGTAACCCACTAGAAGTTGATGGACAGAGTGTTCTTCACAACATAGATTGTAAAAACCATCAAAATCTAGCATTACTATGATGATGGCACCACAAGGGTCCTCAGAAGAATGAGTTTTGATATATTCAGAACATAATATCTTCCCCTTTGTAGTGGTCTGAAAGCTGAATTTAGAGACATCGAAAAGAATAAAGTAGAATAAATGTTTGCAAGAGAGTCCTCTAGGACTGAAGCCCCATTTGATTATGTCCTGTGGAGTATAGACAAATTGGGTGGAGCTAACTCCCCAATGAATGATGCAATCAAGAGATAGAATGAGTCCAGAGGTATGAGAAGAGAGAATGTAAAAATCAAAGCAAAGAACGAGCTAGCAACATAAGCCTCCTTTGACACCCTAGCAGCACTCTTTACAAAAGTCCCCATGGTGACTCAAGGTCCCTTTCCTAGTCAGATCCATCCTGGCAATATTGATGATAGGCTAACAAATGTAGTCCCATTGCCCATCTTTAAGGGAGAGTACAATGAAGACCCTGATGTTCATATAGTAGAGTTCATGGTAGCCTGTGTAGCTAACAATGTAAGAACCCCCAAGCATTGGTTGGCGATATTCCTTGCCACTTTCAAAGGCGTGGCTTTTCAATGGTATGAGAGACAAGCAATAGAAACTTTTGGCACATGGGACGACTTGAAGTTGGCATTTCTCACTAAATTTAGGCGTGAAGGTTTTGAAGAGTAGATATGAGAGGAGTTCATGAACTTAAGTCAGTCCTCTACTGAGCGGGTGGGAAGCATATGTCTCTAGAATGGAATCCATACTGAGAAGATGGACCAACCATCACTTGGATGAAGGTATCCAGAAGGGAGTTTTCCTTAGAGGCCTACAATTGGAAGTTCGTAAGTTTGTGTAATTGCAAAGACCGGTTAATCTGCAAGCTGTGATGGAAGGTGCAAGATTGTATGATGAAGTTGAAGGAAGGTTGTCAATGACCTAAGGAAGAGAAGTTCTATCTCTTCCCATACCAGGAATGTCATATCCACTAAATGTAGTCCCAGGTATAGTTCCCTACCCCTACCCTCAATAGTGCCACAGTACAGTGCACCGAATCCACAGTGGGGTCATAGATGACAGTACCTCAAACGATGGTTCAACCACAACAACAATGGCCTCAAACAGTTCCCCCAATGGTGACTCAACAACAATGGAACTCTGCCAATTGGAATTTACAACTCCCAGTCTCAACAAGAGCTTTGAGTCAGAATCAGAACAGAGGACCCTCTGGATCAACTCAACTAGTCTATATAGTGATGATAACCGAAGATTTCCAAAACCCTACTCTAAGTACTTTAAGAGGTGAAATTTTGAAAGACTACTTGTCCAATTCAATTGTAAGCATCAAGAAGGAGTTGATGGATGTGATTACAGAATAGCTATAGATGCTGAAGGTGAATATAGCCAACATATCGAGTCTTGCAGGAGGTGGAGGAGATGTGATGCGGTCTAATACATGGTGTGGAAAGTGCCATCAAGCAACCATTCCTGGAGCCTTTTGTTCGTACTGTTTAAGGAAGAACCATATAGAGAATATTTACTCTCTGAAGGAGATGTATGAAAGAAGGAAGAAAGATGAAGAAGCAAGATTTAACTTGTTGGAATCCAAAATGACAACGCAAGACATTGGACCAAAGCCTAAGGAGTTTGGTCTTAATTTCAGACCAAGGAGGTTTCCCTCTCAAAGTTACAAAGGATAATAGTCTGAGGGTGGCTAGAGATCGGAAGTGGAGTGTTATACATATGGAGAAAAGGGACATATCTCACCAAATTGTCAAAACCCTAGAAGGTCCATGGACTACAAGCCCTTATGTAGTCGATGCAAAGGTTCGACCACACTGTAAAAGATTGTCCAAGTCCAACTCCTGTGAAAGCTACTCCTAATACCCAACAGAAGACCCAAGAACTTGCTTCCAATGTGGTGGAATTGGAGATTGCCACATTAATGCCCTCTAAGAAAGGAGAACACACAATTTCAAAAGAAAACATTTCCTCTACCAAAACGGTGAAGTTCAACCTCCCCAAGGAGAGATAGAATAGTGTTGAGCAGAACAATGTAGTACAAAGCATTGTAGAGCCACAAAAAGCCACAGAGACACTTGTAGAGACAGGACCAAAGGTCCAGGAGAGATAGAGGATATCAAAGTAACTCCAGAAGTAGAAGAAGTGCAGATGTAGCTACTCCTGGAGGAAAAATGAAAGATAAAAGTGGGTGTTGCCCCATTTCCTAGCCGATTGGAGAAACCCATGGATCCTATCAAAGAATATGACTTGGTTAAAGATCTAGACACCTTCAAACCAAACCTAACATTTCAGCGGTTTGCTAATGTTGTCTCTTAGTTTTCGAAAGAAATTCAAAAGCATATTGATGAGAAGAAAAGGCCTAAGGATTGCTCCCTCCATAGCAACTAAGTCTAATAAAGCCTCAGAGCCAGTGAAAGAAGTGGATATGGCTACTACCTTTCTGGATCTTGGTACCCCAAAGATCGGCGTGTGGATTGAAGGATGCTTTATTGCATATGCATTGATTGATAGAGGTTCATCAATGAATATAATGATGGATGTGACAATGAAGGATCTAGGCTTGCAAGGAATGCAATCTATGCAGTGGGTTATAAGATTGGTAGATCAAAGAAAAATTAAGCCTTTGGGCATTATCCCATATGTAAAGACAATCCTCGTAGAAAGAGATTATTGGTTGGCATATCTAGTGGTGGTCAAATCAAATTCCTACGGGACCTCATATCCTCTGTTGCTAGGTTGACCATGGCTTTTTGAAGCAAGGACATAGATGAATTGGTTCAAAGGAACCCTAACCCTAGGCAGAAGACCCAATAAAGTGGTGTTGAAGTTGTATGGATCACAAAGAGGCAATGGATCTACTTCCATCAAAGTCATAACAGACCTCCAATGAAGTAACAGATGGCACATTAGGAGATAAAGGGGCCGTTGAATAAATCTCTCCCAAGAAAATAGAGGCACGGTCCCTGACAGTGGACATTGTAAGCCAACTGCCAAAATAAGCAAAGTCGTTGTCAATGGGTGAATACCTCTTGCTTGAACCATAAATGACTTTTGAAGTCACCTCTAACAATGAGATAGAAGCATGAATGTACTATTCTCCCTGTTACATGGCTGTACTAGAGCCAGAGATAGAAGCAGAGACAAACACAGAAGCAAGGTAGAAGATATAGTAGAGAGCATGCTCTTCTCTTATAGAGCTCCTATAGAAATAGAAACATAATCTAAAGAGGACAAAGAGGATAGTGTAGAAGAAGACTATGAGATTGAGTTGGAGGAATCTTTCCTACTTGCAGAAGGCACAGAGGAGGAAGAAGTTGTATAGGCCACATAAGCAAAAGATCCCATGTTGTTCAATAGAATGACTATAGTACCATTTGGACTAGCTAATCTCTCTATAGAAATAGAATTCATCAAGATTTTCAACTTTAGGATCCTCCACTATTGAGTATATTCTTACCCTTTGATTCTTAGAACACATTTCTCTCCAAAGTAACATAATATACCTTTAAACTATAGTAGTAGAACAAGAATTGGGAGCGCTTGATGTGCCTTGCATAAACAAACCAAATCCAAAATTGGAATATTTGAAGTCATGATTTCATACTTCACACCATCTAAATATAATATTGTCTCCAAAGGGGATAATAGATTCATTGTCTAAAAATCACTTGACTTGAGTCTAGAATGACTCAGTATTGCCTTTGATAAATCCTCTTCTAACATGGTTTTTCATGCCAAAACAACTCGATTTTCTTAGCTTTCTAATAAATATATAATTAAAAGAGTTATGGAAGAGAAAACCATTTCCTACATATGTAATATTGTACCAATTTTGTAGCTTATATATATATGATCTTGTTGACATACCATTTATAGAAGGTCCATGATCATAAATTAATTTCATGGCATAAGTAATAGCATGTTGATTATTCATGGTTTCAATGCTTATTTCTCTCTTCAAGAGCTCAACTTGATTCATAGTAGGCTCTATTTGTGATGCACAACCTTGAAACTCCTTGTAAACAAGAAGGGTTTTCTTGTTTTGTGATGTTTTGACTTTCTTGACTTCTCCTAATTAAGATTTGAAGAGTTTAGAATATCAAAAAGTGGGATCTCAAATAAAATTATCTATATCTCATACCTCAACACCTTCCAGACCAATATGACTGTCAATACCTTTACACGGGAAATGCCATGTGTACATCCATTATGGCTATTTGAGTCCGGATCAGACTAGACATGTTTAGCGACCATTATGGCCATGTGTACATCCATTATGGCTAGTTAAGTCTGGATATTTTTAAAATATAAAATTAGACCTACATAAATTCTAACAACTATCCAAAGTTGAAAATGGGGTTAAAAGGCATTTTATAAAAATTATAAGCCAAAGAAATATTTCTATGGAATCCCTTTTTTCTGTTAAACAAGTTAAGGCACTTACGTAAAGTACAAGAATTGTAATTACATCTTTGGGAGCTGTGTCCTTTACAGTGCAGCCAAGGGGAGTCTATCCAGTCGTTCCCCATGGTAAGCTCATCATTTTCCCTCTCCCGAGAGATCAAATGGTCAATCGCATTGTTGCCATCATAGGAATAGCCACTTGTAACCCTTTTAAGACTTAATCTTGATTAATTTCAAGCTTAAGAGCTTAGCTCCCATGGTTTTATGTTGCCGACTAAGAGAGGGGAGGAGAGTAATGCAATATCTCCATCATCAGTCCGTGGAATCAGGAGTGAAGTAGAGCAATTGGAAGGCAATATAGAATTCTCCTATTCTATCACTTCAGATAAGGCAAGTATATTGAAGCTCCAAAACTTGAAGTGGAAGGAGAAGACATGGTGATGGATATGGGAGAGGCATTGGCTTCAATTCTCTCCTCTTGCTCTCTCCAACTACAATTTTTCTTTAAATCCTCTAGCTTGGATGGCTTCGAAAAGCCTCTTAACTCTCTCTCTTTCTCCAATTGATGGTGCCCCCAGGAAGATGATGGTGCCCTCTTCTTCCTTAAGTTTGCTCTCTCTCTCTCTCTCTCTCTCTCTCTCTCTCTCTCTCTCTCTCTCTCTCTCTCTCTCTCTCTCTCTCTCTCTCTCTCTCTCTCTCTCTCTCTCTCTCTCTCTCTAGGATGGCGTCCCCTTTCTTCATCACGACTATCCAATGTCCCATGAACTCCCCCCTTCCTTTTCTCCAATTGGCCCCCTTTGGACTTCCTCTCCCCTTCCTAATCCTCTTCCACCTACAATTGACCTTTTTATTGCATGTTTTTTGTTGTAGATACATTTATAAAAAATAATGCAAGTGACCCTTTTTCTCCACATTCCAATCTCTAAGTTGCACACCAAGTTGGTGACAAGTGCCTGGATGATCATTACAACTCAAAATTGATTTGCATTTATTTTTTCATGGATAAGTAACCATGTTAGTATCTTGTCACATTAACTCAAATACTCATGGTCCACTAATTTTTATATCCATGTCATTAACTCGACTTACTCGAAGATGTATCATATACTTGGCATCGTAGAGTCACTAGTGACTCTCCTTGTCCACACTAGCATTGCCTTTGTTCTTTGACTTGTCCCTCCCCTCCTTAATCTTTAATGTGATCATCTCGGAAATACAACTCTCTCCCTACCATATCCCAATGTCTATCCTATATATGATGCGATGAAAAATTTGCCAGTTCTACTACTTCTATCTATGATCATCATCAATGATCAAGACCACTTGTCTAATCTGTGCTATTGAATTCATGTCTTTTAATTTTTCCAAGTCGTACTCGACTATACACTCAACCATCTCTAACCTTTCAAAAATAACTCATTTGGATTTGTCAATATATTGTTTGTGGGAAGAAAGGTCAAATGGTCATCCAAGCCAAAATTCTAATCCCTTCTGATTAGATAAAACTATCGAATTCTACTTGGTATTTTCCTAAGTCCAGTCTCTAGTACAAAACTCCTTCGAACTAGGATTTTCCACTTGCCAGATTGTAGAGACGCATCCTCCAAATATGAAATCTCAACTGCATCTACATTAAATTGATGTGAAAAGTTGATAACAATATGCCAATTGTGTACAAATTTGTAAGAATTTTTGCAATAGTAGCATTGGTTCTAGGTGTTGTCACTTCTCCCCCACTTAATTACGAAGTGTCCTCACGATCACACCTACATCTTGAATATCCAGCATTGCGAACACAGCTACCATAAGCACTGCGAGGCAACCTCAAAAGAAAAATATATTCTCCCTCACTTAATTGCAAAGCGTCCTCGTGAGCTTAGCTATAAGAACTGCAAAACCACACATAGAAAACTAGTAGACATTGAAAAGATAGGAAAATATTTACTAGTGTCATATTATAAATCCAACAAAGAAAATATTCAATTAAATTGTGTAAAAACTTGTGCATACTAACATTCCCTTACTCACTTGCCCCACTTAAGTGCATAACATAGCTTCATCCAGTACATAGAATATGCCAACTAGGAAGCTTCTTAGAGCCACTAAACAACAATAATCCCTCGAGGCAAGAAAATGCCATACTACTATCCTACTAGGAATATTGCTTTCGAAATAGCCTCATGGATAAGGTCCATGACTAACAAAGAACCCAAACAAAGCAAGCTAACATTACGACACCAAATAGGACTCCTATGGTTTAATTGCTAACCCTCCATGTTCTACTAGAACAACCAGTCAATGGTCCCTAACTTTCAACTGTACAGAGTGTTTGTTTATTTGTTGTTTTTTTAAAAAAAGTAGTGTCTTTCCTTCAATGCCAAAAAGAGTATATATATTAATTCTCCTTCCCAAAAGGTCCCATCCCAAAGAGATGCAAGGCATCAAATGCAGGGCACCTGTCATAAGGAAATCCCTACAACAGCCTACTAGGACCTCACATGCGATGGTTATCTTCTTTTGGTTTTTTTTTTCTTTTCACTTCTTCAACCCTACAGTCTTAGGTTTTTTTTTTTTGTTTCTTCTTTCTTGTCTTTTCTTTTCTTGCCTTTCGAAGAATAAAAATATAGACTCATTTGAACTTTTATTATTTGGATTGGAATTTAAGTGTTTTTTTTAAAGGATCAACTAGAAGGCTAAGAATGCATCACTTAATTGAATAGTCAAACATTTCACCTCAACAACTTTGCTCGAAGAATCTAATCTAGCACATAATACTAGTCACTCGGGTTGGGCAGATGATAAGCAAAGATACTCATCAGTTAAGCATCTCTCATCCATGCTACTCCTAGTCAAAATTTCGCGGAGAAAACCTTGTTATTCAGCTACCCCCTGTCGCTAAGAAAATGACAAAAAGATAGGGAAAAGCTCTATTGGATTCCTAATCAGACTTTCATACAATGAAATTCACTATGTTATATACACACATCACCCCCTTTCAATCACTCTCTAGTGCTAAAGCCCCATCCTAGGTGGGTGGACTCTCATATAGATTGAATTGTGTTTATATATATCTTTCTGTGTATGTGTGTTTTAAAAATTAAGGTTTGTGTTACTTTTATAGTAATTAGGTTTGAAAAACTCTAAATGATTTCAATCAAGTTATATTTTGTACTTTCCTTGATTTTATATGAATATAAAGAGATAAATTAGATATGAAATAACCTATTATGTACATGGATATTGTAACTCCAAGATAATTGTGAAGATAAGTACGTAGTGGTTCGCAAATTGCAACAATCATCAAACCTGCACAGAACTCAACCACTAACCACTAACCCATTAATATGTTACATCAATAAAGAGTGAAACTCCTTTGAAAATTGGCCATCTAGTCAAACTTCGTTGTAATGAGCTCCTAGCACTGAAGGAGTATCCCAACCGTGCGTGCAACTAATTACCTAGCCATGTGAAGGCTAACTAAACTAAAGTGCGCTAAAACCTAAAACATAAAGGCATCAACCAAACCAAAAGTTTTGTTTGTTTGTTTTTTTTTTTCTTTCAAAGGAGTATTTGTTTTGTATGTTTTTTTTCAAATATGTAGTAGAAAGTAAAAACCCCAAAAGACTCTAAGAAAAACAAAAGAGCTAAACTAAAATATTCAAACTCCCTAAGATCTTCTAGTGCAAATGATAACCCTAATCCAAAATCATCCACACTATCTAAGTCAAGCCTATCAACTAAACCATGCTCATAAATAGCCTCCAACATAGACACATCAGAGGTCATAGACCGACTATTAGGTGCATCGCTAAAAACCTCCATCACATCATGGAGTGGAGCTACAGCTACATCGTCATAATAGGGCATAGGTGCTACTGGTAAACATCCTAAAGAGTAGCCCTCAGTTGCATCCATATACCAACAAATATAATCCCAACAGGGATAATTCAATTGATCATCGGGATATAATGGAGTAAAACGGTAAATAGCAGCTTGATATTGGGAAAATTCTTGCTGCTCTCTATCCACCCTAGACTGAAAAACACCATGCTCAGGTGAGAATACACTATCATAATTGTGGCACTGATAATTGTAGCCTATAACATCCTGTATGGTAGTGGTACCATAACGTTGAAAGTATGTGCAACACTGCCAACACATGAGCTGAGCATGCACGAAAAGATACTGTTGACACTGTTTACAACCAAAAGGTGGATGGTACTATTAAAAAAAAAAGATCACAAAAGAAGAATCACAATAGGCCTCTCCTCTTGGTGCATATAAGAACCTGTCATGCATCTGAAAATGCGAAATACTATAAGGCCCAACATGAACAGGATTAGAGCTATCAACATCAAGATGAGGGTAAAGCACATTCATCCACAGAAAAGCCATACCTACATCCCATTTAAAAAAAACCCCAAAAGGGAAAAGAAATCCAAATATAGATTAGTTAAAGGGTCATTTTAACCACTTACCTAACTATACCTAACTAAACTAAGTCACAAAATGTTTAAGGCGGAGGCCATTAACTCTAAAAATCTCATTTTCAGCATTAATATCATGTACATCAAGAGAACCATTATCATAAATTTTAACAACCTTAAAAGGTCATAACCAATGGATTTTTAGCTTCCCAGGAAATTTGTAATAACAACTATCATATAATAAAGCTAAATTGTATTCTTTGAACTCTCATATTTTGATATTCTGATCATGTGAAGCTTTACAACGTTTTTGCATTGCTTCTAAGCTCCGTAAAGCTAACAATCTTTCCTTATCTAGCCTCACCAATTGTAAAATTCTTTGCTTCAACGATTCAGCCTCACCTAATCGTAACAAGAGGGTGATTTGTAGAGTAGGCAACTCTTGCTCAATTGGAAAAATAGCATTAGTTCCATAAACTAAATTGAAGGGTGTATTTTGCATTGCCACTTTATAAGTGGTTCTATAGGCCCATACTACCTCTACAGACGTTCATCCCAATCTCTCAGGTGGGAAGCAACTATTTTAGTTAAAATCCTGCAAATAATGCGATTGGTTACGTCAACTTGCTCGTTAGTTCAGGGATAATATTTAAGATGTTTAATTTTATATATTTTCATTAACTCGCTAATAAGACCATTCAAGAAATGGGAACCTCGATTACTTACTAATTCCACTGGGCAACCAAAATGGGTAATGATATTCCCATGCATAAACTTAGCCACATCAATGGCTTTATCTGTCTTAAGCGCTTTTGCTTCTACCCACTTTGTAATATAGTCAGTACAAACCAAGATATAACGATTAGATCTATTTATGGTAGGAGGATCAATTGGGCCCATGAAATTAATTCCCCACTTCTCAAAAGGCGCTAATGCCAATATAGGTGTCAAAGGTGTAGCAAAACTCTCGGAAGGACAACTAGTCCTTTGACATACATCACATTTTCGACAATAATAATAAGCATCTTTAAATAGAGTTGGCCACTAATAACCAGCTAATAGAACTTTCCTTCAGTTAATTCACTGGTAAAATGGCCACCACATGGCTTATCATGCAATGCCTTAAGAACCACAAGGACTTCATCTTCCCTTACACATCATCGATATACCCTCACGTGGAAAGAATTTATAAAGGTAACCCCCTAATAATCCATAGGAGCGTGCTTGCATTAAAATTTGTCGCTTCTGTTGTTTATCAGCACCAGGTGGATATCGAGCTGTGCTAATAAAATTTACAATATCGGCATACCATGGAACTTGCGTCTCCATAGTAAAAAGTGATGCATCTGGTAAATCATCCTCCACACCTTCTTCCTTATCAGATGTTAATAATTGTGAAAGATGATTTGCTATAACATGAGCTCTACCAAGAACATGAGCTCCACACCTTCTTCCTTACACATCATTGATATACCCTCGCGTGGAAAGAATTTATAAAGGTAACCCCCTAATAATCAATAGGAGCGTGCTTGCATTAAAATTTGTCGCTTCTGTCATTTATCAGCACCAAGTGGATATCGAGCTGTGCTAATAAAATTTACAATATCGGCATACCATGGAACTTGCGTTTCCACAGTAAAAAGTGATGCATCTGGTAAATCATCCTCCACACCTTCTTCCTTATCAGATGTTAATAATTGTGAAAGATGATCTGCTATAACATGAGCTCTACCAGGATGAGTAAGAATTTGAAAATCAAACTCTTGAAATAACAACATCCAATGAATTACATGTCCCAAAAGTTATGCTTTATTAAGCAAATACTTTAATGCCTCATGATCCACATAAATGGTAAATTTATTCCCTAATAAATAATGGTGAAATTTTTCCATTGCAAATACCATTGATAAGCATTCTTTCTCAGTGGTAGTATAATTTCTTTCCGCATCACTTAAATTATAGCTTGCATAATAAATTGGGTGATCCACCTTATCATCATCTACTTGGCATAAAACTACTCCTATAGCATACATAGATGCATCGGCATGAATATGAAATTCTTTCTTCCAATTTGGGGGTGCCAATACTGGTCCTTCAATTAACTTTTGCTTAAGAAATTCAAATGCTTCTTAATAAGCATCAACCCAATTAAAAGGAGTGTCCTTTCATAGCAAATTTGTCAAAGGTGAGGCCACTTTTGCGAAATCAGAAATGAATCGTCGATAATAATTTAGATGCCCCAAAAATCCACGCAATTGCTTAAGGTTTGTTGGAGGTGGAAGTGCAAAAATCTTAGAAATTTTAGGAGGATCCTTAGCAATTCCTTCTTTAGAAATTATATGCCCCAACAAAGTTCTTTTGGACACTCCAAAAACACATTAATCAGGTTTTAAGGAAATATCTACTTTGTCACTAGGTTCAAACAGTTGCGCCAATTGATCAGGCATTTATTTTTCCTTTCCACAAACACAAAAATCATCTAGAAAAACTTCCATTCATTGTCGAAGAAAGTCTTGATAAGCCACAATCATAACTCTTTGAAATGTTGCAGGTACATTACATAAGCCAAAAGGCATTACTTTATAAGCAAATGTATCCCATTCAGTAGAGTAAAAGTAGTTTTGGATTGATCTTTAGGATGAAACCCATCCATGAAAGAATATAGCTCATGGCTTGCAACTTTATCAAGTACCTGATCTGTAAATGGCAAAGGAAAATGATCTTTACGTTTTTTACTATTCATCTTTCTATAATCAACACAAGTGTGAATCTTCTTGATGTTCTTCTCGGGTACTACTATAATAAGGGAAACCCATTCATTATATGGAACATGATAAATAAATCCTACATCTAAAAGTTTAGTAATTTTAGTTTTGACTAGTTCTGCATACACATGATTTGTTCGTAGTTGGCATTGACTTATGGGTTTTATACCTGGCTCTAGATCAATATAATGCTGACAAAGTTTAGCTTTAATACCTTTAAGGGTTAGTATAAGACCAAGCAAATTCCCCAGCATGTGCTCGTAATACCTCCTTAAACCTTTCTCGATCTTGGGATTCCAATTGAGCCTCAAGATTCAAATATTTCCCTTTTGCCATTTCTATTTTAACTACTTCCACTTTGGGCTCTTCAAGAAACAAAGAGACTATTTTTTGAGGGTTGATTGTAGGTACATCCTTAGATATCTCCATTGATACATTTTCAAGCAAACTATTGCTAGCACTCAATTCTGGTTCTTCTTTCCTCGCGTTCGCAGACTGTACCAAGGGTACAGCTGTATAAGGAACAATAATGAGATCATTTTGAATACTTGTAGTCATTTCTATCGTATGGAAATCCAATAAATCTAGAAATAGATTACCGGTATGACTTCCTTGACCTTTACTCCAGCCATGCAAAATAGACTTCAAATTTATAGTATACTTTGTCATGAACATGGTATTGATAGAACCTATCATCTGAAAAATCTGCTCTTGATCACATGGATATTGATAATGTAACTTACGACGATATTGACGTAATACCTTATTGTTCTTTTCTAAACATTCTTGATCATCTAAACTCCAAGACCATTGGTTACCTTTAAGCTTAAGAATTAATGAATGCAGATCCTCATTTTCCTCACCTTGAATGTGACAACCTAGATAACATATGACTTGTTTAAGTTCTACAAAATTCCTAGGTATCGTAGGTTCAAACCATCTAAGTTGTGGTTCCTTTCCATCCCCATATATAGTAAAATCCATCACCCTTCTTTGGGATGAGGTAATACAACCTCTGGCATATTTTGCATATTGATCTTAGGAGATTTAGATTGGACTCGTTGATAACCAACTAGTGGTCCTTTAGAACAACGATATATCTTCTGCGTAGTTCCATTGAAGTGCTTAAAGGGATGATACAACCAAGGAGCACCAGTAGGGTTTTTCCCTCGGGTTTTTGGTTCAAAAAGACACTTAGACTTATCTTTTCCTAAAACCAATTAGCCTTTTCATATTCATCCCAATAGTTCTTGTCTATATATAAAGCTTGTTCCATTTGTAACTCCTCACTACTAAATTTCGATCTCCGCTCCTCCAAACACAACTCTAGAAGTGAAATTTCATCTAGATATTGCTTTTCTATAAATTGAAATTTTTCCTTTTCTTTTTGTAACTCAGTGATTTTCTTCATTGCTTCATTTACAACAGTCACTATTGCCTCACGTTCTACTTCCAAAGCCTCATTTAATTTTCTAATGATCCTATCATAATTACCATGATGGTCACTAGATGTTTGTGCAAACCTATGCAAGGCCGAAGGTGAGTCATCCTCATCATCTGGCGATATTGGTCTTTGTAACGGTTTGCACCTATTTCTACTCCTACATTCTCTTTCCTTTCTTTCTAGCTGGTAATAATAAGTTTTTCTAGCTATATCTGGCAATTGTTTAAATCCAAAGGGTAGAGCATTTTCCTTATAAGGGAAAACATAAAAAACCCGACTCTCAGGCATGCCATTATTATTCTCAGTAACGTCAAATTCTTCCATATTCTCCAAAGAGGTTGTTGAGATGTCATCTACATTAAGTGTCACTAACTTAGGCATCTCTTTCTCTTCTACTTCATCCATAGAAGCTGCTTTTGCCTTGCTATATGTAAAAAATGCATCTTCTTGATCATTTCCTTCCTGATCCATGGATAATCGAGAATATATTTCAAGCGAATCATCAAAGTATTCTGCTTTGCTTGTAGAGAGCATTAAGCAATCTAGGGTTGTATCTTCAATCGTAGACAATCAGTGAGTAATCTCACTATCCGAATCATTGTTTGATGAAAATGTTACAACATATTCACCAATACACATCTGTTCTACTTTATGAGGCTGATGTACATATTTACCTCCACTTTTTCTGCTCTTGTTGGGCGTTGTGTTCTAAATAACCAGGCATAAGGCCCTTCATTATCGGTCCTCTCCATTTCTGAATCATAAAATTCACTGTTGGATTTCTCATCCACTTCACTAACCATCTCATCTCTTGACTCTTTCAAAAATCCTTTCGAAATAACTTGTATTTTAACCCGATCATTTCAAGGACCAATCACAATTGAACCTTTATACCAATCCTAAGTGCACCTTGCTTGGTATAACCAATGTTGATCCAACAACACAAAATATGAAGAGATATTTGATAATGAGAGAACTACTAAGTAATTCACATGAAATTCTAAGCCGGTAATTACAGATTTCACATTACGAAGTAACCCCAAAGGAATCATTTTCCTTTGATCAGCCACACGTAAAATGATATTGGTAGGTTCTAGATTCTTCAATCTTAATTCTTGCATCGTTTGTTCTATCATCAAATTGACTGCTAAGCCACCATCTAACTGCACTTCATTAAGCAAGTGGCCATTAATAGTAGTATCTATAACTAGAGCAAATCTACTATTTTCACGTCCTTAGTTGCTTTTCTTACGATTACTTTAGGAACATTAATTTCAATCCTCTTATTTCGACGCCGAACTAATTTATGATAAAGCTGCTTTCGACATGTAGGTGCTATCTCTGGCAATTGCCAAAGGTTAATTGTCAAAGATACTTGCTCTAATGCAGCCCAAAGATCATAGGTCTTGTTTATTGCTTCCACCCTGCTCTTTACTTCCTTCCTTAGGAGGTATCAACCTTTCAAGAAAAGGAGCTACCCCTACTTGAATCTTAGGATTTGCTAAAGGCACATGTAATAATGGTTGGCCAGAGGAATTTTGTGGAGAATCTGACTCAGGTAGCTCTACATTAGGATCTGTATCCTTAGATTTATCCTTCGCTGCTTCTTTTAATTGTAAACTTTCTTCCTCTTGACCTTGCTCCTCTTGTTGCTGCTTTTGTGCTCTAGTAACTACACCAATCAAGGGTTAGCCTTAAAGATCACCCTACGGGGTATGAACTTAGACCTAACTCTATTCTCTTGCCTTGTTGTTTCTACTTTAACTAAATTTACGGATGAGGTTGAGGGTTCATTAAAAATTTACTTACCCTTGTTATTAGGTTATTTATCTTCTCGCTTAGGGCAATCCTCTTCGTGAGGCCCCCCTTCGTTGCTACATCTCCTACATAGAGGAGTATAGTCTTGATTTTTATGTGCATTTGGATAATATGTAGCTATATGACCTTCCTGTTGGCATTGATAACAAATTACCAATCCCCTAGGCCCTTGTGGTCCCCCTTGCCCCATTGGATTACGAAAAGGACCATTATTTCTCCAAAAATGTGAATCTCTTTCTCTGTTTCTATCATTATTGTGATTATTTTGGGGTACTAGGGGTACCTTGGGTTGGCAATCCTCTTGGCCTAAAGGGTTGATTAGGTGGTCCAATCGCATAAGTCGTATTATTACGATCCACCTTATTGTAATTCGTTTGCATTAAATGAGCTTGTTATTGCTCTTGACCTATCTTGTGCCAACAATTTGTATCTAGATGCCCCGTCTTAAGGCAAAAGTTGCAAAATGGTGGATGGTCAGGCATTAGTCTTGAAGGCGTCGGACACTCTGCAACCACATGGCCATACCCATGACACTTACCACACTAGATATTAGATCTAGGTGGGTTTGGAGTTAAGCTACTCAAGGATTGTTGTGCCCTAGAAGACTGCGTTGTTATCGAATAAATTTATTTCAAAGATGCTTACACTGCACTCATAATCTCCTCCTTCAACTTTCCTAGGGATTTTGCAATAATATTAGCTACTTTCGCTTTACCAAGAGGAGATTGAGATTGTGGCATAGAAGGCATTCCTGTTTGCATTATATAGGCTGGAATAGAAGTGTACAGATTTAAAGGTACACTTGAGATATTTGGATTTGGCGTTACTGATGGATTGTCACATAAGACACGTTCTTAGATATCCCACTTAAAGTGCTTGGATATTCCATCCGAGGTTCTTTGAATAAGTCTCTCCGCTGTTGTTGGCTGAGTTGCACTTGTTCCCACCATCTAGCATGTATTTTAGCATCTACCAACATAGCTGGCTATTGTAGGCTAACATGCTGATGAACTTCAGAGTTAAGCCCATCAATAAATTTATGCTTTTGCGTAGGTTCATCAGGAGCCGGATTTATCTTCCGAATAACTGTCTCCATACGTTCAATGTAATGTTCAACACTTTCGGTTGTTCCTTGGGACAAATAATCCAATTGAAGGGCTAGTCTATCTTGGAAACCTTATCATCGAATTTTTTCCATGAATGCTCTTAATAAGGCCACATAAGTCACTTTATATTGGGCATCTAAGCTCCCGTACCACCTTGTTGCCTCATCTTTTAATGTTGCACAGAAGATGTGAAGCTTTTGATCATCCTATTATCTCATTGGCGACACAGGTCACCTCAAATCTTTGCAAATGCGCATCAGGATCCTTATCCCACAATCCTCCAAATTGCGTGAATTCAGCTAACCTAACTAGATTATGAGCCATTGTTTCTCTAAATAATATATCTAACCCTAAATCTTGGGTAATATCCAACCATGCAGGTTCCTTAGGCTCCTTAAATAGTTGGTGCAATAAAAAATTTGACTCTAAATCCCAATCAAAGGGCGGTTCACTACTCCTTACTGTAGCATTAGCTTCATTCTCTCTACTTTTGCTACTTTGTCTACTCATTTTTCCAGTGATACTACTGGTGCCTAAGGCCACTCGATCCCATTGATATGAGTCTACTTCACTTCCCCGTTGATGGTGTTCAATCGAATGATATACTAGGCCCAAAAGGTTCTATATTTGAGTTAGACACAGCATCTATCCCCAGATTCAATAATTCATTCACCCTCTCAAGCCTTTCTAATAGCCAAGCCTTTTGTTGCACTGCGTGTTTTCTAGCTCGTTGATCTCGAGCTTCTTTTTGTTGTCTTCGTCTCTCCTCTGAATTCACCCACTATTAATGAAATAGGTATTACAGTCATATTCCAAAATTTCACACGTTTTGTTTGAAGCTATAAAGTTAAAATTTTGCTTGCATACGTGCTTAGAAGGTTTAGAATGGTTGGTAACTTTGGGTCTATTTCTCCATAAGGCAACTTTTCTTCTTGCTCAGGAATTAGGTCTAAAATTTTAGCAACCTCTCTAACATCTTTTGTGTTGAAAGTAACTTTTAAACCTCTAGATACACGTATCTAAGGCAACACATCATCCCATACCACTCTTTTAAAAGTTCGATAAGCATTACGAAAATACCAATCAAAATGGTATGATACATTGATTGTATTTATTTCCACTGCATCTATTAGCCCAAAGTCCACTGCTAATAAAACTATGGTTTGTGTGCAATCGTTATAACCCCAACTCCAAGAAGATAATTGTTCTATGTCTATAATTAATTTCGGGCCAAAATATTTGCCCCCCTCTACTAAGTCTGTGTCTCTTGCCAAATCCAATATTCTCATGTGGCAAACTTGGGGCAAATTTGAAAAATAGTCCATTAGAAAAGAGACCTCATATTCACTCATCAATACCTATGATTTTAATATCCTAGGGAGATCAATCACCCACTCGAATGCACTTGGCTCACGGCAAACGCACCAAAAAATGACCAGCCAAAGACTAAGCCATGTTTAACCAGGTTGTCAAGCTAACTCCTAGGAATTGTTGCATTGAATAGGTGATATTGATAACTAATTTCTATGATTTATCCTAGCCTTCCTCAATATTTACAACACTCTTTTATAGTAGTCCAACTAATCTAATATCGAAAACTCAGTAAGTTTGCTTAATATTGCACTTCGTTTCTATCTCTGTAGTACTGGACATAAAATACTAACCCTAGGATTTTTATTCCTTTGGAAATTAACTTCAAAGCATAAATCCAATAGTTTTATCTAATTCCTTTTATTATCAAATCAACTAACATTTCTCAAACCCATAAACTCTATTTTTCTTTTAAAACCATTTTTCTTGTCCCATATTGGTATAACTTAATACTTTGTCAACACTTTTAATTTGCATAAAGTTAGACACATCATATTTTATATTAGTAATGTTCAAAAAGTAATAACATCAAATCAATTTTCTTTTTCTCTAACCCCAAGAAAATTTTATAAAATATCAAAGACTATATTCTCAAGTTGTTTAATAGAATATCATAATTTTTATTGAATTAACAACATGATTTTTATCAATAAATACTGTAATTTTCATCTAAAATAACTATTTTTAATTTTTAAGACATAATAAATATCCTCTAAAAATTCTTAAAAAATTTAAAATACTTCTAGTATATAATCTATCAAAAAAATATCATACCTCATAATTATTTAACCAAATATTTTATAAAATTTTATCTATATCACTTTAACTATTTTTTATTTTTAAAATATAAAATCAAGCCTACATAAATTCTAAAAACTATCCAAATGAAAAATAGGATTCAAATATATTTTATAAAAATTATAAACTAAATAAATATTTATACAAAATTACTTTTTTCTGTTAAACGAGTTAAGGCACTTACGTAAAGTACGAGAATCGTAATTGCGTCTTTGGGAGCTGTGTCCTTTGCAATCCATCCAAGGGCAGTCTATCCAATCGCTCCCAATAGTAAGCTCATCATTTTCCCTCTCCCGAGAGATCAATTGGCCAATTGTATTGTTGCCATAGGAATAGCCACTTGTAACTATTTTAAGACTTAATCTTGATTAATTTCAAGCTTAAGAGCTTAGCCTCCATGGTTTTATGTTGACGACTAAGAGAGGGGAGGAGAGTAATGCAATATCTCCATAATCTTTCCACGGAATCAGAAGTAAAGTAGAGCGATTGGAAGGCAATAGAGAATTCTCCTACTCTATCACTTCAAATTAGGCAGGTATATTGAAGCTCCAAAACTTGAAGTGGAAGGAGAAGACATGGCAATGGCTATGGGAGAGGCATTGGCTTCAATTCTCTCCTCTTTCCCTCTCCAACTACAATTTTTCTTCAAATCCTCTAGCTTGGATGGCTTCGAAAAGCCTCTTAACTCTCTCTCTTTCTCCAATTGATGGCGCCCCCAAGAAGATGATAATGCCCTCTTCTTCCTTCAGTTAGCTCTCTCTCTCTCTCTCTCTCTCTCTCTCTCTCTCTCTCTCTCTCTCTCTCTCTCTATCCCACTATAGGATGGTGTCCCCTTTCTTCATCACGACTCTCCAATTTCCCACAAACTCCCCCCCTTCCTCTTTTCCAATTGGCCCCCTTTGGACTTCCTCTCCCCTTCCTAATCCTCTTCCACCTACAATTGACCTTTTTATTGCATGTTTTTGTTGTAGATACATTTATAAACAATAATGCAGGTGACTCTTTTTCTCCATATTCCAATCTCTAAGTTGCACATCAAGTTGGTGGCAAGTGCATGGATAATCACTACAACTCATTATTGATTTGCATTTATTTCTTCATGGATAAGTAACCATGTTAGTATCTTGTCACATTAACTCAAATACTCATGGTCCACTAATTGTTATATCTATGTCATTAACTCCACTTACTCGAAGATGTATCTTATACTTGGCATTGTAGAGTAGTGACTCTCCTTGTCCACACTAGCATTGCCTTTATTCTTTGACTTGTCCCTCCCCTCCTTAATCTTTAATGTGATCATCTCGAAAATACAATACTCTCCCTACCATATCCCAATGTCTATCCTATGTATGATGCGGTGAAAAATTTGCCAGTTCTACTACTCTTATCTATGATCATCATCAACGACCAAGGCCACTTGTCCAATCTGTGCTATCGAATTCATATCTTTTGCTTTTGCCAAGTCATACTCGACTATACACAATCATCTCTAACCTTTCAAAAACAACTCATTTGGATTTTTCAATATATTATTTATGGGAAGAAAGGTCAAATGATTATCCAAGCCAAAATTCTAATCCCTTCTGATTAGATAAAACTATCGAATTCTACTTGGTATTTTCCTAAGTCCACCCTCTAGCACAAAACTCCTTCGAACTAGGATTTTCCACATGCCGGATTGTAGAGACACATCCTCCAAAAAAGAAATCTCGACCACATATGCATTAAATTGATGTGAAAAGTTGGTAACAATGTGCCAATTTTGTACAATTTTGTAAAAAAAATTTGTGATAGTAGCATTGGTTTTAGGTGTTGTCACTTGCATGGCTTCCATGCATTGTAAGACCATCTTGCGAGTCTCATCTAGACATTCCACATGCAAGAGATGGCATTGCAAGGACTCATCATCTCCCTAGCGTTCTTTGATAGCCACACGCAGAGAGGGTAGCTCAAGTTCAACAGGAAAGACGACTTTTTTTCCATACACCAACTGGAAAGGGGTTTGTCTTGTAGCAGCCTTATAGGAGGTTCTGTACGCCCAGAGGGCCTTTGTAAGTTGATTGTCCCAATCACAATGATGTGCAACAATCATTCTTGTCAGAATCAAGCAGAGGATGCAGTTGGTAATTTTGACTTGGCTATTGGCTCTAAGGTAATAGGGTGTAGACTTACGATGGCGGATCTTGTATAGCTCTATCAAAATTTCCATAAGCTTGTTAAGAAAGTGAGTACCTCGATCACACTGACGAGCTCTAGGGGATTGCCAAAATGTATGATGATATTCTCGTATAGAAACAAGGCCACGTTGTTGCCATCATCCCGCTTTAGAGCTTTAGCTTCACACCACTTTGTCACATAGTCCATCGTACAGACCAAGATGTATCTATTTTGCTTCCTTTGGGTTGGCAGATCAATGGGACCAATAGAGTTGATTTCCCATTTCTTGAACGACTTTAGGGGGAGAATGGGTTGTAGTGGCATGGCATTGGATTTGGTAGGCTTTCCCATTCATTGATAGGCATGACACCATTTGTAGTAGTCATAGGCATCCTTGTGGAGGGTCGGCCACCAATACCTTGCAAGCAAGGCCTTTCTCGCTGTCACTTCTCCTGCAAACTATCTTTCACAAGGCTCGTCATGGCATGCTTTCAGTATGATTCCAATCTCTTCTCCTGCAACACATCTTTGCAATACTTCATCTTTGTCTTTTTTGTACATAGCACCACCTAACAAGGTGTAGGGGGCTAGTTCTAATAGAAGTTTTTTCTTCTCTCGGTTGGAAATACTAGGGGGATATTGTTGGTTGCCAGGAGGTTGGCTATGTCTGCTACCATTGAATAACAATTTCAATTAGAAAAATGGAAGCATTAGGAAGGTTTAGATCATCTTGCTCTTCTTCTTCATCACTTTGAGGGATTCATGACATATAATCAATCGGGACATGGAAGTGACTAGGTTTGGTGACCACTTTAAAGTCGAACTTCTAAAACAAAAGGAGCCATCTCATCATTCTTCACTTCACATCTGCCTTGTTCATCAGAAAGGACAAGGCTTCATGGTCCATGTAGAATTTGAAATGCATCCACAATAGGTAGTGTCAGAATTTCTCCAAGGCAAACATCATTGCTAGGCACTCAAGCTTCGTCACTGTGTAGTTCCGTTCTTTGTCAGTTACTTTTCAGCTTGCATAATAGATAGGTTGATCTAACTTTGAGGGGCCCTTTTGGCATAAGACAACACCTAGGCCTTCGATTGATGCATCAGTATGCACATGGAACTCTTTCATCCAATCAGGAGGCTACAAGATGGGTGCTTCAATCAAACACTGCTTCAGGGTGTTGAATGCCGCGTCACAATTAGTGATCCACATCACCTCTACATCTTTTCTAAGGAGTTTATGCAGGGGGATGCCTTTTTTGCAAAATGTGCAATGAACCTTATGTAATAGCCTACATGGCCAAGGAATCCCCTCAATTTTTTAAGGTTGATTGGTGTTGTTAAAGCTGCAATCTTCTTAATCTTGGGAGGATCTATTGCTATTCCTCGTGCAGAGATGATATAGCCTAGAAGAACTCTTAACTAGATGCCATAGATGCATTTTTTGGGGTTGAGAGAAATTCCATACTCTCAACATTTGTCAAAGCACTGCTCTAGGTGTCCCTAATGCTCACAGATTAGACTATAGACACAAAAGTTGTCTAGGTATACCCCAATGAAGTCATGCAAATGGTTTGGAATGCGACTATCATCACTCGTTGGAAGGTAGCAAGAGCATTACAAAGCCCAAATTGGCATCACTCTGTAAGCATAGGTTTTCCATTCTGTTGTGAAGGTCATTTTGGATTGATCTTCTTCTGTGATTTGGGCTTGATTATATCCGCTGAATCAATCCAAGAGGGAATAGAGCTCATGGCTTGCCACCATGTTCAAAAATTGGTTTGTGAAAGGGATAGAGAAATGAACCTTCTTGGTCTAGGAGTTCATCTTTCGAAAGTCCACACATATTCACAGCTTTACATATTCTTGGGTACTACCACAATGGGCGAAACCCATTCACTATTAGCCACTAAATAGATAAACTCAGCTTCAAGGAGCTTCATTAATTTAGCTTTCACTAGGGCATAGTAATTTAGATTCATACGCCTTTATCTTTGCCTCACAAGTTTGGCGTCAGGCTCTAGATTGATGTGATGTTGACATATTGTGGGATCAATCCCCTTCAGATCTTTGTACAACTATGCAAACATGTCTAAGTTCTCCTTCAGTAGGTTTCGTAGGACCAATAGTTCTTCTTCTGGAAGATTTATACCCACCTTCAAGTGACATTCAGTACATTCAGCATACACAAACATTAATTTCTTTTCTCCTTCCAGTTCACAGATGAATGTCCCACGGAGTGCTTTTGGATATAGATCTGAATCCTTCAAGGGAGTGTTCTCCTATTTTGATGATTCATTGGAACTGATGTCCTCCTTTGACAATGACTTAGTGCACTCCTTGGGAAGTGGAAAGGATATTAGAGTGGTTTTGGTTTGGTTTGGGAATGCGTTACTTCTTGGCTTGAGGACTCATCTTCTGAGGATGTATCCAAGAACATCACATAACAAGAACCTTTTGAGTTTTGTTTGAGTTGCCAAACTAGGGGTTATTGGCAAGGTGCATCAACATCATCTTCTCGTAAGAGGGGTAGATTAGGGCGGCAAGAGCCACTGTTGAAAGAAGGCTTATTCTTCTTAATCCATTTCCTATAAATATTTTACATATGACGTGACCCATTAATCACTCCAAAGGGTACCATAGTCATTCTGTCAAACAACAATGAGGGATCTTCAGCTTCTGAGGCTTTTGGAACTTCTCTCTCATTTGTGTCTTCTATGAGTAGGATAGATTCTTCGAGCTTGCTTTCATAGTCTTCTTTTGCATTGTTATTTTTGTCCTCTTCAGATTCTATTTCTACCTCTGTGGGGGCTCTATAAGAGAAGAACAGACTCTCTGTTGTGTCCTTTGCTTCTGCTTATGTGTCTCTACCTTTGTCTCTATTTTTGCATCTATCTTTATCTCTATCTCTGCTACGGCCATGTAACAGGGAGAACAATACATCCATGCTTCTATCTCGCTGTTGATTCGGGTTTAGGCAGGAGGTATTCACCCATTGACAAAGACTTTGCTTCTTTCGGTAGCTAGCTTAGGGTACCCATTATCAGGGACTGTGCCTTTGTTTTCTTAGGGAAGATCTGTTTGACAACTTCTTCATCTCTCCTAATGTATAATCTGTTACATCATTTGAGGGGCATGTTAAGACTTCAATGGACATGGATCAGAAGACACGCTGCAAAATACTGTCTAAGTCCCGCTCTTGTGAAAGCTACTCCCGATACCCAACATAAGACCCAATAACCTACTTCCAATTTGGTGGAATTGAATTTCTGCAATAACACGTGCAAAGAAAGGAGAACCTACACTTCCAAAAGAGAACATTCCCTCTACTAAGACAGTGAAGTTCAACCTTCCTAGGGTGAAATAGAAGAGTGTAGCATAGAACAATGTAGTACAGAGCACTATAGAGCCATAAAGAGCTACATAGATAGATGTAGAGATAAGACCAGAGATCCAAGAGATAGAGGATGTCGAAGTACCTCCTTAGGAAGAAGAAGTGCAAATGTTGCCACTCCTAAAAGAAAAAGAAAAGATAAAAGTGGGTGTGGTCCCATTCCTTAGTCGATTGGAGAAGCCTATGGATCCTATCAAAGAATATGATTTGGTCAAAGACCTAGACACCTTTAAACCAAACCTAAAATTTTGACAGTTGTTGATGTTGTCTCCTAGTTGTCGAAAGAAATTTAAAAGCATACTCATGAGAAGAAGAGGCTTAAGGATTGCTCCTACGTAGCAACCAAGTCCAACAAAGCCCCAAAGCCTGTGAAGGAAGTGGATGTAGCTAATGCCTTCCTAGATCCTGGAACCCTAGAGATTGGCATGTGGATTAAAGGATGCTCTATTGCAAATGCATTGATTGATGAAGGCTCATTAGTGAACATAATGATGAATGTGAACATGAAGGATCTAGAGGCTTGCAAGGAATGCAGCCTAGGTAGTGGCTTATCTGACTAGTAAACCAAAGCAGAATCAAGCCTTTCAGCATTTTCACATACATAAGGACAACCCTCGCAGGAAGGGATTATTGACTGACATATCTGGTGGTCAAACCAAATTCCTATGGGACCTCATACCCTCTGCTACTTGGAAGACCTTGGCTTTTTGAAGCAAGAGCAAGGATGGATTAGTTCAAAGGAACCCTAATCCTAGGTAGAGGACCCAATAAGGTGGTATTGAAGTTGTATGGATCACAAAAAGGCAATCCTTTGCATTGACTACATAAGGGCTTGTAGTCCATAGACCCTCTAGGGTTTGGATAGTTTGGTGAGATATGACCCTTTTCTCCACATCTCTAACACTCCACCTTTGATCTCTGGCAACCACCAAATTATCGTCCTCTGTAAATCTAAGAGGGAAACCTCCTTGGACCGAAGTTAGGATCGAACTCCCGATGTCTTGCGTTGTCATTTTGAATTCCAACAAGTTGAGTATTGCTTCTTCATCTTTCTTTCTTCTATCATGCATCTCTTTCAGAGATAAGATATCCTTTGTATGGTTCTTCCTCAAATAGTACGAATAGAAAGCTCTAGGAATGGTTGGTTTTCCGGTACATTTAATAGCTAAATGTCTCACTTGATGCTACTTTTCACACCATGTATTAGAATACATCACATCTCTCCTACCTCCCGCAAGAGTGGATATATTGGCAATATTTACCTTCAGCATCTATAGCTATTATCTAATCACATCCATAAGCTCTTTTTTTATACTTGCGATTGAATTGGATAGGTAGTCCTTCATATTTTCACCTCTTGGAGTACTTGTAGTAGGGTTTTAGAAAGCTTTTGTGATCATTGCATACACTGGTTGAATTTATACAAAGGGTCATATGTTCTGGTTCTGATTCACAGCTCCTGTTGAGACTAGGGGTTGTTGATTCCACTGTTGTTGAATTGCCATTGGGGAAACTGTTTGGGGCCATTCCTATTGTGGTTGAACCACGGTTTGGAGGCATTATCATTTGTGGCCATTGTGGATTCAGTGCATTGTACTACATCACTATTTGCATCTGAGGGTAGGGGTAGGGAATAGTCCATGGGATTGTATTTGATGGATGTACCATTCCTAGCATGGGAGGAGGTTGGACTCCTCTTCCTAAGGTCATTGACAACCTTGCTTCAAATTCATCATATAGTCAAACCTTCCACTACAGCTTGTAGGTTGCGTGGTCTTCTCATTTCCACAAACTTGTAAACTTTAGGTTGTAGGCCTCTAAGGAAAACTCCCTTCCAGATGCCTTCATCCAAATGATGGTTGGTCCATCTCTTCAGTATGGATTTCATTCGCAAAACATAAGCTTCTACTCATTCACCAGAGGACTGACTTAGGTTCATGAACTCCTCTCACATCCACTCTTCAAAACCTTCATGCTTGAATTTAGTGAGGAAGGTCAACTTTAGGTCATCCCATGTGCCAAAAGTTCATGTTGCTTGTCTTTCATACCATTGAAATGCTGCACTTTTAAAAGTGACAGGAAATATTGCCAACTACTACTCAAGGCTTCTGGCATTGTTACCCACACATGCTATCTTAAACTCTGTTACATGAAGATTAGGGTCTTCATTGTACTCTCCCTTAAAAATGGGAAATGGGGCTATATTCGTTGACTTATCATCAATATTTCCAGGACGGATCCGACTAGAAAGGGGACCTTGAGTTACCATGGGGACTTTTGTAAAGAGCGCCACTAGGGCATCAAAGGAGGCTTCTGTTGCTAGCTCATTTGAGGCTTTGATTTTTACCTTCTCTCTTCTTACATACCTCTGTATTCGTTCTAGTGCTTGCCTCCTGATTGTGTAATTCATAAGAGGGTTAGCTCCACCCAGTTGGTTTGTACTCAATAAACAGAATCATAGAGAGCTTCAGTCTCTAGAGGACTCTCTGATCAACATCTCTTCTACTTGCTGCTTTTCTGTGTCTTTGAATTCAGCTTTCACACTGCTACAGAGGGAAAAATATTTTGTTTTGAAAGTGTCAAAACTCATTCTTATGAGAATCTTTGTGGTGCCATCGTCATAGTAATGCTAACTTCTGATGGTTTCAATAGTGTATGTTGTGAAGGACACTCTGTCTACTAGCTTCCAGTGGATTGCTAATTGGACAAACAGGAGATTGTCAGTGCACCATGCATCCCACCTGTTCTACTGTTGAGCATCCACGAACAAATTCCAACCCTTTTCTTTCTTGTTTTCGTGAACTTCCACTGACCATGACTCCTAAAGCTTTTTCACTATCTCCCACTTGATGATGTTTGAAAACTTCTCAATGAATGCCAAATCTCCTATGGATGATCATTCTCTATGTTTTTGCACTTCAGTGTGTTCCCAAATAGTTTACCACCAATATGCATGTCTTTATTGCTTCAGCAAGAAGAGGAAATAGTCCGCCACATAGAGCTTGCATCATGATGGTAATATGTTTCCGCCATTGTGGAATGAAATTCTTGTAGAAAGTGGCTTTGGCAATGAGAATCTCCAATTCTTCAATGGTTGAAGGAACTTTGCAAGCATCCATTGAATTTTTCTCTTCTTGGCAATGTCATTTCTTTCATATTCAGCCTCTTTTGATCCTTGTTGATGGTAGTTTTCCCCAGGTGTGCACAAAAAACATGGAGCCCCAAGAGAGATGCCAAGAAAATGGAATTTTTAGTACAAGAAAATCTATCTTTTACTATCAACAACCATATTTTTCATATTTGATATGATCTCAATGAAGAAAACAATACCAGGAATAAGAAATCTCTACACAACTTCATAGAAACAATTCTCCCACTACTTTAGCTTTAACAAAATTGATCGTGCTCTTCATATTATTCATATAATTCATTGATAGACATTGAAAAAATAAGATACTATACCACTTTGAATGGAAAGATATCACATGTGATTCATCTTCAAAGATTCCATAGTTTTCTCTCACAATCTCTCATATATAGATACATTGTTTTGCATAGAATTGACTATCTCTGACTCACATACTCTCTCTTTCTCTCTCAATAGTACATCATCTCTTCACTACAATACTCAATAATCACTCACAATAACCCTTATTTGTTCATGGATTCCCTTCCTAAGAGGTGTGTCTGATATGAAAGGTCACCAGAGCCATTACAGTGACTCTTCATAGATCACTACTGTCACTTCACTCCAATCTTCTCTTGAGTCTTTAACAGCTACTTCTTCCACTTCCTTGAGTTCTTTTGAACTTGCATTCACCTCTTTCCAAGGCTAGAAAACTTTTCGGTACTACATTCTCATCCAATGGAACACATACAGAGGCATATAGAACTGAACTGAACAATAATAGAGACTTTACAGAAGCTCAACAGAGGATTTCATAGAAAGTCAACAGAAGGTCCATACATAAGAAAAATAGAACAAAACAAAAGCTATCAGAACCAAACAGAACCTCAATAGAACATAACAAAACATCATTGAACCTCATATCTCTATTGAAAAATATCATAAGCTTATCAAAACCATTCCATCTTATTCAAAAAACTCTCAAACCACTTCCAAACCAATCAATCTTCATATAAAACCATCCATTCAGCCTAGAAAAATAACAAAAAAACGTAGGTTATTTCAGCATTTAACAATTTTTTATGAGTAGGAAAGTAGGATAAATCATTTCAATATTTGGATGTTGATTTTTGTTGCATTTAGAGTAGGATAGGATCAAGAAATTGAAATGGATCGCTTTAGGACTGTTGCTATAAAACATGGCACAAACAAGGAAAAAATGGAGAAAAAGAGTACTTGAATGTGTTGATGTCACAAGGGGAGAGATTAGAGAGGTCAAGGCTGAGTAGGACAAGGGTTTAAGACCCTAGAGAGCAAGGGTGAAGCTCATTTTCACCTACAACAGTGACAGAGAGAGCTTGAGAGGGAGAGAGAGACCTAGAGCTCCTGGCAAATCGATCGTCTTCCATAGGCATTTTTTGCGCATACCGGTATATACAAACCTTATTCTTGGTCCATACTTGCATTCTGGAAATCCTTGTAGGCTTGCCTGTTGTAAACTGTTGCGTGGAATTGATCAATTGTTGTCACTACCTTAGTGCCATCAAAATCGGACATAGGCAACGAAGTCCAATTTTGGGCAATTGGACACTCGGACCTATCTAGCCCGTTCGATCGGACACTATTGTTCAATTTTGAAAATCAGACTACTCCGACACATCTTGCCTGCCCGACTTGTTTGATATTCTAAAAATCAGACAATACGATCATACCACTTTGGATCGGATGTGAAAATCGGATTTAAACAATTGGCCATTGGCCACTTAGACCACCTACAATCGGATGCAAAAATTGGACAAAGGACCAGTCAAAATTGGACAACTAAGATGTAGAATCGAAATATTGCAGAATTGGACAAAAAATCTGACAGCAAAAAATTGACAAATCTTATAGAAAGCCAAATGCATAGAAGGATCGACACCATTGGAGGTGCGACAGTGCTTGACTTAATCAACCTCGTTGACAACTTGGTAGAGCAAGAGACCATAGATATGGCAGAAACTAGTATAAATGGCACAAACAAAGAGCTTAACTTGGGATATTTCCTAGTCGAAATCCAACAGATGGTGAATAAATACAATGCACACACCAGGATGGACCACCATAGCAAGCCATTAGAGGACATCATAGTAGACCTTGAAGAGGAGTTGAAACTAGCATAGAAGGCCTTGCAAAGCATAGCGGCATACAACCAGGAGCAGCAAACTAGGAAATTGTGCCAGGACATAGAGATACAAGAAGTCCTAACAAATAGGAACTGAATAGGACCGAATGCAAAGAGAGAGAGAGAGAGCGCTGGAGGTAGACCTAACACTGAGGAGCTTCTCATGAAGCGGCTCACGGACAAATGTTGGTAGAACAAAGCGTAGCAACACTAGCAACCTCATTGCTTGTGGGATTAGGAGTTACCTAGGGCTCCAAGAGCCAATCGAAAATCCTTGTAGTTGTGAAGCAATTAGATAAGTACTAGCTAGACAACGACCCTTATAGCTTCATGGAAAATTTTTAGCAGGACTGTGAAGCCAATGGCCTCACTAATCTCACTCAGCGCTTGCAAGCTTTTGGCCTATGCCTATGCGATAAGGGTAGGATGTGGTACACAAGCCTAGACGTTGTAGAGTGCAACAACTTCAACAACCTCAAGAGTCTCTCATTGAGAGATTCTTTGAGGTTGGGTACTCTAATAATCTCAAGTGCAGCTAATGAACATTAAGCAAAGAAGAAATCAGGGACTACATTACCCATGTGTAGAGTCTCTTTAAGAGAATCCCAACTACGAATGACCCACTAAGAGAGTGGTGTCTATAGTCTTCATCAATGGAATTCATAGTGAGAAACTCTACAAGGCCTTGGTAGGCAATTCGAGCCTGCAGAGAGATACATTAACTAGGGTCTTCGAAGAGGCCATATGAGTGGATGAGTAGCTCAAGGAGAGGATATCTACTAGTGAATGATCAGTTCCAAGCACTCAAGATAAGGAAAAAAGCATTGACCAAAGTTAAGAGCTAGCGGAGATGAAAATGGAGCTAGCCATACTACAAGAGATGATAAGAAGACCTATGTGCCCACATGTCTACTGCATGTATTTGGGCAAAAACCACCTTTTGACTGAGTATCAAGACCCTAGGTCTCAACCTTGCACCAATTGCAGTAGGTTTGATCATGATACCATGCATTCTAGACTACCAAGGAGACTTCCCATATTCATAGCCTTATAACCAGCCATACCTAGGGAATAGGCCTCCAAATTTCTTTGGGAGGGGATCCCCATTGGCTCTTTCAACAATGAACAGTGTGAAAACAAGCCGTTCCTAAGATGGAGATCAATCCCACAGGCATGCCTAGGCCACCCAGACCTTTCATAACCCATCCATCAAGTGACGCTCGAGTTTGCTATGTGGAAAAGTACAAATGATGAGGAGCCTTATGTGAACCCTTACGTCTCATATAGCGAAGAGAGAACTTGGATTCTCATGGACTATTGACCAGTGCCGATGATGGCATTAGGAAGAGGAAGAGACAGAGGCTTAGGAGGGCAGAGCCAAGAGCCAATTTCATGTTGGACTTGTGGTTACCCAAGACACAACTCTTCGCATTCCCCCAAGAGAGAGCAAGTCAACCTAGATAAGGCTGACCTCAGATGTGCAAAGTGTGGAATCACTCACCTCTTTTTTGATTTCCCTAGATGAAAATCAACCTCTAGTTTGGCAATCATACCTTCAGTAGCACTGGGGCTGGTCGGAGTTGAGACACTCGATGGAGAGGCCACTCCCATCCCATTGCATGTTATGACCCAAGCACAAACGAAGCAAACCAACATATCACTGCCCGAGTCTAGTAATCTAGATGTAGCCTCGATAGGGAAGAAGAGCCTTAGGAAAAAAGAGAAGAAAATCAATGCAAAAGTCACACTTAAATTCGAGAGCACAATGACACTACCTATTGGAAAGAAAGTCACGGATGTAGAGATAGAAACATCCACTCTAAAGATTGCTGAGAAAGGGAGTGCTAAGGTAGGTGAGTACCCAATTCAAAGTGCCAACTTGAAGCCATGGAAAAGGTCAAGGAATGGGTGAGAGAAGCCTAGGAACACCTAAAGGATGCTGAGCCCATCTTGGAGGATGATATTGATGATCTTTCTAGCACAAATACGCTAGTCTCTCTCCAACATGATGACTAAGAGATGCATTTGCACCTGAAGCAGTGCCACCTAAATAGAGCTTGAATGCCACAGGCTAGCAAACTTGCCAAGGCCATTGGCCAAGGAGTGAAAAATTAGGAGAGAAGCAAGCAACCAACAATCTTGTGACAGTGCTAGTGGCCACCCCTATATTTTTGAGCTTAGGAGACCTACTTAGGCAGCATTCGATACTATGGCAAGGTTAAAATAGTGCGTAGAAGGATCGCTAGAGCAAATGATAGTTGACTTGCAAGACCATGATGCAATAATGCAAATATCGATCCTGACGTTGCACTCACTACCCAAGCCCTTGCATATTAATGCTTTCTAGGAAGGCATAGAGATGCACGTAGTCTTGCCCGTCCTAGCTCTAAGTGATACCATGAGGAAAGGGATTGTAGAGACATGGGGATAGGAGTTAGTGTGCTTAGCTACGCAGTAATCCAAGCTTGGGGTAACCCGCTTGTCGAGAATGCTAGGTTCAACATCACACTGGATAATGAAATGAAAGTAAAGCCATTCGGAGTGCTGAAAAATTGGCTATTGAAGATCGTAGGAGTCCAATTCTCTGTAGACTTCATAGTCATGAAAGAAGTGGACAATCACATCTTGTTAGGGTGACCTTGGATGCACAATGCATGAGTCATAGAAGACTGGGGCAACGGTTTGATCTTCCTAGGCAATCGAATATAATTGGTGAGAGTGGAGATGGATACTTGGAAGACTACAACAGTCGACCTAGATACCATCTCAACCATGACGAAGGGCGACGCTCAAATTAGAAAATCTTACAGGCCGCTGACCAAGTATATCCCTTGCTTGGAAGATGACAAGATTGGATGCATATGCTAGCCACAATCGGTTTGCCATTCTTCAACAATGAGGAGTGTCAACAAGCTACCAAGCCAGTTGGTGAGCCTAAGAACAAACCCTTACTACTAGTCTATATGATGGCTAGAAGCTCTCATAGATGACCCACCCTTGTCACATTCCATGTCTCGAACAAAAAACGAGAGCTCCATGAGATCTTAGAGCACTTGACAACGGATAGATTAGCTGGTAACCTAGCTATAAATCTTAAACCACTCAAGGATCTCTTGGATTAAACCCAAGTGGTGATGGACCAAGATGCACAATCTGAACTTGATGTACAATTGGGACTTAGTCACCAATGACAAGAAAACACGATATCAAGACCTAGAGGATGACAAGTAGTTAGATGAGAACGATTCAGACGACAAGTACGAAGGCTGCTATGCCTTCAGTGACAAGAGTTCAAGAGATTGACACGATGACACTGAGGGACACGTGATTAAAAAAATATGGGCAGACTCCAAACCACTAAAGAAGAACGTCTTTAGAATCGAGAAAGGAGTTATGCATATGGATTGTGATCGCACATGGTTGGAGCACATGTAGGAGCGATTGATTACGAATAAGCAAGCCTCGCCCCAACCAAGTGCCGTACCATTGTTTAGAATGGAATCACCATCCGAGCTATGACCACCAGGAGAGACTCCCTCTTCTAGTGAAGATGGAGAGTTTGATTCTGAGTCAGAAGTAAGCTGAGACAGTGATCCTGAGATTCCCTGACCACTAAGACCAAATGCACCAAGGGAGACCTACTAGTCTACTTAAGGTGCTGAAGGTTGAAGAAGGAAAGAAGGAGACAACCTTGGGAACCACAAGCTAAGGAGTAGAGAAAGCCACAAGACCTACTAAAATGATTCACAAAATTTAAGAAATGTGATATAATAGTGATCTTGCTAGGAGCCAAATGACAAGGGTAAGTAAGTGAGCCGATAGAAGGACCTTCCAAAGTGAAGGAGGTCAATCTGGCTAAGGAAGGGGAAACACCTCAACTTGTGTTCAAAGCCGATGACTTGAGCAAGTAAGAAGAAGTGAGTCTCATTGCTCTCTTACGAGAATATATTGATGTATTTGCTTGGTCCCTTGATGAGCTGAAAGGGGTAGATCTGAGTGTGGTGACTCATAACATTCCCATGACACCTAATGCAATGCTGGTCAAGTAGCGAGTGACTATATCCTATGAATATCACAAATATGCTCATGCTATCAAAGAGGAAATCGATAAGTTGTTGAGAGTAGAATTCATTTATGAAATTGAGCACATGGGCTAGGTTTCACCCATCATAATTGTACCAAAGAAGAATGAAAGGATTAGAGTTGTGCCAATTATAAGAAAGTCAACGCTACTATAAAGAGAGACAATTATCTGTTGCCGTACACTAAGCATATACTCGAGAGAGTAGCTGGTAAAGAGGCCTACAATTTTTTAGATGGATTTTTAGTGTACAATCAGGTGCAAGTATATCATGATGATAGGCATAAGACCGCATTCGCTATCAAGTGGGGTGTCTTTGCCTACATAGTCATGCCCTTTGGGCTAACAAATGTACCAGCTACGTTTCAATGGCTCATATATGCTATATTAAGGACATGCTTAGGCGAGAGTTAGAAGTGTTCATTGACGACTTGTGTGTTCACTTAAGTTGGAAGGAACACCTAGACAAACTCTGAGTAGTCTTTGAATAGTGCAGATTATATCATCTCTCATTGAACCTCGTGAAGCATGGATGTATCCTAGGATACGTGGTGAATGGCATTGCTACCGACTTCTCAAAAGTTAGGGTTATTGTCAACTTGCCCCACCATCGATTGATTACAAGGCAGTTCAGTGCTTCCTAGGCTATACAAGATACTATCGCGACAATTCGTGTTGAAGCATCAATTGCTAGACCTCTATACAAACTGTTGATAATATTCAAATGGACTAAGAAATGCCAACGCCTATATGAAGAATTGAAGAATGCTCTAACCATCGCACTAATCTTAAGAGCCCCAAACTGGACCATAACCTTCCACATTCGCATTGACACCTCAAAGTTTGCCATGGGAGCTGTGTTGTGCTAGCCTAGTGAACACAATCTAGACTATCTAATGAGCTTTGCTAGTAGACAACTTATGGATATGGAGATGAACTATTCCATGACATAGAGAGAGGGTTTAGCCATGGTGTTTGCTATAAAGAAATATTTGCACTATCTTTTGTCTATGCCTTTCACCTTTTTTGTTGACCATCAAGACTTGCTTTATCTTGTTAACAAACCCTGTCCTACCAGACGCATTTACTGGATGGTTACTTTTGCTATTAGAATTCGACTTCTCTATGGTTGTATGCAAAGGGAAGCAACACTATATGATTGATCATATGTCTCGCATACCCACAAGAGAAGCTACTAGATAGGGCATCACAGACGATTTGCCACATGCGTATCTATTTAACCTATCTGGTTAGAGGGATTTTTTAAAAGCTGATTTGATGCCATATTGGGTAGATGACATAGTCCAAGTGCTCAAACACAGACTACTTGAATGACCTATTGAGAAGGCCCAACTTAGGCAATTCATCCTCAAGATACAACCCTATCAGTTGATAGTAGGCTAGCTCTATAGGCTCATATTGTTACGTAGATGCATGTGTGAACATGAGATGTATTGATGTACTTGCACAAACACACAATATAATTACCGGAGGACACTTTAGGGGAGACATGATGGCCCGCAAGATACTGCAATCTCAACTATGGTAGCCTCCTCTTTTTTAAGATGTTACACGATTCGTAAAGCACTATGATGAGTACCAACAGACTAAGATACCTATCTACAAAGACCAAATGGAGCTAACCCCAATCATTGCAAGACAACCTTGCAAAAAATGGAAAATTGACTTCATTGGGCTGATCAGTCCTGCAGCACAATTCTCACAGACTAAGTATGTTATAGTTGCTATAGATTATTTCATGAAGTGAGTAGAAGCAAGATGGGGGAGAGAAAGAAACAATGAGAGAGAGAGAGGGGGGGAGAGAAACAAAGAAGGATGAAGGGAGGCAAATAAAAAGAGGAAGATAGAGGGAGAAAGAGGGGTGGGGAGAGAAATAGAGGGGGGATAGATAAAGACAGAGAGACACGGAAAGAAAAAGAATGGACAAAGAGAGATAGAGGGAGGCAAAAGAATGGACATAGAGAGATAGAGGGAGATAAAGAGGAGTAGATATTAAAATGGAGGAAGATCATCAATGAGGGGAACAAAAACATATTGTTTGTCGTAACATAGACCAAATGGAGAACGATGGTAGTCATGATGTCCAAGATAGCGAGGTGTATCTTAATCAATGTGTCTTGTGTCCTTGTACTTAATGCAAGTTAGCAATCAGATGAAAGTGTTGCTTGTCCATAGAACACATACGACACTTTTTGGTGAGTTTCAATCAAAGATCATTGACTAGGCAATCTTAAACTTTGAGCGAACAGTAAGAAAAGTGTGTATTGATCATGCTTTACATTCGCAAAGTAATTGAAGATTATATACAAAAATGTTAGATGTGCTCGTAAAATTTGTATAGAGAGGTGACGGTGACGTTCATCCCTAGAAATGCACCTATTGCGGCCCATTAGAAGAATTCGTAGGTGTGTGATGGATGGAGTTTCTAAGTTGATACACCAATTAGAGGACATGCTATAGACTACATCCTCGATACCACAAGAGACAGTGGGTCTATTAGACCTTCCTCCAATCTTGGGGCTTGAGATAGAGGCAATAATCGATGCATTAATGCCCATGGATGTTGAGTCATTTGATCCACTAAGAGAGGAAGCATCCATGCCATTATATGATGGGTGTGGAGTATCTCGCTTGAAGACACTACTTGCGCTCCTAAATGTGCAAGTAAAGTACAGGTGGAGTGATGTGAGTGTTCAAGTACATTCTATGCTCTATTGTTTTTTTTACTTTATTATCAAAAAACACTTCTTATGCTCTTCAAGGCTACTTTTGATTTTTTTAATGTTACTAAAGTATTATATATTACCACCTCAAAACATGATGCATGAGTCTCGTGATGATGCACGATTGGTGTTACGTAAGCTTGGCATGGACTATAATAATATCCATGCATGTGTCAACAATTGTCTGAAGTGTAGTGCTCATAGATATCCACAGGACTTGCAAGGGAAAACTATCCCTGAGAAGGTTTTTGGACACTTTTCACTTATACCACATATATGTCACATGTTTTGTACATCGGGCATGGCGAGCTTGACAACGTGGCATGCCTAGAATAGATCCACAAATGGAGTCAAATCCTAGTAGAAAGAATCAACCATAACTTGTCATAGCCTACTTCAAATGAGGTTTGATTCATGTCGAAATGAAGCTTTATTTAAGTAATTCACATCTAGATATGTTTCATTTGGCTGTAAAAGAAAATGGTAAAAGTTGTTCCCAAATAGATGGCAAAAGCAAAAAAAGGTCTAAAAGGTCCTAGATAATCCTAGTCACTATGGCACGTAGGTGATATGGTGGCCTTTTCTGATCAAGTTATCTATTATACAAGCTAAAAAGTAATTGATCGAGAATGAAACTATACTGTGACGGAGCTTGAATGCTTGGCAATGGTGTTTGCCTTGGAGAACTTTCAACACTATCTATTGTCAATGCACTTCAAATTCTATGTGGACCATGAGGCATTGTCCTTCTTGATGAATAAGGTAGATGTGAAGGGAAGAACGATGAGACGACTCCTTCTATTTCAGGAGTTTGACTTTGAAGTGGTTACCAAGCTTGGTCACTCTCATGTCCTAGCTGATCATCTATCGTGAATCCCTTAGAGCGATGAAGAGGAGTAGGATGACCTTGACCTACCTGATGCTTTCCCTTTTCTAGTCAAAACTATAAACCCATGATATGTAGAAATAGCCAACCTCTTGGCAACACAATAGTTTCCTCCTCATATCTTCAACTGTGAGAAGAAGAAGCTTCTGTTGGAATCAACCCCCTACACCTTGTTAGGTGGTGCTCTGTACAAGAAAGGCAAGGATGAAGTACTGTGAAGATGTATTGCAGGAGATGAGATTGGAATTGTTCTAAAAGTATCTCATGATGAGCCTTGTGGAGGGCACTTTTCATGAGAAGTGACACCAAAAAGGCCTTATTGTGGGATACTGGTGGTCAATCCTCCACAAGGATGCCTATGACTACTACAAATGTTATGATGCTTGTAACGAATGGGAAAGCCTATCAAATCTAGCGCTCTGCCATAACAACCCATCCTTCCCCTCAACCTGTCCGAGAAATGGGGAATTGACTTTGTTGGCCCCATTGATCCTCTCACCATAAGGAAGCAAAACATATACATTTTGGTCTCTATGAACTATGTGACAAAGTGGTGTGAAGCCAAAGCTCTAAAGCAGGATGATGGCAATAGCATGGCTTTGTTCCTATACGATAACATCATCACTCATTTTGGTAGTCCCCTAGAGCTAGTCAATGATAAAGATACTCACTTTCTCAACAAAATTATGGAATAATTGAGAGATGTATAAGATCCGCCATCGCAAGTCCACACCTTATTACCCTAGAGCCAATGGCCAAGTCGAAGTTACCAATCGCATCCTTTACCCAATCCTGACAAGGATGATTGCCACCCATCATTGTGACTCGGACGATTGACTTACAGAGGCCCTATGGGCATACAGAACCTCCCATAAGGCTGCTACAAGATAGACCCCTTTTCAGTTGGTGTATGGTGGAGAGGCCATCTTCCTTGTTGAACTAGAGTTTCCCTCTCTATGCATGGCTATCAAAAAGTGCTTGGGAGATGATAAGTACCTGTAGAGCCACCTCTTGCACTTGGAATGTGTGGATGAGACTCGTAGGATGGCCCTACAATGCATGGAATCCACACCACAAAATCTTGACGAAAGGCAACTCAAACACCATCGTTGCCACTAGCTAGCCCTCCCCTGACAACGTCGCTACCGCCCTTATGTTCGTGGATGCTGCCAACCCTACGTTCACGGATGCCGCAGCCTCCTACATCTGGTGTTGCACACGACCAGGCTCCTACCATCCCCTCCCTATCTGCTGCCCCACCACTCCTTTTTCCCCCTCCCATTGTTGCCCCCCTCCCCCCCCAAAAGGCCCCCATCCCTACCCTTACCCAGTCCTGCATATGCCCACCCTTAACCCTTACCCCTCCAAAAAAAAAAAAAAAAAAAAAAACACACACACACACACACAAACACCACATTACTCCCCACTTTACCCCCCCCCCCCCCCCCCCCCCCGGCATATTTTCCCCTTTCAACGCCACTGTGACTCTCTTTTCCAATGTGTGTCGTCTGTGTGTTGCCTATGTTGAGCTGGTTGTGTGCGGGGTTTTGGTTGTCATGAGCATGGTCATTGTGCTAGCAGTCGTTCATACACAATAAAATATAGTTTGTACTTGAGTATCCTATTCTTGACATTTCTAAAAATTTGAAGAACACATTTAAAAAATATTCAAAAATCATTTAAATTTTAAATAAAATAAAAAAGTGTAGAAAAATAATATAAAAATATAAAATTTACTAATTTTTTATCAATTATAAAATTTCCAATAAAAATATAAAAATATAAAATAAATTCAAAAAACTTCAACATGCCATAAAAATTCAATAAAATCTCAAAAAATTAAAAAAATCCAAATAAATTTCCATCGTGATCATGATCAGCCAAAAATACATAAAAATTAGAAAGCATATTGGAAATTATTTACTTGAATAACTTAAACCATGAGAAAATGCTTGAAAATTTTGAAAAAAGTTAAAATAAGGGCTATTTAAATACATAAAAACTCCTACAAATTTCATTTTCATATTTTCAATATTTGTGTTACAATTTGGTTACTCACATTTATTTATTTATTTATAAAAAATAACCAAAAGTAGAATTAAAAAAACCCAAATTAAACACATAAACACAAATATATTAAAAAAACCCAACACATAAACACAAATATATAGGAGAAAAAAACCCCTAACACATAATCATCCAAGTGACAAACCCTTCCTTGTCCTCGTTCTTTTTATTTTGGTATTAGTATATTTGGTTTTTTGTACCTTGTAGGAGGCTGACTACTAGTTAGTTAACCTGTTGGTTTCATAGGAGGATTTTTCTGTTCTATGGCACTGTTGCACAAGCACGTAGCACCATATCCCACTTAATATTGTAATTTAAAATCCATATAGAGTGTATGTGCACATGCGCTATATACACATTTAATTTGTAAATAATAATAAACCCCTCGAAGTCATGCATGAATACACTTTGTACCACATATAATCTAAGCTTTAAAATAAATTGCATTTGTAGAGACCCCTAGTCCAATCCTCAAGTTAGTTTAAGTAGGGGTTGGGATGTGAATACGACTTGGCATGCATTCATGGAAAATTTAATAATGAACTGTACCTCAATAAAAAAATTTCAATGACCTCTCTTTGAAAATTGATCATTATTTGGTAACAAGGTTCTCAACTTGATAGGTACCTTATTACATGTTGTTATATACTTTTGTTGTGGATACCCATACTTTTCCTCTATAGAAAGAGCCATATTAGGCGATCAAAACTCAAATTTTATGCCAAAATTTTCAATATTAGGTGAACATGATGATTAAAACCATATTTTTAACCTAAATTTTCAAAGGATCTATATTTTTGGGCTTAAAAGTGAAAATTTTCCTTTAAAAAAACATTGGCTATCCTCTTAGCTAAACATTTCCCAAGTATCTTTCCAATGTGCTTCTTTCGAGAAAAATAGAAAATCTTCTTATCTCTATCCCGCATAATAAGTATGCCAAGAATGTGACCACCAACATTCCCCAAGTCCTTTATGTTAAAGGTTTCGTATAATCCTTTTTTCAAAGCATCCACATCCATGGGCTGATCTCCTAACAATTAACATGTCATCCTCATAAAGAATCAATATCATAAGGCTACCATACATAGCCTTCCATGTGTATAAATACTAATCGGTCTCACTCATAGTGTATTATTGAGATTTCATAAAGGCATGAAACTTATGACACCACTCCTTGGGTGCTACTTTCAAACCATATAAACTCTTGTGGAACTTGCATATCAATTGCTCCTTGCCTTCCACAACAAACTCTTCAAGCTAGTGTGTATAAAATGTCCTCACAAAATTCTTCATGCAAGAAAGCTATCTTTACATCCTTTTGCACAAGCTGTATATCCTCCTTGGTAACCAATGCAAGTATCTCATGAAGGGTAGTTGTCTTGACTATTGGTGAGAATATCTTATCAAAGCCAATCCCCTTCTCTTGCTGGAATCCCTAATAGTTAAGTATTTTACCACATTGAAAGTACATTGAGCTTACACACTTGATAGATCACGCTATAAGTAATCTATCCTGGAGGTAATTCAATCTTGAAACTCTAACGCGTAGTTAACACAAACAACGATCATAAGGATTAGACTTAAGACGCATTGAGACCCGTCCAATAGCGACTATGTTTATCAATCTTGTTCAGGATTGGGTTGTATGCAACAACAACTCTAGGGAAAGCAAAGAGCTCAAGGATTAGAAAACACTAAGTTAGAGGAAAGACTGATGCTTTGGTTAATGATCAATGTAAGTGATTAATAGAACTTAGGTCATGTATAGCATTTGAAACCTTAACATATGTCTTAGCTGAAAGAAGGGTGTGTTAAGTAAATCTTATGTAGAACCGCTCCTGCTCCGAAGGGGCAGGGCAAATATGTGATGGAAGGTTATTACAACTATTCCTGCAATGTTGGAAAATGATATCATTGTTTTGTTGACTAATTTTATCCCTTCTGTGTTCAACAGAAGTACCCGGTCCAAATCACATGGCACCATAGTTTTTATCCATTATCTAGAATAAGATTTTCTAATGCCATAGACGTTGGGCTCATGACAGTATTCACCTCCATTGTGGACTAGGCATGGGGTGTCCAAAGCCCCACCTGACCCCAAGTGACATAGGATTTAAACACCATTTTCATGGTTGGCCTTTTTCACCACTCGACCTTCGACTCGTGAAATCGAGAAGTACTCTCTTGGGGTAATCTGCGGTGTGATCTTGGAGATGATCCGCCCGTGCAAACTATTATTCCTTAATTAATCCATTTAGGAATCAAGCATGAACAAGGCATTCAACCGTGATATAAAAAACATTCATTTATTTTCATGGCATCTTGTCATCACAAACCCCTACCATGCATTTACCATCAAGCACAAACACTTGGAATAATCATCCAAATCACACCCCAATAATTAGTTTAATGCAAAAAGCATTTAAGATTAAAGTGAAGATAAGTTAAGGAATTGAACTTGTTTGTCAAAGGATTGCTTGCCCTGTATTTGTGTCTGAGCCATAAGTTACGCGAACAAACCTTGTTCTTTAAAAAGATTAATTAATGAAGCTACTTTTAAATGTCACACATAATTATGATAGGACCTAATTGAAAAACTAAAGCTATCAAGGGAAGCAGGTGGGCAGAATCTCTGATGGGCCCGTCCTATGTAGGGTGGTCCCAGAGACATGGGAGGCTTCTCACAAGGTTTTATTGACCTTTAGGTATTGTTAAGTTAGAATCCAATTCATGCCATTTTAGGGGACCGGAAAGGGACTATGCCCTATGGACAGAGAAGTTGAGTGGCTCATCCCTCTTGTTTCCCATTCTCTTTGAACCAAGTGTGGTATGGATCTGCTTCGGCTTGGATATCTCTACGTAAAGTAGAATGTCTAGGACCCGACACTAGAATGTTGTCAAGAGGCCCTAATTACTAGGAACTTGGATTTTAAGATGATCCCAGTGGGTTTGGCCATGAACATAAAGTTGTGAGGTGGACTTGAGAAACCCTAGGTGGAAAACCCTGGAACATTCCATGGAAGTGTCAACCAGTGATGCTTAGAATCATTTCTCAATGGACCGCTAAAATGTGCTTGGATAGCCAATAGACGGGCACGTTACAATTGGTATTAGAGTAAAATCTCATAATGATATGTGATTGATTAATGTATGGTTCATAGACATATCCTAAATAGAATAACCTAAGTGGTATGGCTTGATTGTAAGGCACCTTCTTCACCCACATATACTAACATACAATGAAAAAAATTCATTCTCAAGCAAATTAAGGCATCCGAGTTTGGTGGAGAAGGGACAAATGTTGTAGCACAGGCAGAGATATAGATTGAGTCGATGAATGACTATTTCTCTATTGCAGAAACTGCTTATGTTGGAGCAATGATAGACAAACTTAAGTTAGTTGGTCAAGCTTGGATATGGTGGAAGCAATGGTGCAAAGATCAAGGTATTTTTTAAGCCATTATCACTTGGGCTCAGTTGAAAGATGCTATACGCGGACGATACCTTCCACTAATCTACCAAGCTTTGAGGATAAATGAGTTATTCAAGCTCAAGCAGCTGGAATTAACCTTGGAAGCCTACTAAAAGTTTGTAACCCTACTAAAATATGCATCCCTATGGATATTGCACAACAAGTATCCAAGTTTTTCCATGGCCTAAACACTCTTCTAAACTACCATTTGGAAGCAATGCATCCAACAGTCTTACAAGATGCATTACTTCGAGTAAAGCCAATCATGCAATAACTTAAATCAGGACAAGAGATGCCACATGTGTGGAGAGATAGGGCACATCCATAGGAGATGTCCCAATCGCCGATGTTTCCACTGTAATGAGCTAGGGCACACCCAAGCAGAGTACCATGCTAACTTAAGTCCAAAAGATATGGAGCCTCCAAGAAACGAAGCTACATTAGTGCAATCTTTGGATATATAGAGGAATCAGATGAAGACGAAGACTTAGAACCCACTACACCTCTTTAGGATTATTAGAAATCCTATGGATTTTATCAACATGTAATACAACTTGTATTGGAATAAATCTTACACTTGTAACTACAGTTAACCCAAATAATATGAGTTGCATCAATTTTGAGCTTAGAACTTACAAGTGATCATAGATACTTTAGTAAGTATGATAGTTATAACTTACAATGAATTTCTCTTAAGTCATTTCTTCTTAACTAATATAGATTGGGTCTTACCAGAATATTGAAGCTTGGATTCTTTAGTATTACAAGCAAAGAAAATTTTCCATGGAGCTCAATCCCGAACTAAGAAGAGGACAATTTGGGAACATAGTTTCTGAAATAAATGACCACTTCAATCCGCTAAAAGGATCCTAGGACAATTTGGTCTAAAGAAGAAACTCTTACCAAGAACAACTAAGAATCTTGTGACCACAAGTGATAAAGCTCCATGCTGTTTTTATTGCAAGGAGCTGAGCCCTCACTACTTCTTACAAAGAGACTGAAGTAGGTGTGATTGCAAACATCTCAACACCTCTCCTCAATCATAACCAAAAATACAAAGTGTGTAGAGGCTTTAGTGAAAGCAACTCCTACAAAGTGTGGGCACACCATAAACATGGCAAAATACCACACAAAAAGGCTAAGTGTGGGTACCAAAAACATAATGGACATCTACAGGCTATAGCAGGGGTCTCACAAAGTGTACAGAGACTGTAGTACAAGGCTACACGAGGAGTTTACAAGTCTATGTCTGAAGCATTAGGGCTAAGAAATACAAGGCTAAAAGAGTCTATCTAAATAGAAGGATTGATGAGGTTTGTCCTTCTTCTGCGGTGGTATTCTTCTTCTTCATCTTCTTGTGCTTCATTCTCTTCTTCTTCTTTAACAACTACTAGATAGGCCTTTTGGGACCTCTTTCTGGCATGTTACAACTTCTCGGTGGGTCTGATCCTTTTGCAGAAGTCATAGAAGAGCCGATTCTTCTTGCCTTTGTACATGTTGCTAACATATAATGCTTGTTCATCTCTAGAGGTACTTGGTTCTTCCTTAGTTTTTAGCTTCTTTTCCTCCTCTAATAGTGATGCGTGGATATAAACAAGCTCAGGGTTTGGCATATCGATTAGTGTTGTTGATACATTATTATATTCAGGAGGCAAACTTTTAAGTAGAATACTAATATAAACATCTTTTTCCATTTTAATGTTGATTCCTGCAAGTTGGGTTAGAAGTCCTTCCATGTAATTTAGATGTGTGGCAAGTGATATGCTGGACTTCATTTCAAGCCTAAAAAATTCAATCAAGAGACCATACTTTGATGGCTTAGATTGTGCACCAAACAAGGTGTCAAGTCTCTTCCATGTATCCTGTGAAATATCACAAATATCCACATGGTGGATGTAGCTATCGTCTAGCTCCAATTTGATAATGGCATGAGTCTTATCATCATTCTTTTGCCAAGTGACTGTAAGGTCCGCATCAGGAGGCTTCTTTTCTTTTCTAGTGGCAATGGCCTAGAGGTCCTTCTTCATTAGGATGAGTTTGATGTGGGTTTGCGAGGTATGAAACCTAACTCCTTTGAAGGGAGCAGTTAGAGAGTCTTTGCTCATGTTAGATGGTTGGAGCAAAAGCAAATCAATACCAAAATTCTCAAATTTTGAGCAACACAAGAGATAATTTTGAGTGTGCTAACAAGCACAAGCACCAAAAAACACTAAGTGATCAGTATAAGAGATACTTGTGGAGCCAAATTCTTGGTAAATGCTCAATAGGTCTTCTATTTAAATGCTTAGTAGGTCTTCTATTCCCCTCCTTGATTTGCTTGTTGAACTGCTTAGTAGAGTAAGAAGAATGAGAAGGATGAGATGTAAGGGGTTTAATTTCTTCAAGACTTCAAGGGATCTTCAAATACTTCCTCTTCTCAATGATTTGATGGCCCAAAGATTTCCTAAGACCTCTGTTTTGAAGTAGATCAGAGTGACAAGATGTTAGTTTTGCCCAATGAAAATGAAGATTCGTAATTCTCAGCCCTATGATGATCAATGTCAAGCCTTGAGGTGATATAGAGAAGTGCCTTCAATAGATGAACAAACTCCTAGAAGAGACCTCCTAATGATATGGCCTGTAAAGAGAGATATGGAAGCTCAAGGAGGCAAGGTCCTACAGGCCAAAATGAGATGGAAGTGGAATTGGAGCTGGAGATGAGGTCATGAACTCAATTTGAGCTTTGGAAAAAGATAAAGAGAAGCTGAAAGAGCAAGAGGAAACTAGGCCATGCCCGACTGGGCTCTCATACCATGTCAAAACATGGATCTAGGACATGGCAATGTGGAAGCTATGGAGGTTGAAAGATGAAGACCAAACTCATGAAGACATAGACACTGACAAGACCAACTGTCACACAAGTGAATTAGATTCCAAGATTGAGACTTGGACTCATAAACACAATCTTGTGTGTGGACAATGACACATACACTTTACTGGAAAGAAAATAGTACTATCATTGCATTAGAAAAAGAGTGCAAGTACAATGATTTATAGGAAACTGAATGGTAGCACTTCTCCTACTGTGCATATGGGATTCTAGTCCTGAGTCCTCACTGCTCCTTACAAAGAGACTGAAGTAGGTGTGATTGCAAACATCTCAACACCAGATACTTAGGAAAAACCTAGAAGATATCCATGAAATATAACTACAATAAAATCTTCTCTTGTAATCTAGACTTGGATAGATCTAATACAATAAGTTGTTTCAAAAGACCGCATGCTTATGAGTGATCAGAGTAGCGCAACGGACGCATGGTGGGTTCTAACCCGCACGCCTTAAGCCCCATTAATGCTTGTCTTCCCCGGTTCTTTCGAGATGAAGACATCTTAAGTTCTCTAAGAAGGAGAGGATGTAATATTCCCCCCTGCCACGAGGCATAGGAACCCCCCCTCTTTTTATTAAGGATAACATAATTTTTTATTACTCTTCCCCCCCTTGTCGTCACCGATAGGTGCCACGGGGAGGAGGAAAGGAAGAGAATGACGGCAGTACGAGATGACTAGGAGCTAGAGGTGATAGTAGCAAGGTCGACAAGTATGATGGGGACGTCGATGAAGATGGGGGCAATGACAAATTCGACCAGGGGAAGGGGCACACGTGTACCACCTCACTCTTCCTCCCACTACTCATTCCACCCTATAATACCCCACCCTTCCCCTATAAAAACCCCCCCTCTTAAGCAAGAGGACGACACCTCTTGCCTGCCCCCCCTTTGTTGCTCTGAGAGAGAGAGAGAGAGAGAGAGAGAGAGAGAGAGAGAGAGAGAGAGAGAGAGAGAGAGAGAGAGAGAGAGAGAGAGAGAGAGAGAGAAGAAGAAGAAGAAGAAGAAGAAGAAGAAGAGAGAGAGAGAGAGAGAGAGAGAGAGAGAGAGAGAGAGGAGGGAAAAAGAGAGAAGAAGAAGAAGAAGCTGAAGAAAGAGAGAGAGAGAGGGAGAGAGAGGGAGTGACAAACAGAAAGAGAGAGAACCCCCCCAAGAAGGTTCTGCTCCCTTTCCCCTCCAAAGAGGGTGGCCGCACGCAACATTTTTCCCCCATTTCTGCGAACCTATACTTGTCTCGCAAGATTATCCACCACTCCCAAACTCAATTCTCTCCCCAATCAGTCCTACTAATCGGGCATAAGGTGTAAAAAGTCTTGTGCAACTTGCAAAGTTCGAGGATGGCCCCCAAGTGAAAAATGATGCGCACAGATGGAAACCCGACAACGAGCAACGAAGCCTCGGGCGAGGACATCATCAGTACCCATCCAACTGCAATACTGATCGTAAGTAACGTATCTCCAAAATTGATGAATGCTTGCTTTAATTCTCGCATGAAGTACATTAGGCCCCATACTATGCTACATGAGAATAGGTCTTCAAAAAGGATAAATTTCATTTCATGTATTTGAAAGGTGGAGTTTGCAAAGTGTATCTAGATGCTATGCGAAAAATTCATACATAGCATGAACGACATACAAGGTTCTAAGGTGTTGTCAACTCTCTTTTTCTGGAAAATAATAGTTAAGTATTTTACCATACTGAAAGTACAGAGCTTGCACACTTGATAGATCACGTGGTAAGTGATCTATCTTGGAGGTAATTCAATCTCGAAACTCTAACGCATAGTTAACACAAACAAAGATCATAAGGATTAGAATTAAGATGCCTTGAGACCCATCCAATAGCAACTATATTTATCAATCCTATTTAGGGTTGGGCTAGATGCAACAATAACTCTAGGGCAAGCGAAGAGCTTAAGGATTAGGAAACCCTAAGTTAGAGGAAAGACCAATGCTTTTGTACTTGTTGGAAAGAAGGCTGGGTTAACGATCACTGTAAGTGATTAATAGAACTTAGGTCCTATATATTGTTTGAAACCTTAACATACGCCTTAGTCAAAAGAAGTGTGTGTTAAGTAAATCTTATGTAGAACCACTTCTTATCCCAAGGGGGAGATCGAATATGTGATGGAAGGTTATCACGACTATTCTCTCAATGTTGGAAAAGGATATCATTGTTTTGTTGACTAATTTAACATCGTCTTAAGTGCTTTTTGCATTAAACTAATTGTTGGGATGTGATTTGGATGATTATTCCAAGTGCTTGTGCTTGATGGTAAATGCATGGAAGGAGTTTGTGATAACAAGTTGCCATGGGAATAAAGGAATGTTTTTTTGGGCAATGATATCAAGGCTGAATGCCTTGTTTATGCTTGATTTCTAAATGAAGTAATTAAGCAAGGATAGTTTGCACGGGTGGATCATCTCCAAGGTCACACCATGGATTACCCCGAGAAAACACTACTTGACACTACTCGATTCACAGGCCAAAGGTCGAGTGGTGAAAAAGGCCAACCACGGAAATGGTGTTTCACTCCTAGGTTTCTTCACATCAGGTGGAGCTTTGGACACCCCTTGCCTAGTCCAAAATGGAGGTGAAGACTGTCGTGAGCCTAACATCTATGTCATTAAAAGATCCTATGATAATGGATGAAAACTATGGTGCCATGTTATTTGGACCGGGTACTTCTGTTGGGACAAAAGGGATACATAATTTCTCCTATATGGGTAGGAGACAAAGATTAAAGTGAAGATAAGTTAAGGAATTGAACTTGTTTGTCAAAGGATTGCTTGCCCTATATCCATGTTTGTGCCATAAGTTACATGAGTGAACCTTGTTCCTTAAAAGTCTTAATCAGTGAAGTTGATTTTAAATGTCACACATAAATGTGACATAACCTAATTAGAAAACTAAAGCTATCAAGGGAAGTAGGTGGGCGGAATCTCCAACGAGTTCTTGTCCTACGGTAGGGTAGTCCTAGAGAAATGGGAGGTTTCTCACAAGGTTTTACTGACTTTCAACCTAGGTATTGTTAAGTTAGAACTCGATTCATGTTGTTTTACGAAACTGAAATGGGACTATGCCGTATGAACAGAGAGGTTGAGCAGCGCATCTCTCTTTTTCCCATTCCCTTTGAAAAAGTGTGGTATGGATCTGCTTCGTCTTGGATATCTTTGCATAAAGTAGGATGTCCAGGACTTGCCGATGCTAGAATGCTATCAGGAGACCCTGATTACTAGGAATCCAGATTTCGGGATTATCCTAGTGGGTTTAGCCGCCATGAACGTTTCATTGTGAGGCTCGAGAAACCTAGGTGACAAACCTTGAAACATTCCATGGGAGTGTCAAGCAGTGACGCTTAGATTCGTTTCTCGATGGACCACCTAAATGTGCTTGGATAGCCAATAGGCGGGGCACGTTATACTAGCCATGGTGATGTCTTCTTTGTTGTCTTCTAAGGAAGAGCTAGATCATTTTCAACAAAAGGCTAAACTGTGTGATGGGTTTTTTGCCAAGGTAGAGTGTCTTTAGCAGTGTATGAATTGTGTTCATGAAGATTTTGTCCACTACTTTGAATAGGTGTCACCTCCATCATCCTTTTAGATTTAGTATCAATAACAAAAGCGATTTGCGCTGTACATTTCCTTGAGTAATGTGGACTTAGAACCTCCAAAATATGGGTGGCAGAACATGTGGTCTACAGATTTAGTCAAAGTAGCGTTTGATAGATTTATTGTTGAGTTAATCTCTCATGAAACCCAATTATTATCTTTTATGTATCTTCGAGAAGATTTGTACATTCCTAATGAGGAGGACATGAATCTTTAAGTAGGGAATGTGATTTTACAGGCAGTCATGTATGTACATTCTATTGAAATAACTTCGATTGATGGTTTGAAGAATTATCATCAATATGCATTGTGGTGTAAAGACTATGCTTGGCATCCTCCTTTGGAAGATGATGTTTTGGATATTCACTGTTAATGGAGCATCTTTCATAAATCAGATATTCAACCATTGAGATCCCAAGTGTTGAACCATATTGCTAACAATCCCTTATTCACTGAGGATTTATTTTCGGCTTTTGATTTTTGATGTTCTATCTATCCATATGATCCTCATGATATCCTATCTTATTCTTTAAATTTCTTACCAATTGACCTTGTATATTGCCAACCTCCAATCTAATCTAGATAGTATCCCTCTCTCATCTTTTATCCCTGTAAAATTTTCTCAAATTCTAGTTTTTAATACATGCCCACTTATTATGCTAATCCTGTATCCTCACTTACTCCTGTTGTTCAACCAGTTTCTTCTGTTTTTTCAATAGAATCCATTAAAAAATTTATGCTTTCTTTTCCTTCTTTCCCATAATCATCATCCCTTCAATATCTTTATTTTATTATTTATCTTACCCACCTCTTCATCCCCTAGTATTTCCTTACCATCTCCATTTGACTATATTAACATTCCTTCACAATTAGTGATGAATACTCTTGGGTATAATAATGATATCATTTGTTGAAGGTAGTGGATAGTGAATGATTCTTTGGTAGGACCAATGTTTAATTGGCCCATCATTCCTAGTTCTTGGACACTTTTGTGCAATGTTCTACTTCTTATCTTCAATTTGCTAGAGCACATGTTTGTTATAAGGATACTTAGGTATGCTTGGTGTCTCATTTTTATTGGTATCTTATTTTATGTATCAACAGTCTCACTTGAATACTCAGAAGAGTATTCCGAACTTGATGATTAATCCTAATGAGGATGTGATTGTTGCTCAAATAGATATCTTGTATTATTTTGCATAAGCTTTTCATACTAGGTTTATTATCTTGTTGGAAAGATGTGCTATTTACAATTTCTCCAGAATGTGCCTCTACATTTTATGGATGAGAACATGACTCTGGAACGTCTCAAGCTGAGTATAAAGTTTAAGAAAAAATATATTCATCCTACATAGCATGTGGATACTTTCTTGGATGTACTAATCCTTTTAATGAAAATCTTTCTCTTTGCTCTTCATTTTTGGGAGCATGTTTCATTTAGACTATATTATCTTGTGCCTATGTGAGTTTTATATATGTTCTATGGTGTATATGTGGTGTTTTATCCTTCTTACATGGAGTTGAAGATGAAGATAGAGCTGATTGAGATGTTGATTGATGATCATTTGTGATTATATCTTATGGACAAATGCTTATTGCAAAAAAAACCTCTTATATCCTTTAAAATTTTGTCATTCTTTCTGTTTTTAAGCTATTTAATGGATAAATATATTTTTCTTTTGTTACAATTTTTTATTAGATACAGGTTAGAAGTTGGGGTCGTGTTTGGATGGTGTTTCTTAAAGATGCTGTGGAAGATCAAGCTGAGCTATATTTTAAACTTTTATTCTCTTTTTCCAAGGTTACAAGGATGCTCCTTGATTAAGTGTGGGGATATGTTGACTACTGAAATGACTTGATTTTTTGGTCGATTTTTGTTGTTTTTGAGGTTTGCATGGTTGATTTTTGATGGATTTTGTATATTGATTGATTGATTTGAAAGAGTTTGAGAGTGTTTTAGATAAGGATGAATAGGTTTCAAAAGCTCATTATGTTTTTTAGTGGAGATATAATGTTCTATTGGATATCATGATAATGTCTTATTGGTTTTGTTGAGCTTCCATGTTGCTCTATTTACTTTCTAAATGAGAGGATGGAATGATTATTGATGGAGTTTGAGATTGTTTGGAAGCTTATTGAATGATTTTTTATGGTTTTGAATGGTTTTAGTTGAGCTAAAGGCTTTTTGATGACCTTCTATATGTTTTTGCAGACCCTCTACTGACCATCCGTAGAGCCTCTGTCTTTGTTTTGTTTTTGTTCTATATGCCTCTATGACTGTTATGTGGGATGAATGTGTAGCTTAGAAAAGTTTTTTAACCTTGGGAAGAGATGAATACAAGTTCAAAATAGTTTAAATAATTGGAAGAAGTAGCTACTAAAGACTCATGTGAAGATTGAAGTGACAGTGACACTGTTGAGCTGCAAAAGGACATTGTAATGGCTCTAGTGACCTTTCATGTCAAACATACCTCTTGGGAGGGGTATCCATGACCAAAGAGAGGTTATGGATGATTATTTTTTATTATTCCATTATACTATTGAGAGAGAGCATATATGAGAGAGCGTGTGTGTGAGAGATAGTCAATTTTTCATGCAAAATAATGTATCTATGAGTGAGAGATTGTGAGAGAGACTATGAAGACTATGAAACTATAGAAGATGAATACTATGTAATGATTTCCATTTAAAGTGGAGAATTCATTTGTGCTCTTTTATTCTTTTGATGAAGAATATGAAGAGTTTGTTGAAGTTTTATTGTAATAAATCTGTGGGATAATTGTTATATGAAGCTGTGTGAAGATTTGAGAAGATTAATGTTGTTTTTCTTATTGTGGTCACAAAAAATATGAAAAACATGCTTGTTGATGATACAATATAGATTTTATTGCAGTGGATTCTTTATTTTCTTAGTGTTCCTCTTGGGCCTCTAATGCACTTACATGCAACTAAAAAGTATGAGTCAACCAATTGTAATACCATGTGGTTATCATTTTTAAAAAAATTCTAATTTAAATTAATATTTTCTACTCCATTCCAACATTCTTTTCTCGTTAGAAAATTTTAACTTTCCTAATTTTCTAGAACATTTGATATGACTATGAAAGGAACCTGGGATTGTGTTGCAAGAGATGGTGTGTTGTCCACATTAGCGACTCCATTTGCAGCTCCCACACTCCTCACTCCAAAGTATCTTCTATTTGGGGCCATTAAAAAAATATGGACTTATCATATACTAGTCTTCTGAGCTTCGTTGGTCTTGAAGGGTATGATTGGAAACCTTGAATCAAGACAAAGATCTTGTAGAGATAAAGGTGATGCTCGTAGTTGCTATAGTTGAGATGAACGGAGTTCTACCGAAGGTAATGGTTCTTGGATTGGCTCGTGACCCTCTTGCTTTTGTAACTCTTCTCTTCCCTCTCTTTACTACTCCACCCTCTTCTTCTTCTCTTCTCCCCTTCTTTTCTTCTCTATCTCTCTTACATTTTCTTCTTCTCCCCTATTTCTCCTAAATTATTTTGCTTCTCCTTCTTCTACTAATTTTCTCTCTTCTTCTATCCTCGCTCGCTCTCTCTCTCTATTATATATATATATATATATATATATATAACTAACTTAGCAATTGATATCCATGAAAAAATGCATGACTATTGAGCCATTTAGTAAGAGAAGACATGTCACACATTGTGACTCTTGGAGTTTCCATATATAATCTCTCTCTCTCTCTCTCTCTCTCTCTCTCTCTCTCTCTCTCTCTCTCTCACATCAGATTAGAGTAGCATTCAGTGTTCTTGGGATCTCATGCTTACAGTAAGGAGCACAAGGAGTAAAGCTTTGTTGGAAAGGTGAAAGATTTGAACTTCTTCTTTGACATTGATGCTTATTGTCTATAGATTGATAGAGGTACTCTTCTCATAGTAGGTGCATTACCCATTGAGGATCGATTTGGGGTTGCAATAAGCCATTTTGACATTGATTTTAGTAGCCATTAGTGGCTAGAAATAATGCAAAATATATTAAATTTGGATGTTGAAAAAGAGGTTTTGGATTCTTAAAGAATAGATTGATAGAGGTACTCTTCTCATAGTAGGTGCATTACCCATTGAGGATCGATTTGGGGTTGCAATAAGCCATTTTGACATTGATTTTGGTAGCCATTAGTCGCTAGAAATAATCTAAAATGTATTGAATTTGGATGTTGAAAAAGAGGTTTTGGATGCTTAAAGAAATTGAGCAACATTGAAGCCTTTCAAGAGAAGAGAAATAAAAAATCCCAGTCATTTTCTTTTTCTTAAATGTATTGGAGCCCCAAAAGGAGCACCAAGGAAATAGGATTTCTACTGCAAGAAAATCTATATTGTATCATCAACATCTATCTCTTTTATATTTTATATAATCTCAACAAAGAAAACAACACTGAGAACATGAAATCTTCATGTAGCTTAAACAACTCTCCCATGACTTTAACTTTAATAAAATCCATCATTCCCTTCATATTCTTCATAGATTTCTTTGATAGATATTGAAAAAATAAAAGAATACTTCACTTTGAATGGAAATATATCACATATGATTCATCTTTAAAGTTTTTATAGCTTTCTCTCACAATCTCTCATATATAGATATATTGTTTTGCATAGAATTGACTATCTCTGACGCATACACACACACTCTCTCTATCAATAGTATATCATATCCTCACTACAATACTCAATAATCATCCACAATAACCCTTCTTTGGTCATGGATGCCTTTTTCAAAAGGTGTATCTGATATGAAAGGTGACCAGAGCCACTACAATGACTCTTCATAGCTCATTACTATCACTTTACTCCAGTCTTCTCTTGAGTCTTGAGTAGCTACTTCTTCCACTCTATTAAGCTCTTTTGAACTTACATTCACCTCTTTCCAAGGCTAGAAAACTTTTCCAAATTCTCACATACGTTCCACAGAACACTTATAGAGATATACATAACAAATAGAGGCTCTATAGAAGCTCAACGGAGGGTTACAAAAGCTCAATAGAAAGCATCAGAACCTCATAATTCATACTAAAACCATTCCAAAATCTCAACAGAACCTATCAAAACATCATAGAGCCTCATATTACTACTAAAAAACATCACGAGCTTCCAAAATATAATCAAGCTCATCCAAAACACTCTCAAACACTTCCAAAACAACTAAAAATCATTCAAAATCCATAAAAAATCAACCATTCAATCCTTAAAAATAACAAAAATTATCCAAAAAATTAAGTCATTTGAGCATTCAATATATCCCCACACTTAATAAGGGAGCGTCCTTGCGACCTAAGAAAAAGGGAATACAAGTTCATCAATGAGCTCAACTTGATCTTCCTTAGCATCTTCAATCAACCATCCAACCATGACCCCAACTTATAATCTGCATCTAGTAATGTATACAATGAAAGGAAAACAAGCTTTATCCATTAACATATCTTATAAACAAAACATGATAAATTCATAAAGGATTTAAAAGGTGCTGCATCTTTGCTTCTAAGTTGTCCATCCACCATCACCATCACCATCACTGCAAATCTCCAAAAATATAGCTCTCGAATAAATCCAATATTCAACCACCATAAACCTATCATATATAGAAATTAACACAACACAAACACAGAACACCCATCTAAATGGTACCTCCAAAAGAGAGACATATCATTATGAATCATGAAAGATACATCCAGAGGTATCAGTGAAGATGATATCCAAGAGATAGCCCCTCCAGCATAAGTGAAGACATAGCCAGAAGTGGACTTCCTACTATCTGTGTGTCCTGCAGAATCAAAGTCAGTGTATCCCATGACTGTTGTATCCTGGCTGCCATAACAAAGACATATCTCTGTTGTGCCCTTCAGGTACCTCATGATACCCTTCACGGCATCCCAATGTTTCTTGCTAGGTGTAGCCATATAACGTGCCACAATCCCAACTGCAAAAGCTATATCTAGATAGGTGGCTATCATGGTATACATAAGATTGCCCACAGCTAATGCATAGGAAATCTTGGCCATCTCGGCCCTCTGCTTATTTGTCTGTGGACAATCGACATGTGAAATCTTCACATGAGAAGGTAATGGACAACCAATAGGCTTAACATCTTGCATGTGGAAGCGCTCAAGGACTTTATGAATGTCTCCCTCTGTGGACAAATAAAGTAGTCCCTAAGATCTATCGTGCGTAATGCGCGTACCAAGTATATGAGAGGTGTGTCCTAGATCTTTCATCTCAAAACTCTTTTTGAGCTAAGCCTTAAGAGCATCTAGGTCCTCATGAGTTATCCCTACTAAAAGCATGTCATCCACATAGAGTATCAAAATCAGTAAAGAACTGTCACGGGCTTTCTTTGTATACAAGCATGGATCCATAGCACTACGGCTGTAGCCTTGTGACTATATGAATGCATCAAACTTATGGTACCATTCTGTAGGTGCCTACTTCAAGCCATATAGACTCTTCTTTAGCTTGTACACTAGGTGTTCCCTACCAAGGTCTGCAAAGCCCTTAGGTTGCTCCATGTAAATCTCATCATGCAAGTCCCCATGTAGAAAAGCCGTCTTGACATCCATCTGGTACAAGTCCAGGTCAACCTGTGCAACCAAGGCCAAGACTAAGCATAGGGTGGTTATCTTGACCACAGGAGAAAAGATTTCATCAAAGTCAAAACCATGCTCCTGCTTAAAATCCTTAGCAACCAATTGAGCCTTGTATGCTGGCATGGGGTGCCCATGGGTGCTTTTTAGCTTATACACCCACTTGCATGGTAAAGCCTTCTTACCCTGAGACAAGGAAACCAAATCCCAAGTCTGATTCTTATGCAATGAGTCAAGCTTGGACTGCATAGCCCTCTCCCAAGAGTGACAATCATCCCTGCATATAGCCTTATCATAAGTGAGAGACTCTCCTGCATTTGTAATTAGTACATAATCCATAGAGAGCACAAAATGATCAAGAGGTCGTCTATCTCTAGTAGAACGCCTCAAGCCAGGCTCTGCTGCCTGACCGACATCCTGTCTAATATTAGCATGTCTAACATCTGGGCCATGAGCATCAGGTGATGCTGCATGCTGTCTAGCTGGTCATGGAGTGGGCTGAATGGGAGTAGGTGGCTCCTCCTGAAAGATAAATATGTCTATCTCAACCACTTTCTCAAGCTGCATATGCATTTTGTCCTCACTTTCCATGCCTATGAATCCCATAGACAATAACCCATCTCTCCTACATCTCCATAGTCAATGAAAATGCATTTGACACTTTTAGGATCCAGCTTATTGCATCTGTCCTTGGGCACATGGTAGAATACCTCACATCCAAAGACACGCAAATGATCATAAGAGGGGGGCTTGCCTGCCCATACCTCCCCTGCAACCTGAAACTCAATGCCATTGCTAGGCAACCTGTTAATGAGATGCACTGTAGTAGTAACTACCTCAGTCCAAAAGTGCTGCAATAAGCCAGCATAGCTAAGCATGCTACGGACCCTTTCCTGAATGGTTTTATTCATGCATTCAGCCATACCATTCTGGGGAGGAGTGTAAGGGGCGGTCAACTAATGCTTAATACCCCGCTCATCACAAAACTACTCAAAAGCACGTGATACATACTCACCCCCATTATCTGACCTTACACATTTTAGCCTTTTCCCAGACTAGTTCTCTGCCAATGCAAGCCAATGCAGAAATGTGTCTAAGACATCAGATTTTCTCTTTATGGGATAAGCCCAAACATTACGTGAGTAATCATCTATAAAAGTAACAAAGTACTTTGCCCCACCAAGTGACTGACAGGGCATGGGCCCACATACATCTGAGTTTACAAGAGCCAAGGGCTCACCCATACATTTCTTACCAAACTCTTTATGTGTATTTCTAATCTGTCTGCCATATAAACAATGATCACAAGAATCAAAATGCGAAGAGTCAAAAGGCACACAATACTATAAAGCACGGAGCATTTTCATTCTTTTAAGAGACATATACCCCAAACAAGCATGCCAAAGGGATACATGGGGAATAGAACCCACAAAAAAAACATGATCCAATGTAGCTCTAGATACAAGTAAGGGATAGAGGTTGCTAAACTTGGCATCTCTTGCAAATACAAGCTTGCCACGAGTAATCTTCCATGCAGAGTCTCCAAAAGACACAAAATACCCTACATCATCAAGCTGTCCAGCTGATAGAAGACTACGAGTCAACGCAGGTACATGGCATACATCATGCAAAACAAAAGAATTGCCAGAAGAAAACTGCAGCCTAAGATCTCCAATGCCCACAATGTCAAGAGACCTATCATCACCAAGACGCACAGAACTAGACATGGTACAATAGGTATAAAACCAATCTCTATAGGGTGTCACATGAAAGGATGCATTCAAATCCAAGAGCCAGCACTGCGCATACATAGAATGTATCTCACAAAGTCTGTAAGGCATCGCATGAGGAAGCTACAAGTATGTAATCATCATCTAAATCAGTGGCTTGCATGACATTAACCTCTTCTATCTTCACACTAGACTTTGAAGGTACAATACTGCGCTCAGAAGACTTTTCATGCACTTTTTCTTTTTCCTTTTCCTTGTGCTTATCATCATGCATTTTATGGCATTGTGGCCTAATATGTTATGCTTTTCCACAATAATGACAGGTAAGATCAAACTTCCGTCCACGGGACTTACTACAACCACGCGACTTGGACCTGGAATTTTGAGAATCCCTTCCCTTATAAGCATTATCATACGTGCCATGTCTGCTACCTCTAATGGTTAATACATGTGAAGAGTGGGGAGCATCATTGTTTCTTCTGTTGATTTTCTCAGTCAATAAAGTACTCTCAACATCTTTGATTGTCAGCCCATCAAGCTTGTTTGTGCATATGGTAATACGAAAGGCATCCCATGATTCAAGCAAGGTGCCAAGTAGAAACAACAGGTGCAAGTTGTCTTTGAACTCAATACCCTCTAACAATAGACTCTTCATGATAACATGAAATAGACTAAAATGAGATGAAAGGGAGGCCCCCTTCTTCATGCGAAGGTCCATTAAGTGCTTCAGCCAATACATTTGTGACGGAGGACTCTATTGCGCATAGAGCTCCTGAATCTTCTCCCATAAATCCCATGCACTCTGATTCTCATCTTCAACAATATTATTATGGACCTCTTTTGAGAGTGACAAAATAATGGTAGACTTATATAGCTCATCAACTTCCATCCAAACATCATCATCCATATTCTTAGGTTTAACGTCCTTGAAACGCAAGGGTTTAATCTATAATTTCTGCACAAAAACCTACCATATTTGGGACTTCCAATACCCATAGTTGGTACCATCTAACTTGGCAATATTAAAGAGAGCTGTATCTTTCAGATGACCAACCATATTGTTCCAAATCAAACCAAAAAAGTAAAATTGCAGGTTGCTGTAATTAGCAGAAAATACACTAAAACCATTTCTAAAACTGGCTGAAAGGGTGGATTTCACCAAGAGAAGCACCTGTCCACCAAATATGACCAAGATAACATCAAATAGTAAGCATTACCCTCATAGAAGTGCTTAAAATCTACAGATTTTACCTTGCTATAATAAATGACAAAAGTATGTAAAATTGTTCCAAAATGAAGCAATCACTAATACATATGTCACTACAGCTTGCCAGGTAGCAAGATACATCCAACAGTGAGTTTCCAGGGTCAAGAAGGTACCACCAATCAGATGTCAGGCAAGAGACATCTCATAGGTCTAGAAGTCATGCATGTAATGGGTCTCAGGGTAAGAGAAGAGACCAAGCACAAGCACAACTGATAGAGCAAGAAGCTCAATACATAATCATCTAAGATGCATACAAAATTGACAAACCTATGACAAAGATAGGTGCATGCCCCAATAGGCATATCAAATCAGCCCACTATAGACAAACTACAGGTATAAAGCTCTCACGAGAGCAAATGCATGTAACTGTCCCACAAGCTCAAGCTCATTTGTAAATAAGACTCTGTGTGTACATCCGAATATACCAAGAGACTCCCACTCGAAGTGAAGTCAGATGCAAAGAGAGCAAGCAACACTCTAATACATCAAATATATAGCATTAGACATGCCAAATCCCGGTAGGATACATCCGAAGCATAAATCCCAAGCTATCTCAAACCCGTAAAGCACAAGCCTGAAAGCAATCGAAGAGCATGTAACTAACAACCAAATATAATGCCTAGTAGATCCAAAATGCTCAAATATATTTGAAGATGAAGCTCCAAGTAACTATCAAGCATGGAAAAGCCAAGTGGCATCTATCTGACCAAAGCATAAATGCAAGAAGCCTAAATGTCAAGCAGTGACAATAGGCATAGACCAGTCCAAAGCATGCCAATTGAAGCCAAATACCAATGAAGAACGACCACGTCGAAGCTTAATCCAAGCTCAAAAGCATTCCGAAACCAAGAAAAAACATTTGACAATCTCCAAATACATCAGTATGATCATTCAAACCTCCAGGAAGCACCCCGTATCCATGAACCAATGCGTATCACCAAGTAAATGAGCTTCAGCCCAATGTATTACTACAAGTAATTTACTATTAAATGAATCTCAAACGATGCTCAAACGGTGCTCAAATTTGCTCCAAATCAGTCCCAAAGTACAGACATAGCATCCCATAACATACGGGCATCACTGGGCATCAATGCATCAAATGGGCAATGCCAAGAAGCATTAAACAGTAAATGTCAAGTGCTACCCTGTTTTGACAGTCCTAGGACTGTGTATACAACAAAGGGCTGAAGGGGGAAGCACTCGAATCGATCAACTGGAGTTAAGAACTAATGCCAGGGAGTTAAGCAATGACTCGAGAAGGTTTCCAAGAGTGCTAGGAAGCCGAGGAGGAGCAAAGAAATGCTGGGGAGCAGATCGGCCCATACCCCTAAAAATATGCCAAAAATTGTGCTGGCTGTTCTTAGGGGCTAGGGGGTCTTCAACAGCCCTCGGGAGCACTTGGCAATGTCGAAGGGGCTTCAATGCAGCCCGGGAAGAAGCCGATGAAGGTTTAGAAGATTAGGAAGGAGACGGGAGATCAAAACATACCTGTAAATGAAGGTTCCATGGTTGCCATTGAAGCTCGAATTGAAGCTCTTCAAATTCGGACTGAAGAGAATGCTGTGTAATCACCAATGCCTTTGCTCTGATACCAGTTGAAAGGGAAGGGGAACCCAAGAGGAAGAAGCTTGGTGGTGAGAGCTATGGCTGATGGAGAGCAAGAGCCGAGAGAAAGAGAGAGAGAGAGAGAGAGAGAGAGAGAGAGAGAGAGAGAGAGAGAGAGAGAGAGAGAGAGAGAGAGAGAGAGAGAGAGAGAGAGAGAGACTCAAAAGTGGAAACTCCAACAACCACAATGTGTGGCCGGGCCTTTCTTTATTCAAATTGTCACTAAAAGAATAAAGAATAAGTGACTGTGACGGGCGTCCGCCACCTGTAGTGTGCAGTGGCAGGTACTGTCAGTGTAATAATACACGGGCGACTAGGCCGAGGTGCCTTTACTCCCAGCAAAGTACTACGAACTTGGTTAAGCCTTCCTTGCGGATAAGATATGAATCCAGTAATAAAGAGTAGTCATGAGACACCAATGGAATGTATTGAATTGGAGGAGGAGTACGAGACACCATTTAGATGGATTATACACACCACACATACAAACAATCACAATGATTGCCTACAAAACAACAAGATAGAAATAAGATATCAATCTAAATAAATTGACACAGACTCGATCGACTAATGAACCACCCCAAGCAGTCCACATCCTAGAAAAAAATCCAACATGACCTCTACATATGTGCAACCGAAAGCTTCATGCGATGCAATATAATTAGATACCCTAAATCCTTGTATCAGGTATAAAAGAAAAATAAAAAGACATACCATATCCTTGACTCGTCCATATTACCAAGACAAAAAGAGAAAACCACAAAGGAACTAATCACGTTGACATGACATTGGAACTGTTAACCACCATCAATGATAAAAGACACTAGACAAGACTCTACCGTGACCTATCCCCATTGTTTATAAAAAAGGGATTGTGTAGTGTAGGGAAATTAAATATAATGAAAGATTCATTTTAATAAAGTTATTAATAATGGGTAAGATTTTATTAGGTTACAAACCTTTAAAAGAAAACATTGGTTCTTTCTTATCCTTAGTTAAAGATTATTAAGTGTGAAACGGTGCTTTTCATTGTAACCCCAACTTCGGACCTTGACTGGGGTCTCTAAATATAGTCATTTATTAAAAATTAAATATATATTTAGCACTTTTAGTTTAGTACGTGCACTTGTGAGAACGAGTTCATTTTTAAATAAACTTAGATGTATCTGTAGCGCATGAAACGCGTGTTAAGTGAATGGTGGATTTATTTTAATTATATATATATATATATTTAATGTGAATAAGTGTAAAAATGTGTGTGCATTATAGTTATTTTTAGTAATTAATCATGGTTTTGGGGGAACCAAAAGTGGTGCGCAAATCGGATGCTATATGCGCACGTAGTAAATGTCGAAAGGTCCCCAAGAACAAAGAACTCTACAAAAACTTCATAAAAGCAAAAAGAGAGTTTGTACGACATGAGACAAAAACACAAATTGGGTGGAATCTTTCCCCATGCTTTGTGTGAGTGCTTTTTTCCAATTAGTGCCCATAAAAAATAGTAAATGTTCTAGGCATTTTGCATTCACGCCATCGCCTGGTGCTACCCCCAACGCCATCGCCGCCTGCTCTACACATCAATTGAAGCATTTACAATTGTTAGAAAATAATAAGATAAAACCCGACAAAAGTGAATATTTAGTAGTCTTCACCTACAAATAATTAAATAGGTTGGAACTCTATTCTAAGCTTAATTTAATTCGAGTGTGCACTTTAAACTCATAAACGTACATTAATTTGATATGTATTTTGTGCAATCGCCCACATGCACATTAAATTAATTTGATGCACGAAAAGAACATGCGTTCCCGTCAACTTCTTGCACAAGGAATCCACCTTGTGTACGAGCCCCGACAAATAATTATAGTTTTATAAAATCCATCGAAAACCTCACGGAATCCACCATGGAATATACCTCTTGGTATCATACCCCTGGGGTGAGATAGCAATTGTCCTCAATTGTTATTAGCTCAATGTGGAGCGAGCAGTGAGAGGTAAGCACTTAGGTCGCGGACGTGCATCCATTGGACTTCTTTAATAGGATGATTTTTAAACTTAACCAAATATCTAGAATATCTATGGCTAATTCTAGTGGTCATAAAGTCAATGTCTAGAATAGTTTCAGGTTCAAGGATTTCAATTTTTTCTTCTAACAAATATAGTTTTACGGAATCCACCAAAAAACCTCACGGAATCCACCGTGGAATATGCCTCCTAACATCAAAAAGTAAAAGAAATAGAAAAATAAATACCTGTCAGGGGTGTGTATACAACTAAAACTTGGCGCACTTGTCCATTGATGTAATGCAAACACTAATGGAATGCAACCACAACGAAAGCCAACAAGTACATAGACTAGTTGAAAAGTTGAGGACATAAGCTAAAACTGAAATACCATATAGAAAATTTTAACATATGTTTAATGTGGTGATTAGATTTTTAACTGCAGATTTATGGTTTAGAATATGTAGGCTTAGATTTGGGTTAATTATTATTATTAGTATTTTTTATTTATTTGTTTACTTATTTGTTTGTTTGGTTTATTATTTTTTAAAAATTTGAAATTTTTATAATTAGTTTTTTAAAAGTTTTAATTAATGTGATTAATGTAGGTATTATTCGTGTGAAAGTTGAAAGTTTTTCATTTGTTTAAATTACAAAAAGTGTGGTTAAAATGAAATAAAAAGATACACTTGAGTTTGTATAAAATTTGAGCATTTTCCAACTTTTTTTTAATTGTTAAAATATTTTTGTGAAAAATGGAGCTCGCGGGGGAGAAGGGGGAGAGGAGGTGAAGGCGGTGGACACTTGTGCTGGGGTGGCATTGGGGCAGTGGGTAAGGGCACCAGGATGGCATGGAGAGGGAGACCGCAGGGGGTAAGGGCGTTGGGGTGGTGTGGAGAGGGAGGCCCCATGCGGTGGCAAGGAGCAAGGGAGTGGTTAGGGAAGAGGAGAGAAGAGAAGGAGGAAGAAGGAGAAGAGGAGGGAGGAGGAGGAAGAGAGGGGAGTGAGCAAGAGGAGCAGAGTAGCAGGTGGAGGTGGGGAAGGAGAGAAGGGAGAGAGAGAGGGGTCCGAGAGAGAGAGAGAGAGAGAGAGAGAGAGAGAGAGAGAGAGAGAGAGAGAGAGAGAGAGAGAGAGAGAGGAGAGAGAAGAGGAAAATAGGGGGTGAGGGGACGTGGGAGAGGTAGTTAGCAAGGAATAGTTTTTTTAAATATATAATAATAATAATAATAACAAAAGATAAACATCCCCCTTGTCCCTCACACGTGCATAGGTGAGGGGTAAAAAAATTTGCGTTGCTGGGAACGTGGAGTAGATGTTGGCAAGCGCAGGTATGGAGGATGACAAGACAAATGTGACAAGTGCGTTGAAAGACACAAACAAGGACGCTCGCGTGCAAACCCGCACGACGTCGAGATGAAAAAGTAGACGAAAATTGATTCTGAAAAATCGATCCGCCAGAACAAAGTGCAAAAAAAGGAAAAATATATGGAATGACGTTCGAATAGGCTATCACATCAGAATGCAATTCCAACATAGATAGGACCTGTTCATGTGGAAAAAACCAAAAAAACATATCCGAAACAAGAAAGAAAAATTAATATGAAAAGATCTGGCAACCAATATTTGGTAAAGTGTACATAAAAAATATCTGTAGGAATAGGGCGGACAGGATGGAAAAGGTCAAACTTAGTTTCGGGGATGGAAAAGCACATTCGCATAGGAAAAACCACAAAAACAGAAATAAAAGTGAAATAAAAAATTTAATACGGAGAAATCCGTGCATCATAAGGGAGGGCAACAAAAAGAAAAAAGTTCAAGGGACATGAGTGGAATAGGTTTGTCCAATCAAATGCACTTCCGAGGGCATTACGGGATGTGCACATGGAAAAAAGAAGAAAAAATAACACAAAAATGTACAAAAAAATTAATAAAATAAAATTGGTAGGCCATATCAGGAGAAGGAATAAGGAAAATTAGGCAAAAGAACAAGCTAGATAGGGCTATGTAATCAAAATTAAATTTAGAGGTAATTAAGGCATGTTCACATAAAAAACAGTAAAAAAACTCACAAAAATACCCGAGATTATAGAAAAATTAATAACAAACAAATCGTGCATCATAATGATAGGAAATAAAAAGGAAAAATGGCCAAGGAAAGGTATAGGTTAGGTCTGTCACATCAGATTATAGTTTTACTATAAAAAAGATGTGTTCACATGAAAACACATGAAATGGACAGAAAATTCTTCAAAAATCAATAACTCATGATCGGTGTCTCAGAACAAGGGGTTGTAAAAGGAAACATAGCTAGGTCAAAGGGAAAAACATGTCTATAAGGTTGGATGGGGGTTTCGGTAAATGGAGGATGCGTTCTCGTGGAAAAACATGAAAACAAGGGATAGAAGAAAACAAAAAGAAACGGCCTCGGGAAGAGGGTAAAGAAGGACGAGTGGGTGAGGAACCCCATCAGAGTAAGATCAAGACATAGCATACATACATGAGCAGATCATGGTAGATGCATATGGATATGCAACATAAACACACTAAGACCTTACCGGGAAGGAAACTGAGCACCAAGGACCTAAGATCACACATTAGACCAACCGCGGACATCCCCACACTTAAAACATGACCGACACGAGAAATAGAAGGTACAAGGTTCGAAAAACTTGGCCCATGTTACCGAGAATTGAAGTTGATTGTGGATGTCACGTGTTGTGTTGCAGTTGGTACCAAAGTGTCTTTACAACACACGTTCAGCATGGCAGAGACCACATAGCACCACCTAGGGAGACAACTTTGCTGAGAAAACCATGGAAAATTGTTGATGGCAAAGGATATTGCACTTGGCTCACAGTCACTCAAATGGAATGAAGGAGCAATCACTCGTCCCACAACGGACATCGCTCAATTTGAATAATGATAGAAACCTAGTCTCACGTCTGGCTTAGAAGTCAACAAGGGAGATGGTTCAGAGGTAGTATGCTAGTGTGTACAGTTGATGGTGCATTAGTGCATCCAACCTCGTCTAGCATAGGTGCAAGCAGGAAGGCCAAGGAGCCTTGTAGTGCAGTTTACAGAATAGGGTGATGTGTAATGTGGTGACAGAACAGCAAAAACCCATCCTATGTGTGCATAGGAAAACGAGAACGTACCTGACGCCAAGTGTCATAGCGTCCCTTAATTCGCACCTCTCAATAAGTGTTTGAGAAAATATCAGTCATGATCAACCCTCCTTTCTCTGTCTCACGCTCTAATGATAGATATAGAAGGGCGGCCCGTTTCTAAAACCCATTGATGTTATCCTTATTGTCACTTGTACAGAGGGTGTATGCCTTGTGTGCAATTGACAGTGCAACTGTGCATCCTACTATGTGTCGGCATACTGTGCAAGAAGGAAGGCCAGGGAGCCTTATAGTGCTGTGCACAGGAACAAGTTTGTGCTTTGTGCATTGAGAGGCCCATCCCGTGCATGCAACTCTCCATTCACACATCTCACCTCTTTATTGAATATAAAGGGCAAGGACTGGTTACTCACCCCACCCTCTATCTCACGCTCGATTGATGAATACAAAGGGTAGCCCATACTCACATCCCCATTTGGTTAGAATGCAAGCTCACATTGCTCAAGATTTGTCAATGAAGATCAACTTCGTCTGGTCGAACACATCAATCCTAGATTGGTTGATGAAGAGGTATACTTAGGGAGGTAGCCCACAAGTTTGATACTTGAATTGCATATTGGAAATATTGTATGTTAGAGGAGTCAAAAGCACTTGATGAGGTTACACGATTCACCACACCAAGGGAGGCGGCTTGGGAACGTATGCGGCAAGAGTTCTTATAGCAATTTGTATGTCCTGGACTGTGGGGTGCTACCACCTTTTCTACAGCCAACTTCCCGTCCAAGGGTGTCTAAGGGTATGTGCCAACTTTTCTTGGAACAAGGCCTATTATGACCGAGAATTTCTTCCTTTTCTCCTATAATAGTTTTGTTATTATTATTATTTTTCTCTTTTCTTTTGCTCTACTCTTTAGGTGTTTCACCTTTTCTCGAAGAATAGGTTGGCATGATAGGGACCAAAGTCTTTTTCTCCCATAACCGGTATATTTTTATTTTATTTTATTTTATTTTTCTTATTGTTGAAGAGTAGAATGACATGAACGCCATGTACCAGAACCATCCTCACCACCTCTGCTACATCAGACGGAAAGGAAGCCAAGGACGAGGAAAAGGTAGCTGTGAGGGACTAACAGAACGAAGCCACATAATCAAGATGAGCAAGAGGGTCATTAGGAGCATTAGGTAAAGCTGTATCGACCATCATGCAAGGAATGAGAAAGCTATTGATGGTGATTGTCATGATCCCCAAGGAGGGTAATATGACTTGAGGTGATAGCCATTAATTAGGAAGGGATCATCTAAACCTTTGGTTCTCTAGACTTGGACAGAGCCATTGGGATTGATGGCAAGTACCTTATAAGGGCCCATCCAACATTGTTGAAGCTTGCTTGGAAACTTGCCAAACTGTGAATCATCATAGGCTAGGACTAAGTCGCATTCCTTGAACTTCTTTGGCTTGATGAAGCTGTCATGATAGGTCTTCCTACTAGCTTGTGTGGCTTCCATGCACTGCTTGGCCATTTTGCAAGTCTCATCGAGACATTCCAGATGCAACTGAGACGGCATTGTAGGGACTCGTCATTGCCTAAGCATTCTTAGATAGCCACACGCAGAGAGGGTAGTTTGAGTTCAATAAAAAATATGGCTTCTATTCCATATACTAACTGGAAAGAAGTTTTGTCCTGTAGTAGTCTTATGGGAGGTTCTGTACGCCTAGAGGGCCTTTATAAGTTGGTTGTCCCGATCACAATGATGTGCAGTAATCGTTCTTGTCAAAATTGAGCAGAGGATAGGATTGGTAACTTCGACTTGACCGTTGGCTCTAAGGTATTAGGATGTGGACTTATGATGACATATCTTATATGGCACTGTCAACTCTTTCATGATCTTGTTAAGGAAGTGAGTACCTCAGTCATCATTGATGAGCTCTAGGGAATTGCCAAAATGGGTGATGATGTTCTTGTACAGGACCAGGGCTATGTTGTTACCATCATCCCACTTCAGAACTTTAGTCTCACACCACTTGGTTACATAGTCTATACATGCCAAGATGCATTTATTTTATTTTCTTCTGGTTGGTGGATCAATGGGACCCACAAAATCAATTCCCCACTTCTCGAATGACTTTAGGAGAAGGATAGGTTGTAGGGGCATAGCACTAGATTTGGTAGGCTTTCCCATTTGTTGACAAGCATCACAACGTTTTGAATATCCTACAAGTAAGGCCTTTCTGGTTGTTGCTTCTCTTGCGAAGTATCCGCCACAAGGGTCTTCATGATATGCTTTCAGCACAATTTCAATCTCATCTTGTGAAACACATCTTCGCAAGACCTTATCTTTTCCTTTCTTGTACAGAGCACCTCCTAAATTCTAATAGGGTGTGGGGGGCTAATTCCAATAGAAGCTTCTTTTTCTCACGGCTTGAGATGCCCGAGGGATACTTTTGGGTTGCCAAGTGGTTGGCTATATCTGCATACCATGGGATAATTATTTTCACTAGAAACAAGGAAGCATTAGGAAGGTCTGGATCATCTTGCTCTTCTTCATCATCTCTTTGAGGGATTTGCGACAGATGATTAGCCAGAACATGGGAGCAACTAAGTTTGGTAACCACTTCAAAGTTGAACTCTTGAAACAAAAGGAGCCATCTCATCATTCTTCCCTTCACATCGGCCTTGTTCATTAGGAAGGACAAGGCTTCATGGTCCACGTAGAATTTGAAGTGTGTTGACAGTAGGTAGTGTCGAAACTTCTCCAAGGCAAACATCATTGCTAGGCACTCAAGCTCTATCACTGTATAGTTTCGTTCTCTATTAGTTACTTTTCGACTTGTATAATAGATGGGTTGATCTAACTTTGAGGAGCCCTTTTGGCATAAGACTGCACCTAAGTCTTCAACTGATGCATCAGTGTGTACATGGAACTCCTTCGTCCAATCAGGAAGCAACAAGATGGGTGCTTCAATCAAACACTGCTTCGGGGTGGTAAATGCCTCATCGCAATCATTGGTCCACGTGAACTCTGCATCTTTTCTTAGGAGTTTATGCAAAGGGTCTACCTTTGTCACAAAGTGTGCAATGAATCTTCTGTAATAGCCCACATGGCCAAGAAATCTCCTCAATTATTTAAGGTTGGTTGGGGCTATTAAGGAGAAAATGTGGGCTAGAAGAACTCTTGATAAAATGCCAAAGTCACATTTGCTCAAGGTGAGAGAAATCCCATACTCTCGATATCTATGAAAGCACTGCTCTAGGTGTCCCCAATGCTCACAAATTAGGCTATAGACACAGAAGTCATTGAAGATACACCTCAATGGAGTCATGTGGATGGTTTTGGAAGGCAGCCATCATCACTCATTGGAAAGTAGCAAGGGCATTACAAAGCCCAAATGGCATCACTCTGTAAGGATAGATTTCCCATTCTCTTGTGAAGGCAATTTTGGATTAATCCTCTTTTGCGATTTGGACTTGATTGTATCTATTGAATCCATCCAAGAGGGAATAGAGCTCATGGCTTACCACCGTGTCCAACAGTTGGTTTGTGAAAGGGATAGGAAAACGATCATTCTTCGTCTTGGAATTTAGCTTTCAAAAGTTCACACATATTCACAATTTTCCGTTCTTCTTGGGTACTACCACAATGGGTGAAACCCATTCACTATTAGCCATTAGATAGATAAACTTAGCTTCAAGGAGCTTCAATAATTTGTCTTTTACTAGGGTAGAATACGCCTTTGTCTCTGCCTCACAGGCTTGGCATCAAGCTCTAGGTCGATATGATGTTGGCATACTGTGGGATCAATCCCCTTTAGATCTTTGTACGATCATGCAAACACCTCTAAGTTCTCCTTTAGTAGGTCACACAAGACTAATAGTCCTTCTTCTGGAAGATTTCAACACACCTTCAAATGACATTTAGCCCCTTCAACATCCCCAAACATTAGGTGCTTTTCACCTTCCACTTCGCGAATGAATGTCCCATGGACTACTTCTGGGTAGAGATCTTACTCCTTCAAAGGAGTGGTCTCCTCTTCTGATGATTCACTGAAGCTTATGTCCTCTTTTAATGGAGGGTTAGCTCGCTCTTTGGGAAGCTAAAAGGGCATCATTGCAGTTTCGGGTTTGGATTGGGAATGAGTTACTTCTTGGCTTGAGGACTCGTCTTCGAGGATGCATCCAAGAATGTCACATAATATGAACCTTTTGCGTTCGTTTTAAGCTGCTGGGCTAGGGGTTGTTGGCAAGATGTATCGTCATCATCTTCTCTTAGGAAGGGTAACTTTGGGTGACAAGAGTCACTATTGAAGGAAAGCCTATTCTTCTTAATCCATTTCTTATAGAGGCTTTGCTTATGATGTGACTCACTAATCATTTCAAAGGGTACCATAGTCACTTTATTGAATAGAAACTTCTTCCTCATCTATGCCTTCTGCGAGGAAGATAGACTCATCTAGCTCGCTTTCATAATCTTCTTTTGCATTATCACATTCATCCTCTTTAGATTCCATTTCTGTCTCTATAGAGGCTATGTAAGAGAAAAATAGACTCTCTATTATGTCCTTTGCTTCTGTCTCATTCTCAATCTTTGCTATTGCCATGTAACAGGGAGAATAGCACATCCACGCTTCTATCTCATTGTCCGAGGTGATTTCAGAAGTTAATTTGGGTTCAAACATTAGGTATTCACTCATTGACAAAGACTTTGCTTCCTTCGGGAGTTGGCTTACAAGGCCCATTGTCAGGGATTGTGCCTTTGTTTTCTAGGGAAAGATATGTTTGACAGCTTCTTTATCTCTTGATGTATCATCTATTACTTTATTTGAGGAGTTTGTTATGACTTTGATGGAAATGGATCCATCATCTTTTTGCGATCCATGCAACTTTAGTACTACTTTATTAGGTCCTCTGCCTAGGGTTAGGGGTCCTTTGAACTAATCCATCCTTGCTCTTGCTTAAAAAATCCAAGGTCTTCCCAACAACAGAGGGTATGAGGTCTCGTAGGAATTTGGTTTGACCACCAGATATGTCAACCAATAGTCTCTTCCTACGAAGGTTGTCTTCACGTATGGGAGAATGGCCAACGGTTTGATTTTTCTTTGGTCAGGGTGGGAGACTCTCTTATGCTTATTGATTTATGCATATACCATCACTATAGAGGTTTATGATTGTCGGCTGATTTTCCTTTGATTCAAGCACCTTGTACCACTTATTGTCATTGGGTTATCAGTGGTGGATACATGCTTGGTATGCATCTAAATACTTGGCACCTTAGATGTTTTGACAGGCTTTGGTACTTGCTAGTTTGTACTTTGTCTTTACACTACTGATTGCATTTCACATTCTAGTTGCTACTCAGATTTCCCTAGTAGTGGGAGCTTATTATTTACATGTTTATATATAGTTACATGCTTATTTAATGTAGATTTATGGATGGCCATGCTAACAATCAATTTTGAGTAGTTTTTTTTAGAATAGACACTTGACTTTAGCACTCTAGTGCTTCTTCCTTGTAGACAACAATGTATTGGCTTAGTCTTCTACTTATTACACACTTTTTGGCTTGGTTTTGAGACTAATTTGTTATAATGAAAACATCCCATATTCTCATTGTTTGGCAAATATAATGGCAGGTGCTTCAAATGCTTCCAATGGCAATGCTATCTTTTAACGTAGAAACATTGAAGGGCAATAACTTCTAGTATTGGAAGACTGACAAACATAATGGCATGTGCTTCAAATGATTCCAATGGCAATGCTATCTTTATAATATAGTTAATTTTAGCCTAGGATATAAGGAGCTAGGGTTTGCCTATAAATAAGGCTAACTAACCAAATATAGAAAATTTTATCATTTTGGTCATTCTTGAATAACACTTCCCAAGGACCTCATGGTTCCTTTCACCTTGGCATGGGTGTATACACATCCCACCTTGGCATAGAGGTGAGTTTCTTGTTATCTTAGCATGAGGTGAGTTTCATGCTACAATTCATCATTAATTCTCAGCAATGCTATGGCTTCTATTTTTGTGTATTCATGGTTTCTTGGACATCTTCCTCATATATGTGATAGTGAAGGCTATGACTTCTAGTATTTCATATATTTTATGAGCACTTTATGTTTGTGAGATGCTACCCTTCTTAAGTTAGCAAAGGAAGTCTTTGATCCAACTTGGATATCATTATCAAGTTTTTGTTTGGTTCTATGCATGAAAGATCGGTTACACTGGTTAATGATCTAGTTATTATCTGGTTATTTCTTGTAACCGTAATTAGGCAAGTTGTACTACAAAAAATCATGATCATTTTGGAGATTATTGACAAGATCATGGCGAAAATGGTGGCCTTCCGAACATTTTAGCAATTCATGGACACAATGGAGCCAAAATTGGTGGTTCTTTAACCAAAAAGGGGCTTACAATGACTTATGGGAGCAAAAAGAAGGGTTTATCTTTTGAAAAAAATATTTCTCTCTCATCTCCCAAGCTCTTAGCAAGCTTGATCCTTGCTCATATCTCTTCTCTAGGACTTTTGACGTATAAGATGCTTATTAAGCTTGATTCCAAGGATCTTATGGAGTTTATCAAGCACCATATTATTGTTGTTCTTTGCCACATAGGCTAGTAGTATGCCATTGCGATTTGCATTGCTTAAATAATGTTATTTTAGCCTTCATCTACATCACACTTATTCATGCTTGCTGGTGAGCTTGTCAAGGCTCTAAAATACTTCACACAAGTCATGGTAGCACCATTTGACCAAGCTTGATGATTGTGTTGCTTCATATGACTCATTGGTTCTAGTTTGAAGTTGAATATAACAGCGTAGCACCATACTCTTTCATTTAATGCTGAAAATTTTTAGCTTAATTTTAGAGCCTATCAAGCTTCACTCCATGTAAGTTCAGATACTCTTCAATTTTTGTAATATTCCCACCACAACACTTCATATCAAGAAAGGAATTTGGGCTTGACGTGTTTTAAAAAATTACTCGTCAAGCTATTACATAAGTGACCGCACGTAATTTTCTTAATATTGAGTCTTGCATTAAATCAATTCCACAATCCAACATGAGAAGATGCCTAAATGTTCCCAACTAACAAAAAGCAAAGACACCTCGTAAATAATATTATGACGGCTTGATCATAATTTTTTCTGTATTATATATGATTTAGCATTTCCAATTCCATTTAATGTATCAAAGATCACATTGATTTCGTAACCCCAAGATAAATCACAAAAGCCTTAATCGATAGACAAAGAACACACAAGAATAAGCATGATATTGAGCATGTTAAGTATCAAAGAGTATGACATGACTTTATAAATTGGATAAGTCATGAGGTAACTTGGCAAAAAATCACAAGATGAAGTCATTTTGAAGAAAAAAAATACATTTTTGAAAAAATAGGCCAAAATTCATGACTTTTTTTTTATGTTGGAAGGGAGAGAAAGCAAAAAATAACCATCCCCATGCCACCGTCCAACATGTAGGCAATCAAAATGCATTTTTAATAAAGCTAAATTGGCTCTTGATAAGTAGCCAAAAAAATGAGTCAATTGCATGCTCCCCCTCATGCCTATAAATACACCCCCTCTCCTTCACAAAAAAAGGCAAGAACGAAGACCTCCAGTGCTAGCAAAATTTCTCTATTTCTCTTATCAGCTTTGAAGATTGAAAGAGAAAAATACCGCTCCCCCTTCATGTAGAGAGAGAGAGAGAGAGAGAGAGAGAGAGAGAGAGAGAGAGAGAGAGAGAGAGAGAGAGAGATTCATAGGCCATCATATTATAAAAATTGGAGAGTAAGAGAGTGTGGGAGAGAGAAAGGACTTCTTAAATGTCAAGGGCAAAGGGCATTTTGATCCCCTCTTGCTAAACTTCTACCTCATTTTTATTTTCTCTACCCCCTATTATACCTTCACCCCATATGACTATACCACTTAGTGAAACATTGGAAATTTTTTTCTTGACGACCACCAACTCTCCTTGAACTACCATGCCAATTTTTCCTGATGGCTCTCTGAGGTCGCAGAAATTCAAAAATCCTATTTGAAGCAAGGGAAGCAAGAAACACGACCGATGGAGAAAATGATGTGGTAGGAATTCGCGAAACCCCTGTTATAGCAAATATGAGAGAGATAACATCTTGTTAGTTTGGAAAAAATTAATGTTTTATAAGCTTATTGCTATATTTAGATTAAATGATTATAAATGTATCCTTATATATATATATATATATATATATATATATATATATATATATATATATATATATATATATATATATATATATATATATATATATACGTTTAATAAAATAACATAAGTAATATAATAATTAGCTATTCAGTGAAAATACTCTTTCACTTGGAAAAGATTATATATCTATCATTAAGAAAATATATTTATTATGATTTATTTTGTGATATTTATTATTATTTCATTAATGACGTAGGTTATCAAAATAACAAAAAAATGGTAGAGGTTGTTAGGGAAGGGAATATTTTATAATTTTTTCTTAAAAGTGACTATCTAGATCTAATTCATTTTGCTAATGATAAACAAATACATATGAATTTTATAATAATTTATAGAAAATTATTTAGATAATATCACAAAATAATCAATACATTAAATAAATAAAAATTATATAAAAATATATATACAAGATGCACATAAATTAAGTACGTATTAATATAATTAGATGTTTGAAATATGAAAGAAAAAATTTACTTATGATTTTTACATTGCCTAGAATAAAGTTTTCAGAAAAACAATTAACATTACACTTAGGACATAGCTAAATGAAAATTAATCTGTCTTTAAAAAAATTAAAAGTTCGATAAAACATCATCAATTAAATCATAGAATATGAGTAGAATAAAATAAAATTTATTTTCTTCCTTAAAACACACCCAATGTTAATATTAATGAGTATATCAGCGAGAGCGTCAATATCATGAGTTGACCTACGTATGAATTAGCGAGAAAACCTAACCTAAAATATCGAGAATGTTGAAGTAAAAATAAGTATGAAATTCTTGACAACCTTGAAACTATCAGTATTAGAAAATTAAGTAAATATTGAAAGTTTGTAGGACTTGTTGGACATTGATAAGAATTTGTTGATACGAATTTTAAAGTTTAAATAGACTTGGAAAAGTATTTGGAATCCTGCTAAATGCGGGTTAGGGCAAGGCAGCGCATGAATTGCCTGCCATAGGTATAAATGTCCATATTATCTTTTAGGGTGGAAATACTAAATTTTTCATAAGGATAAAATAGACTTCAGATTTGTGAAATAACTTGCATATCCTGAAAAAGAGTTGCAAGTAGGAAGCAAAACCCTAAGAATAAGGTGGGACCTTAAAAGAGACCCTAGATTTGGGTGCGACTACTTCCTATACTAAAAACACTTGATGTTGTTTCTTTATTATTTGTGCATGCATTAATGGTTGCATAAGAAAGATTGATTGTACTTGCAACAGTTAGATCTAATTGTAAATATATAATCATGATAATAAGAGGAAAGATCACGCTTTGCCTCCCCCATGGCTAGACACGGAACCTTGCTCCAAGGGGGATTATTTCATATCGTCGCGAGGAGCTTTGGACCGGCCCCGATGGTGAGAGGTCGCTCAAATGGAATCTGTTAGGTAGGAGGAGATGGGAGTGCCAGAGGAGGCTTTGGCCATAAATCTCTCGATCGCTCCTAGGAATAGCCTGATCCTCACACAAATTTAGGATGGGATCCTGGAGTCCCCAGTACTAGTGAAGGAATGGAAATCTTGGAGGGTTTCTTTTCTTCTGTGTAGACAAAAGGGATTTTCTGGTGAACGGAGGTTTATCTTCTGCATAGGCACAAGGGAAAAATTATTGTAGATAACTTTGCAAAATAATAAATAAATATATTTTGCCAAAATACTATTTTCTCTGTCTTTGTGTTGTGCCGTAAAATTACGTGAACCTATGATAATGGATTAATTAACGAAGTTGCTTTTATATGCCATAACTTAATGTGATAGGTAATTAGAAAACTAAAGAAAACCACTTGTAGGAAGCGGGTGGGCGAGATCCCTAATAGATCCGTCCTACGGATGGGTGATCTCGATAAGCTAGAAGCTTCTCTTAAGAGGTTGAATGAAATGTTAATTAGGAAAAATTAGGTAGAGCCAAGCATTGACTTACCTAGGGTTAGGAGGTCTTAAAACCTTGATAAAAAATTATCTTAAGGAAAAGGTACAATGGCAGTGCTAGAACTCCATTAAGGTTCCCTGAATCCTAACCAGTTTTCGGAAAAAAGCATTGCACTCCATGAACCAAGGGTAACTACAATCGCTCCAGTCAGACGATAAGCCCTTGCAGGACACCTCAGATGGAGATAGCTGATGTATCAAGACCTTAGTTGTTAAATTAGGACCTTGAGCTTGCAAGTTGATCCTAGTAGGGATAGCTGGTACCTTTCGGTACAAGGTGGAATCTGGGAAACCTAGATGATAGACCTTGTGCAATCTCGCGAGTGCCAGGCAAAGTCATCCATGATAGTTCCCTGATGGACCACTAAAAGGTGTTGCTAGAGAATTGTTAGGCAGGAAGTGACAATTTTGGACAAGATCTTCCCTTCTCTTAAACTTGCATGGAGCTTCAAAACCCTAGTTATGGAGGTTATAGTCATCAAGTATCTTCTAATTAAATCTTTATCATTTGAATGGGCCTTTGGTGCAATCTACTCCTTGGAATCTTCCCAAAGCTCAATATCCACATTGGTCAAGGATTGAAGCATTTTCTTCAATTATTTGAAGTTCTTATCAAATTTCTTACTATGAAAAATAGGGGACAAAGCTTTCTTGATCAAATTCTTGAATATTGAGAGGGTCTTTGATATTTCTTACTCTTTGGATTGAACCTTAGTCACTTAGCATCAAAATATCTTATCAACATGATACTAAATCATTAGGATTCATCAAGATTAAGTGTATTCTCTTTGCCTTAATCTCTTGGATAGTGGGGTACCACGAAATTGTTCTAAAATCTTGGTACATTATGGTTCTATCCATGGGGATTTTGTTTTGTTCCGCTATGGGGATGTAAGGAGAAGCTCAAGCAACTCATTACTGGTCGTCATTGATGATTCATGATAAGATGTTTGGAATTGCTACTCTCTTGAAGAAGGCTTTCATGTTAGATAGTAAGGGATTCTTCAAGCTTGGTTTAATGATGGTACAATTTTGAAGAGAAGTACTCTGTATTACCTTAAAATATCCCTTAAGTAGCAATTGGACAAAATGCTTGGTGGTTTTATGGCATTGGATGAATCTTAATTCTTTAGGAATAGTTGAAGGAAAGTATTGGGGATTTGTTATGGAATGATTAATTCTTTGGTATGGATTTAGCAATATTGCTAAATGCTATTGCACATTGCATATGAATCATGTACATGCATCTAATTGTTGTCACTTAAATGCTACTAAGAGATCCCATTCTTCAAAGCAAGGAAGAGTTTGATGCATTTATTGATGGTAAGGCCTACTAATGTCTATTGTAGTGCTATACGAAACTAGTCAATCTTGATTGCTACTGCAATCATGGCTACGATTTGAGTCATTACATACTCATTTTGGGTCCTAAAAATGTAAAAGCGACTCTATTAGCATATCCCTATGTATTATAGGATAACTCTTGTGATTCCTATGGATAGCCCTATGTAAGAAATACTCATGCTTATTCTTTGGAGTGTTACCATCATTTGAAATATGGGTAGCATGCCATTATCAACTCTCCTACCACAAAGGTGAATACTTTGATCGCAAGAGTGATTGAAGATGAAGATGAAGATGAAGAACAATAAGCTAAAGATGAAGAAGAACAAGAAAATGAAGATGTGGAAGACAAAGAAGATGTGCCTCTTGAAGGTGGCTTTTAGCTCAAAGATATGAAGGATGCCTTTCTCACACACGAAGTGTAAGGGAATTGCATCTCCTGTCACCAGATGTTGCACAAAGGGATGGAAATATCTAGAGTACCATCTTTATGTGCTCTAAAAAGATTGGGTGTTGTAAGGAAAGCAAGTAGCTGAATACAATATTGAATAGGAGTTGAAACTAGAGGAGTGGAAACTAGTACTTATTCAGCCCCTTGCTAAGACACTTCCTCTGAATGACCATAGGAGGGGGAGAATCAGCATCCTCGATGATAACATCATCATCTTTAGTAGGAGGAGGAGGAAGCTTTGGAGGATCAACTGGTTGTGTGGGAATTTTCTTTGTAGGGGCAACATATTTCAGGAAAACATAAAGGTAAGAACCAAATCTGACATTAGTCACATTCCCTATATGGCTCTCATAAAATGCTGATCCAATGCAATAATAGGTGCAAAAAAGGTAAAGGAAAAGTACATGATAATGTCAAATCTTTCAGTGATTGCATTGTTTTTCCTCAATCCAATATTAAGATAGAAGAGATAAATGCCTTAGAGTATAGCTCTCATGTGATTACATACATAATTTCATGTTATTCCACATCATCATTGGTTTTATACCTACCACACTATTACATGTTTGGTTAGACTAAGAAATGACACTACATTGGATATTATTGGCAAAGGTGATGTGAGATTACAGTTTGCTATTGGTGCTCCATTGTGCTTTATGATGTATTTCATATCTCGACTATGAATAAAATCGTTATCTCAGTTACACAATTGGATGATGACTATACCATGTCTCTTTTGGTGTTTCTATATGGAAGATTACTTATGCCAATCTTATAGATGCCAAGGTTGCTAGCCCATACCTCTTGCTTATATTTGGCTCCATTGGTCCTATTTTGGATGTGATTGATCTTTCTCATGGATCTCTTTGGCATTACTATCTTAATCATTTATCCCTTAAAGAAATAAAAGGACTCACTCATTTGTAATATTTTCCATATTTTGACTCTTATGATCGTTGTTTATATGGTAGGTAGACATGTAACTCTCACAAAAACATTGGCTCTATGCACTTGATGAGCCCTTGGCTCTTTTCATTTAGATATTTGAGGTTACATGCCTTGTCACTCAAGGGGTGCTAAGTATTTTTTCTTGTTTGTTTATGATTATTCACATAATATTTGGGCCTACCCCTTAAAAGAAAAAGTTAGATATCTTGGCTACGTTTCAGTGTTTTCTTAATATGGTTGAGAACTAGTCTAGGTATAAATTGAGATATCGATGATCTAACAATGGGGGTGAATATATATCTAAGGCATTTGAGAAATTTTATGATAATAGGTGTATTAAGAATCAATAGATTCTCTAATATATCCCACCCCAAAATGGTATTGCAAAGCACATAAATAGGACTAGTTAAGAAAGAGTCTGCAATATGCTCAGTCAAACAAGCTTATCATAGTACTTTTGGGTTGAGGCAATTAGTACCGTAGCTGATTTGATTAATAGATCCCCATGCACCACTCTTAGTGGTAGATTTGCAGAGGAGGTATACTTTGCTAAACCTTTCTTGTATATATACTTACGTTGGTAGGTGAATTGGATGGTTAGCCTCTATTAACTCCCAAGACAATACCCTAAGACAAAAGCCAAGAATCTCTCTTAAAAAAACTTTTTGGATTAATATTGCATAAGGTAAAACAAGGTTCTTTGTCCCAATTTCTTTCAATCGAGAACTCAATCCACCTTTATAGCATCCCAAATTTTCATATTTATTGGTCTATTTATTTTTAGGAGTGGACCCATTACAATTAACTATGACTATAAGTAATGTGAAGTGTTTTGGAGTTTACAAAGTTGCAGGCAAAAAAATCCATTTTTTAATCTTGTATATGTATTCTAGCATAAGAACATATGTTCAAGCATAGTCTCCTTAATAAGAATTACAGAGCTTTAAGATCCACTATACTTATTATCGTTAGAAGTCTGCAAGACAGTGAAAACACAGGATTGTGGACATCAAACTATTTATTTCCATTTTAGATATGTATTCAACATGAAAAAATATATATATTCATATGGTCTTTCTGAATAAACATTATAAAACTTCAAAACTTAATGGGGAGTGGTAAGTGCTACTACAGGGACTACCAAATTGCAAGAGTATAGAAAATCAAAATTTTTTAATTTTAGTTTAGTATGCCAGCATGAACAAGCATGTATTTTTCCATATTCTTCTCTGATAAGACACCACAAAGCTCTCAAGACCCACGAAACATCAGGAGTTGCAAAAAACGTACATTATGTGAGCATGAAACATAACCACATGAAAACATATTTTAATTCCCAATGAAACATGTAATTTCCTTCCTACTATTGATGTGAATCCTTTGAAGTTTTCATTAACTCGAGTTGTATATTTAGCATTCGATAGGTGTACATGATTTTTACAACATACTAATCCTTCAATAGTTAAAACTCCTCATTCAGCACATTGCATACACCATCAATAACATAGAGTAAAATAGCCATCTTGCTATTTCTCTTACTGACAACAATACCTCCAACAAAGGATTGCACTTGCTATGTTTCCTTTAGTATAGGAGAAAGGGAAAGAGAGATCAAAATTGCTATTGTAGTCGGAGAATAGAGGAGTTACAATAGTATATTTTATCCCATGACTCCATTCTTTAGCTCATCGCCCCATCAGTTTTAAAAACTATACAACCTTTTGTCACTTGTTTCAGGTTTCTTATTCTCATGTAATATTTTTTCACTTTTTTTAATCTCCCATGTTTTTCCTCTTTTATTATGGTTCCTCCCCCATGCCAAGTGGCAAACATGCCTTTAAACACTTAACAACTTCCACTCTGGATCCGAAATACCACATCAAGTCTGCAAATCCTATCAATGGGACCATACTTCCTACACTAGGAATGCATTTCAAAACTAAGTGATGAAAACATGTCGCAAACATGCAAGTTACCACTTAAGACTCCCTTTCATTAACAAGATTTTCTCTGCAAAAAAGCTTTGAAAAGTCAAATGAGTAGTATTTTTACTATTTTTCCAATTTATCTATGTGTGGTGACATGCTCATGATTAAGCATTTTCACACACCATGATTAGCCCACCCCTTGGTTTGGAACACAAAGTGTGAAAAAATCTTTACTTGAAAATCGAAACCAACTTTGACAAAGACATGCTTTGACTTCCAAAATCTTGTCAATTAGGACATCTAGGTACAAAATTGCTCATAACTTTTGATCCCTAACTCGAATCACTGCACTTTCTAAAGGAAAATTGTAGTTCTAGTTTCAAAATACAACTTTTTAGATTATGTTAGATTCAAATTCTAAAGTCTTCATCCTCAAGAAATCCATGAATAGTCTATAATTCTACATTTTTGCATGTAGTCTACTAGAGACACCAAGCTTCCAAAGCAAATATCTCCCACATAAGTGCTTGATTAGCTACCAAACTTGGTAGCAATTTTTGTTAGGTATGAAAGTACAATTTGAGCATAATATCCACCATTCGTTACCCTCCAATTAAGATCAAATTTTAGAATACCAAAACTATCCAAAACTACTAACCACAACAAGCTACTCTACGACTTATATATACTTTACTTATAGTATCCATGTCTACACAAATGTATTTCTTGAGATAGAACCCATTGGTCTTGCTTTTATGAGCGATGCCATCTAGATCTTGTAATAAATAAGTACCATTTTCAAAATTTTACTTGATCATAAAGGGTTCTTTCCATCTTCCTCAGAATTTAGTTTGAAAAGTAGAATCCAGACTATTGTCATATCTCATGAGTAACATTCCTTTATCAAGGTTTTTCCTCCTTAATTGTGTATTGAACCATTCCCTCATTTTCAAAATTTATTTCTCATAAATTTCCATTGCTTGCTATCTGTCCCCACCTATAGTGTATGCAATGCTAGTCCTCTATCAATTTCCAACCCTAGCCGATCGAGTTGATATCTTCTTGCAAACTCCATTGTGGGAAATATGACATTCATAGGCCTTATAGCCTCCTAACTATATACCAAATGAAAAGGGGTGAAACTTGTACTTGTCTTCTACATTGTCCTACAAGCCCATAAAGCTTGATATAGGTACTTGTCCCAATCCTTTGGATGGTCCACTACTAGTTTAAAGAGAATCTTTTACAAAGTTCCATTGAATGATTCTACTAGCCCATTGCATTGAGGGTAGTAAGAGGCAGCAATCCTATGCTTCAAATCTAACTTCCTTATTAGTTCACGAACTAGCTTATTTTTGAAACTAAGACTTGATCTATTAATATTTTTTATGGTATCCCAAACTTGCAACATATATCCTCCAATAAAAATTGGACTACATCCTCTTTCTTACATTTGGGAGTAGTTTTTACTTCTAGCCATTTGGTCATGTAATCAACTTTAAAAAGGATATAAGGCATTCTTATTTTAGTATATGGTAGAGGTCCAATGAAATCCAAACCCCACTTCTCAAATGGCCATGATATGCAATAATAGCTTTAGCAGGTTTTGGAATTAACACCCTCTTAGAAAATGACCGACAAGTATGGAAAAATTTAAATCTATGAGCAACATAAGCACTCAAACTAGGCCAGTTAAGTCCTATAGCTGAACTTTCCTTTCGGTTAGTTCAAATCCAAAGTGACGTCCACATTCTTCTTCATGATAAGAAGATAAACAAGTTGGAATTTTAGAGCTATCCAGTACTCTTCTCAGTAGATTATCAACTCCTCTCATATACAGTTGGTTACCTACAAGCATGTACGACTTGACCCTTTTAACAATTGTATGCCTTTTACCCTTATCAACCAAAGATTTTAGCTTGCTAGTTTTTATAAATTCTTCAATCAAATGAAGGCTTTCCCTACCTTCATATCTAGGATTATCTACCCTCATGGTAGCAACATAACTTAAAATAGAATTTTTGGCCAAATCATGAGCTCTAGTGTTAATTTTCATGCTAACATACTAAATTTCAAATTTCTATAGTTGTCTAATTAGCCCCTCTATCTTGAACAACCAAATCCTCAAAACTTGTTAACTTTTCAGATATTTTGAACTTGCTTGAGAACTAACATAACATCTCCCTTTGCCATTACCCTTTTATATCCCTAAACACATTGTTTTAGACCAGCATCATGTAAACTTACATATTTAATCTCCTTATTGTTTTCATTTCCTTGCTTTCCTTACTACTTGGAAAAACTTCTCGACCTTTAGCACATTCAAACTAGAAAATGCCAAACCTCCCCTTTTTAGCATCCTTTTATAGCTACCATTAAAAAACAAAGTGGCATTGGATCAACTTTTATTTTTATAATAGCTACACTTTCAACAAGGATCTTTATAAGTCAAAATCTCAACTCAATTAACTCTTGCAGTATCCTCTTTCAGACAAAAAAATTCAAAATATGGTAGAGCCAACAACCATTCAGTTACCCTCGGGGCATTTTTAGTAGATTGCAAAACTTGCTAGCAATGATTGGGAACTAGTAAGTACTACAAATGGTTTTTGAATCAAATATAATTTCTATATTTTAACTATGTATACCAACCCCCATACTAACAAATCTTCTTCCATCCAAGCCTTTTCATTTGCTCGATTAGATCCACTTATGTAAACCACAGATCACATCTAAGACATTCTCTTCTCTTTCTACATCCAAATAGCTCCGACTCCATTCTTCTAGTGCTGATACTAATATGAAAAGGGCATGCTACGCGGATACCTAATAAGTTCTATTATTTGAGATAAAATTTTAAGGTAAATGCGAAAATTTCTTCATCCCTATTTGGAGGCAAAAGGAGTAGCAAAGCACTCAGTTTCTCCTTTATCTATAAGAATGCATCCTCCTCAATTTGGGTCCAAACTAAAGGATATTTTTGAACTACTTTTTGTAAAGGATACACATATTCAGCTATCATACAAAAAGACCTTGATAGGATAGTTACCTCAATTTTTGAACAAAGCTCATCAATTCTTTTATAGTTTTTGGAGAGAATCCATAGTACTAACAAGGCCTCAACTTTACTAGGTTCAAGTGAAATACCATTAGTAGTCCCTTCACAACCCAAAAGTATAACTTTACCTCTTGCTAATTTGCATTTATCAAGATTTTTTAAATCCTCCATCTTAATCTAGTTTGCAAAAAATGTCATCAAGCTTTTCAATGTGCAAAGCTCTAGAGTTGTATATGCAAAAGTCATCCATGAATACTTGTAGTGATTTCCCAAAATGAAAGGAGTAAATACCCAACTAACCCATCTTTGAAAGTTAGCATATGAATTCATCAAACCAAAAGGAATTACCCTATAATAGAAACATCCTCAAGAAGTAACGAACACTATCTTTTTTTAATCCTTCTCTAGTATTCTGATTTGAAAGTATCCAGAATACCTATCATGTACATTGTAAAGCTCATGACTTGCTACTTGATCCAAAACCTCATTTTCAAATGGAAGATGATAGTAATCTGTTTTGTTCGTAGCATTAAGAGGCTTAAAATCAATGCATATTCTCCATTTTCCAATCTTCTTTGGTTTAATTACAACATGAGATACCCATTCTACATTATCAACTGGGTAAATAAACCATTGCCTCCAATAGTTTTTGAACCATATCGCTGAGTATACTTTCTTGAATTCTACCAAGTCTTCTTAGCTTCTAAGCTACTCGTTTATATCCTTCTTCTAATTTGATATGATGCAAAATACTATTGGTACCCCTTGGTTTTTGATAATATTCAATAGCAAATAGATTCATGTATTTTTAAAAGATGGTCGAATATTTAGCTCTTTCACCATTAGCAAGTCATTTCCTAGCATGTTCATCAGCTTCGGTAACCCAACATTCATTTTCTACTACCTCTCACACATTTCCTACTATTGTTCATGCATTTCTTGCTATGGGTTAGGGCATTTTCTATGTAGGATTTACTATTTTCTTCTCTTCTTTTGGACCTTGAATTGACAACCCAAAAATGTAAATGTCCTCTAGAAAGTAAACTGACTTCCCATTCTCTATATTTGTCATCAATGATAGAACTTTCTACATCATTGGTCTCATCTTTTTTAGCATCACTCTCATGTCCACCTTGAATGATAGACCTTTTCTTCATATAAAAAATCACTCTCTTATGAGTAGATTTGTCCAAATATAGTTCCAATTTGCCTCTATACCAATCTTCTTTGGATCTCATACCAATCAACCATGGTCATCCCAAAATAAGAGGGTATGCCACCAAGTTTTCAATAACTCCCAAGCACTTTACCTCTGAGCAATTAGCCATCTTGACCTTAAACATTGACTTTCTTGTCATTTTAAGATGTAGTTGCAATATTGCCTCTTCAATGATTACACAAACTTGTGCACCACTATGTGCATAAAATTGATCAACTTTCCTAACATATGTCCATGCATCCATAACAGGTATAATGTCTTTCACATTTGACAAACATATAATACCCACAATTCTACCTTTTCTAATACTAACTTATCCATGCCATTGTCTCCTCAAAGACGAACTCATTTGCACATACGCAACATCAGCCTTTTTACTTTTAAGATCTCAAGCAGGTTGTAGAGAACCTGAATGACTCTGGAGGGAAAATCCTTATTTGAATTCTCCTTCTTTGACCCTTCTTATTAGTCTTTGGCTCATCCGCAACCTTATTTCTTCATTCTTATTGTTCATTGGGATTCACTTTCAATATCCCTCTCCTTGGTTCTCTTATTTGCTAGAATATCTGTATTTTCCCCATCATCAAACACGTTGGTTTCAATTAGGTTCATATCAAATGGGCCTTCATTAGTTCTTCTTTTCAATTATTGCCTAGCAAGTTCAAGTTGTTATTGTTCTTGCTACGGTCTCTGACATCTTGCTGCCTAGCATTCCGTTGTGGCATAGGATACATCTCCCCTCTTGTTCTTCTTGGATATGGAAAATCAAGGGAAATATATCCTCTTTTCCTATATTTGAATCATTCAAAGCTCTCTCACATGTTCCTTGGAGGTCCTCTAAAACCCAATCAGAGATGAAGGTGCCTAGCTTGTAGCACATTCATGTTTAAACTTAGATTTGCCAATTGTTCCTGTGATTTTGAATTACATCATCATCAAGTTTCCTATAACATTTTTAATACCATTTTTAGGTCTTTCAAACCCCCTAGAAAGATTTATAACTTGATGTCATGTATTTCTTTCAATAGTGCCAACCATGTTGGGCATTTGAATTACATGTGTACAAATATTTCTTGACTATTCCAACTTTATATACTTTTTCTTAGCTATTTTAACTACATCTTCAAATGAGTTTGGGTCTTTTATCAAGATCTTTTCTTTGATTTTAGGTTTGAGCAAATAAAAACTTTATCCTTTTTCAAGAATATGACTGAAGTCTGCTCCATACCCCATGTAACCTTTATCCATGCATCTCTCTTCAAACCTGGTAGCAAATTTGGATACTTCCTTATTCTCTTCCTAAAACATTCTTTTCAAAGATTTCCATAAACTCTCCGAAGTTTGCCTAACTACAAACTTGGAGATTAATCAAGTTCTAACTTGATTCTAAATTTCCTTGGTTTCCTCATTTAATGAATCCCACCATAGTCTTGTAGAACCTTCAAGCGACATGCCAATCATTTGAAGCTTATCATCATTACTGTCTCTACGATGCTTGTAAGCCATCCATTCCAATTTTCTGATAAACTTATTTGCATCATTATCTTTAGTGTTAGAGAAAGATTCATACCCAATTATAGCCATTCTTTAGTTTGTATATACATTGGTTTCCAAAACTTACACTTCCTAATTGATATGATCAATAAGAGATCCTTAGTGGGGGCAGCAGCCTACTGTAAGTGAATTGGGTATCTGGGCTCTATTGACTCATAAGATAATACCGTAAGACAAAAGCCAAGAATATTCGTAGTAAAAGTTTTCAAATCGATGCGATAGAAGGCAAAAAAGGATTTCCTATCCCAATTTCTTTCAATCGAGAGCTCAATCCACCCTTATAACAACCTAAATATTCAGATTTACTAGTCTTCTTATTTTCAGGAGTGGACCATTTGCAAGTATCTACCATTGTAGGTAATTCAGAGTGCTATAAAGTTTACAGAGCTACAAGCAATAAATTGTATTTTTAAATCATGTATATACATTCTAGCATAATAATTCTAGTACATTTCCCTTTATAAAAACTACATAGCTTCAAGTTCCGTTGCAGGTGCTATCATTGCAAGTACTGTAAAACTATAGAAAACACAGGATTGTGGGCAACAAACTATTTATTTACATTTCAAATGTGCATTTAGCATGAAAATATGTATATTTCAATGTGCTCCCCATGAATAAACATTATAACTTTGAAACTCACTGTGGAGTGGTGAGTACTCCTACAAGGATTGCTGAACTGCACGATTGCAAAAAACAAATTGTTTTTATTTCAAATCAGTATAGTAGTGTGGACAAGCATGTATTTTAGTATATTCTTCTATGATAAAACACCTTAAAGATCTCAAAACCTACAAAACCTTGGAAGTTGCAAAAAGCTTGCATTATGCAAGCATGAAATATAGCCACATGAAAACATATTTTCATTCCCAAAGAAACATACAATTTCATTGTTACTACTCTCGTGAATCCTTGAAAGTTTCCATTAACTTAAGTCATATATTTAACCCTCAACAATAGTACATGAATTTTATGGTATATCAATCCTTTGATTGCCAAAACTTCCATTTTCCTTCTCTAACTGATGAGAAACATTTAATGCACTACATATACCATTACCAACATAGAGCAAAACAATCCTCTTGCTATTTCTCTTACCAACAACATTACCTTCAACAAAGTTCTGCACTCACAATGCTTCCTTCACTAGGAGAAATGAAAATAGAGGCTAAAATCAAAATCTCACTGTTGTAGTCAAAGAATAGAGGAATTAATGTAGTAGATTTCATCCCATGACTCCATTCTTCAACTTGTCACCATTAGTTCTGAAAATCACACAATCTTCTTTCACTTGTAAGTATTTTCTTCTCGTGTAGTGTTTTTATCACTTCTTTTTTACATCCCATGTTTTTTTTCTCTTATATTAAGGTTCCTCCTCCATACAAAGTGGCAAACATGCTATTAAACACTTAAAAATTCCACAAAAGATTCCAAATACTAAATTAGGATTGCAAATCCTATCTATAGGACAGTATTTTCTGCACCAGTATGAACAGATTTCAAAATTAAGTGACAAAAACATGTGGCAAACATGCGAGTTACCTCTTGAGACTTCTCATCATTAGCATGACTTTCACTACAAAAAAGCTTCGAAAAGTCAAGTGAGCGGTATTTTTGGTATCTAGTTTTTCTACACGACATGACATATGTGAGCTTAAGCATTTTCATACTTTCATGTCTTTGGATGTGAGACTATTTGCTATATTCCTAAAGACAAATGCAATAAGCTAGATCTGAATTCTATAATATGCATCTTTCTTGGATAGTGTGATGTAAGTGAGATGGGCTATTACCTTTGGGATCTACAGGCTTGGAAGGTTATTTGTAGCCATCCATGGTGTTGTACTTCATGAGAAAAAGATACAGATGTAATACCTCATCCCCTTCATGTAGGAATCTCTCCCTTAATAATTGAAGATAAATAAATAAATAATTAATCCCTTTCCTCCCCCTATCATTGTTGAAAGGTGGCCAGGGGGAGGGGGGAAAGAAAGGAAGAAGATGGCAAATGGCGTGGACGAGGGGAAGATGACAGGAAGGAAGGAGCAGTCAACGACGGCGGAGCTGAGGGAAGGCGTTGATGATGAAGACGATAGCGAAGGAGATGGTGACGAAAATGTTGATGAAGGGGAGGCCACATGGCTCCCTCGACTAGAAGTCTAAGACTCCCTGCCGCCATGCAGAAAACGACAGCCACATTGGCCGCCTAGGTGGAGGGAAGAGCCCCCATCACCTCCCCTAATAATACTCCACCCTTTCCCTATATAACCCCCCCGTAAAGGAAAGAGGGAGGTATCACTTCTTCCCCCCTTGTTGTCGGCCTGTAAGAGAGAGAGAGAGAGAGAGAGAGAGAGAGAGAGAGAGAGAGAGAGAGAGAGAGAGAGAGAGAGAGAGAGAGGTGAGAAGAGAGAGAGTGTAATGTGCCCGCCTGTCCATTGTCCAAGCATGTTTCAACAGTCCATCGAGAAATGAATCTAAGCATCGCTGCCCGACACTCCCATGGAATGTTTCGGGGTTTGTCGCCTAGGGTCTCTTGAGTCTACCTTGCAACGGAACATTCGTGGCTGAACCCACTAGGATCGACCTAAAATTTGGATTCCTAGTTACTGAGGTCTCATAATAGCATTCTAGTACTGGATCTTGGACATCCTATTTTATGCAGAGATACCCAAACCAAAGCAAATCCATGCCGCATTTGGTTCAAAGAGAATGGGAAATGAGAGGGATGCACCACTCAACCTCTCTGCCCACAAGGCATAGTCCCATTCTGATCCCCTAAAACAGCATGAATCGGGTTCTATCCTAATATTACCTAAAGGTCTACGACTAAGGTTTCATTTACTAGACTGGCCCTTGCAGTTAAGTTTAGCACTTAACATGCGCATTGTAAATCTACTTTTTTAGATGCATTCCCTATTATGTGTTGTAATTGAGGCTATTCATGATGCCATGCAAATCTAGATATAGGCATTCCCTGAGTTGTCTATGCGATGAGAGATCCCTATTCATAAAAATCCCTTCTAGTGCATTTATGCAACTCAAAAGGCATGACCTGATTATTCAAATGCGAGTGTACATGCATTCATTGTAAATGCGAGTTAATTCACTACGATGTTCTACGGGATGTAATTGACCTATACGGAATATTTATGTATCCTGGCAATCTATGATGCATGTGTGAAAGTTCGAACCTAATACTTGACTTAATTTCTGCAATAACTCGTAGATACTTAATCTATTCTCAACAACTCATGGTTATTAATCTCTTTTTGGCTACCTTTCAAAATATGCAAGTTACTCGATGTGAGGTATGACTTTTTCCTAATGATGCCTATGCTTAAATATTCAATTTCAATTTCTAAACACGGTAGCGGTACCTAGTTTTGGAGTGTCGAGTTAGTGTTCACGCCTGATAATCCATTTGTGTTGATGCTAGCATCTTTACTAGATCCTTCTCCCATAGTTGTGGCTTTTCTAGTTACTTGGGAGAGCTTATGCTTTAGGACCATTTCGGAGCTGAAAAGCGACCTTCCCTTCTCTTGAAGGACTCCATGGTGCTGGAGTTCCCTACAACTTGTCTTCTATTTCACGATCTCTTTGGCCACTTAAAGGCAATCAATGGATTGGTTACGGGACTTGTGATGGGAAGAGAGGGTACTCAAGCCTTCGCCCGTGATGAGAGGAGTTGTCCTTGGTCTCTTCTCTCTCTCTCTCTCTCTCTCTCTCTCTCTCTCTCTCTCTCTCTCTCTCTCTCTCTCTCTCTCTCTCTCTCTCTCTCTTTAGGTTCTCCTTCCCTCTCTTTCCTTCTCTCTTCCTCTCTTGCTCCCCTTTACTACCTCTCCCTCTCCTTCTTTCCTCCTCAAATTGGTAGCAAGAGGGGGGGGGGGGAGAAGAATAACGACTTTGTTTTGAAGGGGGGGGGGGGGGGGAAATGATCTATAAGGGAAAGTTAGTGATAATTAAATGGGGGAAAAAGAGGAGGATTCACATCCTTTCTTAGGGGGGGGAGGGGGTTTTAGGGGGAGGAAGAAAGGGTGTTATGGGGGTATTGGCACAGGGCCCCCTCCCTTTGTCTTTACCTCGGTGGCCAGACTAACCCTCCCGCCATGCAGATTATGTCTCCTGGAAGGAGAAGAAGAGATTAGTGGGGGTTGGAGGTGGCACACGTGTGCCCCTCCCCCCCCCATCACAATTGTTGTTTTCATGATCCTTGACCTTCTCTGCTCACCACGCTCCACCTTTTCCCATCATGATCTCCTCCTCCCCCATCGAGTGCCAGAAGTCCCTTCCCTCATCACCGCTTTTTCCGAGTTCAACTCCCCCTTTCGTCACCAAACCGACGATGTTGACAAGGGGAGATGTAAAAAAAATATTACATTATTAATTTGTTAAAAAGAAAAAAGGGGGAGAGACCTTACGGAAAAACAACGAATATTTTATAGAGAGACAGAGGAGAAGAAGAAGAAAAAAAAAAAGGGAGAGGGAGAGTGAGAGAGTGAGAGAGAGAGGGAGAGAGAGGGTAAGAGAGAGAAAGAGAGAGAGGGAGAGAGGAAGTGATAGAGGGAAAGAGAGAGAAAGAGAGAGAGGGAGAGAGGAAGTGACAAAGGAAAGAGAGAGAAAAAGAATTACAAGTTGAAAGTATGGCCTCAAAATGGAGGGTGACAGGCACCGATGGAAATCCCACATTTGATAGTGGAGCCACCAGCTAGGGCATTACCGTCAATACGAATGCAATGTCATGTATGGTTAAGCCATCTCCGAATACCCAGGCACTAGTGCCATCCTGGCTATTCATTGAGACATAGACATGCACATGAATTTATTTCAACAAGTAGCTTGAATTTATTTTTTGATAGTTAACAAACTCATAAGGGATCATAGATTAATTCTTTCAGCAACCATAGATGACCTTGCATAGATTTATACATATGGCGCATGGAGGTTTGCACAAACCCATGTACCCATATACTTTGCATCCCGGTGCTACGTGACAAAATCATATGCAGTATGAAAAGCATATAAGGTTACCTTGAGGGTTATGCGCATAGATACATGTATGGGAGAGAGTATATAAAAAATATGTCAATGGTACATGAAATGATCTTGCATTAAAAGTCTTGCATCCATCCTATGAAGGATTCGCATAAAATAACGGTCAAGGAGTTATCTTGTGTTACCAAACCATGAGTTGATTACAACACACACAATAATTTAGGGATTATTTCACATTGGAAGAGAGACTTTCATTGTTACAAATTGTCTCACATTCTTTAGGGGAAAGAAAGATAAAGACAAGTTAAAAATTCTACTTAGCATCTCTCTTTGATCCCAAGGGAAAGAGCAAATATGCGATGGAAAGTTTATTGTGATTATTCTTGTAACATATGGAAAAGAATACCATTACTTTTATTGGTTGATCAAACAATGTCTTAAATATTTTTGCATTAATTAATTATGGGATTATGGCTTGGATGATTATTCCAAGTGCTTATTATTTATGGTAAATGCATGGTAGGGGTCTGTGATGACAAGTTTCCATGGGAATAAGGGAATGTTTTCTTAGGAAATGATATTGGACTGAATGCCTTGCTTGTGCTTGATTCTCAAATGAATTAATTAGGGAAATGATATTTTGCACTGGCTGATCACCTCTAAGATCACATCGCGAATTAAGCCGAGAGGGCACTGCTCAATTCACGGGCCGAAGGTCGAGTGGTGAAAAGGCCAACCATGGAATTTGTGTCTCACCCTTAGGCCGCTTGGGGTTAGGTGGAGCTCCGAACACCTCTTGCCCATTCAGAATGGAGTTGAAGACTACCGTGAGCCCAATGTCTGTGGCGTTAGAAAATCCTATTCTACATAAAGGATGGAAATTATGGTACTTCTATTGGACAGAAGGGATACATAATTTCTCCTGTATGGGCAGGAGACAAAGATTAACTTAAAGATAATTTAAGGAACTTGTTTGTCAAAAGGATTTCTTGCTCTATTTTCGTATCAGTGCCATAAGTTATGAGAATGAATCCTGTTCCAATCACCAGTCCGATAGCCCAAGCAAAACTCCAAAGGTCCCTGTTGTGTGACATTCTTGGTTGCATCCTCAGAAAATGAGTCCTCGAGCCAAGAGATAACTAATTTCCAAATCAAACCCAAAGCAATTTTGATACCCTTTTAGCATCCCAAAGAGTAATCTTAGCCCTCATTGAAAGAGGAAGCCGGTTCCAGTGGAGCATCAAAAGAGGAGACCACTCCCTTAAAGAAGTCAGATCTCCACCCAAAAGCAGTTCCTGGGACCTTCATCTGCGAAGTGGAATGTGAAAAGAAATTAACATTCGTGGATGCAAATAGTACTGAACGTCACCTGTGGATACCAGTCTTCCAAAAGAAGAGCTGTTGGTCTTATATGACCTTCTGAAAGAGAACTTAGACATGTTTGCATGGTTATACAAAAAAATTAAAGGGGATTGATCCTATGGCATGCCAACATCACATCGACCTAGAGCGTGATGCCAAGCCTATGAGGCAAAGGTAGAGATATATGAATCCAAATTACTCCACCTTAGTGAAAGTTAAATTACTAAAGCTCCTTGAAGCCAAGTTTATCTATCCAATGGCCAATAATGAATAGGTTTCACCCATTGTGGTAGTATCCAAGAAGAATGGAAAGTTGCAAATATGTATGGACTTTTAAAAGCTGAACTTCAAGACTAAGAAGGATAATTTCTCTATTCCTTTCACGCATACTAACTATTAGACACAGTGGTAAGCCATGAGATTTATTACCTCTTGGATGGATCTAGTGGATACAACCAAGTCCAAATCGTGGAAGAACATCAATCCAAAACAACCTTCGCAATAGAATGGGGAACTTATGCTTATAGAGTAATGTCGTTTGGGTTCTATAACACTCTTGCTACCTTCTAACGAGTAATGATAGCCACATTCCAAAACCATCTACATGATTTCATTGAGGTATACCTAGATTATTTTTGTATCTATAGCCTAATCCATAAGCATTGGGGACACCTAGAATAGTGATTTAACAGATGTCGAGAGTATGTGATCTCTCTCAACCCTGACAAATGTGTCTTCCAAGTCTCATCAAGAGTTCTGCTAGGTCACATTGTCTTTTCACAAGGGACAACAACAGACTCTGCCAAGATCAGGAAGATTGTAGCTTTAACAGTGCCAACCAACCCTAAATAATTGAGGGGATTTCTCAGTCATGTGGGCTATTATAGATAGTTCATTGCACACTTTGCAACAAAGCCAGCCCCCTTGCATAAGCTCATGAGGAAATATGTAGAGGTTACATGGACCACCGATTATGATGAAGTGTTCAACACCCTAAAATAGTGTTTGATTGAAGCACCCATCCTACAGTCTCCTAATTGGATGAAGGAGTTCTATGTGCATACCGATGCATCAATCAAAGGCCCTAATCTTATGCCAAAAAGGCTTCTCAAAGTTAGATCAAATTATCTATTATGCAAGCCAAAAAGTAATTGATTGAGAAAGAAACTATACAATGACAAAGCTTGAATGCTTAGCAATTGTGTTTTCCTTGGAGAAGTTTGGACACTACTTGTTGTCGATGCAATTCAAATTCTATGTGGATCATGAGGCCCTATTCTTATTAATGAACAAAGTAAATGTGAAGGAATAGCTCCTTTTGTTCCACGAGTTTGATTTTGAACTGGTTACCAATCCTGGTCGCTCCCATGTCTTGGTTGATCATTTGTTGTGAATCCCTCAGAGCAATGAAGAGGAGCACGATGACCCTAACCTCCCTGATACTTCCCTTTTTCTAGTCAAAATTGTAGCCCTATGGTATGCAGGCATAGCCAATCTCTTGGTAGCTCAACAATATCCTCTTGGTATCTCCAATCATGAGAAAAAAAAGCTTATGTTAGGTGGCACTCTATACAAGAAAGGCAAAGATAAAGTAATGCGCCAATGTGTTGCAAGAGACAAGATTGGAGTATTTCTAAAATCATGCCATGAGGAGCCTTGTGGAGGATACTTTGCAAGAGAAGCAACAGCCAGAAAGGCCTTGCTACTCATAGGATATTGGTGGCCGGCCCTCCCGAGGATACCTATGACTACTCCAAATGTTGTGATGCTTGTCAGCTACGGATGGAAAAGATTACTAGATCTAGCACTATGCCACTATAGCCCATCATTCCCCTAAAGCCATTCGAGAAGTGGAAATTTGATTTTGCGAGCCCGATTGATCCACGGACCAGAAGGAAGTAGAATAGATATATCCTAGTATGTACTGAATATGTTATAAAGTGGTGCAAAGCCAAAGCTCTCAAGCGGGATGATGGCAATAGCATGGCCCTATTCTTATACAAGAATATCATAACTCGTTTTGGCAATCCCCTAGAGCTCATAAGTGGAAGAGGTACTTACTTTCTTAACAAGATTATAAAAATTTTGACAGAGATATACAAGATCCGCCATTGCAAGTCCATGCCTTACTACCCCCAAGCCAACGGCCAAGTCGAAGTTACTAATTGCATTCTCTATTCGATCTTGACAAGGACAATTGATACACATCATCATGATTGGGATGATCGAATTACAGAGGCTCTCTATGCATACCAAACCTTCCATACGACTGCTACAAGACAAACAGACCCCTTTCCAGCAGTTGGTGTATGCACTTGAAATGTTTAAACGAGACTCGCAAGATGGCCCTATAGAGTGTATGGAAGCCACACAGGCATGATAAAATGCTTATGACTCAAGATTTGGCAAGTTCCTAGGAAAGCTCCAACAACGTTGGATGGGCTCCTATAAGGTACTTGTTGTCAACTGTAATGGCTCTGTCCGGTGTGTAGGCCATTGATGCTTCTGATGATCTTAATTAATGACTATCACCTAAAGAAGTATTACCCTACCTAGGGATCCTGACAATAATCGTCAATAGCCCCTTCATTTTGTCCACATCGATTAGTAAGGCTTTGCCTATTGCTCCTAACAACCCTCATGCTTATCCTGATGGGGTGGCTCATTCTACTAGCCCCTCATTGTCGTCTCCCACTCCTATTTTGTTCTCTTCGTATCTACTTTAGCAGAGGTGGCAAGGATGGTTTTGATACATGATACTCCTATCACTCCTTTTTTGAAAAAAAATAAAAAAAGAAAAAAAACATAAATATCTATTGATCATGGGAGAAAAGAACTTTGGTCCTTTAAAAAAAAGTCAAAACTATTATGGGAGAAAATAAAGAAGTTTCCTATCATAATAGGCCTCATTCCAAGAAAAGGTGGCACACACCCTTGGATGGGAAGCTGGCTGTGAAAAAGATAGTAACACCCTGCAGTCCAAGAAAGTTCAATCACTAGCAAAACTCTTCCAAAATGCAGTTCTGAAGCCAGACTCCCTTGGTGCACTATATCCTGCAACTTTCTCAGTGCATCTGACTCTTACAGCAGATAACATTTTCAATATGCAATCCAAGTATCAGACTTGTTGGCTACCTCCTTGGATATGCCTCATCCTCAACACCCTAATGTTAGCAACAAGCAATCTTCATCAACAATCATTTGAGTGATTTCCACTCTCATCCTAACGAATGGGGATGTGAATATGAGCTATCCTCTATATTTATCAAAAGAATGTGAGACAAAGGGTGGGGTGAGTGACCAATCCTTGCCCTTTATATCCAAAAGAGAGGTGTGATATGTGAATGGACCATTGCATGCATGAGCTGGGGCTCTCAATGTACAACACACAATTTATTCATGTACACGTCACTATAAGGCTCCTTGGCCTTCCTTCTTGCACTGTATGCCGGCACAGGAGAGCAAGATGCACTATTGCACCATCAATTGCACACAAGGCATACAACCTTTGCACAAGTGATAGTGAGGATTATATCAATGGGATTCAGAAATGGGTTGCCCTCGTGTATTTATCAACAGAGCATGAGATAGAGAAGGACTGAGTGTGACTTGTATTCTCTTCAATCAATTATTGAGAGATGAGGTTTGAGGGACGTTACGACAATTGGCATCAAGTACGTTCTCATTTTCCTATGCACACATGGGACAAGCCTCCACTTTCATCAATACACACACATCGTTCTGTTGGTGTACTACATGATAAGGCTCTCTGGCCTTTCTTCTTGCACCTATACCAAATGGGTTGGGACACACTGATGTACCATCAACTGTGTATACTAGCATACTCACTTTGAACCATCCCTTTTGTTCATCTAAACTAGGTGTGAGATATGGGTTTCAATTATTATCTATCGAGTGATGTGAGTCATGGGACGAGTGCCTAATCTATCATCTTCATATAAGGGGCTGTTGAGATAAGTGTTGTATTCTTTGTTATTGACACCTAAATTGGAGCTTCATCAACAATGTTATCTTCTTGGGTGCTACTACATGGTCCCTGCCATGCTAAACGAGTGTGATGAGGCAAGCCACAGTACCTTCTGCAACAACTACGACCCTTCACGTGTCAACAGTTCACCTCAACCATTTGCAAATTAGACCAAGTTTTTCTAACCCTATCCCTTTACTTTACAAGTGTCAGTCATGTTTTAATTGTGGAGACATTGAAATCTAGTTTGTTGTCAAGTCCTAGGTTCATGTTGCTTAGTATCCCCTTCTCGATAAGGTCTTAAGTATGGGGACACATCCCAATGTGTTTATTCAAAATACCCTCATGGAATGACTCTATTCGATCATTCATGTATACCATGTCCTATTTTTTCTGTGATGGGGTCCCTTCCTCCCTACCTACCCATCCTCTTTTCACTCTATCCCTGAGGCCGTTCCTTGTACGTTTGTCTTTATTCTTTGTTTTGCCGCTTTTCCATGAGAATGCACCTTACATCTATTGAAGTTAAAATTTGATCCATAGCCATGTTTGTCCCTTCAAACTGGCTACTTTTTCTTTTTACGGCCCTCTGTTCCAAGCCCCGATTCATGAGCTATTAGTTTTTGAAGACTTTTTTGTAAATTAGATGTATTTTCATGCGAACATGTCTTTCTCACTTCGGAATAGCAATATGATATGACAGTCCTAAACTATATCTTTCCCTTTACATTTTTCCTTTTTACTGCTTGTCATTTTGACGCACAGTTTGTCCGCTATTAATTATTATCTATTTTCAAGTATTCTCGTGTGTGCTTTTTGCTCTTTTTTCATGTAGACCTGCCTTATTTGCCTTGGAATTTAACTCTGATTAGATAGCCTTGTCTAGTCTTCTACCCTACAAAATTTTTCTTTTTTCTCCATCATGTTCTAGGTCACCAATTTTTTGTTATCGATTTTACGTGTGATTTCATACTCATTTTTACTATTTTTTCCATGTGAACACGCTCTTTTCTCAATGGAATGCCAATATGTTTGGATTGCGTCAAGATAATAGTCCCCTTTGACATCTTTCCTTTTTCCTCCCCCTCATTTCAACCATTCTATTTTTTGTTATTAATTTTTAATTATTTTAAACACTTTTTTGTCATTTTTTCATGTGAATTCACCTTTCTTGCACTGGAATCAAGGCTTTTACCTAACAGACCTATCACCCAGCATTCCTCTGACATTTTTTCTTTTTTTTACCCCCTATTTCAACTTACGAATTGTTGGAAATTACTTTTTGTTCAAAATTTTTGGTGTGTTTTTACCGTTTTTTTCATATGAATGGGGCCTATTCTCGTCAAAACTACATTCTAACATGATATGCCTACCTGACTCTTCATTATTAACAAATTTTCTTGTTTTCATATTTTGTTCTGAATGATGGATTTTGAGAAATTAATTTTCAGTGATTTTTTGTGACTGATTTTTTATATTTTTTCATGTGAACCCCCCTCTTTAACAATTGCACTGACACATTGTCCATGCCATTCCCCTCGTGGCCTTGCCTAGTTTTGCTTTTTACGGCATCTTCACTAGCTCTCTCTAAATTAAATTTTTCGTTTAATTTTTACATTTTCGCCACCTTGCATGTCACATAAACGGTCGGTTTTTGCCTTAATACGCATGCTCGGCTTTCACCCTGTGGTGTGTCTGAATTCTCACTCGCCCCCGGCCATTCTTATTGATGCAAATTCTTTTTATCCCTTGTTTGCATTTATGCACTGGACGGGGGGACACTTACCCTTCTTTCTTTTTTTATTTTTTCTTTTAAAAAAATACAAAAAAACGTAACATTAAAAAGAAATCCTACCCTCCCAACTGTCACCCCATCCCTTTCCTCCTCTCTCCCTCTCTCTCTCCCCTCCCTGCATGTGCACTCCTAACCTCCTCCATTCCCCTCTCTCTCTCTCCTTCTCTTTCTCCTCCTCCCTCCTATGTACCTCCATCTCCCCTCCTTCCTCCTACCTCCTCCCTACCTCCTCCTTCCTCCCTCCTTCTCCCTCTTCCTTCTCCTCCCTAGCCTATCATTCCCCTACAACCGTCATCTGTTGCCTGCCAGGGCCATCTACTTGTTGTTGTTCGCCCAATTGCCGCCTGTCACCTGCCAAGACCACCTACCTGCCACCAATCCCTATTTACCTGCCCCCCCCCCCCCCCCCCACCCGATTCACCCCCACCCTTAATCCTTTTCCCACACTAACCCTTCCTAAACCCTTACCTCCCTACCCTAATTAACCCTTCACACAAAACCTTACCCCCCCCCCTTTTTCACCTTCACTCCAACCCCCCCCCAAAAAAAAAACCTTACCTTAATCCCACCCCCCCCCCCCCCCCCCACCCCAAACCCTTAATCCAACCCCCACATTAATCCCCTCAAAGTTACCGCCCCCCCCCCCCCCCCCCCCCAAATTTACACGCCCAACTATATTTTTACCCTTCCCCCACTTATTATTACTTCTCCATCTCGCGAAAGCCCTTTCCACCAAGGACCGCTTGTGCATAGGATCTTTTGTGCTCGTCCACATGCAGGTTCATGCTGCCTACTTTCTGTGTGTTAGTGCTAGCGCATGTTCGCACGTGGTATTTTCGTGTTCGTCCATGTGTGACGTGGTAGCTGTTGTTCACATGTGAGGATGCGCATGCGATTTTTTCAGTGCGGTGATGAGCTTGCAGCTATTCACACCCAGTCAAATATAGTCCGTGCCCATGTACCCTATTCTCGACATTTTTTAATTATGCAAAAATCCTAAACAAATTTAAGATTTGTCAAAAACCATTAACAATTCAAAATAAATAATAAAAAAGTATAAAAAATAATTTAAAATATTTTTTTGAAAATTTTGATTATGTAATTTAGCTGAAGATATAAAGTTAAAAATAACTAAAAAGTAAAAATCTTGTAAAAACTTAAAAATCCATTAAAAATCATAAAAAGTTTAAAACTTAGTAGAAACCTTAACAAAAAAATTTAGAAAAAAACCACTAAATTCTCATTATTAATTTTTTGACTTTGTCTTATTGATTATATATATATATGCATTGCATTAAATGCTAATGCCTTTAACAAAAAAATAAATAAGAGATAGGCGAGAGAGAATAAGGAAAATTCGTGGAAGGCAAGGCACCTATGCATGCATGACAGTTACCATGGATCTCTCTAATAACACAATAAGTGGCCTACAATGCAAGCCTATTTTTGTCAATCTAAGCTCACATTTTGTAACTTTGTTTTTAGCACTGGATATTAATACATGAAGCTACATAGCCATAAGATTTCTTAGGAAACTCATTTTCAATTATTGAGGTCAAGTCATAAATATAATAAATTACTACTTGCGAGGAAGGATACCATTTTGTTATTGACCCTCATTTATCCTTAGAATGGTCTCAAGGACAAGGTCTTACTGCTTTAACGAGCATATATTTGAGCAAAATAGTTCTTTTACGATTTCTTCCTTGAGTAGTTCTAGATATGCAATCAACATGCTAGAGATCATGTTTTGGCAATTGTGAAGATCCTGATTTCATGCAAGTACAAAAAGGCTTTGATAATTTTGGAGAGGGTTATTCGAGAGGGTTATTCTTTTATTATTGGAGAGTTCAAGAGGGACAATCTAGAAGTTCTATAGAGAAGAACCTTGACAACTCAGACTACTCATCGTATAATGTGTTCTAATGGCTAGTACCTTGCAATGACACAAGATCATTGAAGTACGATTGCATATATTAGAAAGGATTGGTTTATTCCTAGTACTAGTTGATATTATACATAACATAATGAGAATAAGTTGTTGTGGATTGCATCTTCTTTTGTAAGCATCCAGAAGGATGTTGTTTTGTTTGTTGAAATTGTCTTTAAGAAAAGGATAATTTTTATGGAATATTCAAAGTGCTTGTTAGATTGATGTTATGGAAAAGGACTGTTTTCTTAGCTATTCATGATAGTTGATTGCATTGGTTATGTATTTGTACAAAATTTCATGTGCCCTCATGGGTGGATTTTTAGTTGCACACTAAATCTTCCCCAAGGTTAGTGATGAGAGCCCTTTACCAAGGGATTGGTTTGACTACATTGAAGACTAGAACTAGCCCCAAATGTGAGAGGTCTCTCCATAGGAAGGACGGTAGGCTAGGAGGTGGCAAGGGTACTAGTAGCGGGCTCTGGCCATAAATCCATTGAGTCTATCATTATCAATTTGGAATGTACTTCTTGGAAGGCCTTGATGCTAGATAAGGACAGATTGGTGGATTTTGTGCTTAAGATTTGGGCATGAGTCTTGAATTAAGGGGTAGATCGCTAGGGAAACATTACATCTTGAAGAAGGTGCAAGGTAAATACTTTGTTTTACAACTACTTTGAAAGGATTGTTGGCATTGTCTTTGTGTTTGTGACAATAAATTACATGAAGGAACCAATGTTTAATAATTAATAAAGCTATCTTTGCATGTCATCATAAATATGTTATGATAATTAGATAACTAAAACACACCCTTTAGGAAAGCGGGAGGCTAAAATCCCCCATGGGTCCATCCTACTATGAATGGGTGGTCTCAGTGAGCTAAGAGTTTTCCTTCAAGGCATCTTTTGGTTACGCACTTCAAGATCTTTAAATAATTTGTCCAAATACTAAAAGATGGCATGATTTTCAGATATTGATTTACAATAATATAAAATTGCATATAACTAAACACTCATTTGGCAATGATGGATGATTTACTTGTCATATGCCATTCCATGTTATATCCTTCCAATGCCCTAACCATGTAACATTTTTCCATTTTTTTGCTTGTTTATGATCCTACTTATTTGAGTCTTATGAAAGATCCAATTTAAAACATTAAAGTTATCCATAGCAACCTAAAATGCGCGGTGTTAAAAAAACTAGACTATGCAAAATGAACATTCATTTCCTTCCCATAGATGGCCAGCTTAGGCATATCTCAAATGATCCCAAAGAATATATGTTATTCTCCCTTGTACATTATTTGTAGTTTTTTATTCTTAAGTAAGATGAATTAGACACAATACATACCAGTCAAGATCGATGCCAAGACTTCCATCAACAACTCATCAGTTTGTGACTGAGCTCAAAGATATTTTTGCCTAGGAATCTTATAGATGAAAGGACCAAATTGTCCCTTCTATCGACACCAAATTCCTCTAAAACTAGATGTTGTCCCATTCCAAATGTAGTGCTACGAGATGAACCCTCACATGGCCAAATTGGTTAAAGAGGAGTTAGCTCAACCACCACTATGAGTTGGACTCATCACTCTAGTAGATTGAATAGATTAGATTTTCCTAATTGTCATAGTTTCCAAAAATAACAAGAAGCTTAATGCAATCACAATTCGAGATCCCTTCCCCATCTATCTAGATACTATATTGGATAAAGTGGTTGGCCATGAGATGTGCGTCTTTCTCGATGGTCTTAGTGGATACAACCAAGTTCACCTTGCTCCAAAAAATCAATCTAAAATAGCCTTCATCATAGCATGGGGAGTATATGTCTATACATTGATGTGGTTTGGTCTCAAGAATGCTCTAGCCTCTTTTTAGAGAGTTTGCAAGGGATTTTTGGGCCTTATCTAACTGATTTTATGAGAGTTTTTATGGATGATTTTGGTGTTTTTGGAAAGGCCACGCTTCATCTGATGCACCTCTAGCTTTGCCTCACACATTGCCATATAGGTAACTTTAAATCTTCTAAAATGTGTATTTGCTATTTGAGGCGTCATTTTACTAGGCCACATCATTTCTCAAATTTGCATTGTTGTTGACCCCAACAAGGTCGCAACAATCATAAAAAATGCAATACTAGAGTCACCATCCACAGTACCCAAATTCTTGGGCCAAATCCAGTGGCATGGCTGCCACCTCGACTTTTGGCAAACTTAGCTGCTTCTATGAATAGATTGCTACATATGGCCAAACATGTCTACCAGTGGAATGAAGAAGTAATTTGGCATTCTGTCACCTTCATCTATTACTTTGAAGGGCCCCCATGGTGATCCCATTAGATTGGGTGAAAAAATTCCTTGTATTTGTTGATCCCTCTGACATAGCTATTAGAAGTATGCTTATGTAGTAAGATGCCAAGAGATGGTTCTAATCAATGTTTTATGTAAGCAAAAGATTATCCAATGTAGAGAGAAACTATTCAATCATTGAATGAGAGTGCCTTGGCATGATCTACTCAATCAATAAGTTTTGATATTATTTGCTCAAGCATGCTTTCATCTTTCATGTGGATCATTTAGCTTTAGTCAACTTGGTCAAGTAGCAAAATGTTACTAGGCAACTTGCCAAATGGATTCTAATGCTATGAGAATTTGAATACATAGTAATACATTGCCCCAGGACCTAGCATGTCATTGCAGACTTTCTATCATCTCTTGATTCCGAAGAACCACCAACTAGTATCGAAGATGACTTCTTGGATGCATAATTATTTGTCGTAGAAGTGGATGCACCAAAACCTAAGCCACCAAATCCTTCCTGGTCATGGTATTGGAGGCCCACCTATAAGCTAAGGTGTTCAGTGTCTCCAAGAAGGTAGCCTCTCTTTTCTTCTCTCTTTTTGATACTCCTATTGCTGCCTAGGCCCATGTACTTTTAAAGCGCCTCTTCGTTGAGGTGAAGCACCTATCCCATAGACTATCCTCCGTCCAAACCATCAAGCTGATGTGTAGACAGTAGTTCACTTTGCTCTTTCTCCCATCCACCCTTGTCAACCCTCCCCACCAACTTTCCTCATTGGTGATAAATGTTCCCTAGTCTCATCTCGAGGCAAGAACCACACAAAGCTTGCCTCTAACCCTACTGAGGATGCTAGGAAGAGTGCCAAATACCAAAACCTCAAAAAGGAGGATCACCTTGCAAGCCCCACTACCTAGCTACCTGCCCAACAAGACCCACCACCCTAGGAGTCCCAATCTCCTCGATTCCCCAAAAAATCCACCTTTGCCACCAACCTCTCTACCAAACTCACCCTCCTCAAGTCAAAGGGCCAAAAGAGACCACAAGAGGAGGAGACCATCAATGACAACAAGCCCCCCACTCTCACTTTTATCCTCACAAGTCCAAATGGCATCTCCTTTGTGGCCATGCCCCTCACTACCAACTTGTTCCAACAACTCATGTTGCACTTTGGATTAGAGATGGCCCACCAGTCATTGAACTTCATAAATGGATTTTTGATCAAATAGTAGCATCAATAGCAAGACCTTGCAGCCTAAGTGGATCACCTCAAGTAGGCCAATACTAGCCTCTTCAAGCAACTATGGCAAAAGGACGTTGCTCTCCAAGAGCATCTGCCAAAGGCTAGAGGCGTGCCAATATGCATAGCTAGCCTTTGCTGATGATGTCAAGAGCAATGCACAACGAGCTCTCTCCCTCAAGCAATAGCACTAGATCCATGCCCTCTTAAGTGCCTAGTCTAGGAATAAACGAGAACTTGAATAAGTCCATGAGATATTTTTGCATTTAGTAAAAAGTTTAACTTGGTTAGGTTTAAAAACTCATTTAAGAAAAGTTAATAGTTCTTCATTATATGATATGTCACAAGCCTTTAGTTATCTTAGCTAAATCATTGTCCAGATTATCATTGAATGGAACCAACTACGATAGCAAATCCAACTCAGATCCATCTACCTGGAGAAGCTAGTGGTGGAGCTTGTCTACCACAATGTCCCAAAGCCTCCCCTCTTGACTCACATGGATCTTTTCCTATAGTAGTAGAACCTATAGTATACCCCCTACCCTACCTCCACTCTGCCATCGAACCCTTGGCCCACCACCCCTGTCCCCGGTAGCACCCCACCTCTAGTCTCCATGAAACCCCAATCCATCTCACCCCTTATTGCCTCCCATTCCACCCCCAGTCCTTATCACTCGTCCCCCACCCCTAAACAGATCCAAGATCACGATGCACTTCACATAGAGGATGACAGTGACATCAACAAGTAAATTTTGTGGGTCTAAGTCTACCATGCATGCCAGTGTTAAAGGCAGCAATAGTTAGTAGCTTTTAAAGCTAGGAGCCACTAGTGGAACATTAATGATCCAACAAGTACAAGAGTGAAGACTCTCTGGCACAACACCTGGGCAAAGAGAATTTTGCAATAGGCAATGAGCTATATAAGGAAGGGAGTGAAAGTGATCAAGGATTGCAAGTGCATGCATAGTCCAAGAGGAACAAAGGGCTCTCATGATTCATTGTTAGATCCTTTGGAAGCCCCTTCAACTAGTCTCTCTTGAATGACTAGCATAGCTTATACTATCCATAGTCACCACCTTTGGTAGTAGTACTACCATTGTCTTGTATCTTGTAGTTGTCTTGTATTCATGATGATTCTGTGATCCTAGATTAGTCATTCCCAAAGTCTTGTGTTGCTACCACTTTATATCCTTGATAGATATATTGTTCTTATTTTAGTAATATATTTTGGGTTGTTCACTAATGCTTATACACTCATGTATGCATTCTGAGATCATGTATAGATGATTGAGGATGCTATTTGGACTGATTTAGGCACATTTTTCTTAGACACTCAAAGCTCTATTACTATGATAAAGTTTTGATAGCAAGCTTATAGGTTAAAGCCTTATGTATTAAATGTCTACAAGCACTTTGGGGTTGCTAAATGGATGTAATGATACTTGTTATTGATTAGTATACCCAAATATGATTATGCTAAGCTTTGTATTTGAGCTTTGCTACATATATATTTGTAGTGGCTATTTGTTTTAGTGATTTTCTCTTTACAGGCTTTAAGGCTTATTATGAGTATATATTCTCAGATGTATTGCTTCATGTCTTTGGGCACCTGAATGTTATGGGACACATGCAATGAGTTTTTCTTTGCCCTTGGACATTTTGAATTTTCTTCCATGGGAGCACTTTGATATCTTTTCATTATGGATCTTGGTTTATTTGAGATTGTGGGAGTCTCATACCTATGTATATATGCTTAGTTGGTTTTGGTATACAATGTTCTTCTAGGCATTGATGATTGTGGGCTGAATTAGCTTTTGTTTGTATCCCAGTACTTCCTCCTATGAGACAAGTTTGTCATCTTCAGATGCATTCTTGGTTATTTCAATATTCATATTGGTGAGTTAATTGTAGATTAGTGGATCTCTATTGCTCTTGGAGATCTCTTATGCACATTTGGCTTATGTATATACCACTCCTTTGCTTGGGACTATCTCTCTATATTTGACATCTTTGGGTCTCTAACAACATTTACTACCCAAATATCCATGGTAGTGGAAACTTTGCATTTTGTTCTTATGCATATAGTTATACATTCATTTACTGCTATTTTATGAACATTCATGCTGAAATGCAATTTTGAGCAATTTCTTTGAGTAGATACATGTATTGTGGACTCTAGTGCTTCTTAATTGTGGATAGTAGTGTTGGCTCAACCTTCCTCTTGTTATATGTTTTTTGGCTTAGTTTTGGGATTGATGTGTTGTTATTATAGTAGCTTCTTGTACTCTCTTGGGTTAGCACACATAATGGTAAGTGTTTCAAATGATTCCAATGGGACAATGCTATATTTAATATAGAGATGTTGGTTGGCAATATCTTCTAGTATTGGAAGACCCAGATTTGACAGATATTGCTACAAAAGAAAGTAGTCGGCCATTGAAAACCAAGGGGATGAAGTCAAAAGATTAGAATAGAGATGATTGGGATGAGTTATGTAAGTCTACCATTATTTTATTTTATCTAAGAAAAATTACTTCAATGTTATTGCAATTGAAGGTGGTGCTTATGATTTATGGAAAAAGATATGTGGCATTTATGACAAGCAAAGTCTTGCTTCACAATTGTATTGGGGTTGAAGAAACTTTGGACCTTTGTATGAAGGACAACACTCATATGTCCACTCACTTAAATGAGTATCACTGCATTTTTAGCCAACTTATCTCATAGGGAATTCTGTTTGAGGATAACATTAAGTCTTTATTTTTGCTTGTCACACTACTTGTCTTGGGGGCATACATTCCATATTGTTATGAGTGCTAGTCCTCCTCATCAAGATGGCTTCAAATGCATCAATATGAGAGCACCTTGTTACAAAAGAACTGTATAGGAAGAACATTGATGCATCCCATACTTCTCATGCACTTACAATTAGAGGAAGACATGATGGTAAAATGACTAATGATCACCATGGTAGAGACTCATTACCCCATAAGGGTAAGTCTAAGTCTCGTGGATAGTCATGCAATAAATCCCATGGTATTAATTCCTCTTTTACTTATCATTATTGTGGGCACAAGAAGGTCACATAAGGCCATAGTGACATAAAATGTGCAATGATAGGTATAAAAAAGGTAAATGAAAAGTGTAAAATAATGCCAACTCTTCTAATAATTGTTTTGTTCTTAGGTCCATTGTTAAGGTTAAGGAGATAAATGCATTATTCCTAAGTTCACTGTTAAGATTGAGGAGATAAATACATTGTAGCATAGTTTAGATAATTATATATTTATAGCTTCTTCACTTAATGCCACTCAGTTGATTAGTGCTCGACCCGCTTACTCTTAGTGTTGGCTTCTTGATTCGGGGATTTCCTTTCATGTGACTTTGCATCATCATTGGTTTTATACCTACCACATTGTTACAAGTTCAGTTAGATTGGATGATGATCCTGTACGTGATATTGTTGACATAGGTGATGTGAGACTATAGTTTGGTACTAGCACTCCATTTTTTTTGCATGATTATGTAGCTACAAGAGGGGTTGAAAATACCAGACCACACAATACGCAAAAGATTGTACCAGTGGTAGCAGAATATAGTTTTGCATCATGTGGGGCCCAATCATAGCATGCAACATGAATTAAAATGAAGGATACCTAGATGTCTAAAAGATTCAATGAATATAACAAATGAGACACTGGAAAATACACACAAATTTTGGAAGATGTCTAATTGATTCCACAAATGTGATGATTGTTGCAAGTGTAATCTTTAAAAATGAGATGGAAAATATTAATATGTTGGTCCCCACAGTGCGACACAACATCATTCCATGCCATTTGTCGAGCAACATAGGAATCTCAAGTACCTTGATTCTTGTGTTGAACAACATGGGACTCTTGCATACCTTGAGCCACATGGGCAAGCATTTTGTAATTCCCGGTTTGCCGTGTATGCAAATCAATTCATATGTGGCAAGATCTAGATAAATCTTGCTACTCTTCATTGTATGAACATCATACAATGCATTGAATTTAGACATGAGATAAGACATCCTTGGCCTACTGTTTTAGTTCTCTCCCAATAAATATATATAGTGCTTTAAAGGGGGTTTCCTAGGATTGTGAGGAGCTTTTTCATTGGTAGTCTATGTTGATGGACTTCATTGACATTGGAATTCCTCTTGCCATCCCATGTTTCATTTCTTCCTTAGACTTGCACCACATCCAAGATTTGAGAGAGGGTATTAGTAGTCAAGTTTGTCATGGATTTTCATCTCCTACCTATGAGCCTCAGTTTGAGTTAAACAAAGACTTTAGGAGCTCTGACATGTATGCCACACGTTTTGATGGAGGAGATAGCTCATTCTAGAGCAATCAGTTTATTGCTTGTTAGTGCATTCTCTCATCTAGTCAGGATTTTGTGTGCATTTCTCAAGCAGTTTCTACATTGTGTTCTTTTTCTTCTCATGGTTTTGTGAAAGCATGAAGAATAAGGTTATTGGTGTGAATATAGATTTTCTTACAATACTCTTCCCATTTTCTTGGTCTTCTTCAGAGAGCTCCATGTTTTGGTGCATAATCGAGGATTATTGCCATCAACAACAAGCACCTATAGGAGGCTAGAAATGAAGGAATTAACACTATGGGCTAGTACATATAATTTTATTGAGCACTTCAATATTTTTAATGGCACCTGGACATTGCCTATGCACAAACATGCAATTTGAGGACCTAGAAAGTCTCCCATCACCTTGTAGATTCGGTAATGTTGGATAAATGTGGCATCTAAGTTCAATAGGCTCAGTTAAATCCCATCCCCTCTCTTCATTTAGGGACATCACATTCGTGGAGAAGTAGGCAAGTAGCCCCCACTTGATTCTTATTATTTTAGGTTCTTCATCACAATTATGTGCATAGAAGACGGATTTCATCTTTGACATAGGCCAAATCCTCTTCACACTTGGGCCTTTGTATCAAAATCTATTCTTGGATTTGTTAGTAGATTTTCTCAATGAATCCACATCTTGCTTTAGGATGAATTTGTTGAGTAACTTCTATTGCTGCTCATCAAGCCATCATGCATCAATGTAGAATACTGCATCTTTTGCCCTGCACAAAAAGAATTGCTGTATAGCACCCCAACCCTTTTGCTATAGTCTTCCTTACCTTTTGGTATCTTCTCTATTGTTGTGTCAAATCAATGCAAACTAATCCTCGAATGTGCTAATGTATTTGAAGGTTGGTAATCTTGTGAAACAAGCAAAGAAGGCATTCTAATGTCTATTGCATCCCTTATTCTTGCCAATCTCCCCTCCATTTCCATACTTGGGAAGAACTACCTGATGCTTAATGATATGCAAAAATTCAGGGAATAAGGGAATACTTTTGCATTGGACTAATTGCAGAGGCTTGTGAGGATAAAAAGAACTTACTGATGATTCCAAAGAGGAACTCCATACCCTAGATAGTAACACTTTAAATTTTATTGCTACAAATGATGCTCTCAAATTCTACCTACAAAAGGCTCTTGAGAACTTAGAGACACTTCCAATTCAAGAGGATTTTTTGGAGACTCAAAAATAAGTTGGTGTTGAGATTATAGGTAGGGAGGTAGAGAAGAAGGCCACTCTAGAGGAACCACAACAAGGTTCTATCAATTTATGGATAGATTAAAGTGTTGTAGAGGAAGAAAATCCTAAAAAATGTAAGGCCTTTTCCTTTTCTATTTCTTTAAATTCTTAAATAATCAATAGTAAAGCATTCCCATATTGCATTTTTTGGACATAATCATTGTTGGAGAGAAATATTCTACCTTTGCCCCTCCCATTGCTATAGGGGCCAAGACATTGCATGATTTTCCAGATTTTTATATATCCTTTTGAAAGTGCACATGGCCTCCATGAAAGCCCATTCTTGAAAGGAGTCTTCACATTTCTTGATGTAGGAATTTGAATGTGACGTAGACTTGATAAAGTAAGGACATAATCTAAATGAAGCCTTAGAAGCTTATCGAGAATACATGAGGCATGTAATATATAAATATGTACTCTTTCTAATGAAATTTGAAAGATAGTCTCCTAATTTCTATCTTGTAATTCTTTGAGACACTACTTTTTAAACGCCTTCTTGCACTATCCAAAGTCCTAGCTCAACTATTTATCTTGTCCCTTGATGGGGCAATTCCTATGCTACTTGTGCCAAACCAATCCGAGAAGGTCATTCCATCCATACAATACAAGTATGGATGTGGTATTGTCACTCCACTAGAAATCCCAAACATGCATTTTAAGGATTTCATGTTAGTGCTTAAATGTCATTCTACTTCAAATGACCCAATTCCTTCTATTTCAAGTAGCTCTCCTTTGTCTTGTGACTCTATGCTATGTGATTGAAAAGCCATTTGAGAGTCTCATGGCTGTCGTTGGGCACTTGAGGTGCACCTATCGACCATAGAACATTCTTAGATTAAATGCTTTTAACCTTTTCTTATGATGACAAATCCCTTGCTTGTTGCAAAGCCATGTTCATGAGTGCAATGCTTATATGTTCCATCTTTTGGTGTTTTAATATTTGTGCCTAGTCTAGTTTCAATCCAAATATAAGTTTACACTTTTTATTCTCTAGAGTCATGGCATAAGCATGCACCATTACAACTTGCATGCTCTTTAGATCCACCATATATTTTTGAATTCATTATATTGAAAAACCAACATATATTTTTTCTTTCCCTTTATTAAAGGAATTGAATCCTTAATACACTTGTAAACACCTAAGAGCTTTATGATTGCCAAGTTTTACCTTTACCTATCTTATGCCATCATGTATGGTCTAGGAAAAACTAAACCACTCTAATGATGTTGACGAAGGTTCCTCACTACCACCTTGTTAATTGCTCTATAACCTTGTCTACTTATTGAAGTATTATCACATGCTTCCAAAACTTCCATTGGTTCAACTATGTTTTGAAAATCCTTGCTTAACTCCTTCAACATATCTTTGAAGGTAGGTTCTATAGCAAATTGATAACTTTCTCTTTAATTTTCTATGCTATTCACCTCATGAAATAAAAATTCTTGAAGTTAATACATGAACTATGCTCTTTCATTCTTTCCTTGAAGCCCATGTCTTTTGGTGTTAAATTTTCAAGGCTTTTGAAATACCTTTGCCCAAACCTAAAACCAACTAATATCAATGAGGGTTTCAATTTTGCCACTTGATCCTTCTGTGATTTATTTTCCTTCTTGAACTTCTCCAAATGCCCCTTCATTATTTTTAACTCTATGTCTACATCAACCAATCTATTTGCTTGTTGTCCATACTTTGCCTCCCAAGAAGAATGGTTGTGATAAAGTAATTTTCTCAAATTGTGAACCAAGAAGAGTTTGAAATATGAGTGGTTGAGTGGGTTTGTTGTTGGATATAAAGCTCTATTTACCCACAAATCATGGTACTTCATGCATTCATCTCTCAAACTTATTGGCCTTGCCTTTATCACAAAGAGCCTTATTGTTCTTTCCTTTCCATGTGGAATATTCTTCTTCCACACTAATATGAATATGACTCCTCTTTTTCATTGGAGCTTCATCTATGTTTCTCAAAAGTAAAAGAGAGTGATAAACCTACAATATTGAAATACATGCTTACAAATGACTTCATAAACCCATGCAAGTACAAATGTAAATAGAAATTACTTTTAACATTCCAATATCTCAAAAAAATAATTGTTTTTTCTAATCCAATTGACATACTAAGGATTTTTCCAATAGAGCATAAGAATACATGAAAATCAAAAGATTAAGAATAGGAAAGAAGATAATGTGCTATCATATTGAAAAAGACTTATTAATCCCTCATAGTTAGCATTTCAATTACCTTCACAACTTTCTTATTTCTTTTGATTTGATTTATATGGCAACCCTATTCCAATAAAGTATGCAAATACAAAACAAGAGAAAGGGTAGTAGTAAGTATGCATGAAGGTAAGGACAAAGGGCCATTATCATGAAAATGACTTATAAGACCATTAAAATCTTAACATTCAAATTATATTTTTAAACCTTCTTTCTTCTTCCAATAGGACATACAAAATGATATCTCAAGCTTCTTCCAATGGCATGGAAAAACACACATAAGGAGAATGTTAATAAGAGGAGGAAGGAAAGGAAATGATAAACAAAAGAATAAAAGAATATGTAGAGCCTAGAGAGAACCTAGAAAAGTAAAAGAAGTTTTAAAAAATTTAGTCTAAAAATAAAATATAATTATAACATAAAATTTGGGTATCTAGAGGTTGTTATCAAGAAAAAATAGAGCTTAGAGAGAACTTAGAAAAGTGAAAGAAGTAAAATAGTTTGAGTCAAAAAACAAAATATAATTATAATTGAAAAATGGGTATCTAGAGGTTTTTATCAAATGTATTGGGAGATGTGGTGCTTGCTGATGTAGAACAATGCTTGATGGAGCTTCAAGAGTGTATCGATGGAGATGCAAATTGATTGATTGAGAGAGAGAGAGAGAGAGAGAGAGAGAGAGAGAGAGAGAGAGAGAGAGAGAGAGAGAGAGAGAGAGAGAGAGAGAGAGAGAGAGAGAGAGAGAGAGAGAGAGAGAGAGAGAGAGAGAGAGAATTATCTTCTTTTTGGGTACTTCAACATGTACCACTTATTCCATTGGATAGGTATATAATACAATGTCTCCTACAGGGACATTCACACCCAGTGTGAGCATAATAGCCCTTTATTCCAACAACCTCCCACCTAAAGGCAATGTGCTTGAAGGTAGTGAAAGAATTAGCTAAGTCTAAGTATGTACAAGTTGAAAACCTTTACCTATCCAATTCCTATCATCTGTTGGTGACAATGGAAAAACTACTTTGCCAGAAGACTCTTCATGAGAAGGTCTATAGGGTTGTTATCTGTATTTACCTTAACAAGTTCAACGATCTTGCTATCAAGTACCTCTCTGGTGAAATGATACTTCACCTAAAAATGTTTTGTTTTTGCATGAAAGACATGATTCCGTGCTAACATGATAGCACTCTAACTATCACAATGGAGAAAATGAACCTTTTGCCAATCTCTCCCACCAAACATGAGAGCCATAAAGCCTCATTGCATGCCTCAATATGGTAGCCACATATTCTACCTCTATTTTGGACAATGCAACACACTTCTATGGCCTAGATATCCATGAGACTACTCCTCTTGTGACGATGAATACATGCCCTGAGGTAGACTTCATGCACATTCTGAATGACCAGTGTAGTCTACATCTATAAAGCTAACCAGAGATGCCTTTTGCTTTCCAAAGTGAATACACAAATCATTTGTTCCCTTAAGGTATCTCATGATACCCTTCATTGCTTCCCAATGCTTCTTACCAGGGTGTGCCATGTACATGCTAACCACTCCAACTACAAATGCAATGTCAAGATATGTAGCAACCATAGCATACATCACACTGGAAACAACCAAAGTATAAGAAATCTTGGCCATTTCAACCTTTTCATCATCAGATATAGGGTTGTCCTTTGCATTAAGTTTCACATATGGAGGCAATGGAACACCAATCACTTTCCTCCCTCCATATTGAAACACTGCAAAATCTTGGATGCATACTCATGTTGTGACACATAAAGAAGACCCTTTGACCTATCCTTAAGTATTTGCATCCCAAGAATATAATTTTCCTCGCCAAGATTCTTCATGGTAAAGCTACTATGTAGGCTTTGCTTTAGGGTGTCCACGGCATAAACATCTCTTCTTGCAATCAACATGTCATCCACATATAAAACCAAGAGTATCAAGCTACCATCGATAATGCCTTCTTGGTGTACAAGTAGTGATCCACTCCCCCTCCCAAGGTGCTTATTTCAACCCCCATACAAACTCCTTTTGAGTTTACATACCATGTGCTCTTTCCCTTGTGTCACAAAACCCTCTGGCTATTGTATACAAGTGTCCTCATGTAGATCACTATGTAAGAATGCAGTCTTTACATCCATCTGCATGAGTTCCATATCTTGAAATGTAACCAAGCCCAAGATGTTCCTCATTTTGACTACAAGAAAAAAGATTTAATAAAAATCAACTCCATGTTCCTACTTGTACCCATTTTCGACAAGTCATGCTTTATACTCTGGTAAAGACTAGAAGTGACTTTCATCTTATAAACCCATTTGCATGGATCCTTAGAGTGATCGTGTGTGATGCGTATCCCAAGAATATGCAAGGTATGTATCCTTCATCTCAAATATCTTCTTGAGTAGACCTTTCAAGGCATCCAATTCATCATGAGCGCTTCCAACAATCAACATATTATCTACATAAAGTACAAAAATTATAAGGCTTCCATCATGGGCCTTCTTCATATATAAACACATATCTATATCACCATGGATATATCCTTGTGTGAGTGTATGAAGCCAATAAACTTATGGTATCATTCCCCAAGTGCTTGCTTAAGGTCATAAAGGCTCTTTCTCAACGTGTACACTAAGTATTCCCTACCTTTTTCCTCAAATCCCTTAGGTGTTACAGCATATAAATCTCATCATGCAAGTCCCCATGTAAAAAAGATGTCTTGATATCCATTTGATAGAGGTCCAGATTGAGCTTTTCAACCAAAGCCAAAACCAAGTATAGGATAGTTATCTTGATGATAGGAGAGAAGGCTTCATCAAAATCAATATCATGCTCTTGCTTAAAACCCTTAGAAACCAATCTAACCTTATAAGCTAGCTTGGGGCATCCAAACATACTCGTTAACTTGTACACCCACTTGTATAGTAAAATTTTCACTAGGCAAAGGAACCAAATCTCATGCAAAAAAAATTTGTGGTTATTCATGCATGGCCTTTCCTAGGAGTAACTATCATCTCTATGCATGATCTCATCATAGGAAAGAGGCTCACCAGTATATATCACCATAACATAATCCATAGAGGGTGCAAACTAATTAGGTTTATGTCTATTTCTAGTAGACCATTGCAAAATAGGCTCACAAGTATTTGTTACTATAACATAATTCATAGAGGGTGCAAACCAAGTAGGTGGATATCTATCTCTAGTAGACCATTGCAAAATAGATTGTGGGATCTATATCTCCTATCTAACATCATGGTCCTGGGCCACTAGAGCATTAGCTACTATGTTAGGATATTTAACTAGTTGAACAATAATAGGAGACTCCTCTTAAAAGATTATTGTGTGTACCTCAATGACCTGCTCAGGCTACTTATGCATTTTCTTCTCATGGAAAACAACATCATGGCTACAAATGACCTTTTGAGCCTGTGGATCCCATAGGTGATAGCCCATCTCATCTACAACCCCATAGCTAAGAAATATTCATTTTATAGACTTAGGATCCAAGTTATTGCACTTGTCCTTGGGAACATGGCATAAAGCTTCACAATCAAAGACACTCAAATGAGCATATGATATAGGTTTTCCAAATCATACCTCCTCTACAGCCTAATAGTCAAGAGTAGTATATGGGGATTGATTGATCAAATGTACGGTAATAGTAATTGCCTCAACCCAAAAGAATTGTGGTAATCTTGCTATAGCTAAGCACACTATGAACTTGCTCCTAAATTATCCTATTCATGCTCTTAGCCATACCATTCTAGAGTGGGGTATATGGGGCAGTCAACTGATACTTAATATCCCTCTTATCATAAAATTTACTCACTCCTATCATCAGATTGTAGCATTTCAGCCTATACATAGACTGATTCTCAACATAAGCAAGCCAATGCTAAAATGTAGCCCAAGACTTTCGATTTTTGCTTTATGGGTTATGCCCAGATCTTATGTGAGTAATCATCAATGAAGATAAATAAGTTACTCGTACCATCTAAAGACTTGTAGGCCATAGGTCCATAAACATCAAAATAAAAAAGAGCTAGAGACTCACCTATATGCACAATGCCAAACTTTTTATGTGAACTATAGGTATACTGCCATATAAAGACAATGATCATAAGAATCAAAACACTTGTAGTTAAGGGGCAGAAGATATTGCAAATGAGTTAGTATTTTCATTCTCTTTAAGGATATGTGTCCAAGGTGATGATACCATAATGATACATGTGGTCTTGTAGCCCCACTACTAAAACATGATTGATAGACCCAGATAGAAGTAAGGGATAAAGAGTGTCAGACTTGGTGCCCCATGTCAAGTCAAGATTCCCATAGGCAAGCTTCCATGAGGAATCACCAAAAGAGATAGCATGACTTGTATCATCCAACTACCCTAGGATTTTAGACAAAGTTGAAACATAGCGACATCATGCAAAGTAAATACACTACTAAAAAAAACTACATCTAAACATCTCCAATACCAACAACATCCAATACCAAGTCATTACCCAATCTAACAGATCATGTCATGCTATTATAGGAGTGAAACCACTCTCGATGATAAGTGACATGAAATGAAGCCCCCCTGAATCAATTAGCCAATATTAAGCATAGGTGGCCGACGAGGCATTACTCAACTGTGAAACATCAAGAGAAGAAGATGTACGCATGTAGTCATCATTAGAATCGACGTGTATGACATTAATCTCTTCAATCTTGACACTTGACCTGCTAGGGACAATGCAGCGACCATCACTCTTTTTTGGCACTTTATCTTTTTTCTTTTCCTTATGCATGTCATCATGCATTTTGTGGCACTATGGCCAAATATAATCCTACTTTTCACAATAGTGTCAAGTCGCAACCATGAGACTTATTGCAATATTGTTCATGTGTCTGAGAATGAAACATCTAAGAGTCTCTCTCATAATGATAATTACCACTCCTACCATTATTTCCTCTAATAATCAAAGCATGAGAGGTAAGAGAAGCATTGATATTCTTTCTATTGAACTCTTCATTCAAGAGCATACCCTCAATATCTTATAATGTTAGCCCATTAGTAGGCATGTTTACACACATAGTAATATGAAATATATCCCATGACTTAGGAAATGTAACCAACAAGAACAAGGGATTGTCTTTAAATTCAATTCTCTACAAATATAACTAACTGAAAGTAGAATGAATATTATTCAAGTGGGTGAACATGTAGGTCCCCTCCTTCATACAAAGGTATATGATTTGCTTCAACCAATACATCTGAGAGGTAGGGCTTTGCTTATCAGAGACATTACAAATCTTATCTCATAATTGCCAGGTAGTTTGTCCATTAGAGACAACATTATAGTAGACGTGCTTAGAGAGTGATAAAATGATTTTAGATTTACATAACTCTTCTAGTTCAACTCAATCCTCTATATCAAAGCATTTGAGATTTATAGCCTCATGTCTAAATAGCTTAATCTACAATTTCTACACTAGAACATATCAGATTTGTACCTTTTAATAGCTATATTTATACCATCCAACTTTTGAATGTTAAAGATAGTAGTTCATTCAATCCACCAACCATAATGCAAGATATGAATGTATAATCCAAGACAAATAGGTTGTTGTAAATGACAATAAAATAGTCTTCCAAATCACAATCAAATCAAGGATTGAGCAAGAGAAATTTCTTAAAGGATGAGCTATCCACCACTAATTACAATTAAGTAACTATTAAATCCAAGTGACTACCCTTAGATAGAATGAATAAAACTAAAATGAGAGGCTATTGTAATAAATTGTAGCAATATACCAATCACCAACTGTGAACAACCAAGAAAGAAAGACTAGGAACAATTGGCACTGAAGGTTGTTACAACAATAGTGTATTAATAACCATATGTGCAATATGCATATACATCATGCATATAGGAGTTCTCAAGAGAGAAGAGATACCAAATGCATAACCCATTGAGCAAATCTCAATACATTAACCAAAAGTACATAAATATCATTGACAACATATTGATAGATATAAGCGTGAGATTGATCAAATCATCCCACTGTAGGGTAAATGTATCCAATACATTTCAAGACATCATGTACATGAAGCATCCCACAATCTTGGTGAAAAGCTCAAGCTCAACTACATAAAATTCAAAGCTCTATATAGCATCCAAAGTAGCGAAGGGGAAAATCGAATAAAATCGAATGCCAAATTAGCAATGCAAGCTCAAAACCTTAAGAATATGACATCCAAGTATCCAATATATATGAAGCATAGGCCAGGAGCATAAAATTCAATATAAACTTTCAAGCTTGTAAGTACGTAAGCCACTGAAGCAACTAAGATATGTAACCAAAAGCGATTAATGTAACAAAGCCCAAATCTCAACTAAAAATTATGCCATAGCATATTGAGAAGTATACATAACAATCAAAGTAGTAGTACATCCTCAGAGTATCCCATAAAGCATCAATAAGCATCAAGTATAAGCTTTTCATTGATAAATGATTTCTACCTTGTTATTATAGCATTGAAATGATAGTCAAATGTGAGCTATTTTAAGCTCAAATCATTCCCAAAAGCATAACCATACCCTCCATGCAACAAAATAGTATCCTCGAAGCATTAAATATGTATTATGGAATTTATTATTTGCTATCCAAACTAGAATTGTTCTGTTTTGTGTAGAATATATAATAGAAAATTTCAAAAAAAATCAAATTTTTAAGTGTTAAAGTTTTTATCTCTCATTGCACTTTTCATTTCTAGCTATAGAACGCCTAAATTCAATACCATATGCAAAAATTATGGCCAAAGTACGACAGTGTTGTCAAGATGTCATTCCATGACTTCTATAGTATGCTCTATATTCACTCAAAATGGATAAAATGGTTGCCCCTTAGGTCAATAAGCACTTAATACGGGCTTAATTAAGCCTTGGAAAGCTCCTTAATAAGCCAAGAGAAAGCTGGAATAAGTTAGGAGAAGGAAAGACTCAATGCATATCTCAGGAGGAAGAAATAATAGCTACCATGAAACCATTAGTTGAAGCTTTGAATGCAGACTAAAGCAAAGGATGAAGAAGCTCTTCGAATGGTTATCTCCGATATCAATTGAAAGGGTAGAGCCCGAGTGGACACATATGTGAAAGTAAGAGCTATGGGCAGATATACTTAAGAAAGCAAGAGAGAGAGACACCGTTTGTGGAAACTCCAATAGTGACTAAGTGTGATTGGCCTTCCCCTATTCAAATATCACTAAAAGAATAATAAATAAAGTAACATTTGATGGGCACCCACCACCACTAGTAGTGTACAAGCTATGCATATACTATCTGTGTAATGAATACAAGAGCGTTTAGGCATAGGCACCTTTATTCCCAACACATATAATAGATAAATTATCTTAAAATTTACTTATAGATTATATTAAATATTCTTTTAAAAATAATATCACAAATATATATAAATATATATCTTATGCATATGCGCATTACATTGAGATTTTTCCATATTACCACACTAACATTTGGCATAAGAAAAACATAAAATGTGTCAAAGTCTCAAAGTATTACAAGAAGATATACATAATGCTCTCCTTTGCATTATTTCAAAATATCAATTCAATATCAATCTCTCAATTGTATTTTTTTTTTAATAGCAATCTTTCATGGTAAATGATGTTCAATATGGGAAAAGTTTAATCATGAAATTTTTTTGGTAACTGTATAGATAACATGCATTCTAAATGCTAGTATTTCTTTTATTGGACTTGCAAGTCTTTTATGCTAGTTTTCAAATCAAATTAGACATAACAATGTCAACGAGACATGTTCTTGAGCCATCTTTGGCATGGATTATTGAGGCCAAGGGTAGGTTGATGGTGATACAATATATAACAAATGGTGATGCCTATAAATTATGCTTCTATACATTTAGAAAAAGGGCTATATTAAGTATGGAAATCTTTATGAAAATTTTCTATGTCCTCCCCCTCCCCCACCTCCCTCCCTCCCCTTGTCGCTTTTAAGGTTGGAGGGCGAAATTAATGGGGCCCTAACCCTAATGTCAACGTTTATGCAATTTTGAAAAAGACCCCCACCCTTGGACTTAAGTGATTTTGAAAGTCACCACCCATGGCAAACTCCCCAAGATTTTTTCTAAGAAGGTATCAATGATTGGTACGGCATTATTTTTGTTCAACCCCTCCAATGGTTTTTTACCTTTGTGCTCCATTTCTTCTATCCATGTTATATTGTTTGATATTTTCAAATTTTCCTTGCATACAAACATCCCAATCCCACTATTATAAACCAATAATTCAAGACTTACAAACTTCTAGATTATAAACTTTTGTTTTTGAATGAAGTGGTAATTTATATTAAAAGATGAAGGTCATACTTACAACATTTGGGGCACTATTCATATCTTACATCTAGCTAGCCTAGAAAGAGTTGTATCTTATACCTTTAATTAACTAGCCTAGAAAGAGCTTGTCTTGATATTGAGGAGGAAAACAAGGGTAGGCACCATGATAGGTATGTGACTATGGGACCAAAAAAGGAAATGAGTCATATATAGTGAGTTACATTGCATTATGATTCTTGGTTACTATTCTTCTAACGTCAATGATTATTTGACTAAGTAAATGTTCACTCAATGAGTTGAGCTAAAGTAGAAGAATCAAGTGAAGCCAATTGGATTTCATTCCAAATTTCTTCACACCTCTCCACCAAGGATCGTGGTCTTCATAGAAATGTGAATTAGGTGTAGCCACCTAGAATTCATTCCAAATTTCTTCCTTCTTCTCCAACTAGAACTTGCATTCTTCATGGATGTGAAATCTTCCTAGAAGAATAGAATTCTCTTCTTCTTCATTGTTATTCTTGGCTTTCTTGCTTTTTCTTGATTTCTCTTACCTTGGTGCAAGTCATTGAGGGATGATACTAGCCATTGAGTTTGTCATGGTCATCAAGATTTAATTGACCTCATTCTCCTTTTGAAGTGGGGTCTTTTATCTATCCTTTTTGGTTATTCACTCCTTTGACTTCTAAATGACCAATCCAGCTCATATCTAAGATTAAAGTTGCTTATGTGATAGTCAATTGTGCATGACCAATCAAATGGCTTTGATAGCCAATAATAAAGAGATTTTTTGCTCTATTGTCTAGATATACATTATTAGCACCCTCACCTATTAGCAATGAGAGAGTGTGATTGAATAAACAAACGTCTTCCTCATCTTGGAGAGTTAGTGCTTCTTAGCTTTATGTGTCCTTACCTCCTCCATGGTCAAGCACATGATTCATAGTGCCTCCATGGTCAAGCACCTTAGTTGTAGTGTCTCCATGGATGCAAGATTTTGTGAGTCCAATCACTCCATTGATATCTTGAGAAAGATGAGAGATCCTGAGTTGGTCAGTTCCAAATGTGAGCATAAAGGGGATTTTGGGTCCGGCAGGGAGGGGGTGTGTGCGGGCTACCCTTAGTTTTATGAGTAAGATTGATGGAGATCATTGTGAAGACAACATGGGAGGGCATGTTGCCATCTTGAAGTACACATGATCATCCTCCCAATCTTATCGAAAAGACTCATATGATCATCTATTTTTAATATCATATATGTTATAATCATCTATGTTAATAAAAATTAAAAGTGAATTTTAAAATGAAAGCAATAATCTTGTTTAAAAGTGAAATATTTTTATAGAAAGGGGTGTTTCCTATCCTCTATTCCTATTGTAGGCTATTTATTGCCCAACTCTTTGAGGATTGCCTTGGTTAGGGAAGGGGCCATCTATCACCTTGGTTTTTGAATGTAGATTATTTTGTGATATGATGACGTGTAATGATGGCTAGCTGCACATGTATATATCGATACAAAATCCATTGTATGAAGGTCAATGTTACCTTCAAAGAACCTCCCAAGTCAAGAGCCAAACAAACAACTTCATAATCCAAGAAGGGCCCATAATTCCCTCTTTATACTTTCAACCATTTGTGGTCCATAGTGTAATGGAAGTCTTGAGCAAGTCATTCGTGTCTAATGGTGGTTATGATTACATATCCCTATGGTTTGTCCTTGACTACAAGCTTGAGTTTGTGGCAAAAGATTACAATAACAATTAGTTACACAATTTAGCTAGCAACATCATGAGTCTCATTACAATGAGACAAATTAATATAATGAATGAGATCTAGATGGATTTTTGTTCTACAAAGAGATAAAAGTGGTAGAGATTTTTCCTTCCATGAAGCAACATTAGGAATGCAAGCATCCCTCTTCACTTTCAATAGCATGGCAATAGTGTTTTGGAAAACCAATTTTATACCCTAGACATCCAAGAAACAGCACCTCTAGCGAAGGTGAAGACAGAGCCAAAGGTGAACTTCTTATTATCTACATGTCATGCATAATCAAATTCTATATAGCCCACAACTCCAACATCCTAGCCACCATAACAAATGTACATATCTACAATTCCTTAAGGTATCTCATGATACTCTTCATGGTGTCCCAATGTTGCTTGTTAGATATTGCCTTATAGCAAGCAATAACTCCCATTGTAAATGCTATGTTAAGTTTAGTGGTTATCATGGCATACATCAAGCTACCCACCATGGATGCATATAAGATCTTGGCAATCTCAACCTTCTCATCATCAGGCTAGGGACAATTTACTAGACTAACCTTTACAGGAAAAGGTAATGGATAGCTAATATGATTTCCACACTATATATAGAACTACTCAAGGAATTTATGAATGTACTCCTTATGTGAGATAGAGGAATCCTTTAGAGTGATTGCATGTAATACACATACCAAGTATATAAGAGACATACCCCATTTCCTTCTTCTCAAAGATCTTCTTGAGCTAAGTCCTCAAAGCATTAGGCTGCCACATATACATATCCTCATACAAGTCGACATGGAGAAAAGTTGTTTTCATATCCATTTAGAATAAGCCTAGATCCATCTATACAACCAAGGATAAGATCATCATCTTCACTACACGAGATTACATGACCCTCTCCCAAGAGTGACTATCACCTCTCTGCATAGCCTCCTCATAAGTGAGTGACTCAGTAGCATTAGCCACCATGGCATAATATGTATACAAGGCTCAAAATTATCAGGAGGATGTGAGGCTCCGGTGAAGCCTGACTGTGGGGCTAGTATAATCTATCTTCTCTGTCGAACATCGTCATTCTCCACAATAGGTAGGCCTTGTGCTACTACATCATTAGGAGCTGTAGCAGATTGTCTAACTAGGGCTAGCTATACTACAACAAGAGGCTCCCCTTAAAAGATAACCCTGCATGTGTAAACTATCTATTCTAGTATTATTTATTGTAATGTGCATGCCTATCGGCTGTCCACGTACATTTTTAGCAATCTATTAAGAGAAGAATCTAAGTGACGCCGCTTAGCACTTTCATGAAATGTCACAAGGTTTGTTACTTAGGGTTTCTTGAGTCCACCTCACAACGTAACATTCGCAGTTGAACCCACTAGGATCGACCTAAAACTTGGGTCCCTCATGGTTAAGGTCTCTTGTCAGCATTCTAGCGTCGGATCCTGGACATCCTACTTTACTTAGAGATACCCAAGCCGAAGCAGATCCATGCCACACTCGGTTCAAAGAGAATAGAAAACAAGAGGGATGCGCTACTTAACCTCTCTGTCAGTAGGGTATAGTCCCATTTCGGTCCCCTAAAACGGCATGAATTGGGATTCTAAACAAACAATTACTAAGGGTCAATCATCGATAAAACCTTATGAGAAGCCTCCAAGTTCTCTTGGACCACCGTGCAGTAGGACAGACCCGTTGGGGGTTCCGCCCACCCACTTCCCTTGATAGCTTTAGTTTTCTAATTAGGTCATATTACATTTATGTGTGACATTCAAAATCAACTTCCTTAATCTGTGGGGGTTCTGTAAGAGAAGAATAAATTCTTTGTTGTATCCTCTGCCCCTACTTTTGCATCTGTCTCAGACTCTGCTTTTGTCTTTATTACAGCTATGTACTAGGAAGAACAGTACATCCATGCCTCTATCGCTATTAGAGGTGACTTCAAAAGTCATTTCAGGTTCAAGAAAGAGGTATTAACCCATTGACAAAGTCATTGATTCTTTCGGGAGTTGGCTTATAATATCCACTACCAAGGTCTGTGTCTCTATTTTCTTAGAAAAGATCTATTTGACATCTTCTTCGTCTCTTGATGTGCCATCTGTTATCTTATTGGAAGAGTCTGTGATGACTTCAATGGAAGTGGATCCATTACCTTTTTGCGATCCATACAACTTTAGCACCACTTTGTTGGGTCCTCTACTACCTAGGGTTAGGGTTCATTTAAACTAATCTATCTATGTCCTTGCTTCAAAAAGCCATGGTCTTTCCAATAGAAGATATAATATTTCATAGGAATTTGATTTTACCACTAGACAGGTCAGTTAATAATCTCTTCTTGCCAGGGTTGACTTGACATATAGGAGAATGCCCAAAGGCGTAATTCTACTTTGGTCTACCAGTATGATAAGCCACTATGTAGGCTATATACCTTGCAAGCCTAAGCCTTGCGAGAGGTGGTCTCACTTTGTATCCTAAGGAGCTGATACAATGTGATGGTAGAAAAGCGTTAGTAGTGCAAGAGGTCTCCTCACTCCATATCATTTACCCACAAACAAGTGCACCCAAAAGCAAAGTAGATATGACGTAAAAGGCAAGAGAGGCAATCTAGGAGGGGTGGTTATTTGTGTCATATTGTGGATGTCTAAAATGAGCCACATAAGCCAGGATCGGTCTTTTATACTTGTATGTCACATGACACGTGGCACTATATTATTGGCTAGGATTTGCCATGGGCATCCATGTGGCTATTGATGTGGTTGTCCACCACATGGCAAATCCCTCTCATTGTCTATAAATATGTGTTACAAGGCATATTTTGTCTTTTTTAGCAAATTGTGCACTCAAATTATTTTAGTCCACCTAAGCTATTTTCGAGTTCCTCGTGCTATTTTGGGTGCAATTTCATCAGTTATTGTGGGAATCACGATGTGAAGCAAGAAGTATAGTTCATCAGGTGATCGAGTTTGTTTTTGCGCCGTATTAGCATTCAACACTACAAAGAAAGCAATCATTCTTTGGGTGGTTAGCTTTGTTTATTCACATCGTATTGTGCATCCTGTGATATGAAGTGAGCAGGCATTCTCCTCCATGTGGTCCACTTCCTCTATTTGCATCGTATTAGCATTCAAAGATATAAAGCGAGTAGGAATTCTTTATGTGATCAGCTTTGGGCTTTCACATTGTATTATTGTGCATCATACAATACGAAGCAAGCATGCATTCTCCATGTGGTCGGCTTCATCTATTCACATTGTAGTGTGCATCCTTTGATGTCTGAACCAAAAGATTTTGTAGGCTTCCAAGATGTGGTCACTCCAAAGTGGAAAAGAAGAAGATTGTCTTTAGGATCAAGGGGTTTTAATTTTCATGCCTTTTCTCCTAAAATTCCCATTGCTTCTTCTCCTTGCTCAACAGCAAGTGTGGGAATGCCTAGGAAGTCTCCAATCAAAGGTAAGTCACCATTGAGGGTTGTTGGATTTTATTATTTAGTGATCATTGTAGAGGCTTCTAATGTTGCAAATGGCATTGTTGATGTTGAAAATGAATCGAAAGAAGAGTTACTTAAATTGGATACTAAAATTATAGATGACAAGTTTCTTGATGCAAGGAATGCCGTTTCTCTTTGTTTCAACAAGGTAAAGGATGTTGAGAAAGAGTCGAGGATTATTGATGAGGAGTTCAACCACCTTCAAGACCGACTTGGAATTTTCAATTTTGGAAGAGAGGAGTCAAAGTATGTTAAAGAATTGGAAGATACCAATGAGGAACAATCATAAATTAATATATGGAATCCAAGCTAGAGAATGTTGAAAATCAATTGGTACTATTATCTCCAATTTTTTAAGATTTATTAATATGTTTGATTTCAACTTTCATTTGACATTAATATTTTTTGCAGTTGGAGATTGAAGATTTTGATAACTTCTTAGGATGGGGGAAAGGGTCAAGATTTGGTATTTGTCCATTTATAGATATTGCACTTGGCCATTACTTGGTAAGGATTGCTCTCCATGTTTTCTTAGTATTCCATAATATCTTCTCAGAGGAAGCAACATAGCCTATACTATGTATCAAGGCACTTACAAGGCTACTTGGTTTCTCTAGGTTATAGTACCATGCACACAAGGTGATGTTTTTGGAGAAGATACCAGCAATTAGGATTTTTGGTTATGGTCTTGGTTTCTCTACTTCTAGGGCAGGATACTTTCTGGACCTCTCAACTTATGTTTTGGTAGCAAATCCAACTAATATAAAATCCATAATTGGCTACAAGAGAAGAAAATTTCTACATTATAGAGGAAAGATTGCTGAGGAGGAGAAAGATGTAAAGGCTCTTGAGAGCTAGCTTTGTACTATTCTATCTTGAAAAATACTATGAATTCTCAAGTTTCATTGTCATCTTTAGTATTCATTCTTTGACGTTATGGAAAAAACCAATTGAATAGCTCCTCAAGAGCATTGCTTTTTGTAACTCCTCCTCCATGTCTTGTGCTTCGAAAAAAACTTGTACGTGCTTGATAGTGAGATTTTTCCATGCCTTGGCTGCCCTAAGTTGTTAGGGTGCCTTGCTCCTCCACAAAGTAAGGCCCATGGATATGAAGGAATTCCTGCAAATACAAGAGGGTAATAATCATTTTACATTGGAAATTTATCCAAGAAAACTTGGATTAAATATTCTGTCTTACCAAATAAAATGTGATATAATTTTCTCCCCATGCCTCCTTTATTGCTTGCATAAGATTTGTAATCAAACATTCGAACTTTTCTAGATATGGTATAGGTTGTCTTTCATTGCTTGAGGAGCTTTAGAAAGACATCGAGGTGTCTTCAAACCTCCATCCTTAGAAATCCAAGGTGTGGTGTACTTGCAACATTTGTTGTTATCCCACACAGCTCTCTCCAATGTTCCTAAGTAATACTCACCTATTATTTTGTACGGTTTCTTAAAAAGCATTTGGCTTTTGAGCCTCCCATTGAGGCATCAGCCAAGACATGTCTTGTTTTCCTTGAAAGTGTTGGATCTTTTCTTAAGTGTACTTGAACTCCATGAAAACCCATTTTGGAGAGCAATGCCTCACATTTGTCAGTACACTCATCTGGTAAAGACAAGGGCTTAATGGAGTATGCATAGTTGAGATGCAAACTGAGAAGTCTGTCAATTATTATAATCTATACATGCAAAGTACATATATAAACATTTCTAAGAGAAATTGAAAGAATGTGATTCCATATATCTTATTTGTTTTTAAATTTACTCAAATCTATAGAGTCTCTAGTTAGGGCTTTTCTTGTAGGGTGCAAGTCTCTCTAATATTTAGACCCAACACTTTCCATGTAATAAATACAAGGATACTTTGCATTTGTCCCATTATATATTCCAAACATGTATTTAATAGTTTCTAAGTCGGCGCTCATGTGCCATTCCGCATTAAAATTACAAACACCATTAACCACCAATATTTCTTCTTCACTTTGCGACTTAATAATGTTTTGAATACCTATATAAGTGAACAACCATTTCAGTGTTTGATGATTCTCAATTGGTACCTGAGCTATACTACCCCACCAAATCTCCATCTCAGATTGGAACTTATAAACTGGTACTTGAACCTGAGTTGAACCCCCACCATTGTTATAGTCCAATACCCTGTTCATGATGCAAATGTTGACTCTTTCCATCTTTTGTCTTTGTTGAATTTGTGTTTCATCTAACTTCAAGTCAAACTTCAAAACACCGTGACATTTTTCTAATGTGACTCTATAAATGTGAAGCCTTTAAGTCTGTACTCTTCTTAGATCAACCCACATATTGTTAAACACATTGTATTCAAAACTAGATTTTGTTTTTGTCTTTTCGTATGGCCAAGATGGTTTAATATGAATGTATTTTTCAAAAACATGTGGAATCTTATGATTCATAGTAGTTTTTGTAACCGATACAATGAGGGATAGAGGCAAACCAAATGCAATTATTCTATTGCATTTAAGATTTTTAAACCATAGTCTAGAGATAGCACAATAACATTTTCAACTAATATCCAAAGTATCACATGTCTCTACAATTTTATTTGGTTCTACTGTATCCTTTAAGTCCTTTACCAATTCTTTGAGTGTAGGAGTTTTCGCTCAACCGCCAAGTCCCACGAACTGCTTATTGCTTCAAGCGTTCTAAGCCGAGCACTAATGGCTACCTCTCACATAACCGACGCACCATCCATATCTATGGGTGTAGTGAGCTTACCTCCATGCCGATCGAGTTACCTCCTCTCCCACGCACTCCGATAGCTCCACGATCCAAGTGCAAGCTTCAAGCAAGGTCCATCCTCAAGCTCCAAGCTCCAAGCTCCATTGCCGCGAGTAAGAGAAGAGAAGAGAATAAGAGAGGAGAAGATGGAGAGCTTCTCCTCCTCGGTCCCTCACCCTCACACACTCACTCCCTCACACTCTCACACTTCCGCTCTCAAGCACAAGCTCAAGCAAGCAAGAAGAAGAAGAAGAAGAAAAAAAAGAGGAGACACACTTTTACCACACACAAGAATGAGCTTCTCATTCACTTTTCAACTTTATATACAAAACCCTAAATCCCTTTTGGGTGATCATCCCCTTATCCCCTTTTTTACATGGCTGGCCGTGGCTTAGGCCTCTTTTCCCATTGGCCTATCTTCCTAGCTTCCTTTCCACTGCCCGTCTACATTTATGAATTGCACGGGTGAGAGCTTGGCACTTCTTAAATTAAATCATGATGTGCTTGCGCTCTTTTACAAAAGTATTGACTTGTGTTTTTCCTTGTGCGGCTTTTTCCCTTATTTAGGACATTTCTGTGTTTCTTGTGTTTCTAGATTTTTCTTGGCGCGCCTTCCTCTTCCGTTTCACTTTGCCTTGGCCTTTGTTTTCTGCTTTAGCTTTTCTAGATTTTCCACCTTGTTTGTCTGACGGTTAACATTACCCCTCCTAGACGAGTGCCAGTCCCATGGCACTCACCGTCGTAGGTAGCAAGCTTTGGCCTGCTCTAAAGACATGGGTGGAAGGGACATCGTGGTTGCCGTGGAGGAGTGTTGGTGGTGTGGTTTGTTGGGGATTTTGCGCATGACGATTCTTAGCAGGCTTGCAGGATGATAAAGGATAAGAATTCAGAGTTGGGTGTCGATGAAGAGCGAACGACACTTTCGTTGGAGTCTTTAATACTTGCAATTGAAAACCTCTCATAGGTGGTCTCTCCCTAGGGGTAGTGCTAGTCTTCTCTATCGTGTACAAGACATAGTTCAATTAGTTTGGGAGACAGGTCGAACTCTAAGCAAGCTGAGAGTATTGTCCTGCACTTGAGGATCCAAACTGTGTATATATTTCAGTGCAGATATTATATGAGTACTCCTGCATACTTAGATATTACGTAGTTAGAAGACCGCGGGCTGGTTTCTCGTAACAATGTGTGGATGAAGCAAAGTTGTCCATGTTGAGAAGAAGTACATGTGAATATGTATGAGATATTCTTTGCATTGTGACTGCATAATGTAGCATAATTGAACACAGTGACACCACACTTTTGGTAGCTGGGAGCTATTGGACTTGCTTGATGAGGACGGTGCACTTTTCATGGCCATTGGTGTGGTGCTTACCACAATTGATTGCAATGGTATTAAGGCAGAGTGCAAGAGGGAATCATGCGAATGGGTTAGGGTGATAGGTCTAATCATAGGTGAGACAAGCTCCCTAGGTATGTCCTGCCCTTGATGTGCCCTGAACAATTGTGGGTAATGCTAAAGGGCTAGGGAACTAGGGCCGAAGCCAATCGACCAAGGTCACTAGACGTACCTAATTTGAGGACCCCTAGGTACTGTGCTGTGATCGTGGGTGCTTCGTATCTTTTCATTCTTTTATTTTATTTTTTCATTTTTTGTTTTATTTTTCGTTTCTTTTTCTTATGCTTTTTTCTTTCTTTCTTTCTCTTCTCTTTTCTCCCTTTTTTTTTTGGACTTGCCTGAGTACAACCATTGCAATATGTTGAGGTTATCAGCCTTTCAATGGGTTGGAAAATGTCAAGCTTCGAAAGGCTCAGGAAATGGATATTATAGTGATGATTGTGTCCTAGCCTCGTTGTTAGAGAAGCAGTTGTTGACATGGGGAGATACACTTGAGATATTGCAACCCTCCTTGGAGTATGCGATATTAGTACAACTAGGGTAACAGTTGCCGTGAATTCCTGGTGTAGAGTGTAACCCAGAAAGAGGAAGTGGTTAAGATCATGCTTTGAGCCATGCGACGTGGGCACTCGCAAGGGTGATTTTCACTTTTGGCAGCATGGCTTTGTTGCGGCTCTTTGTGAGGTTGGTGGTCTTGTGGTGACTTGGGCATTGAACACGTTCCCACGAAGACTTGCGTCGTCCTGCATCCACTTGTCACTTCATGAGAGTATATACAAGTCGCATGTCTCAAGTACAACGAATAGATGCAATCATGTCAAGATATTACTTTATCAAAATCCTATGATACTGATTGCGATGCATATTTCGGTGCTTGTTAAAGACGTGGCATATATTAGCAATAGGTAACGAAAGTGTATACAGGTGGGGAGCCTGCCCCTTTAACCAATTAAAGACAAAAAGTTATGGCAGGATTTCCTTTGTTAAGCTGCTTATATATCATAGGGGCTACTCTATTTGCATAAGGCGGGGCGATTCCGGGTGGTCGGGCGACTAAGGCTGTGCCAGTGAGGAGCTCCTGTGAGACTGGGCAGAAAAGATGTCAGCTGGGACCCGGATGGTGTAGTCCCTAGCCGCAATTTTTTTCAGAATGCTTTTAAATAATGTGTCAAATTCTTGCTTGTCTTGAGCTGCCCTCTCCTCTTTCGAGCACTTGGTGCCCGAGCATCTAGTGGGAGCCTGTACGGCTGGTGTTGCCACACCCCGTGTGCTCTCTTGAGCCCTCGTCCTCTTGGCTTGGGGGGTTTTCGGCCTGCGTCCTGGGTGGTGTCGTTGTGTCCTGGGTGGTGTAGTTTAGGGCCTCGTTTCTTTGCATACCTTTTAAGGGTAGGTACGTAGCATTCCGACGGAGGAGCTTGTGCTGCATGCTCCCTCCGACTGTGGATAGCTTCCTCGCTTGCCAACTGCACTATGTGGTCCATGACTGCTACCGTAGGGGGACCTGTAAAATGCGAACCAAGGATTAGGCCCTGAGGCAAGATAAAACTATTCGCATGGAAGGGATTATACAGTGGGTTATCAAGCGCATATGATGAGGAGGGGAGAGGTTTATACAGTGGGTTATCAAGGGCATACCTTTTAAGGGTAGGTACGTAGCGTTCCGGTGGAGAAGCTTGTGCTCCATACTCCCTCCGACGGCGGATAGCTTCCTTGCATGCCAACTGCACTATGTGGTCCATGACTGCTACCGTAGGGGGACCTACAAAATGTGAACCAAGGGTGGCAAGATAAAACTATTCGCATGGAAGGGATTATACAGTGGTTTATCAAGCGTATATGATGAGGAGGGGAGAGGTGAGGCATGTAGTGTTAGTTGTACAGGGATGGCCCCCATGATGATGTTTGTTTTGCCTCCAGCCATTAGCAAATCTGGCTTATGCTAAGTTGCGTGGATTGGTTGTCATGGAATGGGGCAAGGCTCATCCTTGGAAGGATAGACCGAAAAGGGAAAATGTGCATAGAAGGGGACTGTACCCCATCTACACCATCAGAGATGTTGGTCAGGGCTTTCTATGGCGGTAATGAGAGTTGCATGCCCTCCACCTGGAGGCGGGAATGGTCACACGACTTCTAAATGCGTGGAGAGAGGAGGACCTAAGGAGCTTAGCCCGTCAAACCCAACTCTTCTCCCTATGCTTGACTATCATTGCTTGTGTGTGTTGATATTGTCTATACAAGGTCACAAAATTTATTATTTATTTATATACATATATACGAATCCATGTCACTTCACGAGGATAAAAGCTAATTGTAGAACTCCAGATTGTACGGGAGTGTGGCACACGCATCTAGTACTCGTGGTAGCTTACTCAATAACGATAGATATTTTTCAACATCGAGTAGCATGGAACCTTGTTTGAGTCTACTGGCAACATGTAACTCCTCCTCAGTGAGAACCTTATCAGACAGAGAATTCTCTTGGCTAGTTTCAGCTAAGTTCGTATCCCGAATGGCAGTTAGCACTCGCAAGGAAGTTGGTGCCACATAGGTTGGGTCTCTTTGAGACCGCCATTTGGCCAATCACTCCTCTGAGACTGTCATAATTTGGGCTCCTAGTTCGGCCATTGCAACACGGTTTTCAAACCAACGTTTTTCAAATTGACTTCGACCCTCTGATTGTCGCTTTAGTTGCTCTATCTCTAAGAGATTTGGTTGGCAGAGCACATCATTAAATGTTACAGTTAAGCGTAGTTCATCGGCTTCCTCGTCAAAGGTGAGTCGCATGCATTCATGCAGGAGCATGTCATAGTGCTCGTCAAGATGTTCATGCTCTTCCCAAGATAGGGGAAATGACAAGTATTCCTCGAGTTGCTTCTTAGGGAATACACCCATGTCCGCAAGGACGTAGATGCGTGCGAATACTTTGAGCTTAGCATCCAACTCAGTTAAGCATTCTGCGACACTTCTATGTTCAACGAGGGCTTGCTTGATTGCTATCTCATGCAAGGTTCTAGGAGTTTCCCTAGGCTGAGCATAGCTGGGGGCTCAGGCCTAGATAAGCAAGATTGGTCAATGCTAGGATTTCTTATGCTCTCAGGGATTGTGTGTTTTTCCTGAGGTTTTGCTGCTATTTTATCATGGTTCTCCTTGGATGTGGCTAGTATAGATTTATCACCCTGTTGTGACAGTGTTGTATCCACTCTTGATTGGTCAATGTGAGTTCTGTTGTCGGTGGATTGAGTGTTGCAAGTAACCATTGATGGTAATGACTTCTTTGATTTTTCAGAACACACACGGATGTGTCTGAGGTTTCACCACTATTAGGAGAGACATCAATGGGTTCATTGGTGGATGGACTCGATGCTTTATTCCTCAACTCTCCAGAGCTCTTGGTCTCAATGTTCTTGGGGTCCACAACCACCTGTAACTGCTGTTGTTTTCTCCTCTTTTTCTTGGTCAGTGAAGGTGCATAACTTAATGACTCAAGACCCTGAACTAGGTCAGCCGTTGATGTGCTTGGTTGGGCCTCAACTTTCTCCTTCTCTAGTTTGTCCTCATGGGATGTAGCTGCACCCTGCTAGACAGCCTTGGTAGGTTGATTGGTCAGATGCACCATCTCCTTGGACACATCTTTGAGAGGTTTCTCCTCAAGCCTAGGCTTTAGGTGCTTTGGAAGTGCTGGAGTTATCAAGGATGCTGGTTGCGACACCTCCCCCCTAGGTGAACTGCTAAGGACACATTCCGCAAGGGTCATTGTCATGGCCAAGGGCTGTGACTGATGTGATCCTGATTGGAAGTGGTAGCGGCTAGTCCAGTGGGCTGGCTAATCTTGGTGGATTGCGATGCCAAGTCCCTAGGGCAATCGGAAGTGGTCGTGTCTTTTGTTGCCCTTTGAGCATTCACCTGTGTAGATTGAGCATGAGTTGATCTAGTCACATTAGGGTGCACAGGCATATCCTTGGGCCGAGAGCTACGGATGGTGTCATGTCCCACCTCTTGGACATTTGGAAGCTTAGATGGAGATAGAGATTGGGATTGCTGCACTTGATGAGTGTTGTGATTCATGTGTCCGTTTAGGGAAAGAGGGTGTAGGAGACTTGGGACTCTTAAGTGGCTCCGACACTTACTGGAAGATTTGCTCATGGCTGTTAGATGATTTTACTATTTACTTTATTGAGCATTTAACCTTTCCATGAGCAATATTGTGCCTATGATGCCTGCTATACTCTTGGGGAATCAAAGGCTCCTTGGGCACTAGTGTCTTTTGTGCATCCTCAATGATTACATCTGATATTTGCTTGTCAAGCACGCTAGGCTGAGGATCTGCCCTACGATTGATCCCATTTGGTTTCTTGATTTCGACCGTGAGGGGCTCGGTCACTCCACTGTTGTTGACTCGAGACTTGGTTTTTCGTTTAGATCTCCTCCTACGCTTCTTTGCTCTTGATATGATCTGGTCTTCAGTCAACAAAGGAGGTTTAGCAGGGGGTTTTGGCACCCAAATCCATCGGTTACCTACGTAATATCCTTGAGCACGTAGCAACGCTTTGGATATCCATCGTGGCATTGTGCTGACCCTCCATCGATGCCTTCATCTATAAGGCTTGGGCTTCTTTTGGGGTCTTCTACGATATTTGTAAGTCAAAAGCCCGTCCTTGGCATTGTCTCTTGACCTTCTTGTTTCAGGCATGGTCTCACTCACTGGTTCTCGTTGTTCGACCTGTGCTTGTATCAACTCGTCCAACAAGTCCTTGCTCTCGTTAGTAGGCTTGACTGTTATGTCAGCACCTTTCTTGCCTTTTCCTCGAGGTTTGATGAGGTCACCCTTGCTAAAGGTTGTGACTATCCTCACTCCCGGTAGTGTCAGGTGTATCCTCTGTGCTACATAGTCGGCCTCACAGTTGGTCGCCCTTTTGAAGGGTCTTCCTAGGAGGGTTTCCTTCCCATAATTAGCAATATTTGAAGGAACATGAAATAGGATAGGCAAGCTTTCAGTTCCGATTGTCGCAAGGATTTTGCACTTTCCTATGAGTGCTTGTGGGTGTCCCCCGTAAGGGCTAAGAGTTGCATTAGTCGGTGTGAGCTCTGGTTGGCCTAGTAGGGTCCATGATTCATAGGTCAAGATATTAAAATCTGCTCCTTCATCAATCAGAGCATCGATAGTGTACTCCCTTTTCGCAGTGAGTTTGACCCTAAGATAAGCATACGGTACTATGTCTTCATCTTCCGAATCTTGGCTCATAAATTTAAGCCTTCTGACAAATGCCCTCGAGTACCCAACTGCATGACCAGATGTGGATTCTCCACTGATGTCTTGGATCGCCTGTGTAGTGCTATTCAAGGTGCATCTATCGTTAGGATGGTCATATCTAGTCATTCTCGCTATTGTAGCTTGATATTGTTGCTTTTTACTTTAACGAGATGCAGTCCCAATGCAACACGTATGTGTTTTTGTAATGTGGCCTTTTTGCCCTTGTTGGCTAGATTGGCCCATTGAGATTCTAGGGTCTCTGTTTGTCTCTGTTTGGGTATGGGCTTTTGGTTGCTCTTTTGCAAGTGAGAATCCATGCTCGTGTAGAGCTATTACTACACTAGGGTCGAACTTGGAGGACCTATCACGGCACATGTTTTCTCTCCAACCTACTTGGGGGAGGTGCGGAGGGGGCAGAGCCCCCTCTAAGGGGGTTCGGGGGGGGGGGGGGGGGGGGGGGCGGCGAAGGAGGGACAGTTCCCCCGGCCCGCAGGGCCGTTACGGTAAATGCCATGCACAATTTGAAGGACTGTTTGTAGCCAAGTTTTGAACTACTTGCTCTACATTTCAGTCTAGTGATAGATCTATGATATGGTTTCGGCTCTATATAGTCTCTCGATTAGTTTCACGGTTTATAGGTTAGGATTTGAAAAAATCCAAATTCGGCCCAACAGGTCCGAATTGCAGGGGCTGAGTGCCCGATTCGGCCCATCCGACGGGCCGAGTAGAAAGGGCCGAATGTAACTTGTCCGAATGTCAAATTTGGCCGGTCCAAGTCAGGTGGCCGAGTCAAGTGAGCCGAATCGGCAAGGCCGAGGGCCGAATTTCAAAGTTGGTCCAAATGCTTTACTCATACGGGCTGAGTGAAAGGCGTCCGAGTAGTATAGTGGGCTGAATGGCCGGATGGTCCGAGGGCCGATTGGCCGAGCGGTCCAAGGGCCGATTCTCGGACTCGGCCTAGAATCGCCCAAAAAAATTCATCGCACCGAGAGATGGAGGCATTCCTACTGGTTGAGCAGCTCTAGACCCAACCTACTCATGCAGTGGAAGGCATGGAATTACCTAGGCTGGGCAAATAACTCCTGGATGGCCAGATCGAAGCGGATCCACTCAACAAAGCTTTCTCCCTCTCTCATGTTCTCCTAAAACCCTGCAATGCACAATGTGGCCTTTCTTGCCACTCTTGGCCCCTTATTACCTTGTCCAGGCATGCACTCACCTTAATCTTGCTTCCCTTACTAACATTTAACCCAAAATTTCATTTTTTGCCCTTCTTTTTCCTATTTCAGTCTGTTATACAGCAACAGAAACCCTACTATTTGCTCCAATGTTTTGCTCCTATCCTTTCTAAATGCAAGAAAAAATCATAAGGAAAATACATATACTACTCCATCATAATTTCCCAAGTCCAAAACAACAAAAACCTACTTGCTAAGGAGATCGAATACCTCTTCAAACTCCCTCGCTTCCTACCTATCTACCTCAAGTACCAGTTCGGGGAAAACCCTACTTCAATGCTTGATTCGAGCGCGCAAGCACTCAAGGCTTGAATCCATTGGTCCTGGCAATAGAACCAAAATGTGGGAGCTTTCGCTCAACCACCAAGACCCACGGACCACTTATTGCTTCAAGTGTTCCAAGCCGAGCACTAATGACTATCTCTCACATTGCCGACACGTCATCCATCTCTACGGGTGTAGTGAGCTTACCTCCATGCCGATCGAGTTACCTCCTCTCCCACGCACTCTGGTAGCTCCACGATCCAAGTGCAAGCTCCATCCTCAAGCTCCAAGCTTTAAGCTCCATTGCCGCAAGCAAGACAAGAGAAGAGAAAAGAAGAGAAGAAGAGAGGAGAAGATGGAGAGCTTCTCCTTCTCGGTCCCTCACCCTCATACACTCACTCCCTCACACTTTCACACTCTCACACACTCTCTCAAGCACAAGCTCAAGGAAGCAAGAAGAAGAAGAAAAAGAGGAGACCCACTTTTTGCCACACACAATAATGAGCTTCTCATTCACTTTTCAACTTTATATACAAAACCCTAAATCCCTTTTGGGTGATCATCCCCTTATCCCCTTTTTTACATGGCCGGTCGTGGCCTAGGCCCTTTTTCCCATTGTCCTTCTATCTTCCTAGCTTCCTTTCCACCGCCCGTCTACATTTACAAATTGCACGGGTGAGAACCGACGCTCCTTAAATTAAATCACGATGCGCTTGCACTCGTTTACAAAAGTATTGACTTACACTTTTCCTTGTGCGCCTTTTTCCCTTATTTAGGACTTTTCTGTGCTTATTGTGTTTCTAGATTTTTCTTGGCGCCCCTTCGTCTTCCGTTTCACTTTGCCTTGGCCTTTGTCTTCTGCTTTAGCTTTTCCAGATTTTCCACCTTGTTCGTCTGACGGTTAACATTGAGAGTTGGGCCTCTTAAATCCACATTCTAAGGTGACTTAAGAATCCTCAAAATATCATTTTTATTCATTCTCTCTTTTAAAATATTGATTCTCTCCTCACTCTCTCAAATATTAATGCGTGATATGTTAGAGACATATTTCTGTGCAAGATTCAATATTATTTTCCTTACTCTCTCACACTAGTTATATTTTTTTAATAGTCTCTTTCTCTCTCTGAATCGTATTGGAGTTTTCTTTAAGTGTGCTATCTTGTCTTGTAATGACTTATTAACATTTTTCAAAATGTCAATCTTATTTGTAAGCTCAAAAATGCTTGTTTATGTAATTAATAATGATGTTTTTATTTCATTCATTTGAACCATGTATGTGTAAGATACAGAGCATAATCTTGTACAATATCCAATCATCCTGTTATAACCTTCCCCAACATATCTTATATAGTCATGAATATTAAAAAAAATAGGAGGTTTACCTATGAAAGAATCCTTGGGATAAATATTTTCATCCATCCACAAATCTATATGTTTCTTTCCTTGAGTTTGCAATTTGTTAGTCTTCATCTCATCTATTAGTACTCGACGATGTATACTTCTCCAAGATGAATAATTAGATCTAGTTGGATGTTAAGTTTGTACTTGTATGTGATCGCATCTGTATTACTTACAAAGGTATTACAAAATATTTTAGCAAATCAACCACAAATGAATCTCACGGTGATTAAAAAAGTGAGCACAAAGAAGAGAATGGAGAAAGAGTAGTTGGTGTGTGAAAAGAAGACATGGGAGTAGACAAACACGATTTTGGTGGACATATCTAAAAAATACAAATCCTTCCAAGTTTTAAGACAAAAACTACCAAAAAGGTGACACTGACATAAATTAAAGATGAGAGGCGATTAATGGTTGACCCCTTCAATGAATTAAATATTCTCTCATTATTTACATCTAATCAACCAAATTTGACGGTTTCATTCTTCTAAAATCTCAACTAATTAGCAAGTTAATCATTTTCTTACAAGTGCCTTTTTTGAAGCATTTTTGGGCCTAATGGACCTCTCATGATGAGAAAAGTCAAAGTAGGCATAGGAAAAACATTAATTACTAGCTCTTCATTTCTATTAAAAGACTCGCCTACTACAAAGTTATTGATGGGGATGCCTCTACTCCCAATGAAACTGGGTTGAGAGTTTGCATTAGGGGATGGAGTGGGCTACCTTGACTTAGTTTTATCTCTAATATCTTTGCCTTGTGAGTAATTTGTGGCCAACTGAGAGAAGTGTTATAAGCCTATCCAAGCTTTCTTGGGTTTACATTTGTGCAAGTGTGGCTTGTTTATTAGAAAGAAAAATTTGTTCAATCAATAAGTCCATCTTGGAGTGGCTATCCATATGGGCCATATAATTGATCACAACCGATTCAATTTAGTCACCACTTCATTATATTTGGAGACCGTATGATTATTCTTAGTGCATGGTGCATTTCATAGTTGGTTGACTGCATTAAAAGCTTCCCAATTGAGTGTCTCTTCCCCATAATTAGCCCCATGATTATCTTCAACCTAAAGGGAGTGAGCCCTAAAGTGGAAGCATAGAGCGAAAGCAAGAGCTATGGTGGAAGGAGTAAGAGCAAGAGATAGAGAGATACACAATGTGAGAACTCCAATAGTCACAATGTGTGAACTACATTCTTTTTATTCGAATGTAATTGAAAGAATAAAGAATGAAGTGATAGTGATGAATGCCCCCTACCTACAATGTATAGGTGTACGGATATGCATGTACTATCAATGCAACTAATATATGGATAGCTAGGCACATGTAGTCTTATCCCTGACAACCTCCCACTTAAAGTGCTACTAGTGAGGAGAGAATAAGAAAAAAGCAATAAAGTATAAATGTACATAAGTACAATAGAATGAGGAAAGACATAATCTCATCCAACACCCATTAGCTTCCTAAGGAACCCAAAGCACTCCACAAGAGACTTTTAATGAGTAGATTTGCAAGATTTTGATCAGTTGAGATCTTGATAAGCTCAATGGACTTGTCCTCAATGACCTCTTGAATAAAGTAGTAACACACCTTAATGTGCTTTGTCTTTGCATGGAAGACCGAATTCTTAGTCAATTGAATATAACTCATAGAATCTGAATGCAGTGTAGGGATCACATAAGTAATGCCAAAATTTGCTCCACCAGATGGCCTAACCAAAGAGCCTCCTTGCAAGTCTCATTGGTTGCAACATACTCTTGCCTCTGTAGTAGATAGGGCCATGCATTTTTGCACCCAGCACCTCTAACAAAGGTGAAGACATAGTTAGAGGTGGTGGACTTCCTATTGTGTGCATATTTGGCATAATAAGAGTGAGTGTATCCCACAACTTTTGTACCCTGGACGCCATAATATATACACATAGTTGTTGTGCCCTTTCAAGTATGCCATGATACCCTTGATGGCATCCCAATTCCATATGTCAGGTGTAGCAATATAGCGTGCCATAACTCCCACTACAAATGCTATAACAGGAACGAGTGGCTATCATGGCATACATCAAATTGTCCACTGCGATTCCACTACAAATGCTATATCAAGACTGAGAGGCTATCATGGCATACATAAAAATTTTCACTGTGGATGTCTCAACCTTTTGCTTATCAGACTATAGACAATTGGCCGGACTAACCTTCACAACATGAGAAGATAAAGGACAGCTAATAGGCTTAGCACAGTTAATGAAGCGTCGGTAGAATGAAGAGCGACCAAGGAAGCCATGCAAAGAAGTGGTGGTGGAAGGAGTGGGCCAAAGACATGCAAATGAGCATTATGAGAGAGGTTTTTCAAACCATACCTTCTCTGCCGAACCTGATAGTTAAGAGCAATACATGGGGACCGATTTATCAAGTGTATGGCAATAGTAATTACCTCAACCCAAAAATGTTGTGGTGAGCCTACTACCTAGCTAAGCATACTATGAACTCACTCTTGAATTGTCCTATTCATGTGCTCAGCCATGCCATTCTAGGATAGGATGCACGGGGTAGTAAAATGACACTTAATACCCCTCTTGTCACAAAATTTCTCAAAGGCTTTAGAGGCATACTCACCCCCACTATCTAAACTTAGGTATTTCTATCTATACCCAAACTAATTCTGAATCAAAATAAGCTAACGTTGAAATACAACCAAGACTCCTGATTTTTACTTAATAGGATATGCCTAGACCTTATGTGCAGCCATCAATGAAAGTAATAAAATACTTCACACCACTTAACGATTGACAAAGGCATAGGATCATATACATCCAAATGAACAAGAGCCAAAGGCTCACCCATGCGTGTCATACCAGACTTTTTATGCATATTGTGTGTTTGCCAGCCATATAAACAATGATCATAAAACTTAAAAATATTTATAGTCAAGGGACACAGATATTGCAAATGAGTAAGCATTTTCATTCCTTTCAAGGACATGTACCCAAGGTGATGATACCACAAAGATACATGTGGAATTCCAACCATTTCCAAAATATGGTTAACTAAACCAAAATACAAGCAAGAGGTAGAGAGCATTGGACTTAGCACCACATGCAATGACAACATTTCCATGTGTAATATTCCATGAGGAATCACCAAAAGAAACTGCATAACCTCCAACATCCAAAGTACTGGCAAAGATAAGGCTCTTGTGAGAGAGCCAATATATGACATACATCATGAAGAGTAAACATGCAACTTGAACCCAATTGCAACTCGACATCACCAATACCAACTATCACCAATGCCAAGTCATTACCCAAACGAAAAAATCCAAGCATACTACAATAGGAGTGAAACCATTCTCTACGAGGGGTCACATGAAAGGAAACCCTTGAATCTATCAACCAACGAACGTTAAGTATACCTTAACAAAGCATTAGTCAACTTTGAAGTTTTTCTGGCATGCTATTTTATTCTTTATATTCATTTTCTTTTAACTGATGACTATTTTCTTGGTCATAGAAGGCTTTTTGGAATTCATTCAAAGGACCTTGGGATTGCAAGAAAGATTGATAAGCATTATAATATCAATTGATAAAACCAATTCATATGAATATTGTCACCTAAGCATTTGCAATAAGCTAATAAACCATGTTCACCATTTCTAACATTGGATATAAGGAATCCTCAATCCAAAGATCAACCTTTTTCTTTTCCTCTCCACAATATTGGGAAGCTAATGTTACACCTAGGCTACACTTATGTAAGAGGTGTTATGAAAAGAGGTATTTGTTCATAACATACTCCTCATCCACATAAACATGCAAATCCACTTTCCCCTTATGGTTGTTTGCATCCCTAAGAGGTTTTGTTAGAAGATGCAAGCTAAGAGAGAAACTTAAAGGTTGGTTTTTAAAATGTAATATTGATATAGAGGGATTGGAGGGCAAAATAGAGCATTAAAAAATGCTTTTACATATGGAAAATACTACTTTTTGGCTAGGGAGGAGGCAAGGAAATTCGATTTTTGGGGCCAAATTTAACCCACCCGCTGATGTGGTACTTGGGAGTAGTGGGGTGTAAAGTAGTTACGAAACTACCTCTAGAAAATCCCATGCACCACATGTGTGGAGTTTTAAAAATGTAAATTATTTGGATACTTTAACTTGTAATATGATTGTGTATCTTTTGAGATAAAAGGAAACCTTTTTTGTGAAAAATTTAAAAAATTGAGGCAAAAACAAATTTGACTTTGAGAAGAGTGGTGAATCTACACCTTGAAAAAGACAAACATGGTTGTTATTCGGGTGAAAGGAAAGGGATATCCCTTTCTTTTGGGGTGGGGTCTACGATAAGAGTGGAATCTAAGAATGATGAGGTCCAAGGAACAAAATGACATGCGACCACGCTCAGAGGACTAATCCAAGTTAAGGTTTCCTAATCAATTCCTTATAAGCTTCTTTTGAAGTCCATATTTCCTCTTAAAAATGCCATCATTTGAGGAATGCCCCAAAGTTTCCTCTCTCTTTTATGGAGACCCAATGCTATTTTGTCATTGCAACGGTTTTTCTTTTTCTAGCTACAAAATTCTTTGTTGCTTCTAACTTCTTCAAATGTTAAGCCAAAATTGCGAAAGAGTTTCCTTTCTTAAGTTGAGTTTGGCATTTCTTAAGGAGGCCCATTTTTAAGTCCGTTAGTTTTTTAGTCCAAAGTAAACCTAATGTTCTACATCTATTCATTTTCTATGTTAGCAATTAATGGAATGTTGCCCATCTATTTGTTCTATGTGTTACCAATTAATGGCCTTGAAATTGTGCTCTCTTCATAGAGAAGCCTAAATCTTGCAATTTAGATGACATGGTTGTGTGCTTATATTTACTATTTTACAATGTTATTCACACCAAGAGGACAACATAGGCTACAAGAGAGAGATGATACTCAATTTGTTGGCTGTGTATTTATATTTACTACTGTACTCATACAAAGTTGTAATATGATTTTTTTGGGAGAATATTAAAATGTCAAAGCGATTGTCTCAATGATTTTGACTAACTTCCTTGATTACTTGTTTTCATCTTTTACAATGAACTATTCACAACATAGGCTCCAAGAGAGAGATGATGCTTAGAATTTGCTAACTTCATTTGATTGTATGTGCTTTTTAGCACCCTATGCACACCTTAAAAGACATAAATGTGATGTATACCAATAATCTAATACTCCTATGCACACCTCAAAATATATAAATTTTGATGTAATCCTCCAATATTGTGCACATGCTCTAAAGGCCAGGGTTTAAGGCCAAGGGATGCAAGGTTTTATTAATCCTCATAACTTACCTTGGGGCTACTTTTATTCTCATCTCCCACAATATTAAAATTGGAACTTTAAATTTTCAAACAAGGCTCTCATGAAAATGGTCAATAGGGAAAAGTAATTACACATAGCTTGGTGATCGTGAAAGTTTCAGACAATGCAATCATGAAAATCGCCAACAGAAAAAAGTACCAGCATATCTAACCACATTTCAAGTTGGCGAATCTTTAATTGTACGTGTCTCAGTAGCTGCAACTTGGAAACCCCTTTTGGAAAACGATCGAATTGCCCTTTCCAATGGCTCTGGCCCCCTCTTGTATGCTTTCCAAGTCAGTATGCAGTAGTACTAGTACACAGCTCCCTCAACCAGTCAGTCAGGCCGGCGCACTGCGCAGCTTCTCCAGCTAATTGCAAGAAGGCGCTGGTGGCTCACCATCCATCTACGATTTCTGAACGACCAGGAGTGATATGACTGTAGTATGCTGATGCAGACTCAGCAGCTCTATTATGTACAAGGAGCTTTGCTCTGTATGTAAAAGGGCCTAGATACGCTCCTACGTACAAGGATCTTCCTTTATGAAGGCCTTTCAGACAGCAACTTGTGAGTGTGACTGTGCGAGTGCAGCTCTCACAAACTGCCAAAACAAAAGGAGATCGGCAAAACTTAGGCTGTGGACACTTCGTCATGTACTTGGCCGCCTGCTGCACGTTGCAGATGATGTTGGTGCTGCGATCCTTCATCGTCATCTTCTAAGGAGGTGCCTCTTGTCCAACGCTTGATCATCTCAAGGGCAGCTTTAGGCTGGTCCATGGGCACCATATGCCCGGCATTGTGTACCTGATAGGTTTGGACAGGCAAGCATAATTGCCTCAAAAAAGACGTTTAAAAACGCCGTATGCTCATTGACTAGAATCATCTGAAGTTACCAGCTGTTGTTAAGAGGAAAACCTTGTCTATGAGATACCTACACACAGGCTCCGGTAATTCAACCGCAGTGAAGTGAATTGCCCGTGTTTGCTTAGTAGAACCTAAAGCAAGTATTGAATTTCAGAATGAATCTCCTAAATACCTTCATAAACGTGAGAGGTCCATAATTCTTTACAGATCCAACTTGTTCGCCATCTACACTAAAGCTTGTGAAATTCTTTCGGTTGTACTCTTCTCCCCCAGTCCAATTCATAGCTGCTACCCACCTTGAATTTCCTGGTCACAAAATTACTGTTGAATGACGGGACACTAGGGATGCGAAAAAAAGCAAAATTAAAGTGCTCTCATCATTATTACCTAACCAATTGCACACAAGATCATATTCGCCAGCGTATATTAGCATAGATACATTGAAGGTATCCAGTATAGCAGGGATGCTCTTCGCAGCATTACGCATCCAATCCAACATCATAGCTTCATACACATACGAGCTGCAAGCTACCCATTGCACATCCACATCGACTCCCAATGCCTCCTGCACCTCCTCATCATTCAAGAAGGTCGTCACATCTGAGAAATCGTAACACATGGTACCCTTACATTCCTTCCGGATATCATAATACTGCAAAGAAAGGACACATTGATTGTCATTTTATGGCACAGAACAGGTGTTGAATTGAGCATAAGTTAAGCACACATCACCAATAGTGCGGTATGCGTGGTTGATTTTTAAAGCTAGAAAAGGTATAAAGACTTTACATTTGTATTGCCCAACAATGACACTACTGAGTTGAATATCCTATCGCAAGCCATATAGGCAGCTGCACAAGCTACCCCTCCCCCTTCCGACTCTGCATCACACAAGCCCAAAAGACAATAAGACCATTGCATTGAGCTTGTGGCTAATCTTTTCAGAGTGAGGTACTGGTTAATGTAATTAGCTGTAACTATTACCACACAGGCTTAAGCTGGCTGCGCACACGGTATAACGCTTCTTGATTCTTGCATAAGCAGTAGTCCCAATAAGCCCCATACTGAGTGCATAATCCGCATAAGCCTCGTATTGAATATTGGGTTGTGTGAGCCCGTTCCCAATAGCAAAGCCCTACAACACACCACCACCACATGAGATTGCCATTATGGAAAGTACTTTCACGATTTGATTTGCAACTGATTCAGTGAGGTGTAGTGGACAAACTTTCAAGTTGAGATAGGAAGCATCGCCTTGCTTGTTGGCCTCATAGATGCGGGACACTAAGGCTGGAATATAGTGTCCAGCATAGGATTCACCGGTCACAAACAAGCTGTTCGTCCTATAATCGGAGTGAGCATCCAAAAAAGCCTGGTAAAATGGGGCAAAGGATTACCGAGTCAGCTTACCATAAAGAAAGAAATCACTTCGGGTTTAAACATGGATGTAGCATAACATAAGAGACAAGGTTGAAATGATTCATACTTGAATGTATACTTCAAAATCCAAAAGCCAGATCAATTAACTATAGCAATGAAGATGGTTGGCATTCACCTGTAGGAAATCGTACAGATCTTCACTAACCCCCAGTTGATCATGGCGAATATCACGATAATCAGTAGTATAGCTAAAGCCTGTACCAACAGGCTGGTCAACAAAGATGATGCTGGAAACCTGAAATCAATAAAATAAAGATGCAAACATCATAAAGATCCAACCCCACCTGCACATCACATAAATTTCAATTGGATGGACTAGTGCAGCTGCGGAGTGAGGGGTAATTAAGAAGAGGGCGAAGAGGGCCTGTCGTCTTACTTGATCCCATCCGTAATCATTCCATACAAGCGTCAAGTTGGTGGAGTTGACGATATGGAAAGGCCCATTCTCGTAGAAAAGGGCGAGCTCACTCCCACACCCAGGGCCCCCCGTTGTCCACAGCAGAACAGGGTCCTCCGTTTTATTGCCACGAGATTCGAAGAAGAAATAGAACATTCTGCAGTATGTACATATATCTCAGATCATCAGAGAATCAAACAATTAGATTAGGAAACAACTACCACACCTACATAGTGACATCAATCAGCAGCAGCAGGACGACATGCATCCTCCTAGCACGCACTACTTTTCGATTTCTGTCACGTACGTATTGTTCCTAATTCTAGTGTTTTTGGAGCTCAACAAAAAAAGATTGTGAGTGGATTATAAATTCACAAGAGCTTTCGAGTATACATTCACAAGGATTAACAAACGACAAACATAGTAAGCAAAATTGATGTTCTTTACACAATTCAAACATTATGCAATCGTTTGTTTCAAGTTTTGGACATCCACACGAACCAGCAATTGAGTAACCATCAGCCAGTTCTGAGAGTTGGTAACGCGTGTTCTTTTGGAGTGAAAAATCATCTGGTTTAGACGATGAACATCAATTTATATTCAACCGAAGCTTCCGAGCACTTACTTGGCAGAATAGGTCCTGTTCAAATCGAAATAGCCTGCATGCAGGCCTAGCTCCTCGGAGCTTACTGTCTGATCAGCTTCAGCTTCAGCCTCGGTCTCACCCATAGATTGCTTCGTCTTCTTCAATATTACATTCAGCTTCAACCGCTTCTCATGCAATCTCCCTGAAGTCGAGCCATCCTCTGTCACCTTTGCGCCAACGTCATCGAAAGATGAACTAGAAGACAGCACCCGTGCAGCTTGGCTACTATGATCTTCAGCCTTGATCGGCATTTCATCTTCTGAGGCGCTAGTAGGCATGAGATTCAGTGCCCTGATAAGCCTCTCGGCATGCCCAACGCCAGCTCCTTTCCTGTACAACTGCAGCCTTTTGTGAGCTGATGAATATTTTGTTGTTGGGGCGTCGCTGGATTGATGAGATGCTGCCACATTAGCTACAGCACCGGACAACATTAATAGGATGACGATAACTGCGACGTTTAGAGTGCTGCAGCTCCGAGGATCAGCCCAATTAGACACGGTTTTTGACACCATGCTAAAACTATTGATGATCGAGGGTTCCTTGTGTGCATATGTATGAGAGACAGAGAGAGAGAGAGCGAGGTCGGTATGGCCCAGTTGTACCAGGGATAACAGGGTTAATGGAACCTCTCTGTAGAAGTTCTGTCTTTGTGGTCGCACCGGTACTCTTAAGCGAAGGATTTATTGCAGATCAGAAACGAGTGCCGAAGGATTTATGCTGATCAGAAGAACTTATGTTAACCCTTGGTTTTTTGCAAAGTTTAGCGGGCGAAAGAGAGGGATAAAAAAAACCCTCCCCTTGCTCGCGCTAAGTGCGACCGAATGGTCCTCCAGTCCCTAATAGCCCTGGTTGCGACAGGGCCTGGGCCTAGTACTAAGTATCCAAGTATAACATCTAACAGCCGCACAGCAATAAAGGAGTAATAATGACGAGGAGGAATAATACTCAGTGAGCTAGCTAATAACAACGAATTACACACTAGAGTAGACCATGTCGACGTATCGAATCTTGAGCATGTAAAATTGGATTATTCGGACTCGGGAATGCTCACGAAAAACTTTTTTCTCATCCAATGGAAAAACGAACCAGGCTTAAACTCAGCCGGTTTTGGGAGGAAAATAGCCGATTTTATAACTGAAATGCTTAAAAAATAACCGATTTTTGTTAAGATGAGCTTCAATTTCAACAGGTTTTTCCAGAATCTTACCTGGAAAAAATACACTAAAGGACGGATTTCTGTGAGCACTTTCAGCACAAGAAAGGAGAAGCCTCTCGCACGCTCCCTCTCCCTCTCTCTGTCTCGCAAGAAAGGAGAAGCCTCTCGGCCTCTCGATTGATGGACGGAGATTCGATTCACTGTAATTATAGTGCGCTAATTCCCTCGCTCACTCCAGTCCTGCCAACTTCCAAGGCCCCTCTCTCTCAGTCTCGACTCTCGAGTCTCTCTCTGGAGATTCGACTCACTATAATTATAGGTACGCTGATTCCCTGGCTCGCTCCAGCCCTCCCAAGTCCCGACTCCCAACCCCAAAGGAACAGCCAATCATGCCGCATCCAACCTGACACTTGGCCGTCTCCCATGCAACGTTGCCCCTTGCCACGTGGGCGGTTTTCGCCAAACCATTGACAAATGTCCAAGCCTGCTTTGCCTGCCATTGGCTACCTTGCCACGTACTCGACTTTATGCCACCATTAATAACGGGATCCTTTTCTACTATATCATCCACGGGATAGGATTTGGGAATATTTAGATAACTAATAAAAACAAAAATCTTCCATGGAATATTTAGATAAAGCTTACCGCGACTTCCCACGAGCATATATTTTCGATTGCAGCTCCAGCCGCACCCGCTGGATGCTTGTCATATTTACATGTTAAAAGTCACAAAGCTACAGGGCTTACTTTTACCTTAGTTTTAAGCCCTGCTTCGACATTGTTTTACAATGACGTTCAAGCTATAAATATCTGTCTGAGCGATGATGGCAATCACTAGTGAGTTGCGAAAACGCTAAAAATGGAGAAACACAAGGAATCATTGCTCCAAGACTACTGGAGCACAGACCGATGGATCCAAGGGGGCCAATTTCCAAAAATTGTGCCCTCTGAAATGCTAAATAGTTTCTGTAGGTTCGGAATGAATCTCTACTTGGATCACGTGTGAAGACTACAGAGTGATTAGCGATTGCAGAAAAAATTTCTCCAACCTACTCGCTAAACTACCTCATGGAAAGTTGCTCTTAACAACCCATGGATACTTTGTAACCACACAAACTAAGGTAAGCCAGGACAAACACAAAAGCATGCTCACACACACACACGCGCGCGCACACAAACAAAATTAATAACACACGTGTAACCAAGTTTAGGTAGTGAGAATTCATATGTGTTGTGTTTTGTCGAAGTTCTCATTCTTGACTATTTCCACAGAGTTTGGTTTACTTTCTATTGCTTGAAATTAATCATACAATATAATATCTATTTTCAAAAAGCATGAGTAGTTTAAAAAGCACTTACAATTAAATGAAGGTAACTGATTTAGTTCATGGATGTTGAAAAACGAGGATAGACTATGGTACGTAAGAGCATTGCCCTCCTTTTTTCCCCATGAACATCTAGATCGTATGCTATAAATGACTTGGACATCTAGTCTATTCTCACATCAATTCACCATTGATAGCCATATATATAGAAAAAAATATGATTAGCTTATTATTTAGCACATACATTATTATATTATCATAGGTCTGGAACAACACAAAAGCAAGTCTAAGATAGATATTAATGTTTCCCTAGTACATATAAGTTCTAAGTATGACCACATTAATGCATGTTTAAAACATTTCAAACCCTTAAAATTCCAAATTGTTACTTCCCACATGTATAATCATAAAGAACTAGGTCTAACATTTGATAGGAAAGAGGGATCATGAGAGATACATATGCCAAAGGAGACCTAGACCTAGGATACCCCTTATTCCACACCTCTATGTTTCCCAATATCCTCTCATACACAACTCTATACAAGAAGAGCTTTGTACAACAAGAAAGAGACCTTGATCCCTAACGCCCTAGAATTCTTACAACTTAACCGTTTCAAAATCTTTCTCTCAAAACCCTAACCCTAGTTAATTATAGAGAAAACAAAACACAATAGAACCATTACATTGATATATCTCTATGGCACAAACATGAACCACAATGGTATCCACATATGAGAACTATACTAAAATGAACAATTGTCAAACTAGTATCCATGTATTGCACAAAAGCTAAACTCTTAGGATATGATGCTTTCTTGACAGAGGGTCATGAACTGAGGGGAGGTTTTCTTGGATGACCTCTAGTATGAATGAATGCCCAAAGCTAGTACAAGTTAAAAATGATCCACAAGGAGTTACATCCAAGTAGAATATAACAGTTCTCAGTTTTCTACAAGTTGCCATACTGAACCCACTCACAGATCAATGATTTGTTGGATCCAATGCATATTTTCAAGAATGTGGGCATATTATTATAGGACCATATCACAAGAAAGAGAGACGTCATAGGAATACAAATGGATTTCAAGGAGGTAGGCAAGATGGAGACGCTTTGGCCATAGTCGAGCTTTGATAGTTGGTTGCAATTACATCACCCTCCTTGGGTCATGTCTACTAAAGAACTCATGGTGAAGCAAATTATCAAGTCTATTTGCACCCCGACAAGTATGATGCATTTTCTCATATTTACTTTTTCTAAAAATGAACAACTATCAGGGTTGACATTCCATGATTAACATAAGATATGCCAAGTTTTTTCTGATGTTGATAGTAAGTAACCTCAGTATTTAACTATTTAGTATCTATTCAATGTACATAATACTTTAAATTTTTTACTATTTGTACTATCGACCACAGTCATGGGGTGCCTCACTTTAAAAATATGATCCACGATTTATAGGCTATCGAATTTAGTACAATGGATCTCACACAAGGATAAATTCATAAGGCGGGGAGACGATTTGTCTCTTTGAAAAGTACATACCCACGAGCATGCTTACGATATAAACTCGCCTCTTGGTGCATCTTATAGATAAAGTGAAGATGTGGGACCCATCTATATACGATGGATGTTCTTCTTAGAGTGATTCATGAAAACCTTAAAGGGATTTGTGTGATAGCGAGCTCAACCAGAAGGTAGCATGACCGAGGGTTTGGCTAGTGTTAGAGGCATTAGAGCGTATTTCGAAGTGGCTAGTGATAGTGGATTCAAACAATAATATACTATGGTCATAGTACATGCCATCAAGCGGTTTGATATCTCGAGGGCATGGAGGAGATGCCGTGGTTTATGCTTATGCGGTAGTTCCATGAAACTTTGATCACAACTTTTTGAAAAGGGGTAGAGGTCTCTATCAAGAGGAGTGAAAAGTCTCGAGGGGATGTAGTCTAAAGGTGACCAGGATGTAGTCTAAAGGTGACTACATGCCTTATTTGCTATGTTATCTAGATTTTATGCATAACAACTAATCTAACCATTTTAGTATATAGTACAAAATTTACAATGTGGCGTGGTCGTGCGGACGATATTTCTAAGCTATTTAAATGCCTTGACAAAATGCGCTCCTCCACAATAGATTGTGGTATCATGGCAAAGTTCGAGTAAGAAAGATGACAGGTCATAGATTCAAATAGCGTAGTAGATGAGATTGAGTAATTTGGCAACTTGCAAAGTGTTATATCATTGGATTGCCATAGCTTCTCCACGATCATATTCGATGTACATTGGTTTAAAGTGGTATTGAAAGGAGTTGGGACAACTATTTGGTAAGGTCCATCTGAATTTTTGGAGATAGATTTTGAGAAAAGATGGACGGATCTGTGTGACACATTTGTCCTACTAGGTCATTATGAATAGGTGTATATCATTTTTTATTAATCTTTTTACAATATGAAACAATCACAAATGTTAATTTACTCTTATACGTGATATCGAACAGTAATATTTTATCCAAATCCCCAACAACCTCAATGGTTGTATGTTGTACCATCAATACCTTTGAGTGTATGAGTATATGATGAAAGCAATGTCCCAGCATGGACAAGGAGAGTATATAGGTAGAGGGGTCGATGTCACGAAGAGTGGAGAACAAGGAGGACTTGGAGCATGCAGAGAGAGACAAGCATGGGTAATGTAGAAGAAGAGACAGGAGGCCATCAATTTTTTGAGAATGAAGTGGACTCCTCTTTTTGTGGTGACCTATCCATAGACCTTTCAGTGTACGATGCTGAGCTATGCCAAGAGCTTGACATGGAGCCATAGGTCAATTTGTATTTGCGTCCGCTTGCTCAAATGTTGATAATTCTCTTGTAAGGATACTTTAGTATATGCATTTTAATTAGCATCTTTTTTTCCCTAAGTTATATTGTCGCTTTACCTAAATCCTTATATGATTATGACTAACATCATTTTTTATCTGTGTAGGTTATCTTTGACAATACCTAGAGATACCCAAAGAGCAGGATGAGTCAAGGGATGACCGATGAGGATTTGCTGGAGATATTCACACGCATGTCTCTAGATTAGATGACCCGCTTTAGAGATATGGCAAACTAGGAGTTGTCATGGACATCATCAGGCCATTCTATGAGGTCTACTTTAGTATGCTCTAATACTTCGATCTCTGGTATGCGAGGTCCATACTCTAGATTGGCCCTAGATGGAGGAAGTGGTTCTCGGAAGTGTTGTAAAAATGTAAATGCTATGAGCCCATGGTTGATTTTAGAGAGGGTTGTTACTCCTTGCTCTCGTACTACCGATTTCAGAGAGGGTGGCTCTAGTGGATGTTGTGGAGGCATCGATGCAGTATCTCTGTCTCATCGATCTAGTGGACACTTGTCACCTCCAAGATTTGTCACGCTTGTAGGGATATCTACTCCCGTGACTCTGGCTTTTGCTCAGTCATCTATAAGGTGGCATTCCTATGGGTGCATTAGGAAAAAAATAAACTAAAAAATGGACCTTTAAAAATAATATAGTTTAAGATGTAGGCCTTTTGGATTGTCCAATAGGAAGGCTAAATGTTGAATCCATGGAGGGTGAATCTTCTCTCTCCAAATCTTGGATTTTTTTTAAAAAAGGGGTTAGTGAGAGTTTTAAAAAAAGAGAGAATGAATAGTGCACAAAATTTGAGTTTCTCTCACCTTGTATTTTTCTCGACAAAGAATGCCAATCTAAAGGAGTCCAAAAAGAGGAAGAAATAATGGAGCATTATGTGAAGGGAGAAGGATGGAGAATGGATGTGTGTTCAAAGGTAGAATGTATTATGATGGAGTTAGGATACAAGAAAGAAGACAAATGTATGTGGATATGTCAAAAGAATGAACCCTTGCACCACATGTTGCAACCCAAGAAATGGAGTTTGAGAAAGGGAAGGATAAGCTTGATTCTTTTGATCTTGAAACACCTCCATCCATTGAGATTGAGGGTGAGGTTAGCTCGATGCCTTGTTGTGAGGCGTGATGAAGGGTGAGGCCAAGAAAGAAGATGACTTAGACATAGGTTAAAATAAAATGGAATAAGTAGAGCTCAGAGACACTACTACTCCCTATATAAGTGTTTCTTGCTCCAACGCCATGGTATAACTCTTACAAATATCCAACTGCTCCCCTAATAAGACTTGAACAATTTTGGAATAAGCTAAAGTGAGTAGAAGATAAATGGGACTTATTCATACATCAAGGTCTTGATTGCAATGAAAGCTTGAAGTGAAGCTCTTCTTCTTGGGCCTAAGAAAGTGATAAAAAAGCTCATTGAGTAATACTTTTTTTAATTGATTATATATAGCTTTTGTAATCACAAGCTCTTCTTCTTCTTGGGCCTAAGCAAGTGATGAAAAAGCTCCTTCCTTAATACATTTTCGAATTGATTATATCTAGCTTTTGCAATCAAAGGATTCCTTTTTCTTTGAAAATCTAATGTACAATTTTTAGACATTAGATGTAGGTGTTGGTAAATGAATTATACAATAATATTTAGTGCATATAGCTAGAAGGGTGGTAGGGCTACATGCCTTGCCACCTAATTTTTTTCCCCTTTGTAACCGTCGCTATTTATTGTTTCTATTAGCATCTCTATGTGCATATCTATTAGCATTGATATTACTGCATTAGTGATGTAAATAGCGATGCTAATAGCGGCCCAAAATGAGACACTAATAGCGACGTAAATAATGACGCTAATAACGACGTATTTATTATGTATTAATAGTGACGTGAATAGCGATGACGAGAAATTTTTTTCCATGAATAATTTCGTCGCTTTAAATGTCACTATCGGGTCTATATGTTGTAATGAAATTTGTGATTCTCGGGAAAGTTGAAGGTCTATTGTTTAATGGGTCAATTGAGTAGATTTCCCCCATCAACCCACAAGTCCACATGTTTCAATCCCATTTGCCCGTAACTCTGTAGAACCTAAGGGTTGACATTGGTATGTTGGGTTCTTTTGAATAATGGGGCGTATTCAATCTCTACCTCAATATGCAACTCCTTCTTTTCTATATTCATTTTACTTATTAATAGAAATGGGTAGTCTACTTGGTTGTCACAAGAGGTAGAGTGGAGATGCATAGAGAGGCACACAAATCTGCTAAGGGAAAGGAGGGTGTAAGTAATTACCTATGTTAATAAAGGTTACATAAACACAAAGAAGATATTAGAATAGAGCCATGAGATCATATAGATATGGGGGAAAATAGCTCTGAGAGTAGGGATATCCAAGACTTTTTGTATTTTAGAAATTCTATTTTACCTCCAAAAATATTTTCAAAAAACAAAAAATTTCACCATTTGGATTTTTTAAAAACCAAAAGCTAGAATATAAAAAATTCCCAAAATATCTTAAAAGAAACTTCTAAATTTTTATTTTTCTTATTCTTGATTAAAAAATCAATTACATTATATATACTAATCATTTGGCATTGAAAATGAAGCACCACACTCTCGTAACTAACTCCTTTTTTAATATAAAATTTGGTTGAAAAAGACTTCTTGAATGAGGAGAGAGATGGAATTTGAGTATATATTTGTAGATAATATAAAAAAGGCAAAACAAGATTACAAAAGTAGATAGAGAAGAGGATTATTTTACTATTCTTCTCTCCTCTTTTCCTTCTTTTAAGGAGGAGAGAGGGGAGGACTAAAAAGCCCATTTGTGAGTTCATTTTTTTCCTAATGCTACCCGTAGGTATGCCAGATATATAGCGTCTTCTAGTTATACCCAGGAGCGTGGTCGCAAGTGGGAGAGGCCACACCTTAGACATATCCTAGCAGGGTACAAATATCTGATAGATGACAAGCAAGTGCTGTGATTATGAATGATGAGGGGAGGAGGGTGATGTCTCACATGAGAGAGTTATACCAACAAGTATTTAGACACAATATTCTAGACCATTGGAAGAATATACCGGAGGGGAGCAAGGACTATGTAGTGGCATCGTTACATGAGGAGTTTTCAATACCCATAGTAGCAGAGAGGTTTTCCTTTGGGTGGATGATGGAGTGTACACGTGCATACATGTCACATAGAGAATCAAGCGCACGCAAGGCAATCAAGAGTGGGGCCTCAAAGCTCGAGTGGCTAGAAACAGAGGATTGGCGGAGACTCAAGGAGGAGGCCATAGACTCTCCAAGACGATTGCAACAATATTGAGAGGTAGTGAGGGTACGATTGGAGACAGGGGTCGTGCATCATCTGGGGAGTGGCAACCACATGACTTGTTTGGAGAACTTTGTAAGTTTTCTAAGTTTAATTCTCTCACATTTTATTTGGAATATTACTTGTACTAACAACCTTGTTTCTAACAATGATATTATGTTTTCTTTGTAGCACTCAATCACAAATTGTAATCCCACATGTTTTGAGACTCGATATGCAGAGAGACACAATCTCACTACCTTTATCAATAGATTGTATGCACATGGTAGCCTAGTAAGTAAATCCTCTTTCTTGTGTGTAGTCATTAGTTTCTTTCACTACAAGGAATTGGGCAATTAGCGATGCCGATTAGCGACGACGGATATCGGCGTCGCTATTGGCGTCGCTATTGGCGTTGAATTGCGACGCAAATAGCGACGCCACAGGAAAAAAAACGCGGCCGAAACCCGAGCGCCGTTTTCATTTCTTTTGCTTCGACTTTTGAGAGCGAGAGCGAGGGAGAGAGCGAAGGCTTTGTGAGAGAAGAAGAGGAAGAAGACTTGCTTCCACCGCCACCGCCACCGCCGTTGTTCGCGAAGGAGCCCTCATTGCAAAGAGAAGCCACCCCACGCTCGCCATATCTCATTGGTGAGTCTCCCTCTCTCTTTCTTTTGCTTGTTGAAGGTTTAAATCGTTCTCTTTTGCTTGTTTAGGAGAGGAAATGAAAGAGAAGGAGAGGGAGAGGGAGAGAGAGGGAGAGGGAGAGAGAGGGAGAGGGAGAGGGAGAGTGTGCATTCTCTCTCTCTCTCTCTCTCCCTTTTGCTTGTTTAATGTTTAAATCACTTTCTTTTTTGCTTGTTTAGGAGAGGAAACGAGAGAGTAAGAGAGAAAGAGAGGGAGAGGGAGAGGGAGAGAAAGAGAAAGAGAGGGAGGGGGAGGGGGAGGGGGAGGAAATGAGAGAGAGAGAGAGAGAGAAAGAGAAAGAGAGGGAGAAGGAGGGAGAGTGCATTCTCTCTCTCCCTCTCCCTTTTGCTTGTTTAAGGTTTAAATCACTTTTTTTTTGCTTGTTTAGGAGAGGAAATGAGAGAGAAAGAGAGCGAGAGGGAGAGGGAGGGGAAGGAAATGAGAGAGGGATAGAAAGAGAAAGAGAGGGAGAGTGCATTGTATCTCTCCCTCTCCCTTTTGCTTGGAGGATGTTTAAATCACTTTATTTTTTGCTTGTTTAGGAAATGAGAGAGAAAGAGAGATAGAGAGGGAGAGGGAAAAAAAGAGAAAGAGAGGCAGAGGGAGAGGGAGAGGGAGGGGAAGGAAATGAGAGAGGGAGAGAAAGAGAACGAGAGGGAGAGGGAGAGGGTGAGGGTGAGAGAGAGTGTGTGCATTCACTCTCTCACGACGGGTTTGGTTGTTTGTTGTTTGAATCACTTTCTTTTTGGCTTGTTTAGGAGAGAGGGAGAGGGAGGGGAAGGAAATGAGAGAGTAAGAGAGAAAGAGAGGGAGAGGGAGAGGGATAGGGAGAGAAAGAGAAAGAGAAAGAGAAAGAGAGGGAGAGGGAGAGGGAGAGGGAGGGGGAGGGGGAGGAAATGAGAGAGGAAGAGAAAGAGAAAGAGAGGGAGAAGGAGGGAGAGTATTCTCTCTCTCCCTCTCCCTTTTGCTTGTTTAATGTTTAAATCACTTTATTTTTTGCTTGTTTAGGAGAGGAAATGAGAGAGAAAGAGAGCGAGAGGAAGAGGGAGGGGAAGGAAATGAGAGAGGGATAGAAAGAGAAAGAGAGGAAGAGTGCATTGTATCTCTCCCTCTCCCTTTTGCTTGGAGGATGTTTAAATCACTTTATTTTTTGCTTGTTTAGGAAATGAGAGAGAAAGAGAGATAGAGAGGGAGAGGGAGAAAAAGAGAAAGAGAGGGAGAGGAAGAGGGAGGGGAAGGAAATGAAAGAGGGAGAGAAAGAGAACGAGAGGGAGAGGGAGAGGGAGAGAGAGGGAGAGAAAGAGAGGGAGAGGGAGGGGAAGGAAATTTAAGATAATAGACTTATTGATAATGGTATGCAATGTGCTTTGCCATGGGCCACGTACATTGGTAACTCTTTAAGATGGCTTAAAAATGGTCAATTCCTTCATAATGTCCAAGTAGGGGATCTAATTGTGATATGCATAATTTATTGTTTTTGTATTAACTTTATAGGCATGCCAAATTAGAAATCATGCCAACTAGTCAACGGAAGGACTAAAAGAAAATGATACCCTAGCTAATGGTCATTAAGGTACTTCATCAAAATGAACCCAAAAGTATTGTTATAGAAGAAGAAACCCTTAAATTGAGTATAGGATAATTTCTCTCAGATCTTATGACTATGAGTAGAATTGATTGAAATAAATTTTATTACTATAGTTATTAAATTTCATAGATGGCGCGCATTAATTTTAAAATGGATTACTTATACTCAAAGCCAAGATATAACAAATAATTATCTACCGGGACAAACAAATCCTTGAGCATAATACAAGGCCGAGATATAACATCAGAAAATCTCTCAACTACTATATACAATGCAAGATTTATGGTCAACTTGCAACTTGACGTACATCTCCATAAAGCTATCCATTTAAGCCTCATTTGCTGTAATGTAGATAAGATGGAAAAAGAAGAAGGTCTTATTGTTCAAGACCGCGAAACGTATCTTAATCAGCGTGTCCCATGTCCTTGCTCTCAATGCAAGTTGGCAATTAGACGAAAACGCCGATTGTCTATAGAACACGTACGACGATTTGGCGAGTTGACATCTGACCCGCTTAGAGAGGAAGCATCCATACCATTATATGATGGGTGCCGAGTATCTCGGTTGAAGACATTGCTTGCACTCTTAAGTGTGCAAGCAAAATACGGTCGGAGCGATACGAGTGTGACTTCTTGTGCATCTTGTGGACGAAGTGGAGATTGCTGGACCTATCCATATACGATGGATGTTCTTCCTGGAGCGCTTCATGAAAACCCTGAAAGGCTTTGTGCGACAACGAGCTCGTCCAGAAGGTAGCATGGCGGAAGGTTGGTTGGTGTCAGAGACGTTAGTGCATATCTCACAATGGCTACCAACGGTGGAACCAGACAATGAAATGCTATGGACGCTGAAGGACGATGATAGGCTGACTGGAGATGTGGTGGTTGAAAATTGGATAGAAAAAAGAATGGATGCCTCAATGGAAGAGAAGGTGAATCGCTTTTGTATGTTGCACCATGCCTCCATGGAGACGTGGCTCGCCAAGTACCATATTGCAAGGCAAGATCGAGAGGAAGCGCGAGCTGAATTCCGACGCAGTACGCATCACCGACCAATTCGATATCCCGAAGGCATGGAGGAGATTCTACGGTTTATGTCAACACGATGGTTGCATGGAGCCTTGACCGCAGCATCCAACGAAGGGACAGAAGTCTCAATGGAGGAGTGGGAGTTCTCGAGGGGATGTAGTCCAAAGGTAATGAGGGGTTTAGAATGTGTCATATCTAAATTTACTTGCTATTTGAGTGTTTCAATGTGCAGTACAAAATATATAATGCAGTGTGGTCACACGGACGGCATTTTCGGGTGGAGCGTATTGACAAAATGCGCTCCACAATGGACTGTGGTGTCATGGCAAGGTTTGAGCAAGAGAGCCGGCGACGAGCAATGGATCCGAACACGGTTGTGGATGAGATGGAGTATTTTGGGAACTTGCAAAGTATTATTATGGTGGATTACCGTAGCTTCTCCATGATACTATTCGATGTGCAATGGTTCAAAGTGGTACTTGGAGGAGCTGGAGCAACAGTTCGACGAGGTCCATCTGGATTCCTCGAAATAGTTTCCGAAAAAAAATGGACGGATTTGCACGACACCTTTGTGTTACCGGCCCATTGTGAACAGGTACAAATAGTCATTTGCTTGCTAATTGTAATACAACATGGTTTATGTCACAATGGTTTGAACTCGCTTTGTAAGTGTTTGTGAATAGGTAATCTTCTATCCAAACCCCCGACAACCTCGATGGTGGTATGTTATACCTTCAACTCCTCGAGGTGCGAGAGTATATGATCAAAGCGATGTTCCAGGCATAGATGAAGAAAATATGCAAATAGAGGGATCGATATTACAAGGGGTGGAGGCCACCGCAAGCTTGGAGCCCGCATCGGCTAACAATGATGGAAATACAGAAGTCGTAGAATTTTTTGAGAACAAGGCAGACTCGTTCTTTTGTGGTGACATGTCTATCGACCTTCCAATGTATGCAGAGTTGTGTCAGGAGATTAACATGGGACTATAGAATACTTCATTCTTGGAGAATTGTATTACTCAATTCGTTGTTTAGATCTTCCATAAAGGTAGATAAGATATGCATTTTAAGAGGGATTTTTCAAAAATGATCTATATTAATATGCTTTGTATAGTTTAAATTGATTATTCTAACATTATTTTTTATTTGTGCAGGTATCGACATTTTCAGGATGAGTCGAGGGATGAGCGATGAGGAGTTTCAGGACATGATGGCACGCATGTCTCCAGATCAGCTCGCGAGATTCAGAGAGATGGCAGATCAGGAGCTGTCTCGTTCTTCGTCAGGGCGCTCTGCTAGATCAGCTTCAGCGCGATCAGATGCTTCAGCTTCGAGCAGACGATCTCGACGCTCGCGACTTGGTCCAGAGGGAGGGACTGCGACTGCAGGAGGATCAGGGGGGTGCTGCTGTGGAGACACGGACATGGTGTCTCCGTCTCGTCGTTCAGCTGGAGCTGTGTCACCTCCAGGATTTGTCACACCTGTGGGAACGTCCACTCCAGTTACTCCGGATTTTGCGCAGCCGTCGGCAGATGGCACGCCTTTTGGTGGCACCCCTTTGAGTGGCACTCCGGGAGAGGGTACCCCCGTCAGTACACCGGATGTACAGGGGTCTCCTGGATATGCCCAGGAGCGTGGACGGAGATGGGAGAGGGCCCATCTTAGGTAGACTCCTAGGGGCTATGGATACCTAGTGGATAGTAGGTCAGGAGCCATCATCATGAATGATGAGAGGAGGAGGGTGATGGCTCGCATGAGGGAGTTGTGCCAACAAGTTTTTCGGCACAACGTCCTGGATCATTGGAGGAACATACCGGAGGGGAACAAGGACTACATAGTAGCATCCTTGCACGAGGAGTTCCCGGTGCCAGCCGCAGTAGATAGATTCTCTACGGGCTGGATGATGGATTGCATGTGTGCATACATGTCACATAGACGATCCGACGCACACAAGGCAATCAAGAGTGGGGCTCCAAAGCCCGAGTGGTTAGATGCAGACAACTGGCGCCGACTGAGGGAGGAGGCTACAGATTCGCCAGGACGTTGGAGTCAGCAGCGGGAGGCGGCGAGGGCACGAATCGAGGCCGGATCGGTGCATCATCTTGGGAGTAGCGGCCATAGGACATATTTGGAGGACTTTGTAAGTTTCTCTTTTGTTTTGCTTATTTGTTTTTTTGAGATATTCTTTGTACTGACAATCATGTTTCTAACAGTTAGCATTTTGTTTTCTTTACAGCACTCCATTACAAATCGCGATCCGCAAGGCCTTGAGACTCGATATGCAGAGAGGCACGGTCTCAGGGCATTGATCGACCGATTATATAGATGCGGTGGCCCTGTAAGTCACTCATCTTTCTTGTCCGTAGTTACCATGAGATATTTGAATGCATTATTGTATGGTGGATTGATATGTTGTTTCTTTTTCTGCAGAATCCGTTTGATGCTCCTTTGCAGCGGGACGAGCTTTCAGGGGACGAGGATTTGTAGCTCGCCCTTGGATCCTTAGAGCTCACACACCTTTAGTTTTTAGTCGCCTGATCTATGTAGACATTTTCTATATATTAGTGATATCGTTTCATGATTGTACCAATCGCATTTTATGCGATCATGTATTTATTTCATGTATCAGTTTTATGATTTCAGTACACATTCTTTTTGTTTGCAAACGCTTTGTATGCAACAGTGCAGAAACTATTTTGTATGGCTCTCATACAGCACCCTGCCACAATTTTTTTTTCTCTGTTACCGTCGCTATTTGCGTCGCAAATTTACTGCTCGCGTCGCTATTGGCGTCGCTATGAGCGTCACAAATTGTCTGTAATCATCGCTATATGCGTCGCTATTTGCGACTAAATAGCGACGATTCTATGGCATCGTCAATAACGACGCTTTTTGCGACGACGGGGGCAAATTTTGTTGTTTGTATTTTCGTCGCTTTAAACGTCGCTATAAGGTCTATATCTTGTAGTGTTTGTAATGCATTATGTATGGTGGACTAATGTTTGGTTGTTCATTTTGCAAAGTTCATTTAATGCTTCTTTACATTGGGACCAGCTTTCAGATAAGGATCTATAGCATGCACTCAAATTCATGGAGCACACATCTTCTTCTTCTTCTAGTCATATGATGTATCCAAGCCTATTTCATGTAACATTTTTAGATATATTTATCATCCTTTGTATAAAATCACACTTTGCGATATTTACAGATAGATTTCCATGTTTGTTTTGGCTCTCCTCTCCATGGTTCCATGTAATTTTATGAGTTATCATCACCAGTCTTGTACTTATTTATGAGTTACCAATTTTATGATTTTAAGCAGTTTTTGTGCTTGTCTTGCGTATTCAATATGTAATTTGTAGAGACATCTATACCAACGCTTTTAGTGATGACAAAACAATTTTTTGATGAATATTTGCATTGCTTTGAACATCGATATATGGCCTGTATCTTGTAGCGATTAGAGATGCTCACCTAAAGAAGAAAAATTCCCATCAAACATAGAAGCATAAACCTTAAATGGTCCTAGGCTTTTTCTTTCGAGAATTGACTAGACAACATTAAAGATTATATTCATCATGTTCTATCCATTGATTGGATATCCCACTTGGTCTAATTAACCTTTAAAGCAAGTTGTTGCATATTCTATATGTATTACCTTCTAAGTGAAAGTTAGTGAATCGTAATGTCTTATATCTACAATTATATTAAAGTAGTTATACAAGGGATGTCTGCAACTAGTTAATGTTGCTAGTTGCTAGCTAGTAGTAGAAACATGTGGTAGGATCCGAGCAAAGGAGATATTAGTATTCTCACGAAGGGTGGAAAGAGGCTAACTCATAAATATATAAGTATATCACATGAATTCAAAATAAGATATTTTTAAATTATTATATTTATGCATTTTTTACATACATAAGGATGACATAAAAAAGCTATTCACAAATTGAATAGAAAATATGTGTCTTATTTTACAATTTTTTTTATAAATAATAGTGTATTTTTAAATAGGCATTGAACACATGTAACATAGGGGGTTTATGTGCAAATAAACCCATGAGTCAACATTGCACTTAACATCCTAATCCTTTGTTGTTGATATATCAATTGTGATACTAGTAAAAAGTATAAATTTAGGTACCATAAAAATTATTGTGCCAAATGCAATCCCTCTATTAAACAATTAAAACGTAAACGTAAAATCAAAAGTAGTGATCTCAAAGAAATTGGTAAGCAAGGTTATGTGCCAAAAAAGGGAGGAGGGCTATTAGAGAAGGACAAAAATGTAATGAGGGGCATGAAGACACCGTCCGAGTGCTATGAACATAAAGAACGGCAGAAACACAGAGACAAGAATGGATGACAATAGTGGCAAAATTAATGTTGCAAAATTTATAAGATGAGAAGGTGCATGCCCAGTAGAAACAGTATACAGGGCTGGAGAGAGTGTGTCTTGATCAACTACTTGCCCATCACTACCATCACTACTCCTTCGGAACCATGATTAGTACTATCACCATCATCATCTTCACAGTGATTTTCTTGATCATTTGCTTGCCCATCGCTGCCATCACTACCCCTTTGAAGGCATGATTACTCCTATCATCGTCGTCATCTTCACATTGATTTTCTTCTTGTAATCGCAGACTCACGGGATTGGAGTTGCCATTGCAGCTTCGATAGAAGTCGAAGAAGAGGAACATAGAAAGAATTGGAATATGGGATAGTTTGATCAAACCTGTCTGAAGTCATAGCACAATACATTCGAATCACGCTCGTTATGTGCTACTAAGGGATTGATTGAAAGACGCCTGCACAACTCAATTAGACAGGATCTAGGATAGATTTACAGAGTAACCCAAACGCAAATTACCTGTAGGCATCATATTGCCGCCATTGGTAGAACTAGTCAAGGTTAAGGTGAAGGACCAAGACATCTGACAGACGAGGAATGTGACGATGACTTCGAGAGGGCTTCTGACAGGATTTTGGGACATGCACAGAGCCATTCCCATATTGAAATCCATGCAATCAAAAACCAGGACTAATTCTCTTAGCTCTTCCCATCAACACTCGCTCCTATCTAAGTTTGATACAAGTAGAGACGCTTAAACTTGAAGGGAAGTAATTGCTTGCATTAATGCATATATACCTTTTTTTATCTTGTAGATCTTGTACATATTGACCCTTTGGTAGAATGACTTAGATCCACTAATGATGTTAGACAATAAAAGAGAGAAAAGTGAGTAGGATTTTCTATTTATTATTTACAAATCTTTCTTTTCCAAAAGCAAGGATTTGAACCCCTAAGTGAAGTTTGGAATGGACAATTTTTTTGGGATATGAACCACCTTGTGAATGCACCATTGTAATAGCATATGCCCTAATGGGCAATGCTTTAAAATAATTTGTAGAAGGTTATTGAGTATTTCACTTGAGTTTAAGAAACAATTAATCTACTTAAAATTGATCATTTTTATAGTTATGGATAATCTAAAAAGTGAAGGAAATCTATTTATTTATTCAAAGTCAAGAAGTATGGAATAGATTGCATACAAATGGATGCTTTTTGGTTGAGGTACATACCAAAGGAACCTGTTTTTCGACATAGACCTAGGTCTAGGATCATCTTCAGTATCATAGAGGAAGTGCCTACCTTGACCAATAAATGTCAAAATGAGTGTACCCAATCACCACAACCATAGGTAGAAGAACGACCACAACTACTTAAAATTTCACCATGTTTGCTTTCGCATTAAAAGAAACCTCATTATAGCAAACAATAAGTCATAACTTTCACATCTCGTTGTCTCTTGCATTTCCATGACTACATTCAAGCTCCATCTAGGTCACAAAAAGCTCATGCTTTTTACATTTGGAGGTTGGAATCTACACCATAGCAAGACTAGATAAATCACATCGGATATATGTAGCAAACCAAAGTGTCAAGCACTCTTATCTAGAATGACTATACTCATGCCTTCACGTATCTTATCTCTTCCAAGTATGCTAAAGAACTTGATTTTCAATTCAAAGTGTTGATTTGAGAAGAGAAATGGGGTACATTGATTCTTTCTCTTCTCTCTCTACCTCTTATCTACCATCTACTCTCTCTCTTTCCTCTCTCTACCCTTCTAACTCTATCTCTCTCTCTATCCTCTACTCTCTCTTATCTCTTTACCTTCTCTCTCTACCTCCTAACTCTCTTCCTCTCTCTACCCTCTATTTTCTATTATCTATCTACCCTCCTCTCTTGCTATTTACCCTCCTTTGTATCATCTATCCTCTCTCTATATTCTCTCTCTCCTCTCTCCTCTCTATACCTCCTAACACTCTCTCCTTTCTCCTCCCTCTACCTCCTAACTCTCTCTCCCTCTAAATTAAGTCTCTTCTCTTCAAAAGATAATATTTTTTACATCTCATTAGATAGCCCTAAAAGTTGTTGTAGCCTATAGTAGGCTTTTTTTTTTTTAAAGAAGCATGTCATGCTCTAAGTTCCTTGCCTTCTCTATATTACAACTATTACCTCTATGTTGACCTCAAAATTATCCTTGAAGGGTTGATAGGTTTGGATGTCTTTCTTTATTTTGTAACGGGCTTTCTTTTCTATCCCTCGATCTTTCTTTCTTTTTTGGTATTCGTCATGTGGTCTACATATATCTTGCCATTTTGCTTGCATGTTATGATGTTGTCACTTTTGAATTGACTCATGGGTGTTACCTGGAGCTGGTGTTGGATGATGTAGTTGTGCTTAAGCTATTGGTAACATTCTTAAGCTATTGGTAACATTTATAGTGGCTAAGGATGATAATGTCATCCCACTAGATGTTTGGTTTATTGTTGTTTTGCTTGTCTCTATACTTTTGCAATATTGTTGTTACAAACAATATTCTTTTTTGTTAAACTTATTGAAGGTTAATATGGAGGTATATTTGATCGCTTGTTTGTTACATATATGAATGGATCAGTCTAGCTGTTGTAAATTTGATTGCAGACCTATTTGTTGAGTGATATATGATATTTTTGATAGTTACATTTGGCTCTTCATGACCATATTGAGTATAGTGGTTTGCTTCCACTGTAAACTTATATTACGCTTTCGGCTTCTTACTTTATTACTTCTATTAGGACCTAAATAGAGCTCTTGAATCCATAATGCATGATCTTGACTGTGTATGACATGGACATTCTATTCCTTTTGGTATCTTCTAGTACCTAGGCGATGACAGTTTGTAGTGGATTATCAAATATGTCTTTGTACTTGAGTTTGAATATATTGAGCTTCTCTTTTAGGAGTTCTGCATAAGAAATGGGTTTAGTTGTGTTGGATTATAACAAAATCAAATTTTCTAAGTTTGTACAAAAAGGTTTGTGCTATTTACGATTTTGTTATATTCTCCACATATATTGTTTCTGAGAATGCACTTGGACATATCCATCAAAATTTGGAGGTTATTGTAGTTTGTAAAGCCATTGCATTATAAGGGAATGGAGCTATTGTAATGCTAGCTAGCAACACTATTTGTAGGCATCGCTATTAGTGTTAGTATTAGCATCCCTTTATGGTGATTCTAATAGCAATGCTATATAGTGAAAAAAAGAGCCAAAATAGTCGTAAAATTCATCGTGACTATTTCCTCCCATTTGAGAGGGAGGGAGGGAGGCAGGGAGGGAGAGAAGAAGAGCAAGAAAGAGAAGAACAACAAAAAGAAGAAGTAGAAGGCTAAGGAAATTGCAAAGGCAAAGAAGAACCCCACGAAGGAAAGTGCGAGGGAGAAGGAGAAGATCACAAAGAAGAAGGAGAAGACAATGAAGGAGAAATTCAAGGGAGAGGGTGTGTATCTTCAAGCCTCAAGGTAAGCCCTTTTCTCTTTCCCTCCTTCTTTTCTTTTCACATTATATATATATATATATATATATATATATATATATATATATATATATATATATATATATATATATATATATATATATATAGAGAGAGAGAGAGAGGGAGAGAGAAAGAGAGTATCATCACATTCTCTATCTATAAAAATTGGACTTAATGGAGTACTTATTATTTCAAGAGTTTTGAGCAACGAGGCTATGGTTATCTTTCACATAACCCTTGCATGCTCCCAAAACAAATGTAGTGAATTCACATAAATACCTCTTGATTGTAGTCTATTTATAAAGGGATGTTGATAGCTCCATGATTCAAGCGATGTGCCTCAAGCAAGCTCCATCTTCATAGTCTTGATCATTTTGTAAGCTTCACTTTGAAGAAGAAGAAGAAGAACGAGAAGAAGAAGAGAAAGGGGAAGCAATAGCTTCTTCCACACTAATTTATCACTCTACCTCTCTCTCTCTCTCTCTCTCTCTCTCTCTCACTCTCTCTCTCTCTCTCTCTCTCTCTCTCTCTCTCTCTCTCTCTCTCTCTCTCTCTCTCTCTCTCTCTCTCTCTCTCACACACACACACACACACACACAAGCAAGATGTAAGCAAGAAGCAAAAAGAGAGCTCCACAAGATTGTACACCATAAGAATGAGCTTATCCTTTCATATTCTTACTTTTATACATGGCCTTGGTTTTTTGGGTCCCTCCCATCTCATTAACTTAAAATGGGGGTCTTCTCTCACCTTGTCCACATTCTGTGGCTTTTAATAACTCTTCTTCAAGTTATTGGGTCAATATTTTTACCATCATACTATTGCTAGGAGGCACCTACATGAGGGGATGAGTGACTTAAATAGTTCTCCCTTGTGTGCATGTTGATGGAATGAGCACCTTAAATGGTTCTCTATTAGGTTGGGGCACATTCTTAAGAGCAAATTATTTTCCTCTTAGGCAAAAGGTTGATGGGGATGCCTATCATTTTTTAGCATGGGACTTGAAGGTATAAATGTGGCTAAAGCCATCTGTGTGGGTGATGCCACAACATCCACATCACAAGTGCTAATATCTATGTGTTTTGATTAGTTAATGGAATTCCAATGATTTTATGATTTATTATGGCTACCTACTTTAATTCAATTAATTATTTTACTTATATGATTTTCTAAAAAAAATTACAGCTAATTGTGTAGAGCATATATAAATTGGATATGCGTAGCACATGCAATTTAATCTAGAGAATTCTTCCTTGATTTATTTAATAAGATGCACCGTCGTTTAGCCTATGGCATACTCATAACCCTTTTGTAAATATTTATTGATATTCTAGATTCAAGAGAGATATACTTAAGATATTTCATAAATATTTTTTGCTCTGGATGCGAGTGGGTTATTCAATAGCTTGCAACCATCAATTTAGTGAACTCAAAACTCTTTTCGCCTAAAGAGTAATGTAAAGTGCCAACTTTGGGCAAAGCAAGATTCAATTTAATACTATAAATACATACATAGAGAAGCAGCCTGCTCCATATATGGGAGAAGGTTGCACCCAATTGTGCATCGCTCAATTTTCTCCACTTTCCCTTTTGTCTATTTTGAGTTTATTTGAGTCATGCAAGTCTTTTTATGAGAGAGAGAGAGAGAGAGAGAGAGAGAGAGAGAGAGAGAGAGAGAGAGAGAGAGAGAGAGAGAGAGAGAGAGAGAGAGAGAGAGAGAGAGAGAGAGAGAGAGAGAGAGAGAGAGGGGGGAGCTTCTTTCATTCACTACACCTAGTGGTTCAAAACTCCAAACCCCTCTATCTCTGCCTGGAACTTCTCTAGATTTGTTGGACATTGAAATCTCCCATCCTCCCATGGCACTATGTTTCTACTTGTCTTGGGGCTTTTGAGCTAACAAAAGTCCTAATTGGGATTAAGAAGTTTAAGCCTAGCTTAAGCTCTTTTTCTATTTTCGTGGGGGGTGAGGCCATTTTTTAAGCCAACGAGGGTGATTCAACAATATACTCCTAGATGAATTCATCAAGTTTTTTTTAAAAAATGTTTATTCAAGCCTTAGTTACTACTCCTTACTCAAGCCAACTTTCTTTCCTTCTACACTATGCTACATGTTGATCTCCCAAGTCTACACAAGTTACAACTGACTTAGTGCCTATAAGAGGTGGTTCTTGCACAACCTCTCTAGGGCTACTAAAATCCACCAAACCCTCATAAAAATTTCTTGCCAATATTTACCTATCTACATATAAATTCTCCTAGGAAGCTACTCTCCTGCTCAGTGGTATTCAAATGCCAAAATTTCATCATCACAAATGAGGCATTTCTTCAACAACAATAAGTTTCTCTTGATCAAATTTCTTGCCTAAGTTGCGGGTAATCAAGATGTCTCAAGAAGGTCCATCTAGTCGGCCAATTTTGATTCACCTTTGCCACTTCCCAAACCGACTATTGATCTACTCATGGACCTCCTTGCCATGCAACTTAATGAAGAGCGTCAACATTGAGCATGTCTAGAGCAAGAAATTTTATCCCTCAAGCGTTCAACATCCCAAATTTCTTATGCCGATGATTTCCATGGTCCACACCATCAACACCACCCTCGAAGCTCAATCCATCTAAAGGAAAGCAAAGATAAGCAAGTGTACTCTCAAATTCAATACTTATGATGGTATTTAAGATGGTCCCAAGGTTCTTTCATGGGTGAGTGAATTTGAATCTTACTTTGATAATGAAAGTTATTCTAAAAATGATAAAATTAAGTGTGCTTTATCATTATCTCATTGACAAAGCTTCATTATGATGTGACGTTACCCATGAGTACTAATCGTCCTCTTCCATGGGAAGCATTCTGCAATAAGGTTCTTAACAAATTTCTACCTACTCAATTCAAACTCCATGTCCAACAAAAATGGGATATATTCATGCAATGTGAGTGAGAAATCATTTTGCAATACATTGAAAGATTTTGGAATACCTTTCTTCAACTACAAATGGTGGAACCTATAGCTGAGGCAACCTTCAAACGGAAGTATATATCTGATCTTCTTCCATTTTTCCAGGCTAAAATAAATATGTTTAAGCATAATAGTTTGGACAAAGCAATTTATTTGGCACATGATGCCAAGAAAAAGAAAAATAAAGAACAATGTCAACCTCAAGCTCAAATGGGTAACAACAAATTTTTTTTTGTTTCAATTCTTTCAATTCTAATCGTACTTTCAATTTTCAATTTCGAAAAAATCACAATAATTTCTGACATTGGATGAAGAATTTCAATAATAATTCTAGCTAATCAAATTTAAATTCAAATTCAAATCCTTCTAATTTCAAAGCCTTTTGAAGAATGGAAGAAACCTACATCCCATCTCAATTATCTTGGAGCTGACGACGCAACAGATGACATGGAAGCTATGCCCCGACTTTGATGAAGCAGCACTTATGAGCAAAAAACCAAGCAAAGAAAATGGTATTTATGGTAAAATTTTCCTTCATGCTTTGTTGAAAATGAAAGGTAAAATTCATGACCATGAAAAAATTGTTTTGCACAACGATGGTAGAACTCATGACTTTATTTTAGAAAAGGTAGTTAGGAAATTAAAATTGATTACTATTCCATCTACCTATAAAATCAAAGCTTCATCCTTAGGGACATGCTATAACCAAAGAAGTGCATGGCCTAAAAAGTAACATTGGACCATATAAGGAAAAGCGTAAATTTTCGATTGCACCTTTACAAGCTATTGATGTGATATTAGGCATGCCATGGAGACATCAATTTAATCTTGATATTGATTATGATATTCATTATAATCATATCTAGCATACAAGTCAATCTCTTCTTTTAGAAGGAATAATGGAAACAAAATTGTTTCCATTAATCAATCGAGTGTTATTTGTGAGAGCAATCAAAAGCATTTATTGTGCTCATTAATGAAGTCAAAGTTGTTAAGTTTCATTTAATTGCAAGGCCACAAAATTTTATTAATAAATTTTTTTATTGTTTTTTCTCTGACTTGCCTCTTCAACTACCACCTTCATGACCCGAGGATCACCAAATAGATCTCATACCTGGCAGTCAACCTCCTTGTAAGGCTCCTTATCATCATAACCAAATAGAGTAAAAAGAAATTCAAAAATAAGTAGAGGAATTACTCAACCAAATATTAATTAGACCCAATGGCTCTCCTTTTGGAGCACTTGTTCTTCCAGTCAAGAAAAAGAACCAACCTTATCATATGCGTATTGATTACAGAGCTTTAAATAAAATCACTATAAAAAAACAATATCCAATACACTATGTAGATGATATTTTAGATAAACTTCAATGTGCCACTACCATTAGCAAAATCAATGGCTATTAAGAAGTTCACATAGCTCTAGCTAACATTTATAAAACTGCATTTAGAAGTCAATTTGGCCACTATGAATTTTTAGTAATGCCCTTCGACCCGCAACTTTCAATAGAATGATGAATCGAATATTTTTTAAAAATCAAAATTGTGTTTACTATATTTTTTGATGGCATACTTGTGTTCAGTAAAAATGAAAAAGAACATAGTATTTATCTTTAGTTTTTCATTTGCTAAAACAAAATTAGTTATATACTAACCTAGAAGAGTATATTTTTCTAGTCAAAATTTGAATATTTAGGTCACTTTGTCTCTTCAAAAGGTATATAGGTTGATCCAAGAAAAATTCAAGCCATCAACACATGTCCTAAACCAAGAAATGTGCATGAAGTTTGATCATTTTTAGGTCTATCAAGTTTTTATTGCAAGTTTGTTCGTAATTTTTCATTACTTGTTTTGCCACTGACTATGATATTGAAGAAAAGTCTTGTTTTCCAATGGGGTGAGAGCCAACAATGTTCCTTTGATTTGTTAAAGCATGCACTAATACATGCACCTGCCTTACAACTTCCTAATTTCAATAACCTATCTTTCCTAGTTGTTACTGATGCTAGTGGTTCTGGTATTGGTGATGTATTAAATGTAACATGATGATCCAATTGCATATTCCACTTGCAAATTTAAGCCATCTGAATTGAAATATAGTACTTACAATAAAGAACTCTTGGTTGTTGTACATGCATTGAAAATTTGAAAACATTATTTAATGGGTTTTGAAAATTTTATAAAAATGGGTCGATAAAGTATAAAACATCTTCTATCTCAACCTCAAATTTCTAACAGAAATATCCAATATTCAGTCTTTTATCCTTTGATTCAATACCAACTTGGAAAGAAAATGTCATAGTTGATGCTTTAAGCTGTAAACCTTACGGAATAATATTTCTGTGCTTTCTATATCTCCTCTGGATCCTATGAAAAATACTTACTTGCATGATCTTGATTTTCATGATGCTTGGTTGCATTTGTCACAAAACTAGTGGATTCCTATTTAAAAAATTTATATTGGATGGATTCCTTTTCTATGAGAAACACTTATGTGTTGCTTAACCTTTTTACAAAATTTTCCTTCAAGAAATCCATAATCCATCTTACATGGGTCATCATGGTATAATTTCTACTCTTTGAAATCTGACTAAGATTTTTGTTGGCCTCACATGAATCATGATGTTTCTTCCTTGTTTTTGAGTGTCTTATTTGTAAACGGATTAAAATACATCATGATAAATAGTATGGACTTTTAACGCCTTTGCTAACTGTCCTTGGGAGAAAATCTCAATGGATTTATTACAGGTTTACCAACCACTTCTTCTCAAAATAATATGCTTTGGACTATTATTGATCGCTTTAGTAAACAAGCATATTTTATTGCATGCAAGAAAACTCTCACTACTTCACAAGCTGCCATCTTTTTCTTAAGCACATATTTGTACACCATGGTCTTCTTGAAGTCATTGTCTCTAATCGTGATCCCCATTTTTGTAATAATTTTTGAGTAACTTTGTTTTCTAATCTTGGTACTAAGATTGATTTCAATGCAATCATTCATCTTGACACTAATGGAGAAACTGAAGCTACCAATAGTACCATTCTTGATTTAATTTGTACATACACTATCTCTTAATTAGGGACATGGGATCAATAACTACATCTGTTATAATTTGTGTATAACAATGCACCTCATTCTTCCACACACAATGCACCATTTGATATTATTTATGGTTGTAAAATGCCCATAGTGACATTTCATTTAACTCAAAAAGTACCTTGTTGATGATTGGGTACATAATCATTCCACTATTTTTTAATAAGTTAAGCAATTTATTGCTAAGGCCCAACAATCTTATGCAAAACGGGCCAATAAGAAACGTTAAGCTATGAATTTTAAATAATGTGATTATGTATGGTTGCATATTAAGAAAAGAAGATTGCATAATGTGGAAAAGACTCCTGATGTTAAACTTGCACCTAGAATTTATGGACCATTTAAAATTATTCATCGTATCAATACTAATGCTTTTGAATTAGAATTACTTGCACATTGGAAGATTCATAATACTTTTCACATGTCTTCTCCAACCTTTTGAAGGTTCACTTTCTGTCCATCTTGTTTATGACTCTCCACCTTTGCTTGAAGATGAGTATGAAATTTTAATGCTTGCATCTATTATTGATACTGACTATATGACGACCCATATTAGCAATACTTATCCTCACTATCTTGTAAAATTTCAAAATCATCCTGTTGAGGAAGCTCAATGGATGCCTGCACATGCTTTATGTGCCTATTCAAAATTTTTGACTCCACATCTAGCCACTAGCTATTGAGGTCAATTGCTATCCCACCCCAGGGGTATGTTTCCAGGAGGCACCTACATGAAGGGATGAGCACCTTAAATGGTTCTCCCTTATGTGCGCGTTGATGAGATGAGTGCCTTAAATGGTTCTCAAGTCGTGCAAGTCTTTTTATGAGAAAAGAGAGAGAGAGGGAGCTTCTTTCATTCACTGCGTGCATATATTGCATCCAATTTGTGCACACATACCTCACTCAAGACATCATTGTACTTTGCACAAGAGTGAGTCTGACTATCTTTACAAAATAAATATCTAGAAAATATTTACAAACACTAGAGAGACACTTTGGTTTTCACTTCCCTTCTTATTCTTAAATTTTACATTTCTTTTTGTGCATCTATTCTTTGTTGTACCTTCCTAGAGGGGACTAACATTATCCCCATCATAGCCTTATGGTAGTTCCATTGGCACTCCACAATCTAATGGGTATTGTTGTGTGGCTGGTGTTTGTGGGTCATATAAAGGGCCACTTATAATGATGCCTCAATTTTAGGCCATTATTGATGTGGATGGGATTAGTTCTTGCTTTGGTCTTTAGGGGTTAGTTTGAGCTAAAGAATAAAATATGTATAAGGTCAACTATGGTTAGTTATATACAAGAGTTAATGCTTATTTTAGTCTTGGAAATCCACCAATTGTACAAATTTGGGTTCTACTCCAATTTAACAAAAGCATCCAAGTCAGTTGGTTTTGTAGCTACTCCAAAAAGGTAAGTAATCAAATTCCCAAGCAAGGAAGGGCCTACAAAGTGGCTAGCTATATCTAATTCCTCTTTACTGAAAATATTATCAAACAATGGATGATAATGCAAATGTGATGGCATGTCCAAATTCTAGTAAGGGTAGTAGACTTCAATGAAGTGATTCTATAGTAAGTTGGGTCAGATTGAAGAGTACAAACTATATATCACTGCTTAGCCATTTTCATGATATGGTTGCTACCAAGAACAATATCAAGTTATTAAGAAAACCACTTCTATAAGAATGATATTAAGGATTGGTAATTCTACTCAAGCTCATCAAGTACTATTTGGTCTTTGATTTTGGTCATAGAAGCATAAGAAGGGATAAGTCAATATGACTGCAATTGAGTAAGGGTCGTCTTAGCATACTCAGCCTAAACAATGAGGCTCTTGCAAAGGAGATATTCATTCACTCTCCAAATGGGATGCCAATTGGAAGTGACTTGATTCACCTCATCATTGTGACAAGGCCCAAATCAATCATTACAAACAACTTGGCATAAGTATATGAATATGGAGTCAAATTGGAGTATGCGTTCTACTTCAATGAAATTATCTTTCTTTTCCAAATCAACATCCATACTTGTCAAAGATTGACAAACTAGTGAAGATTTCATAGGTTTTGCGGCATTGATTTGGTGGAGAGTTTCAGCAATCTTCTATAAATTGTTTTGGAATTCAATCTATTAGAAGATATTGTTAACTTTTCTAGAGATAGGAAATGTTAGAATGATGAGATGTACTCATATAAACATGTACTTAGAGAATATCTAGAAAGACAATATCTAAATATTTAGGAGAACTACATAAGATAGATCTAGAATATGTGGAGGATACTTCGCTAAGAAGACCTACCATATCCACACCTTTATTGTATATACGTGTGTACTCTCACCTATTCCAATGCAAGTGTACATTACAAGTTTGTAGTTCATTCTCCATCTCATTGTCTCATTGTCTCTCTCTCTTTCTCTCACCATCACTTTCACTACATGGTATTAGAGTACACCAAGCTCCTAAGGGCCTAAGTTATTAGCTTCCAGCTTTTGTCTAATCAATTAATCCCTAGATTTATTTCTTGCATGCAATCTAGATCAATTGCTTTTTGTGTAGATTAGTAGGATTTAACTCCATGTCAAGGTAAACCAATCTTATCCACATGCACCTTATCCTCATTATCTTGATCTCATTTTATCCTATCCACCTACTTCTTCTCTACTCTTATAATCTTCACCTACTCTTAGTTTCTTCATTATCACCTCTCCTTAAGAGAGAGAGAGAGATTAGCTTCTTTATCATTATTGTTATCCTTATCTCATCTCTCTACCTATCTACCCCTTTGGTCCTTTGCCGCCATATTAAGGTCTAAACCTCTTCTCTCTCACCCTCATTTGTGGCCCACCCATCCATTACCCAAAAAAGTGATCTCCCACACACAATCCATTTAATTCTCATCCAACCTTATCCTCAAAGAATCTTTTTTCTAACCACACATATTTACTATCATTTCTTAAACTAACCTCACTCTTTCTGCCTTGAGGCATTGAGCTATCCATGCCACATATACTTCACTCATTTCTAATATAGCTCAAGCCTTTACATTATCTCCCATTTTTCTCCACTTTATTGATCCTTATCCACAAACCTTATCTCTAATCTTATCCTCACTTACATAGACTACCTTATTACTTTGTGCCAACACGTATATGCTTCACATAGTTTCCTAGCTCCTTGCCCTTGCCACATGTTTACTCTCACCTCTTTTGTTAAACTCTAAATATTCTCCCTTATCTAAAGTCTTTGTCACAAGATATTTCTATCACATCATGCAACACATATGTTCCATCCTTGTATTGTTATTAAGTCTAGTATTCACTCTCTCTTATCAACATGTGGAAAATATAGAAATTTCTTTGATGAAAAACCCCAATCCTCTACTAGATGAAGGCCCCTTATACCCACATCTCTCTCATGAATCTTCCATTTTGTACTCTTAGTCTCTCAACTCATCCATTCAAGCATGTTTTAGCTCTCCCAATCACTCTCAATACTATAATGTTTGTCATCCCTATGAGTCTCTCCTCTTGCATCTTGAAATAGAGGACGATGTCTCAATTGGAACAACAATTGAAGAAGGGAACACGCTTTGTACCCAACATCTCGAGGTCCAAGAAGGCATCATCTATGGTCTCTCTGTTGAATTCTGTTTTGCAAGACATTTGGGTTGTACTTTAGTGGCAAGTAGATGGAAAAACATCATCACTCTCTTAGTTAACATCATGGATATGCCTACCATTCCTCATCAACTCTTATTGGATATTTCTACCAATCTTTAAGGTCACTCCCTCATCAAATACATTGCTTCCACTTCTCTTACATCTCTGATTTCTATCCTATTTCCTTACATTTTTCACTTAACATCTAGTCTTATCTAAACTCTGCCTCAATCTCAAGATCGTACTTCTTTAAGTGTATACTCAAATCTCATTCATCAATCTACCTTACATGGAAATGACCTCATCAATAATCACAAGTACTCTCTCTCCCAATTTTCTCTCAATCTCATTATGAAATGGTCTACCTCCTGCCTTACCCACATCATCATCTACAAATTGTATCTTTCTCAAATCAACCAACTATCTTGGTCTTCCAAATGAGCGAAAGGAATGGATGAAGTGCAAAGAAATGCATGAGCACATTGGTACAAACTATTTTGTATGGATAAAAGAGCATGATGACACTAAGTATGCTATTATTGAAGATGTGATACTCAACTCCTGTAGTCCTCTCAAAGATAATATGCTTGAAATTCCTCATCAATCACTTGCTATTTTACACTTTTGTATTCATCAAAAACCTTCCCAAAGATCATGTCACAAGCACCTTATTAATCTCTATCTAATTATGGTGTCTGTGACATTGGGATCATATTTCCATCTACAAACATGCTCTCACCATTATTTCACTCCATAACTATCAAGCTCCAATTGAAATACATCATATATCTACTTGATGAGCCCATCTCTTATAAATTCTATCATGAAGCAGACTATGGCGATCAACTCTTCATCAAGGTATCCATCAACCAAAGAACTTCATCATCAACTTGCATCTCTTAAATCATTGCAACCAAAGATTGATGTATATTTTATGCAACAACAAGGACAAGGTCTCATACTATACTTGTCATTGTAATCTTAGGACTCTTGTAGCCAAGATAATTGGCAGAACATCCTTGTATTGCAAAAGAAAATCCTATTTTCTTTTGAGAAGGGAGAAAGAATGTTAGAATATATTTTTAACCTTTTCTAGAGAGGGGAATCTTAGAATGATGAGATGTACTCATATAAACATATACTAAGAGAATATTTAAGAAGGCAATTTCTGGATATTTAGGAGAACTAGATAAGACAGATCTAGAACATGTAGAGGATACTTCACTTACAAGACCTACCATATCCACACCTTTATTGTATATATGTGTGTGCTCTCATCTATTCCAATCCAAGTGTATAAGCAAATGTGCATTACAAGTGTGTGGTTCATTCTCCATCCCATTATCTCATTATCTCTCTCTCCCTTTCTCTCACCATCACTTTCACTACTATATAGAGTTAACTCCAATAAATCTAACTAGTGGGTTGAGTTAGGAGGGAAACCATTATCTTTAGGCTTAGGATCTAGGATCTCAAGCACAACACTTTTTTCCTACTGTGTCTTTGTTAGTAGAAAGTTTATATATGTCACTTTGTTCCAAATATTCAATATTGATGCATTCTGCATGGTAGCAAAAACAAGGAAAGATTTGGTTTTGTGTCACTCAATCTTGAAATTAGCCTATCAAAGTAATTATGATTGTATTGAAGTGGAGCATAGTCATGAAGGAGTGGTGGTGCTATAAGTAGTAAAAATATAGATGCAATAACACCAAGTACAATGTTCTCTTAGCCTATTCTACTCACAACTTGTAGCTATTCCTCTATGAGGAGTTTATCTAATAGAGGGTTCCCTTGGACTGATTCAAGTATTTTAAAATCTTGGATGGTTACAAATACTCGTAGCGAAGTAGCAGTTACATATGCAAGATCATTCATTAAAGTCAAAAGTGCCCTTCTTTGCTCAGCCATTATCATTAGTCAATAACTAATTCTAGCTACTAAATAATGGCTAGAATATTATTTCTATTTAAACATGCTTTGTCCTTCTCCCTTCCATACGAATGCTTTAAGTTTCTTGTGCTTTCTTGTGCTAGTCTCACAATGGCTAGTGTAAAATGAGGGAATCAAGTGAAGTTCATTTTACTTAGCTTTGGACATGGGGTTTAGGATGTTTGCTATGATTGTTGGATAACTCAAGAAAATGACTTCTTACTCTATTTATGTCAATGGTCTTTCTAAGAGCTTATTATGTTCTTTGGTAGGGGCTCCAATGTCTGCATGAATATCTACCTAAGAAATTGATGTTACCATTTCATCCAATTCCTAGGTGCTCTTAGTCATTGATTGATTTTCTTTATATCCTAGTTTTCGTAACTCCTCCTTGATAGATTCCTTGATTAACTTAGGCTTTAAATGCTCTAGACCTTTTAGTCGAGAAGGACAAGACTTGTGAATCAATAGATTCATTGTAGTCTTTGTGCTAGTTTTGGCATCCTTTTGTGAGTCAAAAGTATGAGAGGCTTGTTCCTCACTAGGAGTGATAAGTTGGTCATAGAGCCTAGGGCTATGATTGTGTGGTTTCCACCTTGGAGTTGGAAGAAGTAGCCTCTAATGTAGTAGATTGGTCAATCATGATAATCAGAGAAGATTGTGCACATGGATCCATGGACTAAATGGAAGTAGCATTGGTCTTGGGATTTTTAGATTTATTTTTGACATCACTCTTAGAAGGCGGCAATTGTTCTTTTGTTTTTTTCTTGATTATCCCTTATGGATTCTTTTTAATGGACTGAGTAACTACATTAGCTTGCTACTATTGGATCTTATATTTGGGCTTGGGTGAAAATGATTCTTTTTCTTTGGGAACCTTCGAGCATGTAGATGGAATAGCAAACTTTTGGGGTTGTTGCATGTCACTACTTGACGACTTTATCATGTCTATCTATGGACTTTCTCTTTTAGCTTAAGCAATATCACATGGATATGGTTTCTTTATTTCCTTCTCTTGGTTTGATGACTTTTGAGATACCGTAGGTTTCCCATATGGATTAGCAAATTTATCAATCCTTTTCTCTTCCGAACTGATGGGCTAATGTGTCACAAGAAATACCATTTTAGTTATGAGTTGTTTGTTTTTCTCTCCTCAACTATCTTAGTCCTTGAACTCGATTTGGGGTTGGATTTCTCTTTATCTTTGAGTTTGATGGGACTTGGGATATGGTCAATGGAGGTGGATGTGTAGATGGTTTAGGCAACCAAATTTGATGATTTCTTGCATAATACCCTTGAGCATGCAATAATGTTGTGGAAACCCATTGCACCTTGGCAATGCTAACTCTCCATCAATACTTCCCACTGTATCTTAGGTCTCCTCTTCCTTCTAGATGTAAAGTTGTCCTTTTCCTGACAACTTTAAATTTTGCTACATGGTTCCTAATAGATTGGGTGTCTTCTTTGGATCTAGGAGGATACACACTTAGCGGTTCCCTCTTTTCCTATTGTGGCTTTAGTCCTTTGAGAACTCTCTGTCCATTCTCACTAGGGTTCTTGGTGAAAGGGAGCGACGGATCAAAGGTTGGACTCAAGAGCTATGGCGGGAGAGCAAGAGCAAGAAAGGAAGAGACTAGAAATGGGAACTCCAACAGTCACAATGTGTGACCGGGCCTTCCTTTATTCAAACTGTCACTAAAAGAATAAAGAATAAAGTGACGGTGACGGGCGCCCGCCACTTGCAGTGTGCAGTGGCGGTGACTGTCAGTGTAGTAATACACAGGAGGCTAGGTAGAGGCGCCTTTACCCCCAACAACCTCCCACTTAAAGGTGAATTTGCCCCAGTGAGGAGTGAAAAGAAAAAGAAAAAAAGACAGTACAACATATACACATGTACAACACGATGAGGAAAGACGTCATCTCATCCCACGCCCATCAACCTCCTGAGGAAGGCAAAGCGCTCTATAGAGAGGCTTTTCGTGAGTAGATCTCCAGGATTCTGGTCAGTTAATATTTTGACAAGATCAACAGACTTGTCCTCAACGACCCCACGTATGAAGTGATACCTCACCTCAATGTATTTCGTCTTCGCATAGAAGACGGATTCTTGGCTAACTGAATAGCACTCATAGAATCTGAATGCAGTATAGGGATAACATCAATACCAAGGTCAGCAACTAAACAACCCAACCAAATGGCCTCCTTGCAAGCCTCAGTGGCTGCAACATACTCGGCCTCTGTAGTAGAAAGGGCCATGCATTTCTGCACCCTGGACATCCAAGAAACAGCACCTCCAGTATAGGTGAATACATAGCCGGAAGTGGACTTCCTACTATCTACATGTCCTGCATAATCAGAGTCAGTGTACCCCACGACTCATGTATCCTGGCTGCCATAGCATATGCACATATTTGCAGTGCCCTTCAGGTACCTCATGATACCCTTCACGGCATCCCAATGCTTCTTCCCAGGTGTAGCCATATAGCGTGCCACAACACCAACTACAAAGGCAATATCTGACGAGTGGCTATCACGGCATACATAAGACTGCCCACTGCGGATGCATAACCAAGTTAAATGTATAGCCTAGAAACCCATTATAACCATCACCAATGAACCTCAACGATGAAGAGCTATTATAGAAAGGTGGAGTAACGAAGAGTCATTGCACTTGGTTCAAAGAGAATGGGAGAGTAGTGCGCCAACCCTCCTGCCCATAAGATAAAATCCCATTCTGACCCCGTAAAACAATGCAAGTCAGTTCTACCTAATGACTAGTTGGTCAATTTATCGTCTTCCTATTTCTATTGCCGATTTAGAAAATCTCCCAGTAAACTGGGAGTTGGGACCACCCTACCATTGGACGGACCTGTCGGGGGTCACACCCACCCACTTTTTCTTTGATGATAATGGCTTCAGCTTCCATGCAAATCCTATATAAAGACGAACAAGCTTTTCAATTATCCTACAAAGCGCATTAAGTGTATAGATTTAGGCATTCATTAAAGGAATATCTAGGATTGCTGGCTTAAACTATGGGTGCTTGTTGTGCCTAGATGGAACTCCATTCCAATTGTTTGAGTTCAACTCTCTTTTGCTGGGAACATGCAATATAGGCAAGGAGATCTAGAATTGGCTCCCTTTGATACATTGTGCATACATTTAAGTGTCTTTAAGTCACCAGCTATATGTGTCAATCAATCTTATGGCTTCCAAATTCTTCAACAAATAGCTCCTCTCCCGCTTGTTGTCTCTTAATAACATTAGGTATTAGTGTTCGATGAAAAACCCAATATAATATATCAAAATCCTCTGTATCTACTTCGAATGCTCCTAGCCACTAGATTTTGTGTTTTGATCGAACACTGAATGATAAGGAATGATTGTAATAATTTGATGAAAGTTCATCAAGATAATAGAGATCTTCTGTAATTTTGTACATTTTAGAATCTCACTTTCATCAAGTTTAACCACAAATCTAGCCACTCCTTGTGCCTCTTCTAGTGACAAGTCATAGAATCTAATCAGTAAGCATTGTAGGATAGGCAAGTCAAGGAAAATATTGTTAAATTCATTGAATACAACTTCCTTTTGTCCTTGAAGCTAGCCTTAATATGGAAAGGCTCACCTAGAATCTCCATTACCTTATTATTCACTCTCTATCTAATAGTTCTAATCACAGATGGCCTTGGAAGTATGCAATTACGTGCTTGTCCTTGCTTCATATTTGATTGTAAAAGCTGGAAAAGTTGTATATAAGCATATCGACTAATACCAATAGTATCTAGTGTCTTCTACACTAATTCAGTATCCAAAGAGAGATCCTTTACAAATGGCTCCAAGTATTATTTCTCTACCTTTTTAAATTTCTTATTCTCCAAAATATCTTTTGAAACTACTGAAAGAAGAAGATGATAATAAAATTGAGATGCTTTCAAATAATATTTTTCACTTACATTTGGTTGAAGAAGAGACCTAAACAAAATCAATATCATAAATCAATACAATTAATTATAAACAAAGTCATATTTCATATTTTTAAAGTGAAAAAAATGTACCTTGCTGCTTAGATTCTTTTACTACAACCATCTCCTCCCTGTCTGAGACTCTCAATATTTCTAAGAGCCTTTTGTCGATTTCGAAGCCCTGAAAATAGTTTTCTTTCGTTGATAAGATTTGATGCATTTCTCCAACAAATGAATCCTATGTTAATAAGCCTTCTAGCTTTTGCAGTAACTCTTGTTATGTTTTGATAAAAGATGGTTCTCTAATTTGAGGACATCCTTTTCTTCAACCAAGTTAAATGTATAGCCTAGAAACCCATTATAACCATCACCAATGAACCTCAACGATGAAGAGCTATTATAGAAAGGTGGAGTAATGAAGAGCCATTGCACTTGGTTCAAAGAGAATGGGAGAGTAGTATGCCAACCCTCCTGTCCATAAGACAAAATCCCATTCTGACCCTGTAAAACAATGCAAGTCGGTTCTACCTAATGACTAGTTGGTCAATTTATCATCTTCCTATTTCTATTGCTGATTTAGAAAATCTCCTAGTAAACTGGGAGCTGGGACCACCCTACCATTGGACGGACCTATCGGGGGTCACACCCACCCGCTTTTTCTTTGATGATAATGGCTTCAGCTTCCATGCAAATCCTATATAAAGATGAACAAGCTTTTCAATTATCCTACAAAGCACATTAAGTGTATAGATTTGGGCATTCATTAAAGGAATATTTAGGATTGCTAGCTTAAACTATGGATCCTTGTTGTGCCTAGATGGAACTCCATTCCAATTGTTTGAGTTCAACTCTCTCTAGCTAGGAACATGCAATATAGGCAAGGAGATCTAGAATTGGCTCCCTTTGATACATTGTACATACATTTAAGTGTCTTTAAGTCACCAGTTATATATGTCAATCAATTTTATAGTTTCCAAATCCTTCAACAAATAGCTCCTCTCCCGACATTAGGTATTGATGTTCGATGAAAAACCCAATACAATATATCAAAATCCTCTGTATCTACTTCGAATGCTCCTAGCCACTAGATTTTGTATTTTGATCGAACACTGAATGACAAGGAGTGATTGTAAGAATCTGATGAAAGTGTTCTATTCATCAAGGTAATAGAGACCTTCTGTAGTTTTGTACATTTTAGAATCTCACTTTCATCAAGTTTAACCACAAATCTAGCCACTCCTTGTGCCTCTTCTAGTGACAAGTCATAGAATCTAATCAGTAAGCATTGTAGGATAGGAAAGTCAAGGAAAATATTGTTAAATTCATTGAATACAACTTCCTTTTGTCCTTGAAGCTAGCCTTAATATAGAAAGGCTCACCCAGAATCTCCATTACCTCATCATTCACTCTCTATCTAATAGTTCTAATCACAGATGGCCTTGGAAGTATGCAATTACGTACTTGTCCTTGCTTCATATTTGATTGTAAAAGCTGGGAAAGTTGTATATAAGCATATCGACTAATACCAATAGTATCTAGTGTCTTCTACACTAATTCAGTATCCAAAGAGAGATCCTTTACAAATGGCTCCAAGTATTATTTCTCTACCTTTTTAAATTTCTTATTCTCCAAAATATCTTTTGAAACTACTGAAAGAATAAGATGATAATAAAATTGAGATGCTTTCAAATAATCTTTTTCACTTGCATTTGGTTGAAGAAGAGACCTAAACAAAATCAACATCACAAATCAATACAATTAATTATAAACAAAGTCATGTTTCATATTTTTAAAGTGAAAAAAATGTACCTGGCTGCTTAAATTCTTTTACTACAACCATCTCCTCCCCGTCTGAGACTCTCAATATTTCTAAGAGCCTTTTGTCGATTTTGAAGTCTTGAAAATAGTTTTCTTTCGTTGATAAGATTTTATGCGTTTCTTCAACAAATGAATCCTATGTTAATAGCCTTCTAGCTTTTGCAGTAACTCTTGTTATGTTTTGATAAAAGATGGTTCTCTAATTTGAGGACATCCTTTTCTTCAACCAAGTTAAATGTATAGCCTAGAAACCCATTATAACCATCACCAATGAACCTCAACGATGAAGAGCTATTATAGAAAGGTGGAGTAATGAAGAGCCATTGCACTTGTTCAAAGAGAATGGGAGACGGAGGGGAGTGTAGTACGCCAACCCTCCTGCCCATAAGACAAAATCCCATTCTGACCCCATAAAACAATGCAAGTCGGTTCTACCTAATGACTAGTCGGTCAATTTATTGTCTTCCTATTTCTATTGCTGATTTAGAAAATCTCCCAGTAAACTGGGAGCTGGGACCACTCTACCATTGGATAGACCTGTCGGGGGTCACACCCACCCACTTTTTCTTTGATGAGGGAATTATCTTTAGTTTTTTAATTACCTACATCACATTTATTGGAACACATACAATGAACTTCCTTAATTAGTCAGTTAAATCACAGGTTCCTTCACATAATTTATTTCACGTACATGCATACAATTCAAACAATCCTTGAATAAAACAAACTTCTTTATTATTTTGGAAACTTATTACAATTTCCATCTTTTCAACTCTGCGGAAGATACACAAAATTTCACAAGGGTATTCTGTCCACAAATATTCCACCCTTGTAACTAGTATTTAGGGTTTTGGGATCCCATCTTGGGTCACGAAGAGCCTCATCAGATTCTAGTAACAATGCAAGATTTACAACCAAAGCGCCCCTTGGCACCCACATTTTCTACTGCCCGAGACTATTCCTATAGATAGACCTTTCGATATGGAGTCGGTCTAAGCCTCTAGAAGCGATAACCATGACCCCCTTGGAGTAGGATCTCGTAGCTAGCTTGGGGGTAGCCTAGCGTGATCCTTCCCTTATTCTGTTTGTCAATATTTTCAATTAGAGATCTAGATTCCAATAAACACAAACAGTCCTTTCAAAAGTATATCAAATGATGCAATGACAATCACACCATCGTGCAACTCATAGCTTCTATAGCCAAGGTAGACCTTGTCCTAAGGTAACCTTACATTCTAATGAGGATTCTCCTCCCCATAAAGACTTGTGTTAGGTACATCTCTTACAACATGTTAAGCAAGGCATGAATTTTCTGTTTGGTCTATCCTATCCAACATAAGCAAAATTCCTTAAAGAAATATATTGTGTCAATAACTTAATGAGATGACTTATAAATCCTTTGAATAGAGTTTCACTTTTCTTAACAAGTGTTAATCAACACTTAACCTTGTCACATTTGACCATAACTATATCGAATGCACATAAAGATATATGTATAATAATTTGTGACAATTATTTCTAACATGATTCAATGATTTAGAATCTCAATTAATCTAGCTTCAATTCATAGTGATTAATTGTTTATGCTTGTACTAGTATGCTTTCTAGATGAAGCTATTAATTCGTGTAAGTATAGAAGATAATATTTTATGTAATTATTTTATGTGGCAAAATAATAACCTAGCAATGAATAACCTGGTTTGGCATGATGACATTGGGAATTTCGTATTTGCCCATGCTCGCATTAGCCACACCCAATGTTCCATTGGTAGTGGCAACTCCGACAACCTCGAGCAATACATGTTCCTTGATCAGTTGTGATGGTTCCCGTGGTCTTTCTACTTCGTCGCTTTGGAACCATCGTCCGCAAGTGGTTCGAGAGATAGGAAATAGTGAATAGATTTGAGATGGGAGAGCATAAAAGAAGATAGCTTAGTCGAAGACCAAGACAAGGGGACTTGAGCTAACTCCCTCCCTCGTAGTCTCTCAGGGTAACTCCTCTCTCTCTCTCTCTCTCTCTCTCTCTCTCTCTCTCTCTCTCTCTCTCTCTCTCTCTCTCTCTCTCTCTCTCTCTCTCTCTCTCTCTCTCTCCCCAAGCTCCTTCTCACTGCCTCTTGGATGGATATCCTTCTACCTCCCTCTCTCTACCTCTCTCTCGTAGCCTCTCGGGGTCTCCTTGTCCTTCCTAAACTACTCCCCATGCCTTATATTTATAATTGAATTAGAGAAGAAGGGTTGTGCATGAGAAGAAAAGCTCTTTATGGAGGCGATCTTGGAAAAATCAATGATCTGATACTCAAATTACAAATTTGATGGTTACTTAGCTCCAAAAGGGGGGTAAACCCCCAAGACACTTGATTAATAATCTTTCAGATCACTCGTTCTTCTTCTCCTTGTTCGAAGTGTTGTTTGCTGCCTGTAAACTGTGATTGCGACACGTGCGATTTCGTCAATCATTTTTTTACATTAAATCTCCAAAACTGGCTTTAAAAACCATTTACTTTTTTAACATGACATCTTGTTCTAGGAATTTTCATATGTTTTTAGAATATGTACAAAAATATCTAAAATATGCTAGTTTTGTCCAAATATCTAATATTTTTGAAAAATCCATACTATATACACTGACATTAATGACTAGTATGGCTCATAACTGTCATGCACATGATAACTTCCATGATGGGTGGCTACAATCTTTGTCGATTTGAAAAAAATATTAGGTTACAACTCTCAATTTTTTTATATTTTTAATTAAATAAAATTTGTTAGTTATTAATGGTAGTTAGTTTTTACTTTAGTTAGTAATCTTACTAACTTATTAATTGACCAACTTTTGAACTAACCAACTAACTTTTAGTTGCGTGAAAATATTACATCCTCCTCCCCTTAGAGAAATCAAGATGTTATCATCTCGAGAGAAACCATGGGTATTGTTGATGAAGAGCATTCTCATCTATCAATGTAGCATCGTCTTTAGGATAATCCTTCCATTGGACAAGGTATTCTCTAAGGGTTCTACTCCTCAATTTTCTCTCTCTTATGTCAATTACTTTGTCAGGTTATAGCTCAAGGACTCCTTGGTTAGGTATTACAACTTGTTGATCATCAATGATATGGTTAGGGTTAGCTACGTATGCTTTCGATAAGCTAACATGAAATACATTGTGGATCTTTATATTCTCAGGGAGTTGTATCATGTAAGTGCTTGGTCCTAAGCACTTGAGAACCTTATAGGATCCACAATATCTTGGACTTAGCTTCTTAAATTCTCATAAAGACAAAGAACTCTTCTTTGGATTGACACGGATGAATACCATGTCTCCCTCTTTGAAGATTCATTCTTGCATTTTTAGATCAGCATATGCCTTGTGTCAGTCCTTGGCTGCTTGAATATCCTTTCTGATAATCTTGATTCGATCATCCATTTCTTCTAACATTTTTCTTGAAGCTTCTACCCTTAGGGTAGGGTCAGAAAAATTAAGTGGTGTACAATAATCTTGACTATATAGTACCTGAAATGGAGTCATTTGAATACTTCGATGATAGGAGGCATTATAAGCAAGTTCTATTAAGGATAGATACTGAATCCACCTTTTAGGTTCCTTGCTGCAATATGCGTGCAAAATATCCTCAATTACTTGATTAACTCGTTCTGTCTGCCCACCGATTTGTGGATGATAAGCAGTACTAAAACAAAGTTGGGTTCCAATGGCTTCAAATAAACTCTTCCAAAAGTGTGATGTGAAAAGAGAAATACAATCACTGATGATCCTTTCAAGTAACCCATATAACCTAAAAATCTCTTTTACAAAAATTCTTGCAATATCTAAAGCTTTGTAATTGGTTTTTGTTTGAATAAGATGAGTGACCTTTCTTAGCATGCCTACTATCACCATTATTGAGTTATATCCTCCTTGTATAGAAGGTAATTCAACTACAAAGTCCATGCTAATAAACTCCCAATTCATCTAGTAACTTGACACTCTTAGATTTTACACTTTCACAATTTAGACATTCAGTGACATACTTAAGTACATCGCCCTTGAGTCTTTGCCAATAATAACTTTTCCTGATGGCATTAGGAGTTTTTGCATACCCAAGGTGTCTTGAAAAAGGAGATTCATTTGCTTCCCAAAGTATCCTTCTCTTGAGAGTTTGACTTGAAGGAATACATAGTCTCATTTTGAAATAAACAAGTCCTTTGTTTTCATCTGTAGAGAATTCTTGATAATTAGTCTTGAGCTTGGGATCTTGTTCTATATTCTAATCTTCCCAAAACAATTGTTGATAGTATGGGTCCTTATTTGCTTCATCCTCGGTCAACTCAATGATAGGATTTACAAAAAGAGTTTCTGCCCTAGATGGTTCTTCAGCAATATGAGCATTAAGGAAGGATTTACAAAAACTAAGGACATCTGCTATTCTATTTATTTACCAGGTCTAAACTTAATTTCAAAGTCATACTCCTGCAGAATTTCGATCCACCGTCATTGCCAACAACTCCATAATGTCTCCATTATGACTTAAGACTTTTATGATCTGTGACTAAGGAAAATTTATTTTCAAGGAAGTAATGTCTCCATAATTTGTGAGCATGAATCACATCTAACAACTCCAGGTCGTGAGTAGCATATCTCTTTTCATGGGCTTTCAATTTTCTCAAAGAGTAAGCTACATGATGACCTGTGAAAATCCACTTAAGACTTTTATGATATGTGACTAAGGAAAACTTATTTCCAAGGAAGTAATATCTCCATAATTTGTGAGCGTGAATGGCTAACAACTCCAAGTCATGAGTAGCATATCTCTTTTTATGGGCTTTCAATTTTCTTGAACAGTAAGTTACATGATGACCTTTTTGCATTAGTATATATCCCAATGCAAGAGAGTTGGCATCTGTGACAACTTCAAATTCTTTGCTTAAGTCAGGTAGCCTTAAGATAGGAGCAATTACCAAACTATGCTTTAGTTGCTCAAAGCTAGACTATTCAATTGGCATCTAGTTAATGGAAACTTGCTTTTTTAGTAGGTTTGTAAGAGGTGCTGCAATTTGGGCATAGTTTCTGATGAATATCCTATACCATCCTATTAGACCTAGAAAACTTTTCACTTCCTTGATAGTAGTTGAGGGTGGCCAAATTTGAACATCTTTGACCTTGGCAGGATCTACTAATATACCTTCAGCAGACAGTATGAATCCCAAGTACTCAATCTTCCTTTTGAAGAATGCACACTTTTTCTTCTTGGCATATAGCTTGTGTGTTCTCATTGTCTCCAGGACAATGCAAAGATATGGTTCATGATCTTCTTCCTCCTTAGAATAAGCTAAGATGTCATCAAAGAATACAAGAACAAAATCATTGAGATGAGGTTTGAAAATGTCCTACATTAACCTATTGAAGATAGTTGTGGCATTTGTTAATCCAAATGACATCAAGATGAATTTAAAATGACCGTATCTTGTGTTGAAGGCAGTCTTTGGAATATTTTCATTCTTGACTCTGATCTAGTAATATCGTGAATGAAGATCGATCTTAGAAAAGATCCTTGCTCCTTGTAGACGATCAAGAAGCTCATCTATCCTTGGGATCGGGTACTTATTCTTTATTGTTACCTGGTTTAGCCCTCCATAGTTGATACAAAGACGGAGAGTTCCATCTTTCTTATTTTGGAATAATACTAGGGCTCCCCATGGTGAACTACTTGGCCGAATCTTTCAATTATACCTATCTATTTTTCTCTGTCTCTACATAGCTATGGATACATATTTGGCTTTAGCACTCCATTTACTTAGTTTATTATGTTTAAACTTACTTTCTTTCAAATAAATACGAACTAACATGGCAAGAAAAATTTCATCCCTTTCCTCTATATATATCACATAGTGAACTTTATGAGGTTACTTTCCAAAGAAATGGCTTCAAATTCTAAGAATGAGAAGATAGGAATTATTATATTCACTAATGATACCGTCATTAAAAAAGAAGATATGGTTAAATACACTGGATTTTTTATGAATGTTCCTATGGAAAAAGCCATGTCAAGTTACATTTTTTTAGCATTGATGGCTCAATTGGATAGAGTGCCTAGCTTCGAACCAAGTGATTAGAGGTTCAAGTCCTCTTCGATGCACATGCAAGACACATCGTTGTCTATTCTAATTTTTGGCCCTCAAAAGCCTTAATTACTTTGGCTTACTTATTTATTAATCTATATGTCTATTTGATGCAAAACCAACAATTTCATGTCCAAGGGCTTTTTTGTTTGTTTTTTACATGTGCCATTAAGCATTAGGGATATTTGGTAGTTGATTTAATGTGGAAACAAGAAAGCAAACCTTTGTGAAATGAGGAAATTTAAAGCTAGCCCAATGCACATCGACAAGAAAGTTTGGTATTTTGACGTCGATTGTTTGTCTTTTAAAGGTACGTGAACTGGATTTAGAACGTCATAGGACAGGCACATATTCAGTGTAGGCGTTAAAGCAACTATTTTTTTTAATGTCGTTCTAATAAATAAAAGAAAAGTAGTTTTTTAAAAACCAATCCTCTTGTACCCCTTAAGCAATGTGGTAGAGAACCTTTTTTGGCCGGGTGCTAAGCACACTTCTCTAGCTTTCATAGCCTAGTCTGAGATTATACTGTTAGATATGAAATGATCATTTTCGACTCGCAGACGTCGTATCTTCTTTTATTTCGTATCCGCTCTCTATATCCATTGGTTTATCTAGGCATATCATCAGTTATTTTATTTCTATGCTTTCCTACCCACGTAACATTACAAAAGGTGCAACAATGGCGACGATGTGATAGGATGGAGTTAGAGGGAAAGAGCTATGGAAGTAAAATTAATTCCATTGGACCCTTGTTCTAGTAGTGGTTTGAGTTGCTCTTTTAGTTTGATGGCTTTAGGAATAGATATTTTGTAAGGTCTCTTTGCCAACCACTGGAGCGACTCCTGGAACAAGTTTGATCTCATGATTGACTTTTCTTTCTGGAGGTAACTCGGTTAGCTCTTTAGGAAATATGTCGGCGTACTCTTTTAAAACCAGGATGGTTCTTCTTCTGTCTAACCATCTTGATTTACCTTGCTAATCTTGATCAAGTAAACAAGTAATCATTTCTTCAAGCCTTTCACAATTCAAGAAGCTTTTGCTAATTGAACTTTAGGTTTCCCTATTTCACCTTGTGTAGATACTATTTCACCGTTCAAATCCTAGAATGTGACTCGACCTTTTCCACAATGGATATGAGCATCATTGGGAATCAGCCAATCCATTCCCAGTAAACATTCGTAAGCTTCTAAGTCCATTACTTTGAACCTCATACTTGAAAGGTTTTCTCCTAGGTTAAACTCTACCTTGGCAATTTGTTGTGTAGAAAGTACTTCCTTTCCATTTGCTAATTCCACAAGTAATTTTAATGCATTTATTGTATCTATTCCTAACTTATTAGCACACGGGTGAAATAAATGAGTGTGTGCTTCCACAGTCAATCAAAACTTTAAATTATTTACCTTGATGACTAGCTTGTGTTTGTATTACCAAATATTGATGATTTGGCCACTTCCTATGGAATGCAGCATGAACAATTACTCTTTCAATATCTTCTTCCATAGTAGGGTCTTCCTCCTTATTAATATCTTTTAGGGTAATATTTGACGTTCTTCCTCTTGCCATAGCTACCTGACCACAACCTTGGGTAGCTCTACCTTGACCTCAAAATTGCCCCTGGTGATGGTTTCCACCAAGCTTTGGACAATCTCTCATGAAATGTCTTGGCTCATTATAATGAAAGCACCTAAGACCATCTCGATTTCCCTGGGTAGGAACAAAAATTCCAACTGCATTGGATTTTGCCTTTTTCTTCTGACCTTGGTAGAATTGGCCTTGGGTTCTTTTTGCTTGACCTTTGAATCATCCTTTGTTTTGGTTATTGTAGCTCCTGAACTTATTATTATTAGGCTTTAATTGTACTTCCCACACAATAGGAGCAGCTTGAATTGAAGCATCTTGGAGGTCTATTGGGCGCATTGATTCCAAATGAGCGTTTAGAGGAGAATTTAGCCCATTGCAGGAACTTGGACACTTGTTGAGCAGTATCCATGAAGGGTGCATATTTAAGAAGAGAAATAAACTTGGAGTAATATGCTTCCAGGGTCTTTCCCATTTGCTTCAAATTAAAGAACTCATTCATCTTCTAGGTGTGATAAGCTGGAGGTAAATATCTTCCTCTTACAGCTTCTTTTAGCAAATCCCAAGTAATGGTATTTTCAGGGACACCTTGATCTTGGCACCATGCTTCCACCAAAGTCAAGCTTCGCCAATTAATTTTATCTTAGCTATCATGTCTTGGTGGGTTGGGATAGTTTCAATAGTAGTAAAGTAATCTTTCATGAATTCTATCCTAATTTCTACATTGGCTTCCATATTTTCGCCTTTCTTGTTAAATTTTGGAGGTTTGATTTGCTTCAAAAGATTCATTTTTCTCTTGGGCTTCATTGGGAATTATTGTGGGTTTGAAATTTTGGAAAATTTTCAACAATCTCCAAGTCAAACTTTAGAAAAATTATATAGCATTAATATTAGAGTTTGATACTCAAATTATTTCTCACTTAATTTATTGAAATTTTTTCAATTAAAACTATTTTTCCATTGCTAAAGTTAAACTCCAATTTCAAAGATTTTCAAGGAAAGATAAGATTCCATTATTTCTCTGATTGATAAAGTATCAATCAATCTTTATTACAACAGATGTACAAGGAAATCAAATGGAAAGAAATACATTATCCAAATAGCTCACAGACTCATCTTATTTTTTTCAAAGAAAGGATTCCCTGCTACAATCTAAGGATGATACTCTGATACATTCTTTATGAAGTAACTTGGATTCGGAGAGTAGATATCTAGGAATCTATATTTTTTAGGGAGTTCAGGAAATCCATCCTTTTTGTAGTTGTGGTGGCTAGAGGCGACCTACTACTTTTACTGTGTCGGCTGGGGGGATGTTCGTAACTTTCTCATAAATATACTAGTTTAGTTTTATCTTCTTGTCTCTAGTATACAGGGTTGAGTTTACACTGGCTTCAAAAAATAGATAGATCTCGACAACTTTAAGATCTTTTATCCATTTTACCCTTTTCAAATTATTCTAAAGATAAGCTAGACGGTTTGCATCGATATAGCAATACCCTCCGCTAATCATCCACTGTCTTTCACAATATAGAGGTGAGGGGTTGTACAACTAATCTAATATTCGCATCATTTGAATTCTCCATGCAAAACTGGATGAATACATAGTTGACATAAACACTACTCGTAAGATCAAGAATCATTTCCAAGATTCATTATTCTATCATAATTCAAAAACATACATTAACCAAAGAGAAGAAAACATGTCCTAGGTTATTTTTCTTTTAAAAAAGAAATATCTTTCTTAAGCTTATGTTGTATTTTATACTAATGTGTGCTCTGATACCAACTGTGAGGTGTCCGGCATGCTCATTCCAAGGCACACCTTTTAGTAGTCCATCAATAGGTTTTCTAAAAGACACCGCCCAGTGCTCCCTTGAAACATTACGGGGTTTATTACTTAGACCCCATTGAGTCTACATTTGCGACAGAAGTGTTTTGGTTGAATCCACTAGAATCAACCTGAATTTTCGGGTCCCTAAAATCAAACATGTCTCCTAATAGCCAGTTAGCATCAGCACTTTCGAGTTTCCACTTCTACAGGATTACTCGATCTGAAGCAGACTTACCATTGCACTTGGTTCAAAGAGAATAGGAGATGGAGGGGAGTGTAATACATCAACCCTCCTGCCCATAAGGAAAAATCCCATTCCGACCCCCTAAAACAATGCAAGTCAGTTCTACCTAACGACTAGTTGGTTAATTTATTGTCTTCCTATTTCTATTGCTAATTTAGAAAAGCTCCCAACTAATTGGGACCACCCTACCGTTGGACAGACCCGTCGAGAGTTACACCCACCCGCTTTCCTTTGATGAGGAAAACATCTTTAGTTTTCTAATTACCTATAGTATATTTATTGGAACATATACAACTAGCTTCCTTAATTAGTCGGTTAAATCATAGGTTCCTTCACATAATTTATTTCACAACACACATACAATTCAAAAAATCCTTGAATAAAACAAACTTTTTTATTATATTGGAAGCTTATTATAATTTTCATCTTTCCAACCCTACAAAAGATACACAAATTTCCATAAGGGTATTCTGCCCACCAAGATTCCACCCTTGTAACTAGTATTTAGGGTTCCATAATCCCATCCTAGGTCACAAAGGGCCTCGTTAGATTCTAGGAACAATGCAAGATTTACAACTAGAGCCCCCCCTGACACACACATTTCCTACTGCCCAAGACTATCCCTACAGATAGACCTTTTGCTATAGAGTTGGTCTAAGCCTCTCAAAGTGATAACCATGACCCCCTTGGAGTAGGGTCTCACAGCTAACTTGGGAGTAGCCTAGCGCAATCCTTCATTTTAGTTTGTTCGTCAATATTTTCAATCAGAGATCTAGATTCCATCAAATGTAAACAATCCTTTCAAAAGTATATCAAATAATGCAATGATAATCACACCATCGTGCACGCTCACAGCTTCCATAGCCAAGGTAGACCTTATTTTAAGGTAACCTTACATTCTAATGAGGATTCTCCTCCCCATAAAGGAGTGTTGAGTACATCTCTTACAACACGTTAAGCAAGGCATGAATTTTTTCGTTTGGGCTATCTTACCCAATATAAGCAAAATTTCTTAAAGAAATATATTGTGTCAATAACTTATTGAGATGACTTACAAATCCTTTAAATAGAGTTTCACTTTTCTTAACAAGTGTTAATTAACACTTAACCTTGTCGCATTTGACCATAACTATATCAAATGCGTATAAAGACATATGTGCAATAATCTGTGGCAATTATTTCCAACATGATTCTACGATTTAGAATCTCAATTAATCTAGCTGCAATTCATAGTGATTAATCATTTATGCTTGTACTAGCATGCTTTCTAGATAAAGCTATTAATTCATATAAGTATAGAAGATAATATTTTATGTAATTATTTTATGTGGCAAAATAATAACCTAGTAATGAATAACCTAGTTTGGCACGACGGAATTGGGAATTTTGTCTTTGTCCACACTTGCATTAGCCACACCCGATGTTCTATTGGTAGTGGCAACTCTGGCAACCTCGAGCACTCCCATATCTCTCGCAATACCCGTTCCTTGATCGATTGCGATGATTCATGTGGTCTTTCCACTTCATCGCTTTGGAGCCATTGTCCGCAAGTGGTTCGAGACATAGGGAAGGTGGAATAGATTCAAGATGGGAGAGCGTAAGAGAAGATGGCTTAGTCAAAGACCGAGACAAGGGGAATTGAGCTAACTCCCTCCCTCGTAGCCTCTCAAGGTAACCTCTCTCTCTCTCTCTCTCTCTCTCTCTCTCTCTCTCTCTCTCTCTCTCTCTCTCTCTCTCTCTCTCTCTCTCTCTCTCTCTCTCTCTCTCTCTCTCTCTCTCTCTCTCTAGCTCCTCACAGCCTCTTAGAGGGATATCCTTCTACCTCCCTCTCTTGGATCTTGGAAAAATCAGTGATCTGATGCTCAAATCACAAATTTGATGGTTCCTTGGCTCCGAAAGGGGGGTAAAACTGCAAGACACTTGATTCAAAATCTTTAAGATCACTCATTCTTCTTCTCCCTCTTTAAAGTGTTGTTTGCTGCCTATAAACTGCAATCACAATGTTGCGATTTTGCTCATCATTTTTTTGCATTACTTCTCCAAAACTAGCTTAAAAAACCACTTGCTTTTTTTACATGACATCCTATTCTAGGAATTTTCATATATTTTTAGGATATTTATAATAATATCTAAAATATATAGTGGTTTTGTCTAAAAATATAATATTTTGGACCATCCATACTATACACACTGACATTAATGACTAATATGTCTCATAACTCTCGTTCACACGATAACTTTCATGATATGTGGCTACAATCCTTATCGATTCGAAAAAAATATCGGGTTTACGACTCTCGATTTTTTTATATTTTTTATTAAATAAAAATTGTTAATTATTAATGGTAGTTAGTTTTTACTTTAGTTAGTAATCTTACTAACTTATTAATTGACTAACTAACTTTTGAACCTACCAACTAACATTTAATTGCGTGGAAATATTACAAACACATATTCAACCGCACTCAAACCCAACAATTCATAATGTCAACCTCTCAAAGAGAAAGAAAACAAACCAAAATAGAGGCAAAATAGACCTATTAGAACCAAACACACATACCACAAAACCTAAGATAACATCATAAATCAATCAAAAATCAATATGAGCTTCTCAAATACATTCAACCCATCCCAAAATAGTTACAAAACTCCTCAAACACCATTTAAACCCATCAATTCCACCATAAAATCAATCATTCAACACCCAAAAAAAAGTAAAATAAAAAATAAATCATTTTAGTCCTCAATATTTGGCCTCTTCTTGTTGGTTGCAAACTGCTCCAATCAAATCTTGAGATCCAATAGTTTCCGTGCAATAAACATAAGGATTGATTTTATTTTTTCCATTGCATATTCTCTAAGCATAATTAAGAACCCCATTAGCTATTAATACCTTTCCTTCACTTTGAGACTTACTAATGTTTGGAATACTTTTATGAGTGAACAATCATTTCAATATTTAATGATTCTCAATTGGTATGTGAGTGGCACTAATCCACCAAATCTCCATCTTGGACTAAAACTTATGCATTGGTGTTTGACCCTCACCATTGTTATAGTCCAATACCCTATTCATGATGCAAATGGTGACTCTTTCCATCTTTTGTCCTTTTTGAATCTATGCTTCATCCAACTTCAAGACAAACTTTAGAACACTGTGACATTCTTCTATTGTGAGTTTATACATGTGGACCATTGCAATATGCACTCTTCTTAGATCAACCCATATATTGTTAACTGCATTGTATTCAAAAATAGATTTCCATTTTTTCTTTTCATAGGTCATAAACTCTTCGATATAAATGTACTCTTCAAAACTATCTAGAATCTTATGATTCATGGCAATCCTTGTAACCAAAACTGCAAGGGCTCGAGGCAACCAAATCTCCATCTTGGACTAAAACTTATGCATTGGTGTTTGACCCTCACCATTGCTATAGCCCAATACCCTATTCATGATGCAAATGGTGACTCTTTCCATCTTTTTTCTTTTTTCAATCTATGCTTCATCCAACTTCAAGACAAACTTTAGAACACTATGATATTCTTCTACTATGAGTTTATACATGCGGACCATTGCAATATGCACTCTTCTTAGATCAACCCATATATTGTTAACCGCATTGTATTCAAAAATAGATTTCCTTTTTTATTTTTCATAGGGCATAGACTCTTCAATATGAATGTACTCTTCAAATTTATCTAGAATCTAGATTCATGGGAATCCTTGTAACCAAAATTGCATGCAACCAAAATGTACTTACGTTGTTACATCTAAGGTTCTCAAACCATGATCTAGAGATAACATGATAACCTTTCCATCTAATACCCATAGTATCACATGTTTTTTCAATTTTGTTTGGTTTTACCATGCCTTTTAAGTCCTTTACTAGCTCTTTCATAGTTGGGCCTCTTAGATCCACATTTTCACATGACTTTACAATCTTCAAAATATCTTTATTGTTCATTATTTCCTTTAAAAGATTGATTTTCTCCTCTCTCTCTTGGATATTAATGCCTAATACGTTAGAGACATATTTCTTTACAAGATTCAGTCTTCTTCTCTTTCTCTCTCTCAATCATCCTATTGGAGTTTCTTCCAAGTGTGCTAGCTTTTCTTATAATAATTTATTAGCATTTTTCAAAATGCCAATCTTATTTTTTAGCTCAAAAAATTTATTTGTGTAGTTATTAATGCTTTTCTTATTCTGTTCATTTGAGCCATGTATGTGTAAGGTGTAAAGGATAACCTCATACAATAGCCAAGTATCCCATCGTAACCTTCTCCAACATATCTTATGTAATCATGAATATTGAAAAAAGGAGGAGGTTTACCTTTAAAAAGATCCTTGGGATAAATATTTTCATCCACCCCACGAATCTATATGCTTTTTTCATTGTAATCACAACCTATTGGTTTCGATCTCATCTATCAATACTCGATTGTGTATACTTCTCCAAGATATATAAATCAGATCTAGCTAAATGGTAAGTTTATACTTATATATGCCTGGGCATATGTTCCTTGAAGAGTATTTGCTAAATATGTTAGCATATCATGCACACAAGAGTCTCATAGTGATAAAAAGTAAGTGTAGAGAAAAGAATTGTATGAAAAAAGTGTAAATATCTTGAAAATACAAAATCTCTCAAGTTCCAAGACAAAAACGATCAAAAAGGTGATCCTTGACATTGATTAAAAGATGAGGGTAACTAAGGGCCAATCAAATATTATCTCATTAATCATATATGAGAAACCAAATTTGGAGGTTTCATTCTTCCAAATTCTCAACTAATTAGTAATTTAATCATTTCCTTACAAGTATCATTTTTGAAGCATTGACATGGTTGTTGAAGTTGTTGGTATCCTTAGGATTATCTTGGTGAATTTCGATAGTGATCATTCTCCTAGTAAGCTAATGAAAGATAGAGTTATTGTTTTAAAGGTCAACGAAGAGTTAAATGATGAATTTATCTTTGGAATCTTTAGTATTTGCAATTGAGAACCTTTTGTGCAGTCTCTTCTTGGGAGGTAGCTAGTATTCTTGTAGTGTGCAAAACATATCTTGTTGGTTTGGGAGATGAGTCAAAATCCAAGCAAGCCTAGAGACTTATCTTGCACTTGAGCACCCAAACTATGTATAAGTTGTGGTGCAAATATTACATGAGTACACTTGTGTACTTAGGTATTACTTAGCTACAAGATAGCCATCCTAGTTTCTCATATCATTATAATTGATGAACCACGAGGTGCCATTAGATGGGAAAAAATTTCAATGGTGAGGAAAAGTACACTTCAAAGGAATCTTGAGGCACCTTAATTGTCTTGGACAAAGCATTGTATTATAGCTGAGTGACTTGATGTCTTAATCTTTCAGTAGCTGCAACTACTCACAATGATTGAAGAGAATTGTGTTCTTCCCCATTGCCTTTCTACTTGCTTTATAGTCGATTGTGATGGCGTTGAATGGAAAGTAGAAAAAATTGTGTAAGTGGCCCAAGGTGATAAGTAACCACATGTAAGATAGACTCTCTAGGTGCGTCCTACCATTTTATGTGTCCTGAGTAATTTGTGGGGAAATATACAAGAGGCTAGAGGATTAGGAATGGAGCTAGATGACTAAGGTCTCTAGATAAACCTAGTTTGAGAGCCCTTAGATGTGGTGTTAAGATTGTGCATGCATTTTTATTTTCTTCTTCTTCTTCTTCTTCTTCTTTGAATAGCATAATCATACTATACAATGAGGTTTTTAACTTTTCAAAAGAGATAGGGGAATGGTAGAATTCAAGGACTGAGCCGAAAGAAGAAAAGACTCAATGCATACCTCAAGAGAAAGAAAACAATGGATCGGTGCATACCTAGAGAGAAAAAAGGAAAGACTCAATGCATTCCTTGAGAGAAAAAAAAAATGGCTACCATGAAACCTTGAGCTAAAGCTTTGAATTCAGGATGAAGCAAAGGATAAAGAAGCTCCTTGAATGGTTGGCTCTGATACTAGTTTAAAGAAGTGAGCCCAAAGTGGAAGCATACAAGTGGAAGCAAGAGCTATAGTGAAAGGAGCAAAAGTAAGAGAGAGAGATACAAAAAAGATGGGGAAACTCCAACAATCACAATGTGTGACCAGATTTTCCTTTATTTAAATGTCATTGAAAAAATAAAGAATAAAGTAGCAATGATGGGCACTTGCCATTTGCAATGTACAGGTATGTGGATACTGTCAGTGTAGTAATACATAGGGGGCTAGAAATAGGCACCTTTATCCCCAACAAATTCTTAGGCATTCCCACACTTGCTGTTGAGCGTGGAGAATAAGCAAAAATAGTTTTAATAGCCAAAGATACTAAAACATTGATTGAATCCCTTAACCCTATAGACAACCTTCTTTTTCTGTTAGGTTTGAGTAGTTCTATCACAATATGTCCTATCATTTTCTGTTAGGCCAATGGCAAGGAAAAAACAGATAGCAACGAAAGTTTATATAAACAAAAAGAAAAGAGGACATGTCCTAGATGTTGGGCCATCAGAGGTTCTAGAGGCTATGCCCTTGAGATCCCTATTACACCTAGTTTTGTTCATTCTCCAGCTATGGAGTCAAAGCAATCCAATAGAGAGCATGTGTGTCCTCTTGGTGCTCAAGGCCACGTCACAACACCTCCTTTGACTGATGATCAACCCTTTGAGCTTGGTGGATAGTCCTCTCCTCCAACTAGCCAGGTTCCAACCTCTCCTAGGTCATTTGATGAGTCAGCCCATCAAGTTGGACCCTCTTTTATTCCAGCTAATGAGCCTTCCAAGCCAACAAAGAGAAAGAAAAGGTTTAGGTTCTATTATATGTAGAAGTGTTTCAGCGAGATAAGGAAGGCCCAACGAGCTATAGACCACGTAATTTCAAAGACAACTTTCATTAGAGTTATCAAGGATATTTCTGATAGATTGACAAGAGTGTCCACTAAATTTGACCTTCACAAGAAATGATAGCTTGTAGTAACTTTTCGTCTATAGGAGAAAACTATATATTTTGTCATTGACTTTATGCATGATGCTTACATTGCAAGTGCTTATGCTCATAAGATCACATTGATGAACAAGGATTTCAGGATGGTCAGCAGAATTCGATATAGGTTCAATAAGATATTGAAGCCCTTGCCCAATACTAATTTAAAAACCTCTCGAGATCTTGAATATTCCCCCAAAATTTTCCAAGAAAGTAAAAAACCCAAAGATCGAGGATGTGTCTCACCTATACTTAATAATGGGTGCAGCTCAGTTGGAGTCTATCCAAGAAGAAAAAATGCAAGAGGTGATAGAAACAAAGGATGGGATTTGCTTCACACTTGGCCCCATCAATTATGAGAGGATCATTAAAATGTATGGCCAAATGGTTGTCAATGTTTCTTGCGATTATGAAAAAGAGTAGTACCTTAGCTTATCTGCTATGAGGACAAGTCCCTGCTTGAGAAAAAATATGTTTAATTGTTCGACACTATAGTTTATTGTTGCATAAGGTAAGGCATTTTGATTCTCAATATTTTTAAATATTGAATTTATAATTATTGCACTATCTATTTCAAATAACTTTCTATATTTTTGTTTTGACTATACGCCATTCATTGCTTCTCTTAGCTAGGATATCTCTAAAATTATACATTTTTATTGATTCATCCACTATCGGTGCAATTGTTTTTTAGATCTAGTTCAGATATAGCAATGCTTTTCAAGTTTTTTTATGTCATCATAAACTACTATAACTTTTTCCCTTATGTCCAAAGGTATACAATTTTCCAAAAGGGTTAACTTATACTCATTTTATCTCATGGTTATTGCTTACTACTATTTGCTTTGTAGAGGGCATTAGAGTCTTATATATATTTACATACTTGTTAAATAAATCATCTTCATGAACTCTCTTACTGGCCAACAAAAATTGTATGTTGAATGGGAAAGCTACTTGCTTTGTTAATGGTTTATTTTAGTTATTTGTCTTTTTTAGGTATAAGTTTCTATTTGCAATGCTAGCACCCTTGTGACTACCTTCTTGGACACCATATATAAGGATATTGTTGATCTTGGAAAACCTTATAACTTTATCCTACAAGAAGTATCATTGCAAAGTGATTTATATACTTGCAGATGGAGAGTTATTTCAAATGTGTATAGGACAATAGATTCAAAGTGATTGAAGATATATGTAGTGAATGTAAGTCTCCTTAATATATATATATATTTTTTAGGGACCCTTATCAATCCACTAACTTATTGCATTTATTTCTATAGTGTAAGGATTACCCAGATTCATATATATGGTGGATAAGGGAGCAATGCATTGAGTTGATTTTGGACAGGGCAATCACACTAATAGATTCCAACTCCCCTCTTTCACAAAAACCTTCAAAGGCTAAGGTAGTGGCAACAAATAAGGCAAGGGCAAGAATAATGGCAATGGTAATAGCAATGGCAAGAGCAAGTCAACCACAAAGACCACTGGCATGAACTCCAAAAAGAAAGGAATATCAACACTTTCTTCTCTCTTTCTCTTATGAAGTTTGTTTCATCTCCTCTTAAGCTTGAAGAGAAGAGAGTACATGTTAAAGTAAAATTCTTCTAGTATCCAAAGGAAAAATCCATTGTGAGAAGATTATAAATCTTTGAGAAACGTGACAAAGAAGCTAAAATGCCAAATAATGAGAAAGTGCTAGAGATAGGAGAAATAGAGAAGCAAACAACAACTTAGGAGAAAGCCTTGTTTGCACTACAATTTTGCAACTCATGATACAATGAAACCCTTTCTATCCTATATAAAATAAAATAAATTTATTTTTATACATTCAAAAGATAACTTGCTTCACAAGAGCTTATAAGTTTGTATTGAACAATATCTTTTAACGATGTCACTCAAAAATATGGAATCTTACAAAGTCTTTATATTTATGACTCAAAACTGATAATTATGGGAAGTAAACAACTCATACAAGAGAAAGAGTATTTGGCTCTGTTTCCAATTATTGTACCATTGACTTTGAACTTATATCCATGGGATGTATTATCTAGCAACTCCAAGTATCCCTTCATCTTTTGAACTTCAATTGAAAGTAATATTAACCTCCTTTGCTTCTTCATGTGGTATAACTTGCACCTTAAGTTTAAAGGCATGCAATATATGTATAAGAATCTAAGGGAATCAAATGCCTAATCTAAGTTTGTATCTCCTGTAATCAAAGCCCAAAAAAAGAGCTCATTAAGAGATGTTGTAAGACAAAGCCAATGATGGGGGCATACACTACACCTCATAATATCACCCTTATGGTCATATTCTCTAGATTTCTAAAGTCTTCCTATAATGTTGTTTGAATCCTCTTTCAAAAAAATTCTACTTAGCCAACACACATTTATTCTTTGTAAATGTGATGTTTTGAAGCAAGTTACAAGATATGTAACAATACAAACTATAATAGGCATATTCTTTTCGAGATCTATCTGGTCGTCATAGACTTTTGAATATCCTAAGATATTTTGAATTTAAAACTTTGCACTATTGCCTTGTTATAAGAATCTCCCAATTTACATATAAAAGACTTGGCAATGACAAATCTTCGATGTGTCCATATGTACCCACTCTATAGAAAACCACATACTCTACAACATAATATATAAAAACTCTTCCTTCATTAAATAAACCCATGCTCTAATTGGTAGCAATAGATAATGTCAATGAATACCTTATGAAGGGCATGGAAAATTTTACTTTGGTTTTCCACAAGCTGTGTAGTGGGAGCTCATGCTCCACCACCAAGACCTATGGACCACTTATTGCTTCAAGCATTTCAAGCGAGCACAAATGGCTATCTCTCACTTATCCAATGCACCTTCTATCCTATGGGGATATAGTAAGCTTACCTTCATGCCTGAATGAGTAGCCTCCTCCCACAAGCAAACTAAGCTCCACAATTCGAGATGCAAGCTCAAGCAACCTCAAGCCTCCACCTCCAAGCTCCATCCTCCATATCCACACACAAGAGATGAGAAGAGAAGAGAAGAAGAAGAGAGGAGATGATGGAGAGCTTCTTCTCCAAGATTCCTCACCCTCACATACTCACTCTTTCACACTCCCTCTCACAAGCACACACAAGCAAGCAAGAAGGAGAGAAAAAGAAGAGACCACTTTTTCCACACACCAAAGAATGAGCTCCTCATTCACTTTTCAGGTTTATATATAAACCCTAAATCTCTTAGGCACCCATTCCCTTTTTTACATGACTAGGCATCTTACCAAGGCCCTCTTTCCCTATCCCCTTCTAACTGCCTTATCCCTTCACCTATGTCCGTTTAGACTTTAGAACTTGCACAAGAGGGAGCCTGGCACTCTTATAAAATGAATCACATAACGCCCTGTGCTTTCCTTGTGAGAGTCCTCCTTCATCCTTGAAAGAGCATCCTTCATCCTTGAGAGAGCACCTTACTATAATGTTTGGTGCTTTTTTCATCCTTGAGAGCACCTTGCTAGAATATTCGGTGCTCTCCCACGTTTTTTCTGAGCTTGCCTTCTCCTCCACTTTTCCTACCTGGGCAGAATGAGCTTCTTCATTCACTTTTTGACTTGGGCTTCTTTGGTCTTTCGCAGCTTCTTTTTGGTTGCATGGTCTGTGTCCATGACACGTCTTGTAACATTATCCCTCTCCTAGATGAGTGCCAATCCCATGGTACTTGCAAGTATGAGCGTATGAAGATTCGATGATTTGATAGGCAATCATGTGAGTCGATGATGATGGGGCCTCTAAAGTTGGTGGCTTGCATTTTTGGAGTTACATGTAAAGAAAAGAAGATGCACTATACATGGGGTGTATCTATTTTACCATGTGGTGCATTGTGCTCATGTTCTTTCTGTTTCCTTTTTTCTTTTCTTTGTCTTTTCTTTTATTTCTCTTTTTCTTCTTCTTCTTCTTCTCCTCTTTTTTTTTGAATAATAGACAAAAATCTAGTCTTCATCATTAGAGTCATAAAAGGGAGAGATTGAAGGCCCAATGGATTTACTAAGAAATTGTGTACTTTGGATGTATCATTTTAGATCTATTCGAGCATTAAGAGAGAAATGGTGGATAGGAAGAGATGGTTGCAGCTAGTGAAATGGTTGTCACTTATATCCTCTAAGAGGGCTATGCAAAAAGATGGCAAGAGGACAACACACATCATTAGCCTAGGCATTGCATAGCTATCTGTGCTGGCATTGAGATAAAAAAAGAGTGTCATGAGGTGGTACTCTTGTGGCGTAGACTCCTGTTTAAGTAGTACCCTAAGTAATCTCAAATAATTACAAGTAGTAATAAAGGCATGATCTGAGCAAAAAGTAAACTCGTTGAGAAAACGGGCAATTGAGTCCCATAGGTCGGTTTCGAAGAAGGTCAAGGCGTCATCTGGCTCGGCGGCATTTACGTTATATATCTTTAGAAAATCATATATGCCATGGATGTCAGGATTGAGGTCCACCCCTACCCTTCTTAGATATGGCATATGTGTGGGGTTATTTTTCTCAAAGGGTAGTGTGTTGGAAAACAACATCTAGACATCCATGTTGCCGTCCCAAATTCTCCTTCTCCTTTGTTTGGATGTAATATACTAGTTCTCATAGTAAGTCAAATAACTTGAAATTTATGAATTACACCATAATTGCAAAGAAATACATCATGTTTGCAAGGAAGTCATAGCCAAGATAGCTAGGCATGAAATAGTATTATTACCTTGGAAGGCTGAGAATCATATATGTAAGCTGCAACATGAATGCTCACCTCATGTTAAGGTGGGACATGGTACGTACCCCATATCTTGGTGGCTAAGAGCATGTGCACCCTCTTAGTTGGTGGGAGGAAGGAACCTCAAACCATGTATTGCTTGAAATGGCAAAAAGATCCCCCACAAGTTACATCTCCACCTTTTATACTTAACCCTAGCCCACTCTAGACTAAGGTGACTTATGCTTTATTACAACCCATCCCGGCCTAAAAGAGCTTTGCGCTCAAAGTTGAATTGGAAACAAATTACAAGGATGATTACAAAGATAGCTTGAAGCATTTGGAATCATACTGAAATAAAGCTCCATGTTGATGAAGATCAAAGAAGTTGATGAAGATGGACTGCATAAATGGAATTGACTGCTATAAATTGTCCAACATAGGATGTAGTATGAAATTGGCCATATCTTGAGCTAAAAGTGGCCGATTTCCAAATGCAAGATATAGAAATATAGAGGATAACATGTAGTGTCCAGCATGCCTTCAAAATCGAATTTTGATGCTGATAAGACAATTTACTTTCTCATAGAAATTTAATATAGCAAATTGTTTACTGCCCTCTTGCTTAAGCCATGGAAATTGTTCCAAATATGATGCTTGTTGCCATGAAGACACTTCAATAGGCAAACCCTTCAATTTGATAAGGTATTCCACAAGAATACGGTTTCTTAGAACCTTCTCCCACTTGCCAATAATCTTCTCGGGCTCATAGATGATCAAATCATCATCATCCAAGGGAGGTAGTTCTTCAAGAACTTGAATTTGGAGTTCCACATACTTTTTAAGCTAAGACACATGAAAGACATTATGGATTCTTATGTTTTAAGGTAAGTCTAGTTGATAAGTAAGATCCCCAACTCACTTGACAATACGATAAGGACCATAAAACCTATAAGCAAGTTTGTTGTGTCCTCCTTTAAGAGAAGCATAGCGTGACTTGGGAACCTTCAAAAATACCCATTCATCCTTCTCAAACTCCACATGTCTTATTTTCTCATCCGCATAGATAGACCTTCATTGTCTCTTGAGCTTTATGAATGTTGTCCTTAAATTGCTTCATAAGGGCCTCCATCGTTTCCAACTCCTCACGTACTTGTGGATGTAAATCTTCATGAAACAATGCTGAGGGTACTTGTACTTTGTAGCCATATAAAGCTTTAAAAGGAGACATTCCAATGCTCATATGGTAAATATTGTTGTAACGAAACTCCGCAAGATGGAGCCAATGGTCCCACACATTTTGTGTCTCATGGCAAAAGTGCCTCTACTCTTCTCCTTTTCCTCGCTAAAATTCCTTCATCATCTTTTATGCTTGCTCATCAAGCAAATATTCTTCTTGGATGTCATGAATCCAGTCCTTATGTTCAATTGAGAAGGTTCACAATGTATTTCATGTTAGTCGACTAAAGAAATATGTATCCAATCCTAGCCATGTACTCAATGACCAGCAAGTTGTAATGCCAAGCTAAGGTGTCCTTGAGCTTTGGACAAATATAATCCTAGACATTCGGGAAAAGTGATTGAGGAGTAGAACTCTCAAAGAGTACCTCATCTAGTGGAAGGACTATCTAGAAGAAGATGCCACATGGATTGACAAGATTACTCTCAATGAACAATACCCCAATTCCATTTGCGATGAGGACATCTCAATTCCTTAATGGGGGAAGGATGTAATATTCATATGGCCCATAAGAACCCCCCTTTTAATAATTAAAATAGGAGTAGCTTGCATGGTGACAGGCTCATCCGGCCACCCAAATGTAAGTGAAGGAGAGTACCTCCATCATGCCTCCCTCTCATAATACCCTTCTCCCCTCTATAAAACCCCCCCCTGAGCGAAGATGATCAGCACTTCTTTCCCCCCTGCTATCCAACTGTGTGAGAGAGAGAGAGAGAGAGAGGTAGAGAGAGTGTGTGTGTGTGTGTGTCTCAGAACTGGAGGGGGAGAGAGAGAGAGAGAGAGAGAGAGAGAGAGAGAGAGAGAGAGAGGAAGAAGGCTCAAGAAAATTCCTTCCCTTTCTCTCCTGAAAAGAGATCACAAGTACCCTCCCTCCCTCGCTAGTCCTATGGTTTTTCTATCAAGTACTCCTCTATTTGGCAAAACGTTGCTAGAATCCAAGCAGAGCATGGGAATTTTGAGTACAAAGGAGTGCATCATGAGAAGAGAAGACTACATTCCAAGCTCCAATATGGCCCCAAAGTGCAAACTCTCCGAAGAAGTCGGAAAGGCCGTAACCACGGAAGGAGGATCGAGTAAAGATTCCACTACTAATATGAATGGGACATCGAGTATAAACACCAATTCGTCACTCCAAAACCAAGTACCACTACGGCGTCTTGTCCTATGAATGGAATGGTAGAGCATAATTATCATAGAAAGAAATCATACTTTTGCATTGCGTAATTTGTATAACTGGAAAGGTAGATGCATAGGTTTGAATCAAGTTCATGATGGTCATGATATGCTACGAGTTGATTAAGCATTTACGGGTTGTTTACAAGACTAAACTGATTATTAGGCACAAATTTTGCAAGTGCATCTTAGATTATCAATATATATAAATATACAAAATCATGTAAGGCGATTGCATCCTATAAACCATTAAAGAGAATTAGCTTGCATTTACATTAGGCATGATGAATTCATCTACCTTGCACTTAGAAATATAATTCACAATTTATGATTTGCATAAATTCATTGAAATAAATTTTCAAATATAGAAGCTCCGCATTGTATCATCAACTCAGGAAAAACTTGCATCTAGATTTGTGTGGCATCGTGGATAGTTTCGGTTGCACTACATGATACATATTCATCTTAAAAGATAGATTTAAGATGTGCATGCAAAATGTTAAACTTAATTGCAAGAGGCAGTTTGATAAATGAAACCCTAGATGATAAGTAAAGCTAGGGTTTAATTATAAATAAGTCAAATTAATGCTACGGTCATAGATTGACTTAAAATCAAGTAAATATGCTCATAGGTCTCTACCTAGCAACTAGCCATGATAAGTCCAATAACATTCTTAGAGGTATCATTTTAAACCATGATAAAACTTGATGTCGATGCGAGAAAACTCGAATGTCATTTTTGCTTGGAAGAAAGACAATTTGCCATGTGACATTCGATGCTCATAACTACTCAAGGATTGCAAAGGACTTAGCCTACCGAAGAGATGAACAAAACTTTCTGTCATGAAATCTTGAGGGAATGAAACCCTAGGGTAAACCTAGAAACGTCGATAAATTTCTAAGGAGAAAAATGATTACCGAATGACCAATTTGGGTCCTAGATTGAATCATCAAGATCCTGTGATCTCAAAACAAGAAACCCTAATCTAAAGGTGGATAAATTAGGGCAATTACCATCCAAGAACTCTTGGATATAAACCCAAATATGTAAATGCTCACTCTTATCGCATAGGAATGAGGGACCGAATAAGGATATTTCCTACCCCCTCAGAAGTCCATTGCAATTGACATCAACGCAAAAGAAATCCAAAGGGTGATTGCTAAGTGTTCAAAATAGGAACTCCACCTTGGAAAATGTTTTGAGCACTCACCTCCATTATTGTTTGTGCCTATAAATCTAGGATCACTATCTATGAAAGGATTGTATGACCTAAGCTCACAAAAGAAATTGGAAGAATGAATCAAGTTAAATTAATGGAGGGCACGCCAAACCACCCCCAGCTAGCTATCAACCCTATCCAAGGGGGTTCTACAGAACCGTGATGGAAATATGGATCGAACCTACCACGAGAGGTCTCTCCCTGGATTAGTTTGAATGTAGTAGGATGCTTGGATGCCATGGGGCTCTGACTGTAAATTCCTTTTCTCTGGGTCTTATTCAAGCAATCTGCATGAACTCGAGATGGATTCTCAAGGCCTTGTTACCAATGCAAGGGTGGAAACTTGGAGGAAATAAGGCGCATCCTCATGGATTTTAGAAAATCACCTTTTTGGACGAGACTTGTAACTCAGTTGAAATGTTAAGTTTACTTCCAACGAACTTGTCCAAACTGTTTTCATATCAATGTCTAAAATTACATAAAGGAACATGTGGCTACCAGGTTAATTAAGAAAGCTGCTTGTATGTAATATCACTAATGTGCCTTAGGTAAGTAGAAAACTAAAGCTACCAAGGGAAGCGGGTGGGCGGAACCCGATGGGTCTGTCCTATGGCAGGGTGGTCCCAGAGAACTATAAGGCTTCTCACAAGATTCTACCGTCGTTTGACCCTTAAGAATTATTGGTGAGAATCTAATTCATGTCGTTTTAGGAGGCCGGATTGGGACTATACCCTACGAGTAGAGAGGTTGAGCAGTGCATTCCTCTCATTTCCCATTCTCTTTGAACCAAGTGCGGCATGGGCTTGCTTCGGCTCGGGTATCTCTGCATAAAGTAGGTTGTCTAGGATTCATGTCTAGGATTCAACACTAGAATCCTGCCAGGAGACCTTGACCATTAGAAACCAAAGTTTCAGGTCGATCCTAATGGGTTTGGCCGTGAATGTTTTGTTGCGAGGTGGACTTGAGAAACCCTAGGTGATAAACCCCATAACATTCCATTGGAATGCCGTGTAGCATCACTTAGATTTGTCTCTCGATGGACCGCTAAAAACGTGCATAGATAGTCGATAGGCGAGTATGTTATAGAAGGCCAAGAAGACTTATAGTGTCATTCACATGAACAAATTATGCTTTGTATATTGAGAAGCCCAATCCACATGTGCAATGCTCCATTCACACATCTCATCTCTCATTTGGATTTAAAGGGCAAGGTCTAATCACTCACCCTACCCTAGGGCAAGGTCTAATCACTCACCCTACCCTGTATCTCACTCTCTATAAATATATTTAGAAGGCAATCCATACTTACATCCCCATCCTGTTAGGATGAAAGCTCATAGCACTCATGGATTTGTCGATGAAAATCAACATTGGACTTGTTGATAATGCCAAATTTTGTCTCTTGATGAAGAAGCGTATCCATGGAGGTAGCCTATAGATCAGGAACTTATATTGAAATATAGGAACATATCATCTACTGAAGGAGACAGATGCTCTGTAAAGGTACAGGACATAGTGCACCAAGGGAGGCAGCTTCAAAACTAAATCTTGGAAGTTTGATTAAGGAATCAACTAATTTGGACTGCATGGTGTTACCACCTTTTCCACAACCAGCTTTCTGCCCAAGGGTGTTTGCCACCTTTTCTTGGAGCAAGGCTTGTTATGATAGGAAATTTATTCATTTTCTTATATTTTTGTGTTTTGCTACTTTCAAGGGTGTTTTCACCTTTTCTCAAAGAGTAGGCCGGCACGGCAAGGACCGAAGTCATTTTCTTTTATAATCTTTTTTTTCTTTTTATTTTCTCTTTTTGTTCACAAGGCTATCCTCACCACCTTTGCAGGATTAGACAAGAAGGTAGTAGAGTAGAGGCAAGAGGTGGAATTGAGGGGATAGAAGGCATTATCCACCTTGTCTAAAGAAAAATGATGGCTATATTAGTAGCAATAAGCAAAGCATTACCAATCAACACACAAGGGAGAGTGTTGAAGACTTCCTCACATTTAGCAATCCAAGTAAACTCCACAACTTTCCTCAAGAGCTTATGCAAGGGGACTGCTTTGGTTGCAAAGTGTGCAATGAACTACCTATAATAACCCACATGGCCTAGAAATCCCCTCAACTATTTGAGTTTGGTTGGCATAGTTAGAGCTACAGTCTTTTCAATCTTGGCAAGGTCTATTGCTATCCCTTGTGCCAAGGCAATGTGGCCCAAAAGAACTCCTAAAGAGACTTAAAAGATGCATTTGTTAGGGTTGAGAGAGATCCCATACTCTTGACATCTATCAAAGCACTGCTACAAATGTCTCCAATACTCACGAATTAAGCTATAGACACAGAAGTCATCTAGGTACACCATAAAATCATACAGGTGATTTTGAAGTGCGGCCATCATCACTCTTTGAAAGATAGCAGAGGCATTACAAAGCCCAAACAACATCACTTTATAAGCATAGGTTTTCCATTATGTTGTAAAGGTTGTTTTGGATTTATCCTCTTTTGCTATTTGGACTTGGCTATATCCACTAAATCCATCCAAGAGGGAATAGAGTTTATGTCAGCCATTGTGTCCAACAATTGATCTATGAAAGGAATAGGAAAATGATCATTCTTTGTCTTGGAATTTAGCTTTTGAAAGCTCACACATATTTGCAGCTTTTCATTATTCTTAGATACTACCATGATGGGCAAAACCCATTCATTATTGGCCACTAGATAGTTAAACTTGGCTTCAAGGAGCTTTAATAATTTATCTTTTACCAAAGCTGAGTAATTTGGATTCATATGCCTCTATCTTTGCCTCACAAGTTTGGCATCTAGTTCGAGGTCGATGTGATACTAACACACTGTGGGATCAATCCCCTTTAGATCTTTATATGACCATGCAAAACACATCCAAGTTCTCCTTCAATAAGTCATGTAAGATAGATAACTCATTTTCTAAAAGACCGATATCCACCTTTAAGTGACGTTCAATACCATTTGTATCTACAAAAGTTAATTACTTTTCACCTTCCACTTCACGGATGAAGGTCTCTCGAACTACTTTTAACTATAGATCCAACTTCTTCAAGGGAGTGGCCTCCTCATCTAATGCTCCACTACAAGTGACTTCTTCCTTCCATGGGGGTTGGACTGACTCTTTGGGATGTTGAAATGGCACTATTGTTGTCATGGGGAATCATCATTGTCCTTTCTTGAGAAGGGTAAATTAGGGTGATAAGAGACACTACTAAAGGAGGGCTTATTCTACTTAATCCATTGCTTATGAAAGGTTTTCATATGCTATGGCTCATTAACTAGTCCAAAGGGTACTAGATTCATTTTGCCTGACAGCATGGAATCTTTAGCCTCAATTGCTTCTAGGATTTCCTTCTCATTAGTATTCTCTTCTAGTTGTATAGCTTCTTCCATATCACTTTCATTGTCTTCAACTTGACCTTCATCCTTATCTTCTAGAGACTCTATCTCTATCTCTATAGGGATCTGTATGAGAAAAATGCACTCTCTATTGTATCATCTGCTTCCACTTCTGCCTCTAGCTCTACTCCTATACCCATCTTTATCTTTTCTTCTATCTTTGGCTTTGTTATGGCCACGTAATAGGGAGAGTAGTACATTCGTACCTCTATCTCACTATCACAGGTAATTTTAGAGGTCATTCTTGGTTCAAGTAACAAGTATTCATTTACCCATTGGCAAGGACTTTGCTTCTTTCAGGAGTTGGCTTACAGTGCCTATTGTTAGGGACTATGCCTCTATTTTCTTGGAAAAATTTTGTTTGATTGCTTCTTCATCTACTAATATACCATCTGTAACCTCATTGGAGAAGTCTGTTAAGGCTTCGATAGAGGTAGATCCATTACCTTTTTATGAACCATACAACTTTACCAACCACCTTGTTGGATTCTCTAGCTAAGGTTAGGATTCTCTTAAACTAATCCGTTTGTGCTTTTGCTTCAAAAATCCATAGTCTTTCCAAAAGCAGAGGATATGAGGTCCTGTAATAATTTTCTTTTACCACCAAATAAGTTAGGCAATAGTCTCATCCTGTGAGAGTTGTCTTTGTATATAGGAGAATGCCCAAAGGCTTAATTTTTCTTTGGTTTGTGAGTCTAAAAGCCATTGTGTAGGCTACGTACCTTGCAAGATTAGATTCTTCATTGTCACATCCGTCATTATGTTCACTGATGAACCTCCATCAATCAATGCATCTACAATAAAACATCCTTCAATTTAGATGCCAATCTCTGGGGTACTAAGATCCAAACAAGCATTAGCCACATTCACTTCTTTCACAGGCTCTAGGGCTTTATTAGACTTATTGGCAGCTGTGGGAGAAATTTTAGGCCATGTCTTCTTATCAATATACTTTTAAAATTCTTTCAACAACATTGGGGAACAACATTAGCAACTATCAAGATATTATATTTGGTTTGAAGATGTCTAGGTCTTTGCCCAAGCCATACTCTTTGATAGGATTCACAAGCTTCTCCAATAAGCTATGAAATGATGCAACACCCACTTTTATCCTTCCTTTTTCTTCTAGTAGTGGCAGCATCTACACTTCTTGTATCACTAGGGATACTTTTGCATCCTCTATCTCTTGGACCTCTAGTCCTATCTTTGTAACCATCTCTATATCCTTCTATGGTACAGGATTGCTTTGTACTATACCTTTTTATTTTGTACTGTTCTATTTCTCTTTTGGAAGATTGAACTTCATCCTTTGTGCAAAAGGAACATTCTCTTTTGGAATTGTGGGTTCTCTTTTCTTTGCACATGTTATTTTGGAAACTTTCAATTCCGCCAAATTGGAGGCAGGTTCTTGGGTCTTTTGTTGATTTATTGGTGGTGTTGGTTTTCACAAGAGCTACACTAGGGTAGTCTTTTGGAATCTAGTCTTCTCCCTTGTATCAATTGCATAAGGGTTTGTAGTCCATTGACCTTCTAGGGTTTGGAAAATTTGGTGAGATATATTCCTTTCTCTGCATCTATAACACTCGACTTTTAATCTCTAGCCACCACTAGACTATTGTCCTTTATAACTTTGAGAGGGGAATCTCCTTGGTCCGAAATCAGGACCGAACTCTCTAAGATTTGGTCCTATATCTTGGATAGTCATCTTGGATTCCAATAAAGTTGAATCTTGCTTCTTTGTCTTTCTTCCTTCACTCATACATTTTCTTGCGAAAGCAAATATCTTCTGTATGGTTCTTCCTTAAACAACATGGACAGAAGGCCTAAGGAATAGTTGATTTTTAGGTACATTCAGTGGCTAAATGTCATGCTTGATGGAACTTTTTGTACCATGTATTAGATTGCATCACATCTCTTCCACCTCTTGTAGGACTAGATATGTTGGCGATATACACCTTCATTTCTTGATGCTTGCAATTGAATTAGACAAATAGTCCTTCAAAATTTCTCCTCTTGGAGTACTCATTATAGAATTTTGGGAAGCCTCCATAATCACTGCATAGATTGGTTGGGTTGATCTATAGGGTCCTCTATTTTGATTCTAATTCAGAGCTCCTATTGAGATTGGTGGTTATTAGTTTTAGTTGGTAGGATTCCACTATTGTTAAGTTGCCATTGGGGGAACTATTTGACACCACTATTGTTGTGAATGTCCCATCATTTGAGGTACCAATGTCTGCAGCAACCAACCACTGTTGATTCGATGCACTATACTACTGTGACACTGCTTGCATCTGAGAGTAAGGATAGGAAACAATCCCTAGGATTGCATTTGGTGGGATACCATTCTTGGAATGGGAGGAGATAAGACTCCTCTTCTTGAGGTCATTGTGACAGCCTTACTTCAACTTCATCATACACTCTTGTACCATCCACTACAACTTGCAAGTTAATGGATCTCCTCAATTCCACAAACTTACGAACTTTTGGTTGTAGGCCTCTCAGAAAAGCTTTCTGGATGCCTTCAACCAAGTAATAGTTGGTCCATCTCTTCAATATAGATTCCATTCTAGAGACATATACTTCCAATCATTCACCAAAGGATTTGTTGACTTAAGTTCATGAACTCCTTTGCATCTGCTCTTCAAAACTTTCATGCTAGAATTTAGTGAGGAATTCCAACTTCAAGTCGTCCCATATACCAAAATTTATTACTACTTGTCTCTTATACCACTGAAATGCTATGCCTTTGAAAGTGGCAAGAAATATCGCCAATCAATACTCATGGATTTTGGCATTATTGACTACACACACTACCATGAACTCAACTACATGAAGATGAGGATCTTCATTGTACTCTCCCTTAAAGATGGGCAACGAAACTACATTCGCTAGCCTATCACTTATTAATATTTCCAGGATGGATTTGACCTGAAATGGGGACCTTGACTCGCTATTAGGACTTTTGTAAAGAGTGCTGCAAGGGCATCAAAGGAGACTTCTACTACTAGCTTGTTCTCGGCTTTGATTTTTGCATCCTCTCTTCTCATATACCTCTCGATTCATTCTAATGCTTGTCTCTTGATCACATCTTTCATCACAGGGTTAGCTCCATTCAATTTGTTTGTACTCAATAGAACAAAATCAGAAGGGCTTCAGTCTCGCTGGAGGACTATCTTGTCAATATTTCTTCTACTTCCTTCTTTTCAACATCTTTAAATTTAAATTTCATTCCACTACTACAAACGGAAAGATATTTAGTTCTGAAGGTATCAAAATTCATTCTTCTGAGGATCACCATAGTGTCATTGACTTCATAATCTGATTAACCTGCTCTGTTTGACCATCATTTTGGGGATGGTAAGCTGTGCTAAAGCAAAGTTGGGTTCCAATTGCTTCAAATAGGCTTCTCCAGAAATGTGATGTAAACAAAGAGTCGCAGTCACTAACGATCCATTTAGGCAATCCATGAAGCTTTGTGGTTGGTCTTGACTAGGATAAGATGAGTGACCTTTGCCAATATATCCACAATCACCGTGATTGAATTATACACTCCTTGAACAAAAGGTAAGTGAACTATGAAATCCATACTGATGAACTCCCATTTCATCATCTGTGGAATGTCAAGTGGCTGGAGCTTGCCTAGCATTTTGACACGCTTAGTTTTCACCCGCTGGCAACTTAGGTATTCAATAACATATCTGAGTATATCATGCTTCAATCTTTCCTAATATTAACTTTTCCTGACTGCATTAAGAGTTTTTGCAGAGCCAGGGTGTCTTGAGAATGTGGTGGAGTCATGGGCTTCCCATAATATCTTCTTTTTCAGCATCTAACTAAGGGGAATGCAGAGCTTTGTCCTAAAATAGACAAGTCCATCATCCACAGTGAAATTTTGGTATTTTGACTTTGAGCTTAGGATTATTGTTCTTAACTAGGATTTCTCAAAGCATTAGCTGATACTTAAGATCCTTGTCTGCCTCTTCTTTGGCTAGCTCAATGATTGGATTGCTAGGCATTGATATCATGGTAGCTAAAGACTCTCCTTTAGATAGATATTCCATGATAAATGTATTCAGAGAATCTTTACGACTTAATGCATCAGCAATCACATTATCTTTTCTAGGTCTGAACTTGATTTCAAAATTAAATTCTTGTAAGACTTCAATCCATCGAAATTACCTCATATTGAGGTCTGGTTGAGTAAGGATACATTTGAGACTTTTGTGGTCAGTGACCAAAGTAAACTTGCTTTCAAGCAAATAATGTTGCCACAACTTGAGAGCATGGATCATAGCTAACAGCTCGAGATCATGGGTGGCATAAATCCTCTCATGGATGTTTAGTTTCCTTGAGGAATAGGCTATCGGATGACCAGCTTTAAAATGGGTGTTGTTACCAAACTTTTCCTGAGCTCCTCAAAACTAGTTGCTTAATGGGTATCCATACAATGGCAGTTTGCTTTTTCTACAAATCAGTGATAGGTGCAGCTATTAGGGTATTATTTTTTATGAAAATTCTATACCATCCAGTCAACCCTAAGAAACTTTTCACTTCCTTAACTATCGTTGAAGGTTGCCACTCTTGAACATCTCTAACTTTGGCTGGATCTATAGAGATTCCCTCTCGGGATAATCCATGATGCGATCTTGGAGATGATCCACCTACTCAAAATATCCTTCTTTAATTCATTCATTTAGGATTCAAGTATGAACAAGGCAATCAACTTAATATCATCGTCGAGGAAAGCATTCCTTTATTCCCCATAAAAACTTGTCATTATTGATCCCTACCATGCGTTTACCATCAAACACAAGTAATTGGAATAATCATCCATACCACAATCCAACAATCAGTTGATAGTACAAGCATTTAGTGTTTTGTTCGATGAACCAATAGAGCAATGGTATTCCTTTCCAAGCATTGCAAGAATAGATGCAATAACATTTCCTTGACACATTTGCTCTCCCCCTTGGGATCAAAGGATGATACTATACAAAATGTTTCTTAACACTTCATTCCCTCGATCATGGCATAGGTTAAGGGTTCAAACATTCTACGTGACATAAGTTCTATATGTCACTTACATTGATCGATAATCCAACCCTGAATTGGATTGACAAAAGTTGTAGTTAACAAATGGGTCTTAGGACATCTCAGTTTCAATCCTTATGATTAATTTCTTATACTAGGCCCTAGTCAAGCCATGAAGCAATGGGAAATTATTCCCATATATCAACATGTTATAGATCTGATGTGTAAATATGTGATAAGATAAGCGCGAGATGATTTCAAGTAACTAGACTCCGACAAGCTTTGTATTGAGCAAAAATCTAGTTTTTCTTATTATTTGGGCTCTTGGGCTAAGTACTTTTGAAGTATCCAACTTTAAACTAGAGCCTAGCACTTGTATACACAATCTTCTAAGGTCATTCTTTTAGTGACTATACCATTCATAACCTTTGTCTAGTTTCTCCTTATAATTGCACTATCATCAAATATGTCGTATGCAACTAAGTTGGGTTAAAAGGAACAATTGGAATGGCAATTTATAATAATAGGAATAAGTTCAAGCTACTCCTTTGCATGAATTCATGCTTATACCAAAGTGATATGGCCTATGACTCACGAATAGGAAAGATGACAATTCGTACCTGGGTATTTGGAGATAGCTTAACCATACCCAACGTTGCATTCGAATCGACGATATCGCTTGGACCAATGGATCCATTTTCGGATATGGGATTTCCATTGGTGCATGTCATCCTCCATTTTGGGGACATACTTCAGTTGTGAATCTCTTTTTACCCTTCTCTCGTTGGAGAGATGGCGTGCGAGGTGACTTCTACTATGATGGGAGGGGTTAGGCTTGCAAATAGGAGGGGGGTAAATACGTGTGGTCACCGTCTAAGGAGGGGAATGGAAGGAAACCCTCAAAGAGTCTCTCTCTCTCTCTCTCTCTCTCTCTCTCTCTCTCTCTCTCTCTCTCTCTCTCTCTCTCTCTCTCTCTCTCTCTCTCTCTCTCTCTCTCTCTCTCTCTCTCTCTCTCTTCTTCTTCAGCATGCCATGGCCTTCTTTAAGGCTTCCTATCCCCTTATTATGATTAGGAGGGGGGGGGAGTGTTATAGTGGGAAGGCTGAGGGGTACCCTCCTTTCCCCCACCACACACGTATTGTGGCCTGGTAGCCTGCATGCCCGTCACTCCATCTCTCTCTCTCTTCTGACTCTGCAAGATGGCTGCTAGTTGGCCATGGTAGAGTTAGTAAAGTGGAGTTTTAAATCCTCACACACACACACACACACACACTCTCTCTCTCTCTCTCTCTCTCTCTCCTCGTGTTGGTCGACTGCCCTCCTTCTCCTGTTTGATTTGGTTGTGCTTGCTTTGGCCGTTTTTTCGGCCACCATCCACTGCCATTGGTTGGTGGGGAGGGGGAGTGAAAGACACATATCCTCCTCCCTCCCTCACAACCTGTCGATGTATTGGCGCCTCTCTCTTCTCTCCCTCTGCCTTCAAAACGACGCAAGGAGGGTGGAAAAAAAAATTCAATTATCTTTTTTAAGATAAAAAGTAGGGGAGTGTTTTAGGCGGTGGCGTATTACATCCTAGGAGCGATTGAGAGATTTACGGCCAAAGTCCCCCTGCCTCCTCCTACCTAACAGATTCCTCACCAAGCGACCTCTCGCCATTGGAACTAGTCCAAAGCTCTTTGCGATGGTACAAAACAATCTCCCTTGGAGTAAGGTTCTATGTCTAGTTGTGGAGGAGGCATAGTGTAATCTTTCCTCTTAATATCCTGATTATATATTTACAATCAGATGCAAGGGTTTTTAGCATAAGAAGCAACCCCACCAAAATCTAGGGTTTCTCTTTTAAGGTTCCACCTTATTCTTAGGGTTTCACTTCCTTCTTGCAACTCTTTTTTGAGATTCGAAGTTATTTTGCAAATCTCAAGTCTATTTTATCCTTATGAAAATTTTGGTATTGTTGCCCTAAAAGGTAATATGAGTATTTATACATGTCGCAAGAAATTCATGCACTAACCTACTTGAACTTGCACTTAGCAGGATTTCAAATGCTTTTTCAAGTCTATTTAGAGTTTTAGAAATCGTATCGACAAATTTTTATCAATGTCCAACAAGTCCTACAAACTTTCAATATTTATTTAATTTTTTGATATTGATAGTTTTAGGGTTGTCAAGTATTTCATAGTTGTTTTTGCTTCAACATTCTCGATATTTTAGGTAAGGTTTTCTCACTGACTCATATGTGGATCAACTCATGATATTGATGTTCTCACTGACTCATATGTGGATCAACTCATGATATTGATGTTCTCACTAATATAATCATTAATATTAACAATGCACGTGTTTTTAGCAAGAAAAATAATTTTTATTTTATTCTACTCATATTCTATGGTTTGATCGATGATGTTTGATCATTTACCAGACTTTCAAGGTTATCTAGAAAGATCAATTTTCATTTAGATATGTCGTAAGTGTAATGGTAATTGTTTTTCTAAAAACTTTATCCTAGGTAATGCAAAAATCATAAGTGTAATTTTTCTTTCATCTTTTAGAAATCGAAGTATATTAATATGCACCTAATTTATGTGTCTCTAGTATATATTTTTCTATATAATTTTTTGTTGATTTAACGTATTGATTATTTCATGATATTATCTAAATGATATTCTATAAATTATTATAAAAATCATATGCATCTATTTATCATTAGCAAAATGAAATAGAGATAGTCACTTTCAAGGAAAAATTATAAAATATTCCATTTTCAAACACCATCTACCTTTTTTATGTTATTATATTCACATGTGTTCTTAATGAAATAACAATAAATATCACGAAATAAATCATAATTATTATATTTTCTTAATGATAGGCATATAATCTTTTTCCAAGTGAAAAAATATTTTCAATGAATAGTTAATTATTATATTACTTAGGCTATTTTCTTAAGCAATAGTTCATATGCATTTTCTTTAAAATGTGTTTATAATCATTTAAAGCCAAATATAGCGATAAGCTTGTAAAATATTATTTTTTTTCCAAACCGATGAGATGTGACCTCTCTTAAGTTTGTTGTAACGGGGGTTTCGCTAATTTCTACCATGACATTTTCTCCATCAACTGCGTTCTTTGCTCCCCTTGCTTCAAATGGGCTTTTTGAATTTATGCGATCTCACGGAGCCATGGACGTTAGGTGAAATTGACATGGTAGTTCAAGGAGAGTTGGTGGTCATTCAAAAAAAAATTGCTAGTGTTTTTCCTAGCGATTTGGTTGTATGGGAGGAAGGCGTGATAGGGGTTAGAAAAAATGAAAATGAGGTAGAATATGGGTATTTTCCTCCTTCGAGGCTCAAGTTACAATGGAAAAGAGAAGTAGAGAAATTTTTCCATCATCAAGAGGTCTTCCTTTTTGCTTTCTTTGTGAAGGAGAGGGGGTGTATTTATAGGCATGAGGGGAGGACATGCAGTCAACTCATTCTTTTGGCTACTTGTGAAGAGCCAAGTGAGCTTTATTAAAAATACATTTTGATTGTCCACTTATTGGATGGTGGCATGGGGATGATTTTAAAATACTTTCTCTCTCTCCATACATAAAAAAGTCACGATATTTTACGTATTTTTTTAGAAACATCTTTTTTTCTTCAAAATGACTTAATTTGGTAGTTTTTGGCCAAGTTACCTCATGACTTATCTAGTTTATAAATTCATGCCATATTCTTTGATACTTAACTTACTCAATATCATACTCGTTCTTGCACGTTCTTTGTCTACTGATTAAGGTTTTTGCGATTTGTCTTACGGTTATGAAATCAATGCAATCTTTGATGCATTAAATGGAATTGGGAGTACTAAATTAAATATAATGCAGAAAAATTTATAATCAATCCATCGTAATATTATTTATGAGGCGTTGATGCTTTTTGTTGGCTTGAAACATTGAGGTGTTTTCTCGTGTCGAATTGCGGAATTGATTTAATACAAGACTCGATATTTAAAAAAGTATGTGCGGTCACTTATGTGATAACTCGACGAGTAATTTTTAAAACATTTTAAGCCTGAATTTATTTCTTGATATGAAGTGTTATGGTAGGAATATTAGATCATTCAACATATCCCCACACTTAATAAGGGAGTGTCCTCACGACCTAGAAAAAGAGAATATAAGTTCAAAATATAGCTTAACTCAGTCTTCTTTAGCATATTCAAGGGCACCACCCATCCATGACCCCAACTTATAACCTATTTTTAATAAATAAGAATACAACGAAAGGAAACCCTTTATCCATTAACACATCTTATGAACAACAAAAAATCATGACAAACTCGTAAAGGATATAAGAGGTTATGTATCTTTGCATCTTGAGCTATCCATTCACCATCACTATCACTACAAATCTCCAAAAATATAGCTCTTAAATAAATTGAATATTCAACCAGCATGACCCCATCACATATAAATTAACACACAACACAAAACAACCATCTTTATGGCACCTTCAAAAGAGAGATATATCATTATGAATCATGAAAGATACATCCAAATGTATCAATAAAGATAATCCCTCTTAAAAGCTTGGTGATTGCAAAAACGGTCCACGGATAAGGATTTATCCACAAAAGTCTTTGGAGGATTTTGGAAAAACTGAAGGCAACATATTCTCTCCAGCAAGACAAGATATCTGATAGGTAAACAGAGGGCATGAAAATACAATACATCTAGTTGTGGGGAATCAATGTTTACATTCATTCATGCACAACTTTGAAATGGACTTTTGATCATTATATGAATGTCTAAGCATATACGCTAGGTACCAGGTAAACTGAACAGTTCTTTTAATAATAAATTGTGTGTTTTGGGGTAGCAAAAATAAAAAAGAAAAAAAAAGAAATACCTGGGAGGGGTGTGTATGCAACTAAAAATTGAATGCGTACTCATTCATTGACGTGATAAAAGCACTAGAAAAGCCAACAAGAAATGCAGTTAACTGGAAAAATTGAGGACATAGGCGAAAAATAACAAAACACCATAGAAAAAAAATTAATATACTTGTAGTGTGGTATTGAAATTTTTATCTACTTATCCACTTATGTTGTATGGAATGTGTTGGCTTAGATTTATTTTTTTAAACATAAAAGGAACATATGTAAGAAGTATAAATGAGGTATACCATGTGAATAGGTGTATAGTTCGTTGTTATTTTTGTTTGTGAAAAAATGATTTTGAGGTTTTAGTATTATTATTTTGAAGTTGATGTGATTGGTTGTGTTTTTATGTGTGGTGTTGTTTGTCATGTTTAATGTAATTATGTTAAAGTTGGATTTTTTGTTCATTTTAATAAGTAAAATTGTGAAAAAGAATTAAAAAATAATCCACTATATATTCCACAATTTTGAGGAATTGGCCAACTATTTTTTTAGATTTTTAAAAGATTTTTTTAAAAAAAGACTCATTTAAGAGGTAATTCCCTATGAAAATAATAATTTTTGAACATGTGTGCAAAGTTGGAGTCCATGGCAATTTGTCCAAATAATGGAGAAAATTTTCTAGAAGTTTGGATAATTTTTAGATTTTTTTTCTACTTTAGATGCTTTTTAAGGATTTTAAGGAATTTTCATAAAATTTTAATGTTTTAAGGAGTTTTTTCTATATTTTTTTAAAATTTTAAATTTTATATAGACATTTTCAATTGAGAGAATGATCAGAAGTGATGCAAAAAATATATATATTTTAAAGCTATTTTTTGGAAATATTTATTTTGATTTTTAATGGATTTTATGAATTATTTTATAATTTTTAGGTGGTTTTCGAGAATTTAAAATCTAAGAGTACCTAGGAAGAGGATACATGTTAGCTACACATGAACATCAACTAGCACACCACTACACGAAGGGTATGGAAAGGGAGACTATGGGAGGGGTAACTAAGGGTAGGGTTTTGGTGGGGGAGTGGATTGGGCAGTGAGGGTAGGGCGCAACACCAAGCGGGATGATGGGGAAGGTAGGTGACCAGGGCAGTCGCGCCAGGTGGTATAGGTGAGGAGGGTGGGTGACCAGCGCGGCGGCGCCAGGTGGCATAGGTGTGAGAAGGGCAGATGATGAGGGAGGCATAGTGTCATGCGGGACAGGTAGGGAGGCCGGGCAACCAGGGGGCGGCGGCCCTAGGCAGCATAGGCGGGGAGGGGAGAGGAGGGAGAGAAGGAGGGGGAGGAGCGGTGGAGGAGGAGTAATGCAAGAAGGGAGGGGAAAGAGGAGGGGAGGTGGAGAAGGGGGAGAGAGGGAGGAGGAAGGACAATGGAGAGAGGAAAATTGGCAGCCGCAGCAAGGAGAGGGGGAAGGGAAGGAGAGTAGAGAGAGAGATAGGGAGAGGGGAGATACAGGGAGAGAAAGAAAAAGAAAGAGGAGAGAGAGGAGGGAAGTGAAGAACACTCTGTCTACTAGCTTCCAATGGTTTGCTAATTGGACAAATATGTGACTGTCAATACACCATGGATCCCATGTGTCCTATTGTTGAGTATCCACAAACAAATTCCAACTCTTTTCTTTCTTGTTTTCGTGAACCTCCACTGACCATGACTCTTGAAGCTTCTTCACAACCTCCGACTTGATGATGTCTAGAAACTTCTCAATGAATGCTAAGTAAATCTCCTATGGATAATCATTCTCTTTGTTTTTGCACTTCAGTTTGTTCCCAAACAATTTGCCACCAAGATGCATGTCTCTATTGCTTCAACAAGGAGAGAAAATAATCCACCACATAGAGCCTGCATCATGATGGTAATATATTTCTGCTATTGTGGGATGAACTTGTAGAAAGTGGCTTTGGCAATGAGAATATTCAATTCTTTTGTGGTAGAAGGAACTTTGCAATTATCCATTGAATTCTTCTCCTCTTGGCAATGCCATTTCCTTCATTTTTAGTCTCTTCTAATGCTTGTTGATGGAAGTTTTCCCTAGTTGCGCACCAAAAACATAAAGCCCCAAGACAAACACCAAGAAAATAGGGATTTTACTACAAGAAAATCTATCTTGTATCATCAACAACCATCTATTTCATGTTTGATATGATCACAACAAGGAAAAAAACACCACGAAGAAGAAATCTTCATGCAACTTTATAGAAACAATTCTCCCACAGCTTTAACTTTAACAAAATCGATCATGCTCTTCATATTCTTCATAGAATTCTTTGATAGACCACAAAAACATAAGATAATACACCACTTTGAATGGAAAGATATCTCATACTATTCATCTTCAAAGGTTCCATAGCTTTCTATCACAATCTTTCACTCATAAATACATTGTTTGGCTTTGGCTATCTCTCACACACACTCTCTCTCATACATATTCTCACTACAATACTCAATAATCACTCACAATAAGCATTCTTTAGTCATGAATACCCCTCCCAAGAGGTATGTCTAATATGAAAGGTCACCAGAGCTACTACAATGACTCTTCATAGCTCATCACTGTCACTTCACTCCAATCTTCACTTAAATTTTTAGTAGCTACTTCTTCCACTTCTTTGAGCTCTTTTAAACTTACATTCATCTCTTTCCAAGGCTAGAAACTTTCCCAAGCTTCACCCTCATCCAACATAACACATACAAAGAACATACATAGGATTTATAGAAGCTCTACAGAGGGTTAAAGAAGGTCAACAAAAAGCATCCAGCTCAACTAAAATCAATCAAAACCATTAAAAACCATTCAATGAGCTTTCAAAAAACCTCAAACTTCATCAATCATTACTCCATCCTTCCATATAGAAGAAAAACAAAACAAAATAAAAGCTATTAGAACTAATTAGACATTAACAGGACATCATAAAACCTCATATCTCTACTGAAAAACATCATGAGCTTATCAAAACCATTCCACCCTATCTAAAACACTCTCAAACCACTTCCAAACTAATCAACCATTCAGCCCAAAAAACGACAAAAATCAGTCAAAAAACAAGTCATTTCAGCATTCAATAAGCTCTCTTCTTGAGATATCTTCTTTGACTCCAGGTGTAGTGGTCTATTACCTCAAATCGCAACATCAGTGCTTCCTCTCCTTGAATTGGGTGATTTCTAGCTCATTGCCAAGTTTGCATCCCTACCCTAGTTATATATTCAATTAGATGGCATGCAATATGATGTTGGTAATTATTATAGGGCATTCAAAGCTTGCTGTCTAAGCTACCTCTCTACTAGAGATCTCATCTAATGATTGCTACATCGAGGTGCAGCAAAGGACAAACCAATCAAGTCCCTATTGAAACCCTAATCATCCATAGCCACTAAAGCTTAATCTTATCTCTCTCTTCATTCTCTTATTTCTCTAAGATTAAACATGACCTGGATACTCTAATCTATTGTAATACATAGTTCTAAGCCAACCTATTAGCAAGGAGAGGATTCAACTCAAAGATCAAGCATCAAGAATCATTATTAAGCTTCAAGCATTGTATCTCTTAATGCTCAAATAGTGTTGATTGACACTAATGATGATCTTGTGTCCTTTGATGCAATCATTGTCATCCCTCTTATGCTCTAAAATATGTCATTTGTTACTACTCCTACCATCAAAATGATCAAGGATTCACCTTCATGCTGATTCAGAGGTGTTGAATTTCACACTTGGTAGACATGGATCAAACTCATCTCTTGATGAAGAAAGGCTTGTGGTCAATAACAAGTGGCCAAGAGAAGATACCAAGGAAAGTTGTAATCTCAGTAATATGGGTGAAAAATGATGACAAAGCATAAGCTATTATCAAGCTTGAACTTGATGATAGCTACATTCATCATGTTGATGATTATAAAACCTCCCAAGCAACATGGAATTGGTTAGAGACATTTTTTAGAGCACATTCTAAATCCTCCAAATATGGTTTACTGATTGAATTTCTTAGGCATGAATTGAAGAGCACTACCTCAGTTGCAACACATTTAAATTATATGGAAAGCTTGTTAACACAATTTGCATGAATTAATTTGAAGATGGATGAAGAGCACTACCTCAATTGCAACACACTTAAATTATATGGAAAGCTTGTTAACACAATTTGCACGAATTAATTTGAAGATGAATGAAGGCAAATTGCATTGGAGTACTTATCAAGAGTCTACCGCGTAAGTATGATCATGTGTCTACCACACTGATCAACATGCCAAAGACCAAGCTTGTGGACACCAAAGTCTCTCTCTCCTTGAAGAGGAAAAGAAGAAGCAAGCACCTCAAGAGGAGACCAACAACTCTTCTGTGTGAAGGACAAAGGAAAGAATGGTATAATTTGTGCCTTTTGTAAAAGAACTAGGCATATTGAGAAGTTTTGTCATGCTAGGAAAAGATCTCAAAGAGCATACCTTGCAACAATCAAAGAAGATGAAGTCAAAAATGAAGAAGAAGAAGAAGAAGAAGAAGAAGAAGAAGAAGAAGACAATCAAGAGCAAAAGAATATGACCCATCCGTCCTTTTTTTGCACCTCATTTTCTAATAGACCTTTTTAGATTGTGTGTGTGTACTTGCTTAATGTTCTTTCCATAAGCTCTTTTACTCCTCATATAACCTATGCACCATAGCCTCTGCACACTTAGTGAGGCCTTGTGACAACATCTAACTTTTATGGTTGATTTTTCCATGTTTGTACTTAGCAAGGTTCTACTCATAATAGCCTCTATATACTCAGTGCTTTTTATAGTTACGATTGAGGAGTGTTAAGAAATGTGCAATCACACCTACTTTATAGCCTCTTTGTATGGAATAGAAAGGCAAAGGATCACACTACAAACAAACCTTAGACTAGGTCACTTTATATATGCTTGATTAAAACCACAGTAGCTCGAAGACCATGGTCTCTTTTCGTTCTTTGCCACCTACCAATACCACCTACAATAAGCCTATAAAAGGCACTCATCCCCACACTCATTGCATCCTCAATATTTTTATAGCTATCTCGTGTAACTTTGACTTTTTTTCTTGGTCGATATATATACATGGCAAGGCTAGTGTTTCACAAGGATGCTTTACATGGTTAAAATAAGGCTTTGGACATTTAATGAGATGTAGGAATTGAAAATTGAATGAAATGAAGAGGGCCGAGAATAGTTTACCATGAGTAATCAGTGACTTGCTAATCTACCAACCTCACCTTTTATAATTTCTTGGGTATTTCAATGCAAAGAATCACAAGAAATCATAATTTCAAAATTTAGGCAATCACATGAGAAAGAATTTACTAAAATTTTCATATTGGAATGTACCATTATACAAGTTGCAATAATGAAAGGAATCAATGTTGGAATCAAGCTAAAGGGTTGAATTATCCATCATTTCAAGATAGAGACTCAATCAACAATGAATAGAAATTCAATTTTCAGCATAAGTGGACTAGATTTATTAATCAAGTAAAGAGGATATACCCAATTCAATCCCTCCCTCAACAATTGGTTAAGCCTCAACAATTGGAATCGGAGAGGTTAAAAATGTGCAGATAGTACCTTGTTGATGTGGAAGTCGATGTAGATTACTGAAAGAGATCAAATGCCTTCAAGATAGTTGATAGGAGCTCCATATAAATCTTCCATTGACTAAGAATTAACTTGAAGTCTTCAAGAAGCTTCAAGAATGCCAATCTTGATCCATAATTACTTATGTTGATTGAAGAATGACCAAATATCCATGAATTTGATCCAATGTCTTCAACTAGAGTTGAATATTAATTCAAAGCTTCAAGAGATGCTTCAATTCTTGATGAAGATCAATTCAAAGCTTCAAAAGATGTTTCAACCCTTGTTTAAATAAAAAATCCAAGTGATTTTAGTAATCCACAGTTTCCCAAGTATTCAAGAAGAAAGAAATGCTATGAATCAATGTCTATTGATCCAATGTTGGATCAATCTTGATATAAAGGCCTTATACTTGATGCTCAGAGGTAAAACACATCATAATCTCCATGAATAAGCCACAAATTGATCAAATTTTAAAGAATTTTGTGGCTTCCTTATTTTTTCCAAATTATAAACCAAGAATCCACTACGACTTGTGCAAATGCATCCATGTTGGGTCTATGTTGTATATAGAAGCTTGTCTTCACCTTCTAGAGACCAAAGAGCACAAAAACCCCCTCAAATCTTCAAGAAATTATCAAAATTTCCTTGCTGTCTTGAAACTGCCATGGCTAGGGTTTAGAGTTTCAAGATTGTCTAACAAGAGTGAAATAATGACTAATGCTTCAAGGAAGAGAGTAAAGAGCTAGAAGAGAGGCTTATTCAAGCTTGATGTAAGATTTTATGGATAAATGGCTTGCTATCTAGCCATATTTATCTTAAATGCTAAGATCAAGATTCCTTCATAGTTTTTGCTCTCTCTCACTTACACTAGAAGTCACAAAACTTCATGAAGAGGAGATTATGGAGAGCATTATCATGGACAAGTCAATCAACAGCAACAATTGTGGCATTTGAAGGGCAAGAAATCTAGCGCAAAATGTATTACAAGATCAAGCTCAACTGACTCTTATAGTTGTAGGTTAGCTATTCCTCATGTGTACTAATAAATGAGTCAAGATGACCTAACTAGAGTTAGCTACTAGGTTAGATGTCTGCACTATGGTTAGTGTACTTAGGCATTGGTGTGTTACTCTAGTACAATGAATAATGAAGTAGATACATAGCTGACTGCTCTGTGAGATTGTTGCACTATGTGTATCTCTCTCCCTATGCATCTGAAACATGGTAACAAAGCACCATGAGACCTTGAGCCTATAAGCTTGGTAAAGACCCTTGCTTGAGGAATATGGCAAAGGTTATAAGCTTATTGCAAAGGGAAAAAGACATGGAAGAATGTTTACATTGGATGCAAACATCCTTGAGATGAAAGCTACAATGTTTACTCATGATGATGCAAGGGTTAGAGACATAAATATTTGGCATGAACACATTGGACACATAAATGCTCAGAGGCTAAAAAATATGTAGCAAAAGGATATTATTTTAGGGTTGCCAAAGTTGACATATGCTGATTTGGGATATATATCTTTAGCTTGTCAATTTGGCAAACAATCCTACTTTCCATTTATTAGACATACATGGAGCAACAATAGACCCTTGCAGCTTATTCATTTGGATGTATGGGGACCCGCACATAATGTATCTCTTGGAGGGTCTAGGTATTATGTGAATTATGATTTCAATAGGTATACTTGGATATACTTTCTAAAACATAAAGATGAGGTTCTAGACAACTTTATGGATTTCAAATCTCATGTAAAGAAAGAGTTCAGTTGTTATGTCTCATGCATACAGTCTAATGATGGTGATGAATATGTATCAAATGAGTTTGATAGGTACTTATCTAAGCATGGGATTAGAAGATAGTTAACATGCAATTATACTCCTCAACAAAATGGAGTGGTCAAAAGGAAAAACAGGGTTATTACGGAAGCAACTAGGGCAATGCTAAATGAGAAACATATACCTCTTTCCTACTAGGATGAAGCAGTTCTTAGTACTATTTATGTCATGAATCGGACACCCATAGCTAGTATATATAAGAAGACATCATATGAGAAGCTTTATAGATATAAGCATGATATTAGACACTTGAAAGTATTTGGTAGCATTTCATATGTCCATGTATCTAATGAAGAATGGAAGAAGCCATATCCAAAAGCAATGAAGTTTGTCTTTATTGGTTACTCACTAGGACCGAAGTCTCATAAGTGCTATGTTCCATCTACTCATGAGACCTTGATTAGCCATGATGTGGTATTTGATGAGGTAGCATCATGGTATGATTCTAAGCAGGTAATAGTTCATGATGACACTTCATGATGACCTATACAAGATGCATCTACCAGTGTGAGTCCTTGGACAAGATGATTACAAAGTCATGGATCACATTCCACTGACACAAATACGTCAACGAGGGGGAGATTGGATATGGATAAAGGAAAAGAGAAGGTACTTGATCATGCAATAGGTCCGTTAACATCAGGATATGATTCCATTGATTGTTTGGATAGTGAGTTTGGAATACCTGCAGTTGTTACACATGGTGTTAAGTAGATGTATGTACCACTTAATGAGAGAGTGAAATCGCATAGTACAGTACCACAACTATGAAGATCATAGAGAGAAAGAAAACTCGTTGACAAATTTACTTACAATAGATACTCAACTAAGCTCTATGCATATATGATAAAAGTTATGAGTTATAAAGATCCCACATCATTTGTAGAAGTAGTCAAAGATAAGAATTGGTGTAAAGCCATTTAGGTGTTCATGTTCTTCTCTTACCCACTCGAACTTTTCTATGGCTTCGAGTTGGCACTTCACGTTAGGGTACTCCCCTACCTTGGCATCCCTTTCTCAGCAATCTTTAGAGCAAATGTTTCTACCTTAGTATCCGTGACTTTCTTTCCAACAGGTAGTATCATTACTCTTTGAGTTTTCAATGTGACCTTTGCTTTGCTTTTCTTTTTTTTTCACCTATGACTTTTCTTTTTGATTGAGGCGATATCCAAGTTACTAGGCACTGATATGCCAGCTTGCTTCATCTATGCATGGATCATAACACACTACGAGATGAGCCTTGCCTCCCCGTCGAGTGTCTCGACGCTAAATAGCCCCAATGGAACTAATGGTACAATTTTCAAACTAGGGGATGGTTTCTGCCTAAGGCCGTTGGTAAATAGATGGGTGATTCCACACTTAGCACATGTGAGATAAGCCTTGTCTTGATTGGCTTGCTCCCTTTCAAGGAAGCACGAAGACATGTGTCCTGGGTGACCACAAGTCCAACAAGAAATCAACTCTTGGGTCTACCCTCCTAAGCCTCTACCTCTCCCTCTTCCTAACACCATCACCAAAACAAGTGGATAATCCATGAGAAATGGATTTCCCTCTTCGTCATATAAGATGTATCGGTTCACATAAGGCTCCTCACCATTTGGTTCCTCCACATAGTAGTGGACTAGTGCATCACTTGATGGATGGATTATGTAAGGTCCAGGTAGTCTAGATATGCCTATGGGATTGATATCCATCTTAGGTATTGTTGGCTTTGCATCGTTAGGTGTCCAAAGGGCCGACAAGGCTCCTCTCCCAAAGAACTTTAGAGGCCTATTCCCTAGGTAAGGTTGGTTGTAACGCTATGAGTATGGAGTCTCTACGGTAGTCTGTAGTGTATAGCATCATGGTTGGAACCTTCTACAATTCGCACAAGGTCGGCGATGGGATGTGGTCTTGACACTCAACTAAAAGGTGGTTTTTGCCACAATACACACATTGGGCATGTGACTGCATAGGTCTCCTCATCATTTCTTATAGTCTGACTAGCTCCATTTTCATATTTTCTAGCTTGGAGCTTGGGTCAATGCCCTTCCCTTTACCTTGGTTTCTTGGGCCTGACTGCTCGCTAGATATCATTGTCCTTTCTAGGGGTTCTAAAGTCGTGGCTTCATCTCAAATTGAGCTCCTGGAGCTTCTCTTCTAAGTTAGTCATCCACTTGTATAGCCTCTCGAAAGACCCTAGCAAGTGCGTCTCTCTGCAAGCTTGAGTTGCCTACCAAGGCCTTGTAGAGTTCCTCACTACGTATTCCGTTGATGAACACTGTGGACACCTCTCTTTGGGTGGATCACTCATTAGTGGGGATTCTCTTATAGAGGCTCCGCACGTGAGTAATATAGTCCTTGATGTCCTCTTTGTTTCCCTGCTTGACATTCATCAACCGTACAATAAGATTACCCGAGTAACCAACCTCTAAGAATCTCTTAATGAAGAGATTCTTGAGGTTATTGAAATTGTTACACTCCGTAGCATCTAATCTTGTGCACCACATCCTACCCTTATCGCCTAAGCATTGTAGAGGCGATCAACCGCCAAGACCCATGGACTACTTATTGCTTCAGGCCTTCCAAGTAGAACACTAATGGCTATCTCTCACATAGCCGACGGACTATCCATCTCTATGGGTGTAGTGAGCTTACCTCCATGCCCAATTGAGTTACCTCCTCTCCCAAGCACTCCGGTAGCTCCACGATCCAAGTGCAAGCTTCAAGCAAGCTCCACACTCCAAGCTCCATTGCCCCGAGCAAGAGAAGAGAGGAGAAGATAGAAAGCTTCTCCTCCATAGTCCCTCACCCTCACACACTCACTTCGTCACACTCTCACACTCCCTCTCTCAAGCACAAGCTCAAGCAAGCAAGAAGAAGAAGAAGAAGAAGAAGAAGAAGAAGAGCCACTTTTGGCCACACACAAGCATAAGCTTCTCATTCACTTTTTAACATTATATATAAAACCCTAAATCCCTTTTGGAAAAACATCCCCTTATCCCCTTTTTTACATGGCCAGCCGTAGCCTGGGCCCTTTTTTCCATTGTCCTCCTTTCTTCTTAGCTTCCTTCCTACTGCCCATCTACTTTTACGATTTGCAATATTGAGAGCCCGACGCTCTTAAAATAAATTGTGGTATACTTTGCCCTCTTTTACAAAAGTGTTGACATACACTTTTTTCTTGTATACCTTTCCCCTTGATTTAGGAATTTTTTGCATTTCTTGTATTTCCAAGTTCTTTTTGGCATGCCTGAAGGTCTTCCATTTCACTTTTGCCTTGGCCTTATCTTTTGCTTTAGATTTTTTGGATTTTTTGCCTTGTTTGTTTGAGGGTTAACAAGCATAGACCGAAAGCTTGTGGGTCGTGAGCGAGATCTGTGAGGCCATTAGCCTCGTAGACCTGCTTAAATTGCTCTACTACAAAACTTTATGGGTTGTTGCTCAACTTGTACTTGTCTAGTTGTTTCACAACTGCGGGGATCCTCGACTAGCTCTTGGAGCCCTATGTAACTCCTAATCCTGCAAGCAATGATGTTGTTAGTGCTGCTGCACTTTGTTTTGCTAAGGTGTTGGTATTAAATTTCTATTTGTTAGGGCTAACACACACTTGATTTCTTGCATTTCAATGTCTTGCCACAATCTCCTAGTTTACTGCTATTGGTTGTATGCCGCTATACTTTCCAAGGCTTTCCTTGTCAGCTTTCTTTCCCCTTCAAGGTCCGCTATGATGTCTTCTAATAGTCTACCAGGGTGGTCCAGCTTGGTTTGTGTGTCGTATTCATCTAGCATATGCTAGATTTCAACCAGAAAATCTTCCAGGTTAAGGTCTTCATTTTCACAGTTTATACTAGATTATGCTATACCTACGGTCCTTGCTCCACTAAATTGTCAATGAGCTTGATTAAGTCGGGGAATGTCGTGCTCCCAATGGTGTTGCTCCTTCGTTGCGTTTGGCCTTCGATGTTGTGTATGTCACTTAGTCCTATCAATTGGGGTTGCCCGATCACCTATCTAGGTTTGAGGGTTGTCTCCTATTGGTGGGTTTGTTCTAATCATTAAGTCTAAGTATGTTTCCTTTTATTTACAGAAAATCCTCAGTTTATGTTCGCTCAATGTGTGTATGGTGCTCTTTTCTGTGCACTATGAGAAATCAAGCGTTAAGTTTTTCCAAGTACACTTCAAGTGTTGAAAACAATGTGGGTGTGAATACGAGATAATAAATGCAGCTTCTGCACTCTGATCTAAGATCTCGGTCGAATAGGGCTTTACACTTAGTCATTGGCCACTCTCTCTGGTCTCTAGGGTTTGTCCTGTGCTATTCAGCTTGATCAAGGTCAAATGGGGGTATGAAGGCCAGTTCACGAATCTAAAAGGGGCTCAAAGCTAACATGACTGTTAGTCATCGTGTTTAGCTGTCCCGCAAGGATTTCTAAGGTCAAGTGCACATGTAAGGCTTTCGAAGCCTTTTCCATGTGGGAGGTGTTCTGCTTCACTTGGGATGCACTAAATTTGTCAATTTCTCTTATTTGGTTTTTTTTTGTCTGATTTTGTAGTGTCTGATTCTAAAGTGTCCAATCCCCAAAATTGAACATCTCATTTTCAAGTGTTTGATTTCCGTGTGTTCAATTCAAACTAGTCTGATTCTGGTGTCTGATTGTTCTACATCTGATTTAGACTGGTCCGATTCCCACGTGGTCCAATTTCGGGGCATTCGATTTGCATAGGTCCGATTGTCTGAGTGCCCAATTGTCCAAATCGGACACGCCACATGTTTGATCAAATAGGTTGGGTGGTATTTGAGTGATCCGATTTTCAAAATTGGTCAATCGGAGTTTGATTCTAGGAATCAAACTCTGTCAATTGTGTCCAATTCTGACAGCCGTGGTTCTAGTCGAGGCTAAAATCAAATCGATGGCAACGATTTTGGGCATGCCAAGACACACAACTTCTAGAATGCAAAAATAGATAAGGGGTAAGGTTTGTATATACATGAAATGGCCAAAAAACTCCAGCACAAGTCGATTGATCCATTTCTTTGGCATTGGACTCTCTCTCTCTCTCTCTCTCTCTCTCTCTCTCTCTCTCTCTCTCTCTCTCTCTCGTGTGCAGAAGTTAAAAGTGAGCCTTCAATCCCCTTCATTGGTTCTTAAACCTTTGTTCTAATGCCTAAGTGCTACCCCATTAGTGCTTATGCCTTGTCAATTGATTGCAACCCTGTTTTTTCCCTATTTTTTCCATGTTTTGGGCCTGTTTACAGTAGAAAGCCTAAATCGATTCACTTTGATCTCTCGATCATATCCTACTCTAAATGCAATAAAAATCAAAATCCAAATATTGAAATAATTTATCCTACTTGTCTACTCATCAAAAACCTAAAATACTTACTTGTTTTGAAGATTAAAAATCCAAAATCTCTTACCTATATCAAGCACTAGTTTGGGGATGCAACCCTACTTTGACACTTGATTTGAGGCATGTGAGTGCTTAAGCTTAAATCCGTTGGTCTCGACAATTGAACTAAAATGTAGTGGGAGCTCATGCTCAACCACCAAGATCCATAGATCACTTATTGGTTTAAGCATTTCAAGTGAGCACAAATACTTATCTCTCACCTAGCTTACCCACCTTCGATTCTCATGGGTGTAATGAGCTTACCTTCATGTATGAATGAGTAGCCTCCTCCCACAAGCAAACTAGTAGCTCCATGATTCAAGATGCGAGCTCAAGCAACCTCAAGCCTCCACCTCCAAGCTCCATCCTCTATAGCCACTTGCAAGACAATAGAAGAGAAGAGAAGAAGAAGGGAGGAGATGATGGAGAGCTTCTTCTCTAAGATCCCTCACCCTCACTCCCTCTCTCAAGCACACACAAGTAAGCAAGAAGGAGAGAAAAAGAGACCACTTTTGCCACACACCAAAGAATGAGTTTCTCATTCACTTTTTAAGTTTATATATAAGCACTAAATCCCTTGGCCACCCATTCCCTTTTTTACATGAGTAGGCATCTTGTCAAGGTTATCTTTCCCTATTTCCTTATAGTTGCCTTATCCCTTCACCTATGTTTGTTTAGACTTTAGAACTTGCACAAGAGGGAGCTTGGCGCTCTTATAAAATGAATTACATTGTGCCCTCCTATGCTTTCCTTATGAGAGCCCTCTCATGCTCTCCTTTATCCTTAAGAGAGCCTTCTTCATCCTTGAGAGCACCTTGCAAGAATATTTAGTGCTCCCCCATGTTTTTTTTTTAAAAGCTTGCATTCTCCTCCACTTTTCTTGCCTAGGAAAAATGAGCTTCTTCATTCACTTTTTGACTTGGTCTTTCTCTACTTCTTTTTGGCTGCATGGTTTGCGTGACATGTCTTATACTAGGTTTCCACTCAATACTTGTTGACATAAATATATTTATAACCAAGAGTCCATTATTAGTACTTGCTTAAATTAAAAAAATATGGCATAGATTACTCAAATAAATACTTACAATGTGTTTGCTAAGAAACACGTTTGTTTGGAGGCAAGTGTATATCCTTGGCTATTTAAACATGTTACACCTTAACAAACCACCCTTCATGTACAATTTTGAAGGCAATGATACATCCCTTCCTATGATTTTTTATATCCTCTCATTTTCTTCTTTTCATCTTGTGAGAATCCTTGCAAAATGGTAGCATAGAAACCTAATAGTTTATGCTAAAGATTTTGGGCTCTTAATTTCTGTCTATTCCCTAGCTATAGATTGTGGAAGAGTTTAGTAAACAAGAAATGAACTTGGGCAAGAAAAGTGGTAGACGTGTGGCCAAGCCACTAAGACATGCAATTTTCTATATAAGTTGGGCATGGGAAATTGGTTTTAATGTGATGTACTTAAGGCCAATGATCAAGAGTGTGTGGTCAAGCCAATAGGACATGTGTGCATGAGTGTGAGAATGGCTATTCGTCATGGGGACAACTACTCTATAACTAGATGTGTGACTGACTAGTCCAAGGTCCTGAGGTCATATGGGCACTTTAAAGTTGGTAAATGAGGCATGTGACTTAAATATGGGTGGATGAACCATGTGGCTGCTTAAAGATGGGTGTATGGGGGTGACTATCCTAGGTCTCTATCCAACTACGCACACATGAGGGGCTGGCCGTGATGGTGATTATTGAGAGGCCTTATATTGGAAAGTAAGGAGTCTTGTCTAGTAAATAAAGAGGCCATGAATGAGGCCAAAGATAAGGACTTGTGTTGGATGGTAGCTAAGCAAAGGTCGTGAGGCTATGAGAGGCCAGGTAAGAGAGCATGAGGGTGGGTAATAAAGTAATAAAATAATTTTTTACCCTTTAGCTTAGGAAAAAATAGCTTAATTGGGGCTAGAGTATAAAAGGCAAGAGTGTGCCATTGTAAACTTCTCCATTTCTTGGAGCTTGAGGATTCTTTTCTTCCTCACTAACATTGAGGATGAATACTCAATCAATGCCCACCATAGCAAGAGGTGGATTTCTTGCAACACACTCTTATCCATGATTCTCGTTGTACCTTTGATATCATATAAATATGGCTTCATTGTGTTGTAGATTTAATACATTTTCATCTATGGCATGGCTATGGCCTATTGATTCAATTGTTGTTTTTTGAATTTCTACTAAGTTCATTTCAATGGTATCAGATCATTTAATTTGATTCTTTGCAAGGATGTTTTCAAGCCTTGATTTGGTTACTAGCACTATCCAAGGTAACTAGAGTTCAAGATTTGGTTACAATACTTGGTATAGTTTAAAATATGACTAGTTGGGGTTTCCTGTAGTTAGTTTTCACTATTTTTGGAGCTCTTGGAGAATATCCGAAGAAGAAATGGAGGGATCTTCAATATTTTGGCAACTCGTGGACAAGAAGAGGTCCATTTTGAAGGTTCTAGGACTAATCAGGGTCAATAGGTTTAGAAAAAGCTTACATTGAATTAATTTTTACTAATCAAGGGTTTTCTTCTTCTCTCTCAACCTATCCTAAGCTTCCATAGCTAAAATATTGCCAAGATCTTTCTTCAAGACTAAGACCTTCATCTGAGCTTACAATATTATTCTTCACTTCTTAAGGAGAATTTTGAGTAGCATCATGACTAGTAGATGGCTTAGGGCAGCACATGGAGTCATTAGGCATACCAATAAAAAATGTGCCACAAATTTTGGGCAGTAAGTAATCAGTCATCTCTAGCATGAAACTCATCACTGGTGCTTCAAGGTTGTTCCCAAGTACTCTTTGAAGGTTCTCCAATAAGTTGAGGTTATTGTTTTAGTGATTGTTCAAGATTTAAGGTTAGCCATGGATTCTCTCTCCTCCCCTTACTGAGTATTCGGGACAATAGTGAATTTTTAACAAACGTCTTCATTTCATGGAGCTTTCACTTCTTTAAGATCATGAAAGCTTTCTCTTACTCTATGCTTTATACATTAAGCTATTTTCTCCTCTTAAAGCTTCTTCCAACAAATCCTAGCCATGGAATTTACGGATAGCAAGCCAAGTCTTACTTGATTCTTTTAAATTTTATGGGGTTTTTACTTGACAAAAAACTCTTGAATATCATTCTTTACCTTTAGTATCTAATGAGGAAGTAAGATTGAAGAATTTGGACAAGATTCAGTGGATTCTTGGTCTCTAATTTGAAAAAAAATAGGGTAGCCAGAAAATTCTTCAAAATTTTAATCAATTTGTGGTCTAGTCATGGGGATTATGAAGTGTTTTACTTCAAAGTATCAAGTACAATGCCATTTCATCAAGATTGATAGAGCAATATACCTTGGTTCATAGCATTTTCTTCTTCTTGAATTCTTGGGCAACTATGGTATTGGACCAAATGCACCAACAGTCAGGACTTTGGATGGACTTCTATTGTTTTAGAAGCTGCAACTCACTTTGGCGATAGTCTCTCACCTTTTCTCTCAACATTTTGCTCTAACTAACCAAGTATCCTCCTCTTCAACCCAAGAAAGCAAGAACATAAGACTAGTGGAGTTGTAGCGAACTCATGTAACTTGCCTTGTTATGTTTGATGACTCGAAGGCTCGAAGATGGTTCCATGACCACGATCAACATGATATGATATTGTCGCTCCTTCGCATTCACTACCAAGAATACCAACGAGTGAAAAAGTTAGTGGAGAATAAGAGAAAAACAAGAAGAAGACAAAGGGCTTCCCCTTCCCTCAGTACCTCACTCAACACACCTCTCACTCTCTCCCTCTTAGTCACTCTCATTGCAATGGAACAAGATGATAGACTAGGAAGATTGAATAGTTATACTGATAGAGCTTTTGGAACATGAATGAGAGCCCATACAATTGAGACTTTCCACCCTTATCTAGACCAACAATTAGGGTTAGGGTTAGGGTTTGAATCCCTTTAACATTTAGGGATTTCACAATTGTGAATTAGGGTTTGCACGCTCCTTTGGGAGTCCTACTCTCTTAATGGGCTCTAACCCGATGAATTCTCATTATATGCTTGTACCTTGGCCTAACTAGACCAAGCATGTTCTATTCTAATCACAAATACATGTGTGCAACCCATGCAACACTTGTAGGTGCGACAAATACAATTGCAAATGGTCAATACAATGTGCATGGGAGTGAGCCTAACTCTCACAAAATAATACATCCATGAAAATCTTATGATGTCCATAAAGTACAAATATAATCCAAGTGTCCAAAAATAATACACTAAAGCTCCACAAAAATAATATCCACAAAAAAATAATAGCTTGCACTTTCACTTTTCAATCTTCTCAAAATACAGTTAACATTATTTCCACCCTAGACAAGTGTCAGTCCCATGGCACTCAGGTCATAGGTAGCATGCTATAGCTTGCACCAAAGATGCAAAATTCTAGAAATAGTCCTAATGAAGAAGTAGGAGTCTTGATGGTGGAGAAATGGATGTTGCTTATGAAGAAGAATGTGCTCAATGAAGAATGATGTGACAAACAAATGGTGCTTAAAAAAAATGATGCCCTTGCTAACGTTGTAGATGATGTCTAGACGATGTAGCTCAATGGAGGAAAATGATGGTGGTATGAATGATCAAGGATGGCTCTATTGAAGAAGAAATCATGGAATGGTGATGATGTAGAGGCCACTGATATTGATGGTTTTTGAGTTCTCCAAGTAGTCCTTCATAAAAAATTCATACACGCCAACTTCTGCTCTCCCTAAGGGGTGTGTCTAACTTACATATGTAGTGATTTGTGCACATGAGATTGCAACTGGAAGATGGGTTGAACTCTAAGAAATCCTGAAGTGTTGTCCCACACTTGAGAACCTAGCTGGTAAACTATTATGTGCGGTGCAAAACTCAGGGTGACAAGACATCTAAGGAAGCCCAAGATGTCATGGCCTTGAGGTGCCCTGAGATTGTGTAGTGAGGGACATGCTGGGGGATTAAAGACGCAGCTAGCTAACCAAAGCCATTGGACACATCAAACTTGAGGACCCCTAGGTGTAGAGAAAGGTGAGTGCACCTAATTAATCATGGAGCTTTTGCTCTCCTTTCTTTTCTTTTCTTTTCTCTTTTTTTTTTCATATGGTTATACAAGTGATTCACCCTCAGAGAGTGGCTATAAGGTGAGTGAAAGATAGCCTTTTCTTAAAAGGTGTGGCTTAAGAAAGGCTCGGAGGTAAATGGGTGATTTTAGATAGAAGGGTTGTGTACATTAGACAAATTTGATATCCACCATATCCTCAAGAAAGGTGACACAGTAAGTTGGAAATAATATAGCTCGAAGAAGAAAACTTGCCATGGCAATGTAGTCAATCCTTGTGTTGATATCAAAGAACAAAGGTGGAAGGCCATCCTCATAGGGAGTCAGTGGCTGTTGTAAAAGCTTGACTATGAGACAAAGATAATTACAAGTAACTAGGAATGCAAGATCTGGGCAATTTGAGAATAGTTTAAGGAAACTATTAAAAGAGGGTAGCAGATCATGCAACTGAAAGTGATAGATTTCACTCTCATGCAGAGCATTGATATTGGGAATTTTGGGAAAGTTATGTATACCATGCTCCTTCTTAGCATCATAGGGCCTTCCATACCTTCTTGGCTAAGGGCAATGGAGCCCATTTGTCTTTCAATTTGAGTAGCAAAAGGCAAAATGGGCCATTTCATCAGCTTCAAGGATAGGATATCTCCATTCTGGTTGAAGTTTCCACACCTCTCGTGGCTTCTCTGTGAGATACTCCCTCTTTTTCTTCTCCTTGGGAATCTTATAAGTTGCTTTCAAAATTGATCTATCCTAGTTCTTCAACCACTTCTTGGCAATTTTCTCTCTCACTTTGATGAGCCAGCAATATACTAATTGGCAAGGGTGTTTTGAATTTGGCATCTTCATAGATATTGACATAAAAAATGGTCTCCTCCTATTTCTCATGATAGGTATGAATGGGTGCATTTAGATCCTCTCTTTGTGCCTCAATACCTTGCATGTCAATGGGATACTCTTGCACATCTTGAGGGATAGCTTGAAGGACCTAAACCATCCTATCAAAGTGCTTGTGGACCTTAGATGTCATGGCAGGTACTGGTGGTGGCTCTTGAGTTTCCTCCATGACTTCCTCCTCATGTTCAACAAAATCGTGGGGGTCCATGTAGTCAAAAGAAGGAACCATGTCCTCAAGAGCTCTTCAGCATGGGTGTCTTCAACAAATGACTCATGCTATGTGTCACATGGCTCAATGGAGGTTAATTGCACCATTCCCACATCTCTCAACTCTTGATCATTATAGCCCATATCATGCAGGTGATCAATCATCTGGCTTCTAGTTGGGTCCGAGGTTAATAATGTGAGCTCCTTCCCCTAGCAGCCAAAAATTACCAGGGCACTTGTAGCAATTCCCAACTAAGCTTTGATTTCCTCCACATCATCTACGCTTCTAGATGACATAGTGTAGATGGCCTGCTGATAGAGCCCTTGATGTAATGACAATGCATCTTTATAGGCAGTTGCATGAAGCTTAAACTGGCATTCCTTATGAAGGGAATTTGCCAAGTCTATGAGTACTCATTATGGAATCTCCTCATAAGCTATGTTAGCCCTCTTTTCAACCTATTTAACAGTAGTAGTTAGACTCATTCCAATTGTATCTTGCAACCCTATGAAGGTTGTCTTCATTTGTGCTTAAATCTGATGTGCTTCTGCTAACTCCTTGGTAAGAGCTTATGACCTTCCCTTTTCCTCCTCGAGCTAGACCATAAAATCTGCATTTTGAGCACATGTAAGTTATTTTCTTTATCTCATGATCTCATCTTTCCTGCAACTATTCTCTCAACGCCTCTATCTCCCTATTGTTCTTCGTAATCTGAGTTTGTAAGTCATGTAACTATTTGGATGAGTGTTGCAAAAATTCCTGATGTGCCATTCTCTCTTCCTCATATTTATTATGCATCTCCAACCTCTCTTGGATTGCACACTCTATATCCTATTTCAGCTCCTCACATAAAATTCCTAATGTGCCAAGACCACCCAAATTCACTAAGGTCCTTCTCATCCATTCTTTTGAACTAGTTGAAGTCTCCACAGTTTGTTGTTTTCTTGAACTAGAAGTAACTGTCACATCCTCCTTGTGTGTACTCTTTTCCAACTGATTGATTTTTGCATGCATGGTCTGGAAAGTGGTTACAAGTATTTGAAAATCTCTTTGACCAATCATTTATTGTTCTTCCAAATCCTTCTCCACTCTTTTTCCAAAGTCTCATGTGCTCCTATCAATTTCTTCATCAATTCTCTATGAGTTCAAGCCTTCATTTCTGTTGCTTTCAAAAGGTCTTGTGCATGGCTACGGTCTCCATTTTTTGGAGTGCTTCCTTCTTGTGTGGCACTTCCTCTGGTGACTCCTTGAAGGCGAGGTGGTGCTCTTTGGGGTATCTTCCTTTCTTACTTACTTTTTGGCTCATCATCTTAAGTGGCTGTTTGGTATTTGGCTTCTGTTCCTTCTTTGGTCTTTTTTCCTTTGGTTGACCTATCCCTACTACAATTTGAGCTACCTATAAAATGACTCCAAGAGTCTTAGAGCTATATTGATAACCTCACCACCAAAGTTAATCATGCACAATGTAGCCTCAGCAAAGGAGGTGAGCTTCTCATTAGGAGATTTAGAAAGAACCACATGTATCTTGGCGAGGGTCTCACAAACTTGTTCCAGTCATAACTTATTCAAATCCTCCTTAAGTATCTCATCAAATAAAATATCCTCCATGAAGCCATTGGAAATCCTTACCATTTGAGTATTGGTCTTGTTGTAAGTGAATAAATGGTGGAAGACCTATGCTATGGCCCTAAGATCCTCCTCCTCAATGGCTGAAAACAACAATCCATATGAGTTTACACTAGGCTGATCATTCCACCTCTGATCCACTAGAGGAATTTTATGGAGTTTACCTTGTTTCCCATTCCCTTGGTGGGGACCTAGCACTTGTTCTATTAATTTTGGAGTGAGTGCCACTTCCTTGCTTTGCTGCTCCTTTCTTTCCTATATCCTATCACACTTGTTCTAGTTTTAGAAACATAGTTTTGCACAAAGTTGTAGCTTGTGAACCTACCATCATCTGCTTAATCAAAATAAGACCATATCTTGAGAAAATTTCAGGTCATCAGTACAAAAAAATACGATAAGAGCCATACCTTTACCTTTTTATCAAAAATGCCAAAATTGAGTGGCCCAATTTTCCCCTATAAACAAAAGGACTACAAAGCTGGCCATCTTGCATGTACAATAAGCAAAGGACTAGGGAAGGTGTTAGTGCAACACCAACAAAAAAAAGACAAACCAGACTGATTATGTACAAAGAAAATCTAAAGACAACTAAATGGTAGGTAAAGATGCAAAAAGGGGGGGCAACCACCAGGTATTAAAGGTGGGGTTATTCTCCAATTGTGCAAATGCATCTAGGTCAAATGGTTGCATATCCAAACTGCACAAATGAGTGGTAATATCTATGAGTAAGGAAGGACTAGTAAAACGGCTAGCCATATATAGTTCCTCCTTTGTAAGAATCTTATTAAATAAGGGATGGTGTTGTAGATTGGAGGGCACTTCTAGATCATGAGCCAAAATGATAGCGTGGAGTGACATTAGAATAATATATAGGACCAGCCTGAAGGGTGCTAATGGTGTGTCGTTGCTCAGCAATGGTCATAAGATGACTTGAGCATGAAAAATCTCTAGTTGGTGTGGTCATATTGGGTAGCATTAGAAAGGATTGGAAGTGGTTTGTTTGGCAATAAGGTCTACAATCTCAATGTCATCACGTGGGATTCCAACGAGTAGTAAGTTCAAGTGCCTCATTATCGGCAAGGCCGAGGTCAATCATAGGAAATAATTTTGAAAAAGTGGTAAACATGAAGTCGAATTGGAGGAACCAATTAGCTGCTAAGGAGTTATCCTTTGTGGGTAAGTCTACAACCACCCCGCTGAGAGAGCGACATATGAGCAAAGGTTTGAGATCAAAAGGCGAATCAAGAAGAGCAATGGAACTAATTGAAGAAGAATTGGAATCAGGTCCCCGCGTTCATGCTAGATTGTACATTGGGCTACCTGATCCAACTAGTGGATTGGTGGTAGTGAGGGTGTGGCAGACGAGGATGCCTTAGATGAGGCAGAGGATTTTGAGGGGGGCGAAATAGGATCAATGGGGGGATTCAAAGCAAAAGGTGGAGATGCAGAGTCAAAGGGAGGCAAGGTATGCGACTCCTTAGGAAGTGGTTGGACAAGTGGAGTGCAAGGGGATGTAGAATCTAACTGTACATGAGATGACATGGCTACGGATGGAGATGAGCAAGAAGCTCATGGAGAGGAAGTTTGGTGCTTAGATTTTCTTAAAGCATTTGTGGACGAAGCCCGAGGAAAAGTGATAGAGAAAAATTTAGATAATTTGGAAATCCAAATGTAGGCATTGCCCTTGTAGTCGCCCTATGCCTCCAAAAGAGAGAGTGTGTATAGAATGGCTTTGAGGGTGGTGAAGGTGGAGCTGGAGCTAGTGATGGGAATCGAGGTTAGTGGAAGTTAGGAAACTTCACAAGTTTGGGCTTGGAGGTGCAACTAACAGTAGTAGCATGGTGATGGTGGGCTTGGAGCAATTGATGAAATAGGGAGCTACAAGATTGCAAAGGGGGTAGGATGAGAAGGTGGTATGTGCCTTGCAGAAAGATCCCCTTTATTGAAAGTTGAAATGACCTAGGCACCAAAAAATTGCAATGTAATGTGTTGATCAACATAGTTGATTGTGCAAGGAACCTGATACTTAAAAGGTTGACCCAAGAGAAATTCCTTTCCCACATCCTCTCGGTTTGGAAGAACATAAAAAAGAATAGGAATGCTCTTAGTTACAATAGTGAGCAAGAGCTTATATTTTCCCAATAGTGAGTAGGGTTGGCCTCCATAGGGGTGATCAAGAGCTTATATTTTCCCAATAGTGAGTAGGGTTGGCCTCCATAGGGGTGATCAAGAGCTTATATTTTCCCAATAGTGAGTAGGGTTGGCCTCCATAGGGGTGAAGCTTAGTGTGAGTGGGCATCAAAGTGGGTTGGCCCAAATCCATCCAAAGATTACAGGGAAGGGTGTTGAAATCACAACCTTCATCAATGAGAGTATCAGTAGTAACTTGTTAGGCAGTAATCAATTGGATTCAAAGAAAGGCTAGAGGAATGACGTAGGGTAATCCTCAGGGTCAATTAAAGAAATGAAAACTACTTGTACATTGGAAAATGAATAGGAGTTGGGCAAGGAACTAGGTGAAGACAACTTATGAGTGTCAGTCTATTGCTCAAATTGCTCATAGCATGTTTGTTCAACCACCACGACCATATTGACAAGAACATCAAGAGGATGCATAGGGCATTCTTGCAAGTAATGGCCTAGGGGGTAATACTTCTTAATGCGGCTGCCATTAAAGTGTCCAATGCCTTCTTCCTCTAGGGTTTCAAGATTAACATTGCATGTCCTTGTATTTTGATGAACACCTTATGGTCCTAGGCCACGAAGTTTCAATTTTTGCTCATGGCCTTTAAGAGAATACAATAGCACCAAGTCACCTTTATCAAAGGAACATTGTTGCACATGTTTATAAAACTATGCCTTATGCCTTTTCAGTCAAGGAGGGCATATGTGGCCAAAAGGTGAGTTTTAGTGAGGCATTCTAACTCCATAAGGCAGCTAGTCCAAGGACTAGTGCCTTCCCAATGCTCTTGATCTGCAATATGGGGTCTAGCCAGCTGTAGTCTTGAAAGTGGTATGGTAGGCCCAAAGGGTATCCATAAGCTTGTTATCCCAATTAGAGCACGAAGAAGCAGAAATAGTCTTGGTCAAAACATTCAGCAAAATCTTATTGGTGGCCTCAGCCTCTGGCCATTGGCTTAAGGACAGTATGGAGATGACTTGCTGTGGATAATTAGAAAGGTAGAGAGCGAATGATCAATGACCTCATTTAGAAAATGAGTCCCCTAATCACTAATCAACTCAATTGGGCAGCCAAAGCAAGAAATCACTTGTTCCCACAAGAACTTAGTCATTGTATAGGCATCATTCTTGCAAATGGCTCATGGCTCAATCCATTTAGTCATATAGTCAATTGCCACTATGATATAGCATGCTTGGGAATACTAGGCAGCAGGAGTAATTGGTCATATAAAGTCAATCTCCTATTTTTCAAAAGTTTGTCTAGCAATGACAGGTATGAGAGCTTCATCTCGTCCTTATGAATAGGTAGTTTGGTGCATTGGCACTCATCAAAATGCTTGACAAAACATGTGGTATCCTTGAACAAGGTGGGCCACCACAATTGGGCACGTAAAACTTTACGTGTTGTACCTTGATCATCAAAATGTCCACCAACAATGCCTCCATGGGCTTTTTGAAGCACATAATCCCTATCATATTCATACATGCATTGTTGAAGGAGACTGTCCTACCCTAGTCTGATAGAGTTGACAAGTAATCATATGGTAGGGTTGGGTCTTAATTAACAAGCAAGTGAGATGAGACTTCTCAATGGGGCCATTAGGAATTCCATTCTCTGAAATAACAACAATATCATCTACCCAATGGGGTGTGAGATCAGCCTCGAACAATTATGCCTCTTGTTGAAGTTGAAGTAAATGGGCATCAATAAATATCATCAACACTTATTGCATTTTCTCCACTGGTCAATCGACACATATGATCAGCCATGTAATTCTACTTTCCTTTCTCCACAACCATAGAGAAATCAAAGTCAAGCAAAAGCAGCAGCCATCTAGCAATTCTACCTATAGCACATGGTTATTCACAAGATAAAGTAGAGCTTGACAAAAAACATGAAGGGGGTGGCAAGAAAGTAATGTTGAAACTTCTTAAATGCATAAAACTTTACTAAACCTTCTCATTTAGCGGTGGAATAATTCATCTTAGTCTCAGTGGATTGCCTACTTGCAAAGCTCATCAAAAAGTCCATGTTATGTTCACCAACTTGGCACAAAATAGCTACAATGCCAATTTGGATGCATCAATATGAACATGGAATGTGATTATCCAATTTGGGGCTCATAAAATGGGTGTTGAGATAAGAGCCTTCTTCAGGGCCTCATAAGCATCATGGGATTCAGTAGTCCATTCCCACACAACTAAAAGCTTATAAAGTGGCTTGGAAATAGCAGCATAGTTGAGAAGAAAGTAGCGAAATAGCTAGTATGCCCCTGAAAGAATTGAATACCCTTAGGATTGGGAGGTGGAAGCCCCACAATAACCTTGATCTTGGCTATATCAATGCAAATGCCATTCTTGGACACAAAATGTCCTAGAATAATGCCATGCTTTACATAGAATTGACATTTTAGTGGATTTAGGGAAAGTTGATACTGCCAACATCTTTCAAAGACAAGGCAAAGCTTGGCTAAGTGCTCTTCCCAAACTGGTATGGACACAAAAGTCATCAACAAAGACTTCAAGCCACTTATGCAAAATGTCTTTAAAGATGGTGCACATCAATCATTGAAAGGTGGTGGGTGCATTAATCAGCCCAAATGGCATGACAATGTTAGCAAAGATGCCCCACTCAGTGGCAAAAGCAGTCTTATGTTGGTCATCTACGTGAACCTAAACATGATTGTACCTAGAGAATCCATCAAGAAAGCTATAAGCCTCCTTCCCAACCACTCTCTCAATCATGTAATCTGTATAGGGCAACGGATATAATCATGTTTGGTCACTATATTAACCTTCTTGTAGTTGACACATACCTGAATTTTGCCATTCTTTTTTAGTACCATGACAATGGGTGATACCCAATCAATATGCTCAATCTCATAAATGAATCATGCTTTTTGCAAATTTTCCAATTCCTCCTTCACATGATGAGTGTAGCAAGGATTCATGGGGTAGGACCTCTGTTTGATAGGTTCAGCATCTTGCCACATGGGAATAGTGTGAGTAAGTAGCTAAGGTGACACTTCTTTGAGATCCATGTAGTTCCAGGAAAAAACATCACGAAACTCCTCGAGTAATTAGATTAGCACCTCCACATCTTCCTTGCTTAAATCCTTAGCAACAATAAAGGCAATTTTAGGCATTTACCCCTCCTTGGCTAGGTCAACTTCCTTGACTTTTGCTGGGCCTTCAATAGATTCACTAGTTGTACCTTGGCTCTTGGCACCAAGCATAATGACAATCTGATCCCCTTTCTTGAAAACGAGTAAGTGTTTAGGGAGACCATGGGGCTTACATTGAGAGCCTGCATGCTAGAGTCAGGGTTCTTTTGGGCTTCCTTAAGATACTTCTTTGCAAGTGAACCGAAAAGTTCATCTTGGAGTGAGGAGCTGGGGTAGGCTGGGGGATTTCAAGATCCAAGTTAGTGCTAGCATCAGACCTAGAATCAGACCCCTTTGACGTTGGTGGAGCTTCAAAAGGTAGGTCTTTTGAGGGCTTAGTAGTGAACATATTGGGTTAGAAGCGGGGTCAAAAGTGTGGGATTCGAGCTGAGCGTAATCCATGGCCTTTAGGTACTCCAACCATTCTAAGTTAGATTAACATGGACTAGGCCAGCATCAATGTGCAAAGTAAGGTGTTTGGAGGGTTTTTGGTCAAGTGTGATTTACTCAATTGTTTGTCTATCAGAGTCATAATCTACGTTAGAATATGTATCACTTTCATACTCAATCAATTCAACTTCAAAGTCACTATCCTCCTTTGAGTGTGAGTCATCAAAGGGCACCATGGAGACAAAAAGGTTACTATGATAATTGAACAAAACTTGATGTAGTTCTCACACCAATGCCAAATGGGACATGTTAAGAGCTCTTCAAAGATAAGTAGGTTAGCCTCACCTACATTTTTGAAGGCTAGTCTCCATAATGAGAGGATTTTATGGAGTTCAAGTCTATTAGTGGGTGCACAAGAGCCTTTTGCCTTAGATCTTCATGATGGGATAGCATGCATCATCAATAATGGCACAAAAGGAAGTTCATTAGGAATATCAAGCTTGTTTACGAGGGCTTCCTTAAGTATGCATTGACTCAACCATTAATTTGCTTCTTTGTATGCTTCTTCTTCAATGAATGGCAACTCCAAGGTAGCAAGAATATGAAGCCGATCTTGTTCATCTTGTGGGTGGAATGGAACATATTTGTTAATCAAGGGATTCCTATGCTAGGGGATAGATGGTGTCACCCCACAATAAGCTAGAAACAGCATCCAGATCGAGACCAAGGTAGTTTTGAAACTATCCATTTCAATACGCACAGTCTCAGTACAATTTTTGAAAAAGACTAGACCATTGCCCCAATCTTCAATGAGTCGTGCAACATTACGCATCCAAGGTAGGTGGAGTAAGACGTCATAGTCAGTTTCTTTCACGACCACAAATGTGACAAAGAACATGACACTAGTGATCTTCACTAGCCAATCCTTCAAGACACTGAGGGGGCGCACCTTAGAACCATCAGTAATAGTGAGATTAAAGTAGACAAGCTCAATCGAAGGTTGCCCCATGTCTTAAGCACTACTTGATTCATAATACTAACACCAACTCTTGTATCTATAATATCTCTTCTCATGGAATCACTGAATGCTTTCATAGGTAGAATTGCATGTTGTTTAGCAAACTCCTAAAATGTAGCAACTCTAAGAGCACTAAGGATGGGGGTAGGTGGGGAGCTAGGCAATGGAGGTGGTGAATTGTCCACAATAGGTTGGGTTTCGTTACTTCCATTAATCCAAGTCTTGAACGTTGAACACCAGAAATAAGAAATCTTCACACAACTTCATAGAAACGATTCTCCGACAGCTTTAACTTGAACAAAATGGATTATATTATTCATAGAATTCATCAAGAGACCACAAAGATACAAGAGAATACATCACTTTTAATGGAAATCATCACATAGTATTCTTCTTCAAAAGTTCCAGAGCTTTTTCTCACAATCTTTGACTCATAAATACATTTTTTTGCATAAATTTGGCTATCTCTCACTCTCTTATACATATTCTCTCTCAATTGTACAGTGGGATAATCAAGAATAATCATTCATATCTCCTCTTTGGTCATGGATACCCCACCCAAGAGGTATGCCTGATATGAAAGGTCATCAGAGCCACTACAATGTCTCTTCATAGCTCATCAGTATCACTATCACTTTAGTTTTTACTTCAACTCTCTTCAGCATAACTACTTCTTCGAGCTAATTTGAACTTATATTTATCTCTTCCCAAGATTGGAAAACTTTCCCAAGCTACATATTCATCCATCATCACACTTCTAGAGCATAACAGAACAGAGATAGAGACTCTATAGAAGCTCAACAAAGGGTTTACAGTATGATACAAGAGGTCATCAGAAAGCCTTTAGCTCACTTAAAAAACTTAAACCATCAAGAATCAACAATAAGCTTCCAAAAACTCTCAAATTTTATCAATCATCATTGTAACCCCTCATGTAGAAGGAAAATATAGCAAAACAAAAGCTCAACAGACTTAATCATGGCTAATTAGACACTATTAGGCCATCAACAAAACATGTTAAAACATATTATATCCACTATAAACCATCATGAGCTTTCAAAACATAATCAGCCTCATTCAAAATACTCCCAAACACTTCCAAAACAACTAAACATCATTCAAAATCCATCAAAAATCAACCATTAAGTCCACAAAAATAACAAAAAAAAATTCATTTCAACTCTCAACATATCCCCACACTTAATCAAGGAGCATCCTCATGACCTAGGAAAAAGCAAACATAAGTTCAAAATATAGCTCATCTCAATCTTCTTTAGCATCTTCAAGAAATACTATCCAAACACGATCCCAACTCATAACTTGTATCTAATAAGGAATTGCACTGAAAGGAAAATACTTTTATCCTTTATCATAACTTTGAAACATAAAAACATGACAAACTGTTAAAGGATATAAGAGGTTTTGCATCTTTTCATCTTGAGCTATCCATTCAGCATCATCATCACTGCAAATCTTCAAAAAGGCATCTTCTTGAACAGTGTTGAATCTCCAACCACCACAACCCCATCATAAACAAAACAACCATCACACACACACTTTCCCAAAACAACTATCTAAATGGTACCTCCAAAAGAGATATCATTATGAATCATTAAGAATTACATTCATGGGTATCAATGAAGACGATCCCTCTTGAAGACTTGGAGATTACGGAAGCGATCTATAGATAAAGATTCATCTATAAAATTTTTGGGAGGATTTTGAAAATTTTACAAACAACACATCCTCTCCACCAAGACAAGATATATGTTAGGCAAAAAAAAAGCATGAAAGTACAAGATATCCAACTATTGAGGATCAATAGTCACATTGACATTCATGCACAACTTTGATATCGACTTTTGATCATTATGTGAATGCCTATGCATATATGCTAGATACCAAGCTAAGTGAGCAGTCAATCTCACTGAAGGGTCTGAAGACTATGAATACTGCTGAGTAAAATAAAGATAGTTCTGAAAAGCTTGGCTAGCAGTTGTCCATTCTCTTGGAATCAATGGAAAATTGATCTGAGGTTTAGTAAGTAAATCTCCTACACTCCATCCTTGTCTTTGAGGAATCTTCTAATCAAAGCCTGCATACCCACTAACCAATTGAAGAGAATGAGGGATAGAAGTAGTAGGAGAGGGAAAAGAAGCCAGTGAAAGAGAATGAAGGGATGGATAAGTAAAATCACAAAAGGAAGAATGTGTTAAAGAGGGATTATCTGAGAACTTAAGAGAATTTGTTAAAAAGGATGTTAATAAATAGATGGGAAAAGTGGAAGAACAAGAAGGAGGGGAAAATACTCAATCCTCAATAAAAGAATGTAGAGTGAAAATAGGAATTTGAGGAGCACCTTGAGGTTGAAAAAGAAGAGGTAAAATAATTAGTGAGTTAGATTTATAAAAGGAAAGATAAGGGTCATACCTATGGGCCATCTGCTAATAATAAGATAAACCAAGAATTGACGAACCTAAGATAGAGATCGATGATGGTAGGCATCAAAGAAAGATGAATTGAAAGGAGGTTGTTTTAAAAGGTGGGCTAAGAGGTTCCCACCCTCAGTTGATTAGTGTTTTGCACATGAATAGAGGCTTTGTCTTGTCATTCATTCAAGATCACAGAGTCAATCATTGTATGTCAAGAGGTTTCAGGACAATCAACTGCTTTAGAGAAATAGGCCTGGAACTTTTGATCAATCTGTAACTCTAAATATCTAACATATAATGTAGCTTGTAGTACCATATCCCCTACATACCAAGCTAAATCTTCATCATCTGGGATTAATAAATCACTTCTCAAGTACATATAAGACATCAACATAGTATCTCTAGTCACAGAGTCTTCAAAAACCATTCTAGCCACTTCATTCAATAAATTACCAAACCAAGCTCCACTTTGAAAGGTGAGAAGAATCGAAGCTTGCACACGAGAGCTATGGCGGGAGAGCAAGAGCAAGAAAGAGAGAGACAAAAAATAAGAACTCCAACAGTCATAATGTGTGACCGGGCCTTCATTTATTCAAGCTGTCACTAAAAGAATAAAGAATAAAGTGATGGTGATAGGCGCTCGCCACCTGCAGTGTGCAGTGGCAGTGACTATCAGTGTAATACACGGGCGGCTAGGCAGAGGCGCCTTTACCCCAACAACCTCCCACTTAAAGGCAAATCTACCCTAGTGAGAAGTGAAAAGAAAAAAAAAAAAGTACAACATGCACACATGTACAACAGGATGAGGAAAGACATGATTCTCATCCCATGCCCATCAACCTTCTGAGGAAGGCGAAGCGCTTTGTAGAGAGGCTTTTCGTGAGCAAATTTGCAGGATTCTGGTGAGTCGAGATCTTGATAAGATCAACAAAATTGTCCTCAATGACCCCACATATGAAGTGATACCTCGTCTCAATGTGTTTCGTCTTCGCATGGAAGACCGGATTCTTGGCTAACTGAATAGCACTCATAGAATCCGAATGCAGTGTAGGGATAGCATCAATACCAAGGTCAGCAACCAAACGACCTAACCAAATGGCCTCTTTACAAGCCTTAGTGGCTGCAACATACTCGGCCTTTGTAGTAGAAAGGGCCATGTATTTTTGCACCCTGGACATCCAAGAAACATCACCTTCAGCATATGTGAATACATAGCCGAAAGTGGACTTCCTACTATCTGCATGTCCTGCATAATCAGAGTCAGTGTATCCCATGACTCCTGTATCCTGGCTTCCATAGCATATGCACATATATGCAGTGCCCGTCAGGTACCTCATGATACCCTTCACGGCATCCCAATGCTTCTTGCCAGGTGTAGCCATATAGCGTACCACAACACCAACTGCAAAGGCAATATCTGGACGAGTGGCTATCATGGCATACATAAGACTGCCCACTACGGATGCATAAGGAATCTTGGCTATCTCGGCCCTCTTCTTATATGTGTGTGGACAATCAGCCTGTGATACCTTCACATAAGAAGGCAATGGACAACCAATAGGCTTTACATCCTACATGCGGAAGCTCAAGGACGTTATGAATGTACTCCCTCTATGACAAGTAGAGGAGTCTTTGATGCCTGTCGCGTCTAATGCGCATACCAAGTATGTGAGCGGCCTGTCCTAGATATTTCATCTCAAAGCTCTTTTTGAGCTGAGTCTTAAGAGCATCTAGCTCATCATGAGCTTTTCTTGCTATCAACATATCATCCACATAGAGAACCAAAATCAATAAAGAACCATCATGGGCTTTCTTCGTGTAAAGACACAGATTCATAGCACTCCTGTTGTAGCCCTGTGACTGCATAAAGGCATCAAAACTTATGATACCACTCCCTACGTACCTGTTTCAAGCTATAAAGACTTTTCTTCAATTTGCACACTAGGTGCTTTCTGCTAAGTTCTACAAAGCCCTTAGGCTACTCCATATAAATCTCATCATGCAAGTCTCCATGTAAAAAAGCCGTCTTGACATCCATCTGGTATAAATCCAAGTCAAGCTAAGCAACCAAAGCCAAGACTAAGTGCAGGGTGGTCATCTTAACCACAGGAGAAAAGACCTCATCAAAGTCCACTTGCATGGCAAAGCCTTTTTGCCTGTAGGCAAGGAAACCAAATCCCAAGTGTCATTCCTATGCAAGGAGTCTATTTTAGAGTGCATAGTCCTCTCCGAGGAGTGATTGTCACCCCTACGCATAGCCTCATCATAAGTGAAAGGCTCTCATGAATCTGTAACCAAGACATAATGCATCGAGGACTGAAATCTATTAGGTGGATGTCTATCTCTAGTAGACCATCTCACAGTAGGCTCTGCTGCCTGCCTAGCTGCCTGTCCAACACCCTGACCATGAGCATTTGTTGCAGTTGTAGGCTGTCCAACTAGCTATGCGGGGGCTCTCAGCTCCTCCTAAAATATAACCCTGCAGATCTCAATAACTCTCTCAGGATACCTATGCATCTTGTCTTCATGGAAGACCACATCATGACTGCGGATGACTTTTCGTGCCTACGGATCCCAGAAACGGTAAGCCATCTCACCTGCATCTCCATAACCAAGGAAAATGCATCTGACACTCTTAGGATCCAGCTTACTTCTCTTGTCCCTGGGCACATGGCAAAATGCCTCACATCTAAAGACATGGAGATGCGCATAAGAGGGAGGTTTTCCAGTCCATACCTTCTCGGTAACTTAGAAATCCAAACCACTAGAAGGTGATCTGTTTATGATATGCACAACTATACTAACTGCCTCAGCCCAAAAGCTCTGTGGTAGGCTTGCGTGGCTAAGCATACTACGTACATGCTCCTGGATGGTTCTATTCATCCGCTCAGCCAAACCATTCTTGGGGGGGTGTAGGGGGCGGTCAACTGACGCTTAATACCCCTCTCATCACATAACTGCTCAAAAGTACGTGAGACATACTCACCCCCATTATCTTTCCTTAGTCATTTCAGCCTATACCCAGACTAGTTCTCAACCAATGCAAGCCATCTCTAAAACACAGCCAAGACATCAGATTTCAGCTTAATGGGATAAGCCCAAAATTTTTGTGAAAATTCATCTATGAAAGTAACAAAATACTTGGCACCACCCATAGACTGACAAGGAATGGGCCCACAGACATCCGAACATACCAGTGCCCTCACTCATGTGTGGCATACCAGACTTCTTATGCGTAGACCTAGTCTACTTGCCATAAAGACAATGCTCACATAAATCAAAATATGCATAATCAAGGGGCGGTAAGTACTGCAAACCAGAAAGCATTTTCATTTCCTTCAAAGAAATATGGCCCAAATGGGCATGCTAAAGAGATACATATGGGATAGAACCCACAGACAAAACATGATCAAGGGAAGAAGCGGATACAATCAAGAGATAGAGGCTGCCAGCCTTGGCACCTCTCGCAATCACAAGTCTGCCACGAGTGATCTTCCATGCAGAGTCTCCAAAAGATACATGATAATCTGCATCATCAAGCTGTCTAGCTGACATGAGACTACGTGTCAAAGCAGGGACATGACGTACATCTTGCATAAGAAAACTGTTGCTAGAAGGAAACTACAGCCTAACATCACCAATGCCCACAATATCAAGAGAGCTGTCATCACCCAAGTGCACAGAATCCGAAACAGCACGATATGAATGAAACCACTCTTGACAAGGTGTCACATGAAAGGATACACTTGAGTCCAAGAGCCAACACTGTGCATACATAGAGTGTATCTCTATCATTTGCGAAGCACTAGAAAAAGTTGCAAGGATATAATCATCATCAATATCCTTAGGCTGCATAACATTGATCTCTTCAATTTTAACACTGAACTTTGCAGGCACTATGCTGTGATCAGAAGACTTATCCTGCACTTTGTCTTTCCCCTTATCTTTGCGCCTTTCATTGCACAGTTCATGGCATTGTGTCCTAATATGGCCCTTTTATCCACAATGGTAACAAGTAACATCTGCATTCTTGCCACAGGATTTGCCACGTGACTTCCCATGAGACTTGGACCGAGATTTTTGAGAATCCTGTCCACGGCCACTACCACTGCCACTGCCATGCTTTCCATATCCATCATTCCTGCCTCTAACAGTCATAGCATGTGACACATAAGAGGCATCCAAATTCTTACGGTTAACCTCTTCCTGCAGAAGAGCACTCTCAACATCAAATAATTTCAAGGTAGCAGTAGAGGCACATAATGGAGTGCGGAATACATCCCATGACTCATTAAGAGTACCAAGAAAGAAAAGAGGAGTGACATCCTCTGCAAAAGTGATGTCCTGCAAAGTCAAATTCTTGACTATAGCATGGAATTGACTCAAGTGAGGAGACATAGTCACATTCTCCTTCATGCGCAGATCCATAAGCTACTTCAACTAATACATTTGACTCACTGGACTTTTCTTATCATAAAGATTCTTGATTTTATCCCACAACTGCCATGCACTCTGTTCTTCCTCAAAGACATTGTAATGAACCTGTTCTGTGAGAGATAATACAATAGTGGACTTGCATAACTCATCAAGCTCAAGCCACTCCTCATCTGGCATAGTTGTAGGTAAATGCCCGCTCAACCTCAAAGGTTTGATCTGCGATTTCTACACCAATACTTGCCAAATCTGGCTCTTTCAATAAGAGTAATTCGTACCATCAAGCTTAATGATGTTGAAAATAGCATGTTCAGTGGAGAACTCGCCATAATGCAGACTAGAAGACTATAGACAGTTCAAAACTACTTGTTGTTTATTACAGAAAATGATTTAAAAAATCACTAAAATCGAGAGAAAATGGCAAGAAAAGTATAACCAAAGCTACTGCCCACCAAGTACTAGTGAAAGTACATCATTTCAGAATATTTTAGCATGAAAAACCCATGTCAGTCCATACATATATGCTTGCTATAATAAATTTCAAATTTCAATAAATGAGAGCTAATAGTGCCAAAATCGGATCCGAGGTCAATTAGATACTACCAAGACCAAAGTCTGCATCATGAGGGCATAACATAGGCATACGATAGTCGATAAGCATGAATCCAACACCCAAACATATCATTCAAACATCTACCAGTGAGTAGGCACACCCCCCAGTCAATGGGGCAAAGTGTTCCTGCCACTACTAAGACTTGACACAAGTAGGTGTTAGCTCACAAAGAGAGGGACCCAAAGCAAAGAGTTAGCTCATAAGCATTAGAGGAACCAAGACATATGAACCATGCATCATCCTGAAGGGTAAAAGATCCCAAATAGTCTCAAAAGCTCAAAGAGCATAGACCGCCTGCTCAATGGCTGTCAAGCATCCAAAGACGCTCCCACTGGCACAAAAGCCATAAATATCAAGCAATAAAGCTTGAACAAAGCATGTACAAGCACCAGTGACAAGTGTCCAAGATGAAGCATCAATGGTACATCTCGGATATGTAGGCGGTAGAGCATCCGTATGTAGCATCCATAAGTATGTAAGACATCAAGTATATCCCAAAATACAACTCTGGCAAGCCAATAAATAGCTCAAGTAAGCTCCGGAAATCCAAGGTCAAGCCAAGACCCAGCTCCAGTAGCAATAGGCTCCAAACAATGTAACTAGCATGTAGTAATGGCATAGGCTAAGCATGTAAAGACCGGTCAAACATAAGCAACATACATGCCATAAGTACATCCAAGACGGAGCATCCAAATGCTTTGCAAAGAAATCTCAAGCTTAACCAACAATCCCAAATCAAACCAAGCTCTATGTCGAGCCCCAAGTGTCAATACATCACCATATATGCCCGAAACATAGCCTGAAAAGCATAGGCATAAGCATACATGAGTAAAATGACTTCAGTCCAATTGTGTATAGCAGTGATATACTGTTTAAAACTGAGAATTTCAGCACCAAAATCAGCTCCAAATGGTTGCCAAACAATAGGCATACATTCCCCTAACATTTGGGCATCAAATGGGACCAATCGGGCATCAAATGACAATGCCAAACAAGTTGTAGCATCAAATGTCAGTGTAACACTATCATAAACTGCTTGTGGACTGTTATGACAGTCCCAAAATAGTGTTAAATTAGTCCAAATGCTATATCATGTCAACACATCAACCATCAAAACCAAGCATCAAAGCATGTTCATATGCCTGAAATGGAGCCTTTCTAAGTGCCAATAGCTGCCCAAGAAGTGGTAGATTGTTGGAGTGTATAAGCAATCCAAAACAAGCCAAAAATGGCACAAATTTGTTGATGTTAAAAGGGCTTCATGTTGATCAACGTTTTGTAGATTGAGGCCAAAGAGAGCTCAAGATAGGCTTGTGGAAGGCACACAAGAAGCCTCAAGTAGCCACAAGAGGTCTATGCCAAGATATGAAGCAAAGAAGCTTCAAGGGTTTTGGGCTATGGCTACCCTTGTTTCAAGAGACCTGAAAACTGAGGTAAACCCTGTAAAGAGTGAAGCAATACCTCTGTGTGAATGCCTTGAGGATACCCAAAGGGACCGAGAAGGTGCTCGGGAAGCCGAGGAGTGACGGGAGCTCGAAGGAGTCAGATATGGCTGCCGGGAAGGAGACCCAATGCGACTGGGGAGTCGATGGGAAGCTGAGAATGCCACGAGCCAAGCTCAAGAGTCAGGAAGCCAAGCTCTGATACCAGTTGAAAGGTGAGAAGGATCGAAGCTTGCACGCGAGAGCTATGACAGGAGAGCAAGAGCAAGAAAGAGAGAGATAAGAAATGGGAACTCCAACGGTCACAATGTGTGACTGGGCCTTCCTTTATTCAAGGTGTCACTAAAAGAATAAAGAATAAAGTGATGGTGACGGGTGCCCGCCACCTGCAGTGTGTAATGGCGGTGACTGTCAGTGTAGTGATACATAGGCAGCTAAGCGGAGGCGCCTTTACCCCCAACACACTTCAACCATCCTCTAGAAGAGGAAAATCCATCGTTGAAAGCTGATATAGAAGGTCAGCTTGTGTTGCTGATAATGAACAAAGAGAGAGTGGTCTAGAGGAACAAACTCCTGAAACTGCTCAAATGAAGTCCACAATAAATCCATTCTGGACTGAAGTCTTTCCATCTTGGCTTGGAATAAGGGGCACAAAGTAGTACTCCTTTGAAGAATTGCAAAATCCATAGGGGATAAGGAAGGAACTGGTTGTATAGTAGAACTCCACAAAGTAGAATGGAACTGAGCTTATTTCTCTACTTTTTAGTTCATTCACCTTTCTCAATGAGATTCGTTCTCTACAAATTTCATTTAAGTATGGCATCCAAAAGGCGTCCTTCTTGTTTAGTAAACTCTTGCATCGTTTACAGCTAAGGAGCTGAGGAAAATTGGGAACCAAAGATATTTAGCGTAAACGATTGGGTTGCCATACTTCCCTCTTGCAAGGACTCTCACAAGGTGAAAAGAAGAAAACATGAGGATATAAAATATCACTAGAAGGGATGTATCATTTTTTTCAAAATTATGCCTAAAGGGTGGTTTAACAAAGTGCAACATGTTTACATGCCAGGGATATGCACTTGCCTCCAAAGGAGCATGTTTTGTAGCAAACACATTATAAGACTTGAGTTGATAATGTATGCAATTTTTTTTTCATATAAGTAAGTACGAATAATGAATTCTTGGTTGTAGATATATTTCTGTCAATATGTATTGAATGGCCACCTATGGAAAGCTTAAGTGGAACCTTCCAGTGATTCATAAGGTGTTTGCAGACATTATCTATACTGATCAAATTGTGAGTTCTTTTATTGAGGGAAGGATTTTTATAAATTATACATGTTCTGTGGCTTTGTGGAGGGGAGTCAGAATCAACTAGTGTGATTGCCCTATCCAAAATCAACTGAATACATTTCTCCCTTATCCACCACATTTATTAGTTAGAGTAATCTCAGCACTACGAGAAAAAATGTAACAAGTTAGTAAACTGAAAAATGGTTCCTAAGAAAACCAACAATATGAAAGAGACTTACATTCACCCCATCTATCTTAAGTATCTTTGAATCTATTGTTTAGAAAACATTTGAAATCACTCTCTTTTCACAAGTATATGTATGACTTTGCAATGGTACTTCTTGTTTAAGAGAGATATATGGTTTTTTAGGATTGCCAATATCCTCATATGTGGTGTCCAAGAAGGTAGTCACGAGCCTGCTAGCACTGCAAATGGAAACATATAACTAAATAGACAATAAAATAAAATAAATAATTAACCAAAAAGCAAGCAGTGTTCCATTCAACACACATTCTTGCTTAACCATGGATACCACTTAGAGAGTTCATGAGGATAATTTCTCTGGTGAGTGTATCTGATGTAAGGTTAAAAAAAAACATAGTAGTTTGTGATGGAAACAAAAGCTTTGAAAGACATTGCTATGTTTGAACTAAATCTCGAAAACAATTCCATTTATAATAGTGAATTAACAATACATATAATTTTAGAGATTTCTTGGCTAAGAGATGCAATCAATGCCCTAAAGCTAATAGCAAAAATAAAGGAGTGTTATTTGTAATCAATAGCACAATCATTCTATATACTAAAAATTTTGAGAGTCAAAATGCCTTACCTTATGCAATAATAAACTACAGAATATGACAATTGAATATCCTTTTTAATAACTAGCATGGACTTTGTCCTCAAGAGATATGCTAAGATAGTCCTATTCCTCTGAAGTGCAAGAAACGTTGATAACCATTTGTCCATACACCTCACCATTCTCTTATAATTAATAGGGCCAAGCACACCGATTTTTCTCTTGCAAACATCATCTCTTGTTTTTTTTCTTCTTGGACAAACTCTTACTAGTTTGCAGTCCTTGTTGGGTATACATATATCATATCCTCAATCTTTGGCTCTTTTGCTTTCCTAGACAATTTTGGGGGAATGTTAAGGATCTCAAAGGCCTTTTTAACATTAGTGGGCAAGGTCCCCAATACTTTGTCGAACATGTACCTTATTCTACTGATCATACTAAAATCTTTGTTTATCAAGGTGATCTTATGAGCACGAGCAACAACAATGTAAGCATAATTCATAAAGTCAATAACAAAGTCTTCAACTGCCTCCTAAAGACAAAGAATCGCTGCAAGCTATCATTTCTTTTGCAAGCCAATTTTAGTTAACACTCTTGATAATCTATCAAAAATATCCTTGACAACTTTGATAAAAGCTGTCTTTGGAATGACATGCTATAAAGCTCTCTAGGTCTTCCTTATCTCACTAAAACACTTCTACATATAGTAAAACCTAGATAGATCTACTCCTTCTCCTTGGCTTGGAAAGCTCACTTCCTTGAGTAGAAGAGGGTCTAAATTGATTTGTTCGTTGATCATGTACTTTAGGGGATATTGGAACCTTGTCAGTTGTCTGCTTTGTCCTTGGCATCACTGCTGCTTGAGAGAAAATGATAGGAAGAGTAATAAAAAACTATTCGTTGGTATCGTCGATACGACACACAGAGGATAAGTTGATACGACATGAGAGCAATAAAGAAAAATCTCTGTAGGGTCCTATTCGCACTGTATCGTCGTGGAGCAATTGATACGGCATGATTGCAGCAATGCGTAATCTTCGACATAATTCTTCTTGCTCCATATCGTGGATGAGCTGATATGGTGCGGGAGCAGCACAAAAAAATCTCAATAGGGATCCTTCTCGCTCCATATCGTGGAGTAAATAGGTGCGTGTAAAGCACAACCCCCTTATTTGCATCATTTTGTAATATCTTGTTTTTTGTGAGACCTCATACCTATTTAAAAAATTCTACTTTTTTTTCATAAAAGTATTAGGCTCTGAATAAAATTTACAAAAATTTAAAGAACTTTTTCAACTTGTTTGCTATTTTAAAACTATTTTAAGCAAAAAAGTCTTAAAATGATCAAAAAATAGCAAATCATGCATGATATGGTACGAATAGGGGGGGGGGGGGGGTTTGGGTCAGATGATCACCCAAAAATAGCATATCAAAATATGGCACAAATAGGGGAGATTGGGTCAAGTGATGACCCAACCTCCCCTATTCACGTCATATCATGATATGATATTTTTGGGTGATTGGGGGGGGGGGGGGGGGGGGGTAAAAAAATTTGCAATGACAGGTTTGACACAATGAATGGGATGTGTGCATGGGAGAAGGACATCGGCATGGACATAGCAACGCGTGGAAAATCACAAAAACACAGATGTTCGCACGGAAACACATGAAATGATAAAATGCTAAGTATGAAAAAATCAATAACAATTAAACCAAGTATTGGATGGACAAACAACAAAAAAGAAAAATATGCCGAAGGACAAGAGAAAGAGGGCAAAAAAATGGAACATGATGTCTGGGGAAAATTAAGGGAGTTCACACGGAAAAAAGGCAAAAATTGGGCTTGAAATCACACACAAAAATTAATAATGATAAATCCATCGGTCAAAACTAAGGGCAGTAAAAAAAAATCTGCAATGATGTGGCAAACTAGCATGTCACCTTAGAATACGGTTTCGATAGGAAAAAGACCCATTCCCATGAGAAAAACAGACAAAATGCACCCAAAAATAGGAATAACAATTAATATAGAAAAAGCTGGCTATCAAAACCAAGAATAATAAAAATGAAAGATGTCCACAAGAAAGTGAAAGACAAGTCGAGTAAGATAGAACGTGGTTTCGGGGATGGTAGGGCACATTTCAATGGAAAAAATAGCAAAAACACAAATAAAAACAGAGTCAAAAATTAATACGAGAAAATTAGTGCATCAACTAGAGCGCAATAAAAAGAAAAAATGTCAAGGGAAACCTAGGGATAGGGTTGGGTGGTTAGAATGTATTTCTGATTACATTACGGGGCATTCACCTAGGAAAAATAGAAAAAATGAGCACAAAAACGCATGAGAAAATTAATAAAATAAAATCAATGTGCCAAAATAGGATGAAAGAAAATGAAAATTATCCAAGAGAGTGAGAGAATAAGGTTTTCTAATCAAAATTGAATTCCAAGGTGTGCAAGGTAGGTTCACATGGAAAAAGATTCTAAAACACACACGAAAATACCCGAAAATATGGAAAAATTAAATGCAGACAAACCATACATTGGAATGATGGAAAATAAAATGGAAAAATATCAAGGGAAGGTATATGTTAGGGTTGTATCATTAGATCTCTTTTTCGAAGCGAAAAAGGTATGTTGGCATGGAAAAATATTAAATAGGCTAAAAATTATGTAAAAATTAATAACTCATGATTCGTGCTTGAAAGTGAGGACTATAAAAAGAAAAAGTGACCAATTCAAAGGGACAAACAAGGTTGTATGGTTAGATTGTAAGTTTAGTGAACATAGAGTATGTTCATATGAAAAAACAACAAAATAAAGGATAAAGCTAGACGTACAAAAAAGACCTCAAGACGAGGTGAAAATAGGACGGATAGGTGGGGAAGGGACCTCATCATGGCAGGACGAGGACGTGGTATGCTTAAATCATTTCATAAGAATGTTTTCAGGAGGATATGCAGCGGATGCATAGGAACGCGTCCCCACACTTAAGACCTTAATAGATCGGATTGACTACGTAATAGGGACCTAACACTTGATCATAACTCATATAGGGATGTCCCCACACTTAAGATCTAATTGACTCTGGTAAGCAAAAGTGGTAGGGTTAGAAAAACTTGGCCCAATATCTTGATAGCCACTCATGTTGAGATGATAGATCAGTCGCTCGCCCCATGACTCACATCACTCAAAAAATAATGATTGAAACTCATAACTCACATATGATTGAGAGATTAGCAAGAAGAATGGTTCACAGAGAGTATGCCAATGTGCACAGCTGATGGTGTATCAATATGTCCCCAACCATGTGGCATATGTGTAAGAAGAAAGGCTAAGGAGCCTTAGCATACAGTGCACCAAATAGAATGAGGTGTATAGTGATGGCAGAGTGTTGATAAATATAGATCTTGAACACAGTTTAGCTATGGAGTCTTGAACTCATAAGTAAGAGACATGAAGATTGATGACTAGACACAGACTTTCATTCAAGTGAACCAGGTTCAAAGATAGATTAGCTTGGACTCATAAACACAATCTTGAGTGGATAAAGTTACAGACTCTAAGTACAAAGTACAATAACATTGCATTAAAAAGTGAACCAAGTATATGCTTTTATAACTTTCTAGGTTCTCCACTATCCTCATTGTGCATATGGGATTCAGGACATTTCTTCCTAGAGCATACATCATTTGTTATTTCTCAACACCCCCCCCCCCCTAATCAAATGATGAGTCTCTACACTTGCTGCCTTTTTCCCCCCTACATGATAATATGGCCCGAGAGACTAGCTCATAGGTACCCTAGTTAAGTTAAAGCTTGAGACTTTACATCTTTGGCAAGGGTTTTTACAAAGCAAAACCACTAAGGGAAACATAGAGATCCACTATGGGAACAAATTCCTTAGAACAATCTGTTAGAGTTATTGATGGTAGCAAAAGCATCTTCTTTTTCATCTTCATTCATGAATTGGCTTTGGTGGTGGTCATTCTGCATCTGATGTGCTTCTTTTCTTGTGAAAACATTCACTAGCTATATGGCCAATCTTACCACAATAATGACATGTCATCCAACTTTTGTTGTTGGTGTTGAATCCTCAACCTCTTCCTTTGGGTCTAGCATCTCCTTTGGTGTATAAGAGATTTTCCCTAGATGATGGAATACCATCTTTTGCATTCTTGTTCTTCTATTTGTTCTCTTCATCAAGGATAGAGTCCTCAATATCTTTAAGTGAGAGATTGGGAACATTACTTAGTGTTGAAACAAGGTTCTCATATAGTTCATGATCAACATTGGCAAGTAGCACTGCTATTGCCTCATCCTCATCAATGTTATTTTTAAGAGTTGCTAATTGAGTTTTAAAGCTCTTGAACTTATTGATGTGTTTTACATTCAACTTATAAAACTACATAAGTAATTTTACCTTTGAGTTCTTTGCTTATGTACCAAAGATATTGTCAAGTTTTTTCCATACCTTCTTTGCATCCCTGATGCCAAAGATGTGGTGTAATGCATCATCTCATAACCTAGAGCTTTGTTGTTCATATTCTTCCATGCCTTTGTTTTAGGTTGGTCTTCTGAAGCATCTTTCTCTTTAGCATCTTTTTTCTTGTCATCTACATCATCCTCTTCAAAGAGATCCCAGAGGTCTTTTCTCATGAGATGGTATATGGTTTTCTCCTTCTAGGCATAAAAACCTTTACCATAAAATTTTGCTATCTGCTCTAGTTCAGTTATCTTAGTAGGAGGTCTTACCACAAGATTTCTCGGGCAGTGTCTATCCTTTTACAAGAAGATTGAGATTTACAAGGGATTTGATCAATGTGACTTTAAATCATTATACAACTTGAGACTAATCTTTGAAACAAGAATCAAAAGGTGAGTTACTTTTGAGTAAGCTGAAAAGACTCAAGTGCTAAGAAGCACTATTTGAGTATTAATAGATACTATGTCTTGAATGAAGACCTTAATGTTGGTGCTTAGGTTTCTCAAACCTTTCTCTAGCTGAAGTATTTACTGGGGACTGAGTTCAGACTCAAATCAAGGTGGTAGACACTGGAGTGAGAAAAATGAGGAGTTTTATGAGTTCTTAGTGTAAGTGAGCTATGGTGGCATTAGGGTTACACAAGCGATTGAGTATTCAATTGTAGCAGCTCGATGTGTGGATTATTCGGTGAAATATTTGATAAGAAGATGGCCCATATAGTAAGCTTTAATTGCCCTACGCTCGCAAGCAGAATGGCGGACTGTGTGGGTGGCGACAATAGTATGACCAAGAATTGGCACAGATAGGATACCAAAGTGCTCCACTGTGAACAATGTCACACTTTGATGTGATAGGGAGCTACACTAGGAGCAAATGAAGAGTTTTCCAGAAGACACCTTGAGCTGAAATCACATGTATAATGATATCTAAGTGCTCAACTGAAGGTAGGTGCAGTCTAACTATGGTGGCCAAGAAGAGGTGTGTGAGAATAAAGTAGGAGATGAACTCAAACACTTGTCCTTAGCTAGAGATGGGCTATGAGAAGTTGGAGGAGCAAGGAGAAGAGCTAAACTTAGCTCACCATGGCTCTGATACCATGTTGATAAACATGGATCTTGAACATGGTTTTGCAATGGAGGCTTGAACTCGTAAGCAAGAGACATGAAGACTAATGACTAGATACAGACTTTCTCTCAAGTGAATTAGGTTCCAAGATAGATTAGCTTGGACTCATAAACACAATCTTGAGTGGATAGAGTTACAAACTCTAAGTACAAAGTACAATAGCATTGCTTTAAAAAGTGAACCAAGTACATGCTTTTATAACTTTCCAGCTTCTCCACTATCCTCACTATGCATATGGGATTCAGGACATTTATTCATGGAGCATACATCATTTGTTATTTCTCAACACAAAGGAGGCTCATCTTATGGTGCATAGGAAAATGAGAATGTATATGTTTCCAATTGTCAAAACGTCTCTCGATCCTCATCTCTTAGTTGATGAAGGAAAAATCAATTACACTCAACCTCCCTTTGTCTCACGCTCTATTGATAATTATAGGAGAGCAACCTAGTTCCTCACATCCTATTGATTGAATCCTCACAACTGTCACTTGTGTGAAGGTTGTATACCTCGTGTGCAATTGATAGTGCAATAGTGTATCCTGACCCGTGCCAGTACACGATGCGAGAAGGAAGGCCAGGGAGCCTTATAGTGCCGTGCACATAGGATTAATTTGTGCTTTGTGCATTGAGAGATCCATCCTATGCTTTCAACACTCTATTTACACATCTTACCTCTCTTGTTAGATACAAAGGGCAAGGACTGGTCACTCACCCCACCCTCTATCTCTCGCTCTGTTAATGAATATAGAGGGCAGCCCATACTCACATCCCCATTTGATTAGAATGAAAACTCTCATCGCCCAAGGTTTGTCAATGAATATCTGCTTTGTTTGGTTGATGATGTCAACTTGTATCAGTTGATGAAGAGATGTATCCAAGGAGGTAGCCAACAAGTTTGGTACTTGGATTGCATATTGAAAATATCGTATGTTGGAGGAGTCAGAAGCATTGATGGGGTTGCAAGATTTAGCGCACCAAGAGAGGCGACTTTGAAACTTCTGGAAGAGTTTTGCTAATAATTCAAGTGTCCTAGACTATGAGGTTTTACCGTCTTTTCCATAGCCAGCTTCTCATCTAAGTGTGTTTGCCACCTTTTCTTGAAACAAGACCTGTTATGATAGGAAATTTTTTTCTTTTCTCCCATAATAGTTTGATTTTGTTTTTTTGTTTTCTTTTCTCTTTTTTCCTTCTTTTTTTTTCTCTTTTCTCTATTCTCGAGGGCCTCTCAACCTTTTATTGAAAAATAGGTTGGCATGCCTTTTCTTCCATGATCGATATATATTTATTCCTTTTTTAAAATTCTTTTCAAAGAGGAGAATGACAAGAACACCATGTATCAAAACCATTCTTGCCACATCTGTTGGATCAGACAAAAAGGGAGCACTACTGGGGTGGAGGGTGGCTATGAGGGGTTAACAAAATAAGGCCACCTCATGAGGATCAATAGAAGGGCTATTAGGAGCAATAGGTAAAGTTGTACCGATCGACATACAAGGAATGAGAGAGCTATCAATGATCATTGTCAAGATCCCCAGGGAGGGTAGTAATATATCTTGAGGCAATAGCCATTAATTAGAAAATGATAATTAGAAGTATTGATTGTCTGGACTTGGATAGAGCAATTAGGGTTGATGACAAGTACCTTATAGGGGCCCATCCATCATTGTTGAAGCTTGCTTGGAAACTTTCCAAATCTAGAATCATAGGCTAGGACTAAGTCACCTCCCTTAAACTCTTCTACTTGATGAAGTTATTATGATAGGCCTTTTTGCAAGGTTGTGTGGCTTCAATGCATTGTAGGGCCATCCTGCAAGTCTCATCTAGACATTCTAGCCGCAATAGATGGTGTTGCAAGGGCTCGTAATCTTTCAAGTGCTCTTTCATAGCCACGCGCAAAGAGGGTAGCTCTAGCTCAATAGGAAAAACAACTTCTATACCATACACCAACTAGAAAGGGATCTATCTTGTAGCATCCTTATGGGAGATTCTATATGCCCAAAGGGCCTCTATAACTTGATTGTCTAGGGTATTAAGATGTGGACTTACGATGGCATATCTTATACAGCTCTGTTAATTCTTCCATAATTTTGTTAAGGAAATGAGTACCTCTGTTCGCTGATGAGCTCTAAGAGACTGCCAAACTGGGTGATGATGTTCCTGTACAAGAACAAGGCCACGTTGTTTCCATCATCTTACTTGAGAGCTTTGGCTTCACACTACTTTGTAACATAGTCTGTACAGACCAAGATGTATCTATTCTATTTTCTTCTAATTGGCGGATCAATGGGGCCCACAAAGTCAATTCCCCACTTCTTGAACGGCTTTAAGGAAAGCATGGGTTCCAGTGGCATGGTGCTAGATTTGGTATGCTTTCCCATTCTTCGACAAGCATCACAATATTTGGAGTAGTCATGGGCACCCTTATGGAGGGTTGGCCACCAATATCCTACGAGCAAGGTCTTCTTGGCTGACTCCTCACTTGCACAAGGTCTTCGTGGCATACTTTCAGTACTATTTCAATCTCATCTCCTGCAATACATGTGTGCAATACTTCGTCTTTGCCTTTCTTGTATAGAGCACCACCTTACAGGGTGTAGGGAGATTAATTCCAAGAGAATCTTCTTCTTCTCATCACTAGAGATACCAGGGGGGTTACTATTGCATTGCCAAGATATTGGCTATGTTTGCGTATCATGGGGTAACAATTTTGACTAGAAAAAGAGAAGCATCATGAAGGTCTAGATCATCATGCTCATCTTCATCGCTTTGAGGGATTGGCAATAGATGATCAACTAGGACATGGGAGTGACCATGTTTGGTACCACTTCAAAGTCAAACTCCTAAAACATGAGTCCTTTCATCATTCTTTCCTTCACATTGACCTTGTTCATTAGGAAGGACATGGCCTCATGATCCACATAGAATTTGAAGTGTATCAATAACAAGTAGTGACAAAACTTCTCCAAGGTGAACACCATTGCTAGGCACTCCAACTTTATCACGGTATAATTCCTTTCTCTATCAGTTACTTTTTTGCTAGCTTAATAGATAGGTTGATCTAACTTTGAGGGGCCTTTTTGGCATAAGACTGCACCTAGGCCTTTGACTAATGTATCACTGTGCACATGGAACTCCTTTATACAATCAGGAGGCTGTAAGATAAGTGCTTCAATAAGGCACTACTTTAGGCTGTTGAATGCCTCATCACAATTAGTGGTCCATGTAAACTCTGCATCTTTTCTAAGGAGCTTATGTAGGGGAGCTGCCTTTGACACAAAGTGTGCAATAAACCTTATGTAATAGCCCACATGGCGAAGGAATCCCCTCAATAGTTTGAGGTTGGTTAGCATTGTTAAAGTTGCAATATTCTCAATCTTTGTAGGGTTCGTTGCTATTCCTTGTGCAGAGATAATGTGGCCTAGAAGAACTCCTAACGAGACCCCAAAGACACATTTTTCATACTGTTGAGAGAGATTCCATACAATTGGCATCTATCAAAGCACTGCTCTAGGTGTCCCCAATGCTCACGGATTAGGCTATAGACACAAAAGTCATCTAAGTACACCTCAATGAAGTCAAGAAAATGCTTTTGGAATTCAGCCATAATTACTTATTGAAAGGTAGTAGGGGTGTTACAGAGCCCAAACGACATCACTTTGTAAGCATAGGTTCCCCATTCTGTCGTAATAGTTGTTTTGGATTGATCTTCTTCTACTTTGGACTTGATTATATCCACTAAATCCATCCAAGAGAGAATAAAGTTCATGACCTATCATTGTGTCCAATAGTTGGTTTGCGAAAGGGATAGGAAAATGATTCTTCTTTGTCTAAGAATTCAAATTTCAAAACTCCACACATATTCGTAGCTTTTCATTCTTCTTGGGTACTACCATGATGGGAAAAACCCATTCACTATTTGCCACTGGATAGATAAACTCAGCTTCAAGGAGCTTCAATAATTCGATCTTCACCAAGAAAAAAGTAATTTGTATTCATGCACCTTTGTCTTTGCCTCACAGACTTGGCATCAGCATGCTCTAGGTTGATGTGATGTTGGCACACCATAGGATCAATTCCCTTTGGATCTTTGTAGGACCATGCAAATACATCCAAGTTCTCTTTTAGGAGGTTATGTAGGACCTACAATTCTTCTTCCGAAGGATTGATATCCACCTTTAGGTGAGATCCAATACCATCAGCATCCACAAATATTAATTTCTTTACTTTTTCCACTTCATAGATGAATGTCCTACTAATGGCTTCTGGGTATAGATTTGACTCCTTTAAGAGAGTAGTCTTCTCTTTTGATGATCCATTGGAACTAACTTCCTCTTTCAATGAGGGCTCTTCTTTCTCCTTGGGATACTGAAAGGGTATCATTGCTGTTTCGGATTTGATTTGGGGATTAGTTACTTCTTGACTCGAGGACTCATCTTCCAAGGATATATCCAAGAACGTCATATAACAAGAACCTTCTGTGTTCTATTTGAGTTGTCAAACTGGTGGTTGTTGGCAAGGTGCATCATCATCATCTTCTCGTAAGAAGGGTGGATTAAGGTGGCAAGAACCATTGCTGCCGAAGAAAGGCTTATTCTTCTTAATCTATTTCCTATGGATATGTTGCACTTGATGTGACTCATTAGTCAATCCAAAAGATACCAAAGTTATTTTGCCTAATAGCATAAGATTTTCTATTTCTAGAGCTTTTGAAACTTCTTCCTTATTTGTGCCTTCTGTGAGTAGGATAGACTCTTCTAGATCACTTTTATAATCTTCTTTTTCATTGTCATCTTTGTCTTCTTCAGATTCTGTTTCTACCTCTGTGGGGTTCTGTAAGAGAAGAACATACTCTCTCTTATGTCATCTACTTCTCCGTCTGTCTCTATCTCTACGTCTGTATTTCGCTCTGCTATTGCTATGTAATAGGGAGAATAGTATATCCATGCTTCTACCTCATTGTTAGAGGTGACTTCAAAAGTCAATTTATGTTCAATAAGGAGGTATTCACCCATTTTTGCTTCTTTCGGGAGTTGGCTTATAGTGCCCATTGCCAAGGACTGTGCCTCTATTTTCTTAGGAAAGATTTGTTTGACTGCTTCTTCATCTCCTAATGTGCCATCTATTTCTTAGTTAGAAGAGTCTATGATGACTTCAATGGAAGTGGATCCATTGCCCTTTTGCGATCTATACAACAATACCATCTTGTTGGGTTGTCTGCCTAGGGTTAGGGTTTCTTTAAACAAATCCATATGTGCCCTTGCTTCAAAAAGCCATGGTCTTCCTAGTATAGCAGCAGAGGAGGGTATGAGGTCTCGTAGGAATTTGGTTGGACCACTAGATATATCAGCCAAAAATCTCTTCCTACGAGGATTGTATTCATGTATAGCAGCATGCCAAAATGCTTGATTCTGCTTTGGTCTGCTAGTTTGATAAGCCATTGTGTAAGCTGCATACCTTGGAAGCTCAGATCCTTCATTGTTACATTCGTCATTATGTTTGCTGATGAGCCTCCATCAATCAATGCATCTGCAATAAAACATCCTTCAATCCACATGCCAATCTCTCTGAGGTTCCAAGATCCAAAAAGGCGTTAGCCACATCCACTTCCTTCACAGCCACTGGGGCTTTGATGAGCTTGGTTGCTGTTGAGGAAGCAATCCTTAGATCTCTTATTCTTCTCAGTGTGCTTTTGAATTTCTTTCGATAGCTCGGAGACAACATCAACAAAAAATGTTGGAATGTTAGGTTATGTTTAAAGATGTGTAGGTAAAGGACCAAGTCATATTCTTTGATAGGATCTACATGCTTTTCCAATTAGCTAGGGAACGGGAAAACACCCACTTTTATCTTTCTTTTTTCTTCCAAGAGCGACAACATCTGTATCTCTTTTCCTTCAGGAGGTACTTTATTATCCTCTATCTCTTGGACCTCTCATCTTGTCTCTGTAGCTCTTTGTGCTACTGGAGGGCTGTGTACTATATTGTTTTGTGATGCACTGTTCTGTTTCTCCCTAGGAATGTTTAGCTTCACCGATTTAACAAAGGGGATGTTCTATTTTGGAATTATAGATTCTCCTTTCTTAGAACGTGTTATTAAGAAAGTTCTTGGGGATGTTCACCGATTTAACAAAGGGGATGTTCTATTTTGGAACTGTAGATTCCCCTTTCTTAGAATGTGTTATTGCGGCAACCTCTAATTTCACCAAATTGGAAGAAAGTTCTTGGGTCTTTTGTTTAGGCTCAAGAGTAGCTATTACAAGAAAGGATTTGGACAGTCTTTTGCAGTGTGGCCTTCTCCTTTCCATTGATTGCATAAGGGCTTGTAGTCCATGGATCTTCTATAGTTTGGATAGTTTGGTGAGGTATACTCCTTTTCTTGACATCCGTAACACTCCACCTCTGATCTTTGGTCATCACCAGATTTTCATCCTCTATAACTTTGAGAAGGAAACCTCCTTGGACTGAAATTAGGACCAAACTCCCTAGGCTTTGGTCCAATATTTTGCTTTATCATTTTAGACTCCAACAAGTTAAATCTTGTTTTTTTATCATTCTTTTTTCTTTTGTGTATCTCCTTCAGAGAGCAAATATCCTTTGTATGGTTCTTCCTCAAATAATATGAAAAGAAGGCTCAAGAAATGGTTAGTTTTTGGGTACATTCAATGGCTAAGTGTCCTGGTTGATAGCACTTTCCATATCACGTATTAGAGTACATCACATCTCTTTCACCTCCTGTAGGAGTAGGTATATTGGCTATATTCACTTCCAACATCTGTAGCTGTTCTGTAATCACATCCATTAACTCCTTTATACTTGTGACTGAATTGGATATGTAATCCTTCAAAAATTTTACCTCTTGGAGCACTTTCAGAGTAGGGTTTTGGGAAGCGTCTGTAATCACTATATAAAGTAGTTGAGTTGATTAAAAGGGTCCTCTATTCTAGTTCTAATATAAAGCTCCTATTGAGACTAGGGATTGTTGGTTCTAATTGATAGGATTCCACTGTTGTTGTGGAGTTGCCGATGGGGGAACTATTTGAGGCCATTGTTGTTGTGGTTGAACCATTATTTGAGGTACTGTCGTCTGCCATCACTATGCATTTGGTGCATTGTACTGTGACACTTCTTGCATCTGGGGTAGGGAATTGTCCTTGGGATTGCATTTAGTGGGTATACCATTTGTGACATGGGAGGAGATAGAACTCCTCTTCCTAAGTTTATTGATAGCCTTGCTTCAACTTCATCATACAATCTTGCACCTTCCACTACAGCTTGCAGATTGATTGGTCTCCTTAATTCCATTAACTTGTGAACGTTTGGTTATAGGCCTCTAAGGAAAACTCCCTTCTACATGCCTTCATCCAAATGATGGTTGGTCCATCTTTTCAGTATGGATTCTATTATAGAGACATATCCTTCCACCCGTTCACCAAAGGACTGACTTAGATTCACATTAGCTCCTCTCACATCTACTCTTCAAAACCTTTATGCTTGAATTTAGTAAGAAGGGCCAACTTCAAGTCATCCCATGTGCCAAAAGTTCATGTTGTTTGTCTCTCATACCACTAAAATGCCACGCCTATGAAAATGGCGAGGAATATTACCAACCAATGCTTAGGGGTTCTGACATTGTTAGCCATACATACTACCATAAACTTTGCTACATGAAGATCAAGGTCTTCATTGTACTCTTCCTTAAACATGGATAATGGGACTACATTCGATGGCGTGTCATCAATATTTACAGAATGGATTTGACTAGGAAGGCGACCTTGAGTTGCCATGGGGACTTTTGTAAAGAGTACTACTAGGGTGTCAAACGAGGCTTTTGCTGCTAGCTCGTTCTCAACTTTGATTTTTTTCTTCTCTCTTCTCATGTATCTCTGGACTCGTTGTAGTGCTTGTCTCTTGATTGTATCATTTATCAAGGAGTTAGCTCCACTTAGTTTTTCTGTACTCCATAAAACCAATTTACAGGGGGCTTTAGTCTCTGGAAGACACTCTAGCCAACATTTCTTCTACTTCCTTCATTTCAATGTCTCTGAATTCATCTTTCAGACCGCTATAAAGAGGAAGGTATTTAGTTATGAAGATATAAGAACTCATTCTTCTGAGGACCGTTGTGGTGCCATCATCATAGTAATGCTAACTTCTAATGGTTTCAACAGTCTATATTGTGAAGAACACTCTATCCACCAACTTTCAATGGGTTGCTAATTGGACAAGCAGGAGATTGTGAGTACTCCATGCATCCCACATATCCTGTTGCTGAGCATTCATAAACAAATTTCAACTCTTTTCTTTCTTGTTCTCATGAACCTCCATTGACCATGACTCCTAAAGCTTCTTCACAATCTTCAACTTGATGATGTTTAGAAACTTCTCAATGAATGCTAAATCTCCCATGGATGATTATTCTCTCTGTTTCTGCACTTCACTTTGTTTCCAAATAACTTGCTACCAAGATGCATGTCTCTGTTGCTTCAACAAAGAGAGAAAATAATCACCACATAGAGCGATAGTAATATGTTTTCAACATTGTGGGATGAACTTCTTGTAGAAAGTGGCTTTGGCAATAAGAATCTCCAATTCTTCAGTGGTAGAAGGAACTTTGCAAGCATCCATTGAATTCTTCTCCTCTTGCAAAGCCATTTCCTTCATTTTCAACCTCTTCTGTTGCTTTTGTTGATTACAATTTTCCCCAGCTGCGTACAAAAAAATAGTGTCCCAAGAGGCGCACCAAGAAAATATGGAATCTATTGCAAGAGAATCTATCTTGTATCATTAAAAAATATCTTTTTCATATTTGATATGACCACAATAAGAAAAAGAATACCAAGAACAAGAAGTCTTCACACAACTTCATAGAAATAATTCTCCTACGGCTTTAACTTGAACAAAATTGATTATACTCTTCATATTCTTGATAGAATTCATCAAGAGACCACAAAGATACAATATAATACACCAATTCAAATAGAAATCATCACATAGTATTCTTCTTTAAAAGTTTCATAGCTTTCTTTCACAATCTCTCGTGGCTCATAGATACATTATTTGGCATAAATTTGGCTATCTCTTACTCTCTCATACATACTCTCTCTCAATTGTACAATGGGTTTATTAAGAATAATTATTTATAACCCCTCTTTGGTCATGGATACCCCTCCCAAGAGGTATATTTAATATGAAAGGTTATTAGAGCCACTAAAGTGTCTCTTCATAGTTTATCAGTGTCATTGTCACTTTAGTTTTTACTTCAAGTCTTTAGCAGCTACTTCTTTCACTTCTTTGAGATAATTTAAACTTATATTCATTTCTTTCCAAGATTAAAAAACTTTTCCAAGCTACATATTCATCCATCATCACACTTACAAAGGCATATAGAATAGAACAGAATAGAGATAAAGGCTCTATAAAAGCTCAACATAGGGTTTACAGTACCATATAGAAGGTCATCAAAAAGCCATTAGCTCACTTAAATCACTAAAAACCATCAAGAATCAACCAATAAGCTTTCAAACACTCTCAAAATTTATCAATCATCATTCTAACCCCTTATACAAAAGGAAAATAGAGCAAAACAAAAGCTTAATACACTTAATTAATACCAATCATACATATTAGAACATCAATAGAACATATAAAAACATCATATCTCCATTATAAACTATCATGAGATTTTAAAATATAATTAGTCTCATTAAAAAATACTCCCAAACACTTTCAAAAAAACTAAACATCATTCAAAATCCATAAAAAATCAACCATTCAGTTCACAAAAATAACAAAAATCAACCAAAAAACCAAATCATTTCAATCCTCAACATTAGCATACTATAAGCACAACTAAGGTCTCCCTATTACTCTTGAGCTTGAGAATAGTATGCTTAGGTTTCTTCTTTGCATTCTTCTTTCCAATGTTAGAGCTAGTAGCCAAAGATGGGCTAGGGATACTAACACCGCCTTACTTAGCTTACACTCGAGTAATGGCATTAATTTGGATGAAAATCACATCCTCATCTTTCAATATTTCTATTGTGAAGAGAGTTAAGGGAATAATGGGTATTATAGCTCTGCTAGAGCTAGCTTTTCGCTTCTCACGCAATTGGAATACATGTGAGTGATTCCACACTCAAGACACCTTTGATCAACTTCATTCTCCTTTGGTTTTTCTTGTTTTTGCGGGCACCATTTGGATATGTGATCGGGTTGACCACAAGTCTAGTAGGCAAGAGTCTCATGGAGTTGTATCAAGCCATGTTCTCTACCTCATCCTAATATCATGATTCAGATCGGTCTATAGTCCTTAAGCATGGCATTTCCTTCTTCATCATAAGAGACAAACAGGTGGGTATAATCATCATCTTTGGCAAGCTCTTCAACAACGTAGTGGATGAGGACATCATTACGTGGGTGAGTTATGATAGGATCTAAAGGGCGTGGGATGCTAGATGGTTTAATGTGAGCTCGAGGAGTTGTAGGTTTCTAATCTAGGGGAGGAAGAAGACCCATCTATTGTGGTCTTGGAAATGGGAGCCCACAATTGGCATATGGCATAGCATAGGGAAGTCACCGAGGGGCTCTACATGTAGATGCATCGTGACTAAACCACCCACAATTTATGTAAGTCTCTTGCTCTGTCACATGAGAGCATTCAAACGGTAAGTGATCACTACCGCAATGGATGCACTACACATTTTTTCGATAAGGTTGAGTTTGACTAAATGAGTCTATGATTTTCAAGAGTTCTTATTGTTGTTTCATTACATTAGCCATGAGATTTTGAGTTTAGGTGTTACCTTTCTTGAGTTTTCCTCTACTGGATTGGGAGTCAAATTCAAGGCCTTTTCCTTTCTTATCACGGGTTCTCTCCTTATGTAGGTCTTCGATGTGGATTACTTAATCTAAGGCTCCATTGAGATTTTCTTGATTTTGTACAGAATTGCTAGCAAGCACCTCATAGATCTTTTCATCATAGATACCCTTGATAAAAGCCTTTGTGACTACTTTAGCAACTAGTTTTTCAATTAGTGGGATTCTCTTGTACAAACCTTTTAATCAAGACACATAATCTTGCATGCTCTCTTCATTGTGTTGCTCAATATTCATGAGTCTGAGGATTAAATTATCCCCATAGCCTGCCTCTACAAATCACTTAATGAAGAGAGTCTTAAGGTTGTGAAGGAAGCCTTCTCAGTAGCATCAAGGCCAATAAACCAAGTACGACCCTTCTCACCCATGCAAAGCCCAAAGGCTTGATCTTGCTTGGCATCTCCTATAAGGTTATTGGCCTCACAAACTTGCTCAAACTGCTTTATGAAGCTATAAGGGTCATCTCTAGCATGATCCTTGTCAATTTGCTTGGCCACTAGGGATACTTTGGCTTGGTCTTGATGGGAAAGTGTGTTGCCCATCCCAATCACAGTAGTGTTTGTGCCATATGAGCTCATACAGTGAGTAGATCCATGTGATCAAAGAGTCTACATTGGATGAGGTTAGTTAGGGTGTGAGTGGATGATCTTGATACTCTAGTATATGAGTGTGAATAAGTAAGTGTGAGTGAGGATGAGGGAGTGGGTATGAGTGAGGGATGAGTATGAGACAATGAGTGAGTGTGAGTGAGGGATTCTTGATGAGTGAGTGGGTGAGGTAGGTATGAATGAGTGAGGGATGAGTGATGAGGAATGGATATGAGAGAATGAGTGAGTGAGTGAGTGAGGTAGGTATGAGTAAGTGATAGATGATTGAGTGTTGGATGTGTGTTAATTAAATGTGTGTGTTTGTTTATGGGAGAGAATGGGTGCATGCATGATGTGTGAATGAATGAGTATAATGTGGTATTTGTGAGTGAGTGTGTGTGGAATGCTTGTGTGTGAATGGATGTTGCAAGGGTGAATGAGTGTGTATTAATGTGTGTGTGTGTGTGTGTGTGTGTGTGTGTGTGTGTGTGTGTGTGTGTGTGTTGTGTGTTAGTGGTGAGTTTTAATGTGTGTGAGTGTGTAAGCATGGGCATGGGGTTTACAGAGGTGTGTGTTTTTGGGTATGGAGATAGTGTGATTGCGATGGGAGAGTTCGGGTGTGTAATGGGCGTGAGAGGTATATAAGTTTGTGTGGGTGAGGGGAAGTAGTGTATATACTATTGTGTAAATGTGGCAAGTGTGATAGGGAGAGTAAGGATGGGGTGTGTGTGCAACTGTTAATATTGTGTGTAAAGGAGTGTGCATGTGTGGTGTGTATTATGCGTGTGACTATGTGTTAGTGAAGTTTTATGTGTGTGTTTTAATGTGTTTTAGAGTGTGTGAGTAGGCATGTGAATCCTAAGAAGAAAAAATAAAATAAAAGTTTTTAAATAAAAAAGCTTACCTCCACTCGTCGTCACCTGTTGTGGACATGATCACAAAGAGAGAGAGAGAGAGAGAGAGAGAGAGAGAGAGAGAGAGAGAGAGAGAGAGAGAGAGAGAGAGAGAGAGAGAGAGAGAGAGAGAGCCAACCGCCAAGTGGCTTGCTGAAATGCAGAGGGAGAGTGAGTGAGACAATGCTTACACCACCCAACAAAATGCCAACGTCACCTTGAGCCATAGGGAGGGGCCACCCCAATGGTTACACACACACACACACACACATATCTCATGCCGACTATCTCTCTTAAAAATAAATAATAAATATTATTATTCTTCTTATCCTCTTCCTCTTCTTCAACCTTATCTCCTTCTTCTTCACTCCATCTTCTTCTCTTCTACTCCTTAGTCCTTGTTACTCTTCTTCTTCTTCTTTCCTTTCTTCTTCTTTTCTTCTTTCTCACCCTATCTTCTTCTTCTACTGCCTTTTTTTTCTACCTCCTTCTAATACTTCTTCCACCATTAGATGAAGTACAAGCTTCCCAAGAAGACACAAAAATTAATAGCATATGTGCAACCTTTCCACACAAGGAATCCAATAAGAAGAGTATAAGCTTATGCTTTGATTTTGAGATTTGAGTTTTTTTTTCCTACCCAAACAATACCCATCTTTGCAATCTCAATCCAACGAACCAGTTCCTTCCGATTCGACCTTTCTAACCTAGCCACATGGGTTTCTGAATGCTAGCCACAAACAAGGATGATTGGAACCCCATCAATCCCATCCACGCCCATGCACAAGTCTCCTATTCCACCACATGGTATGAGTGTAAAACCTTGGCGGTACGCCATCCTAGGTCCTACCAATGGAACCAAAGTGTTGGGCCAAATGCACTAATAGTTGAGACTTTGGATGGACTTCTATTATTTCAGAAGCTACAACTTACTTTGGTAACAATGTCTTACCTTGTCTCTCAATGTTCTGCTCTAACTAACCAAGTATTCTCCTCTTCGACCCAAGAAAGCAAGAACACAAGGCTAGCTCGTGTTGTAACAAACTCACCTAACTTACCTTCTTATGTTTTGATGACTCGAAGGCTCAAAGATGATTCCACGACCATGATCAACAAGATCCAATGCCGTCACTCCTTTGCATCCACCACCAAGCATACCAACAAGTTGAAAAGTAGTAGATAATAAGAGAAAAGCAAGAAGACAACGAAGAGCTTCATCTTTCCTCAGTCCCTTGCTCAATAAACCTCTCACTCTCTTCCTCTCAATCACTCTCAGCAAATGGAAACAAGATGATAGACTAGAAAGCTTGAGTAGTCACACTGATAGAGCTCCATAGCATGGATGAGCCAAAAGGGTACATACAATTGGGCCCTTCCACCCTTATATGGACCAATAATTAAGGTTAGGGTTATATTTTGTGCCACTTTTACATTTATGGTTTCCACAATTGTGAATTAGGGTTCGATCCTCCTTTGGGAATCCTACCCTCTTAGTGGGCTCTAGGCCGGTGAGTCCTCATTACATACTTGTACCTTAGCTTAATTAGAACAAGTCTATGCTATTTTAATCACAAGTACATGTGTGCAACCCATGTAACACTTGCGAGTGTGACAAATATGACTCCGAATGGTGAATATAATGTGCACGGGAGTGAGCACGGCTCTCACAAAATAATACATCCATGATAATCTGATGATGTTTATGAAGTACAAATGTAATCCAAGTGCCCAAAAATAATGCATTGAAGCTCCACAAAAATAATATCCACCAAAAAATAGTAGCCACTAGCACTTCCGATTTTGCGGCCTTCTCAAAATATCGTCAATATATGGATTATTAAAATCACTTGGGTTCTTATTTCTAATCAAGAATTGAAGCATTTCTTGAAGCATTGGATTGACTTTCAACCTTTAGCTTTACTTGAAGGCATTAGTTCATATTTATGGGTATTTGATCATTCTTCTATTAATGCAAGTAACCAAGGTTCAAGATTGACATTCTTAAAGCTTTTTGAAGACTTCAAGTGGACTCTTAATCAATGGAAGGCTTACAAATCAAATATTTTGAAGGCATTTGATCTATTTTAGTAAGCTATATCAATCTCAAGCATCAAACAAGGTATCATCTACTCCTTTTTAATCTCTCCAATTCCAATTGTTGAGGCATAGCCAATTGGTAAAGGAGGGATTGAATTGGGTATATCCTCTTTGCTTGATTGATAAATTCAATCCATTTATGCTAAAAGTTAATGCCTATTTATTATTGACTAAATCTCTATCATGAAATGATGGATAGTCAAGCCCTTTAGTTTGATTTCCATCATTGATATCTTTCATGATTGAAACATGTATGATGGTACATTCCAATATAAAAATTTCAATGAATTCTAACTCATGTGATTGCCTAGTCTCCAAATTTTGATTCCTTGTAATCCTATACATTGAGATACCCAAGAAAATTGTAGAATGTGAGTTTAGTAGATCATTAAGTCTCTAATTACTAAAGGTAAATCTTTCTCAATCTCTTTATTTCATTCAACTTTCAAATTTAATGGCCAAAGCTTTTATTTTGACCATGCAAAGCATCCTATTTTCTAGAACACTAGCTCTGCCATGTATACATATCAACCAAGAAAAAAGATTGAAGCTAGATGAGATAGTAAGACAAAAGAAAGGTGACTCTCCCTTGCTATATAGGACTCCATAGGGATGCATAACCTAGCCCGAAAGGAACTTTGCATACCTTCCTGAGTTTCAGAGCCCATTTAGGTACCTCCTTTTCCATTTTATCCCTTCCCATAGGTGGAGGGCTACGGAAGACCAGTCAAGATAGAGTGAAAGAAGATTGAAGATCATTTGGAAATAGTATACTAAAACAAGGTGAAACAAGGTAGTGAACAGAAAGGAATTACAAGTCATTACAGGATTACTAAACTTTTAAATGTGGATATATCGTATTTGAAGGATACACATATTGTACTTCAATGGGCATAGGTGTATGATGCATATGTATGGCCAAATAATATGACAAAACAAGGCAATTATATGGTTGCTGTTATAGTCAAGATAGTCAGAGAAAAGTGAAATTCAAAATTATATATTTTAAATATAATATAAAACTTTTGTAATCCATGCATAGAGGATAAAGCAAGCTTTAATTTTGATAAAGAAGTTTGGCCATCAAAGTTATGGAGTAAAAGTTATACCAATCTTTCTCACAGGTGGTCTAAGACTACCCCTTACCCAACAAATATGTCCTACATAGTAAGCTTCACTTTAAGCCCATAAACACAAATATTGAAGGGAAATAACTCTTATAGCCCATTTACTAATAGACAATCTTCTTTTACTAGAACCATTCTAATAGCCACAAATAAGAAGAAAGAACAAATGTTGGGAAGTAGAAATAAAGACTTAGCTGAATAATATATTATCTAAAGATAAACTCATTCATTAGAGCCACAAATCATAGAAAAAATGATGGGAATGATAGCAACATAGATGAAGAATCACAACGACCAAGAGACGCTATTGAGATGAGCTACATATGTTTGAAGTGAACGGATCACATCCAAATGAATTCCAACAACTTTCTCATAGGATTGAATGCATGAATGAGAGTATCATTTATTTAAACTAAAAAATTGATGATAATTTTGGACAAATGGTCAATCACTTTGAGAATTTTAGGCAGTATAATCAATTGTTGGACACTAAGTTTAATCAAATGATCTCCATTCTTAGCAAATTGGGTAATAAGTAGCAAAGCACTCCATATTTCAATGATGACAGGGCCTCAATTCCAAATGAAAGTGTGAAGTCAAAGGTAGCCCATTAGTTTATATACTCAATCGATGAGCAAGGTGGTCAAACAAGTGTTTAAGGAAACATTTCAACCTCCTTTTAACTCTTGGAATAGGAAAAGACCAAAATTAAACTCTTCAAAGAATCATGGATAGCATGAAAAAGCTCAATATGCTGAAAAAGAAGAAGACATTCATGGGTATGACTCTTTCTATAAATAATTCTATCCACAAAACTCACAAATGCCTAATGCAAGGAATAGATAAGGTCAACACCTTCATGAAGATTCAAAAAGAGAGAATAGAGTTCAGCATGATGATGATCTTGAGGAAATATTTCACCTATTCAATCCCCCTCACAATCATCATCCATGTGAAACTAATCCACTTTGTCATTACTCATTTGGCAACAAGAAGAATGGATAGCAATCCTTTAATAATAACCATGGATAGCCAATAATGGATAGTCTCTCTCAAAGGCAGCAATCAAGTGGTTTACCCAACAACAATGATCATCATTACCACTATGATAGAGAGTACAAAGAGAAAATCAACATACCACAGTTCAAAGGGAACAATCCCTCACTACCAAAGCTTGAAGAATAGATTAATAAATTGAAAATGTATTTTACCATCTATCCATGCTATAATGAGGCAAAGATTTGCTATGTAACTTTACACGTAGAGGGATACATGCATACGTGGTGGAGATACATGATGAAAATTGGGTAAGATTTTTATACATTGGAGGACTTTAAATAAGATGTGACACAATTTTTCATATCTCCAATGAAAAAAGCAAGGTTGGAAAGGAAGTGATATGATCTTAGATAACGAGGCTCTATAGTTAGGAAGTATTCTAGCCAATTTTTCTAAACCTTTCCATGTATGTTGAGGGCATTTCTAATTCAATGAAGTTGAATAATAATATTTTTGGATTAGATCCAAACCTTTTAGTATAGGTGGGGATAGCAAACCTACAAATGTACATTCAACCATACAGTTTGTTGAATGCTACAACTAGGAATATAAAAGAGAAGTGAGCTCTTTTTGTCCCAAGATAGGAGTTATTTATCATTTAAATCAGTCCCAAAAAGGATTGGACAATAGTTTAGCTAGCAAAGAGAGGCTTATAAACATGAGAACAAGGCTTCAAACATTTTCAGTAAGATTTGTACATACTAGACTATAACATATACTTCCAGACCAAGAAACAACTTTTAGGTGTAATGTTAATTCAAAATGGAATTTTAGGAGAGATAAAAGTGGAGCTAAACAATCACCCAATACCATTAGCAATAAGGCCTTCTCCAATGACAAGCTAAAAGGAATACATTTTAAATGTGAAAAAAATTGGTCACTTGATCGTAGACAAAAGTGCAAAGCTAAAAGTACAAAGTTTAATATGGTGATCATACAATATTCAAATGATAATGAAGAAGGTTAAATACAAGATGAGATAGATCTTACTTGTGATGAGGTGCATGACCAGGATAATGAGTTTGAGAGGAGGATTTAGAGACATCAACATGTTTCCTTTCGATCCAAGTGGTCCATTTGATCAAGGTATTGATGGATAATTCTCTAGCTCTTTGCATGCTCACCCATGCTATGTTCTATATCCCAAGATTCTTGGATGGGTTGTAAAGAAGAGAATACACTTTGGCTCAAAGGCATGATCAATTCTAAGGTTGCTCATATTCTTATTGATGTAGGCAGCACATATAGCTTTGTCAATGCCGAATTATTATTTGAGTTGAAGTTATTACCTCAAGAGATGGACACCCCACTAAAGGTACAAGTGACTAATGGAGCTCAAGAGTTGGGCAAGGAGATATGCCTACAAACACTCATTGGGCTATCACAATCTGGCACCATTATGATGGACTTGATTGTCCTAGATATGGGTCTACATACATCATTATTGGTTGTGATTGGCTTTAAAAGATTGGAAAGTGTTCCTTGGATCTTAATAAGATGTTTATGGAGTTCACTTGGAAAGGAAAGCAAGTAACACTCAATGACATATAGAAAAACAATTAACAAAAAGAATACAAAGACATAAATCAATGCAATGTCTTGTATTTTTACACTTTTTCACTTAAATATGGATGAAAATTTACAATCTTTTGCATCTAAAGAGCTTGATCCATGTCTTTTTTGAAGAGGTTAAAAATATATTTTAGCCTCTTACATCATTACCACCTAAGAACACTAAATTAGAGAGTTTGGAAATTTTTATATACTTTAAAAATTTATAGAATGATTAATATTTGGTCACATGGTTAAATTGTTACCCCCTTCTTTGAAGGTGAAACTTTTTCTAGATACTATATAGATGATAGTACCCAAGTTTCATCTTCAAAAAAGAGATTAAGATTTAGTTACATGGTCAAATATTTATTTTTAATTTGAGAGTGAAACTTAGGAGATTCTCAAATTCTTCAATATAGTGTTTAGGAGAGAAGTGGACCATTCTATTGATTTGGCGCATAACACTAAATCTATCAACAAACCCCTTGACATGTCAAAGTATGGAGAAGAAGTGGAAAAACTGATTAAAAAATTGCTAAAAATGGGGTTTGTTTAGCCTAGTCAATCACCCTTTGATTCTCTCGTACTATTTGTGAAGAAGAAAAATAGATCCTACAGGATGTGCATTGATTATAGGGACCTCAACAAGAGCACTATAAAGAACAAGTACCCTATTCTCTACATTGATGATTTGTTGGATGAGCTCAAGGATACAAAGGTGTTTACCAAGATTGAATTGAGGCTACCACCAAATGAGGATGAAGGAAGGCGATGAGTACAAGACAACTTTTAGAATAGAAAGGGACTCTACCACTCCTTGGTTATGTTATTTTGGCTTTCCAATGCACTAACTACTTTCCAAGCTCTTATGAACAAGGTTTTACAATCATTTTTATATGGATTTATCTTGCTATTCTTTGATTATATTCTCATATATAGTAGGAATATAGAGGATCATTTGCAAAATGTCCATGCAGTCCTTACATTGAGACAGCATAAGATTTTTGCAAAGAAAAGAAAATGTACTTTTATGGCTAGTGAGATAGAATATTGGGTCTTATTGTAGGTGAGAAAGGGATCAGGGTGGATCAAAGAAGCTACAATGCATTAAAGATTGGCCCACACCACAAAATTCTACTTCATTGAGAGGATTTCTAGAACTAACATCTTTCTATCAAAGATTCATCGAGACTTATGCCCATATAATTGGCTCCTCTCATTGATAGATTGAAGAAAGACATTTTCTTTTGGGATGCTCTAGCTAGGAAGAGATTTGATAAGTTGAAAAGTCTCCTTATTTCAGCACATGTTTTAGTGAACCCACACTTTTTTAAAGAATTCACCATCCATGTAGAAACTAGTGATCATGGTATTGGGATTGTTCTGTACCAAGAACATGGTATTATTGCTCATGAAGAACATGGTGTCATTGCTTATTAAAGTAGAAAGTTGGATGACAAAGACAAGGAACTCCATGTCTATGAGCAGGAAATGTTAGCTATACTTCGTGCCATTAAGAAGTGACATCACTATATTTATGGCAATCATTTCAAAGTCAAAAGTGATAACTGAGTGCTGAAGTATTTTATTTCATAGTATAACCTATCTCCTAAGCAAAGAAGATAGTTAGCTACATTACAGGGATATGACTTTGAGATATCTTATATGGTAGGCAAGGATAATGTAGTTATAGATGCATTATCTAGGATGTAAGTATGTTTCGTTTCTATTATTTCTACTTTCTACAAAGATTAGATCCAAGACATATATGAAGAATCTTTGTTAGATGAGCAAACAATCAACATCATGAAGAAATACAGCAAGGTAATGAATCTGAAATTTGTGGATGAATGGACTTCTTTGGCTCAAAGACAAAGTATATTTGACTCCTCAGACATCTTTTAAGCAAAGGATCTTATAGGAGATGCATTATTCTCCTTTGGCAAGGCATGCTGGTTTGTTTAAAACATTTGATAAGATCCATAAATACTTTTATTGGAATTGAATTTGAAAAGACGTCAAAGAATATGAGATGTAATGCTTACCATGCCAACATAATGAAGATCCTAATTTGTTGCCTAGTGGTCTACTTCAGCCCTTACCCATTCCACATGGGAAATGGACTGACATTATTATCATAGACTTCATTACATGATTATCTACCACTAAGCATGATTGGAATAGTACTTTTCTTGTGGTCAATCATATTACGAAATAAGCCCATTTTTTATCTACCAAATCTTAGTATTTAGCCAAACAAGTGGTGGCATATCAATTCATGGAAAGAGTTTTCATACTTCATGGTTTACCTATGAAGTTCATTTCTAACATAAATACAAAATTCATGGATTTTTTTTAAAAAATCCTTTTTACTTCCATTTACTTCCATGGGAACAAAATTAACTCCAAGTACAACTTACCATCCACAAACAAATGGTCAAACTAAAAGAGTCAACAAATGGTTGGAAGTTTATTTGCAATACTTTTGTCATGACACACAAAATGCATAGATCACTAGATTCATCTTGTAGAGTTTTACTACAATAACACATACCACGTGAGTGTAGGCATGTCACCAATTGAGGCTTTATATGACTACAAGGTTCAAGTACCTTTAGTATTGCTTCATGATGGAGTGCATCCCCTTGCTATGAAAGAACTAGAAAGAATGGAGCCCCTAATGAAATATTCTACTAATTATAAGAGGGAGTAAAGAACTAGATTCAAAAGCCACAAGAGACTATGAAATATTCTGCTAATTATAAGCAAAGGCATGTGGACTTTGAAGAGGGAGAATGGGTCTTCTTGAAAGTACCTAAATCACATTATGCTTCTCTTAAAGGTGGACATAATAAGCTTACTCATCGCTATTGTGGTCCATATCAAATTTCAAAGAAAGTTGAAGATCTTGCCTACCAACTTGATCTGCCTTCAACCATCTATATTCACACTATTTTTCATGTCTCTTAGCTCAAAAAGTACATTGGCCTTGATATTTAAGTTCTTAAAGAACTATCTCCCCTTGATGAGAATGGGTTAATAATCTATGAACCCAAAAGAATTGTTGGCAAGAAGAAGAAGGTTCTAAAGAATTGTATTATAATGAAATATCTTATTAAATGAAAGGGATTGTCTATGGAAGAATCTTCTTGGTAGCATGCTTCATATTTGGAATAATTTCCATAGCTTCTCCAAGAGGATACGAGCTCAGTAAATAGTGAACGACTTGATGCATAATTTTTGCATCTAAAATAATTGGTCTACTTATGTCAAAATTGTATTTTAAAGGCATGGATAGATACCTACTTAGGTGTACTTCATTTCTATACCTCATATACACCCATCCAACATGTCTATCCAAAGTTATGGGCCATTTTCTATAGCTACCCTATTCATCATCAAAGAAGAATTTGAAAAATTCACTATTTGATCTTGATGAGACTTCCACAAGGCTTATGTAGCATTGGGCCTTTTCTATTCATTTCTACCATTCATTCACCTTTTCCATTTCAAGTTTTGGAAACAAAACTTTTGGCTAAGGATGGATTGTAATAAAACAATTTTGTACCCTTTAGCTTAGGAAAAAATAGCTTAATTTGCACTAGAGTATAAAATGCAAGAGTATGCCATTATAAACATCTTTTAGTACATTTGCAAACTTCTCCATTTCTTAGAGCTCGAGGGTTCTTGCCTTCCCCATTAACATTGATGATGAATACTAGATGCCCACTACAGCAAGACAAGGTGGACTTCTTGTAGTAGCCTCTCATCCATGATTCTTATTGTACCTTTAATATCATCTAGCTATGGCTTCATTGTGCAATAGATTTAATGTATTTTCATCTATGGCATGGCTATGGCCTATTGATTCAATTATTGTTTCTTGAATTTCTTGATATTCTTATTCATTTTAGGCTACTTTCATTCCAAATAAGTACTAGGTGTTGCCCATGCCAGGTTGCTAATCATGCTTTATGCGGTTGGCATTGTTGTGAAGCTTACGAGGCTACATTTCACTTGATTCACATTTTTGTGAGAAAAGGAAAGCAACCATGCTATCATATAGTTCCTTCACTTTGCTAACAAAAAATAAAACAAATAGCACATTTTGTGTGTAAAAACTACATATTGTGCAAAAATGATGTATTTGTAAATGCTAGTTAAATGTATACAATACTTGGATGCAAATAGATTTGTGTCGCAGGGGATGTAGGATGCATGGATCAAACTCACATACTCATAAAACTCAACCCACACATGATCCACTACACCATGACCCTATTTGTGGGTATATATAATGTACGTCTTATGTCAATCAAACAATTCATACTATCTATATCTTTATTTTCATCAAACCTTCAACAAAAAAGTGGATCTTTTAGTGTCACATACATAGATATATCCATGTCTTAGATTTACCATTTACATAATCCTAACCTACAATGTTAAATGTAAACATGTTATAATAACAAGTGCTTCACATCTAGAAGATCTTATTGAGCTTTTGATTGGATGATGTAGTATAGACACAAGGGCAATATATGTAGTTGGGATCATCCATTTTCGTTATAGTTAGACACTCATGTGTATGTGTACATGCCTCCATGTATCACACACACACACACACACACACACACACACACACACACACACACACACACACACACACACACACACACACAATGTTTACATTTATTCAAAATAGATAACTATATTGTGGTACTACCATCCTTGTTAGTAGAAGCATCTCCTGAAAAGAAACATGTTCATTCTATATCCTTGAAGGATTTAACAATTTTAATATATGCCCAAGTGTGTTTATATACCTTACATTGTTAGTCACTCGTGTTTATATTAGATGTTTGATAGATGTTCATGTAGTTCAAAAGATTATCTTATTATGTTGACACATATGATATCATAGGATTTTCTATTAACAAAAAGTGACACACACAATTCCAAAAAAAGTGGTTTTTGATTCAAAGTTCTATAAGGTTCCAACCTTGATAAAAGTTTAGGGTCAATTTAGCACCATAATAGTTTATAATCAGTTTACCATGTAGACAACTCACATTACAATATACATGTCATATAGCATGGCTTTATCATTGCATAATAAGCCACCAATGTGAGGGAATGGTGGCATTCATATAAGTGTACTTAACATATTTAAAATTTGAGTAATGGTTTTGGGGGAGTAGGTGAGGAGGTTTAAAGAAGTTATGAAGTTAGATCTCTCATCTCCCACATCCCCAATTTATATGATGATCAAAATAGATATTATATAACTTTATGAGATTTGACCCTTAGAATTTCATATACTTATCTCATGTCTGAATCATATATCTTTAGTAATATGTGCACAAATACAAACGCACTCACACACACACACACATTCTCTCTCTCTCTCTCTCTCTCTCTCTCTCTCTCTCTCTCTCTCTCTCTCTCTCTCTCTCTCTCTCTCTCTCTCTCTCTCTCTCTCTCTCTCTCTCTCTCTCTCTCTCTCTCTAGTTACATAATAAGAGGCAAATGACTAAATCCTTTCAAGACTCAATTTATTTTTTAGAATTGAGAACTTAGGATGCATATTATTATAATTTATAATGGCATAATCTTTTTATTTTATCATAGATGAATGGGATAGTTAGGACTATGTAGGCATGCCCATACTATACTTTTATGCGTACCCACATGCACAATTTTAGCTAGTATAGCATTCATTAGTACTGTCAATTAATTATAATATAGTATACTTGAAGGTTCTTGGAATAAGAAACTGCTTATCTTGAAAGACTAATAGCACAATCAATCAATGTTCATTCCTCATGTAAAATGCTCTTTCAATGAGTATTGAGATTAGAAATCATTATAAAGGGAGATGTTGGTGCTGTAGAAGCTACAATTTCCTTTGCTTGTTGCCATGTTGTCCCTAACGAGAGTCATGGGCTTACAAGTAGAGGTTGGCCTCTTCCTTTGCACTAGATAGCAACTTTTGAAATCTTGCACCTCCTCAAGACATTGTAAAAGCAAGCTTCCATGCCACGTTCATCTAGACTACCTCCAGCCCCTAGCTTGAGCTCCTTAATTTTTCAAATACCGCATTTACGTGTCTACCACCATATTATGTATTTTATGAGTCTATAATATTCTATCGTAAGGATCTCCCCCTCTCCCTTTAAAACCAAATTTAAAAGGAATTTTCTTTTACGTCACCCCCCCGGTCAACGCCGCCAACTGGCGAAGGGCGGGAAAGTTGAACTCACAGTCGACGAGGGTGAGGGAGGAGACCACTATGAGTCGACGAAGAGCTAGAGGTGATGGTAGTGAAGATGAAGATAATGACAATGAAAATGATAGGGTATGAACAATAACGATGATGGGGAGAAGGGACACATGTGTGCCACCTCCAAACCCCCTATCTCTCTTCCTCCCCAGAAAACATCAACTGCATGGCCGGGGGGGGGGGGGGAGGAGCATTCTAGCCACCTGAGTGGAGAAAAAGGGAGGGGTCCCCATGCCACAAACCCCCCCCCCCCCCCCCCCATAGAACCCCCCTTCCTTTCAGCAAGGTGACGCTATTCTTCTTTCCCCTCCTTGCTACCAATTTTGAGAGAGAGAGAGAGAGAGAGAGAGAGAGAGAGAGAGAGAGAGAGAGAGAGAGAGAGAGAGAGAGAGAGAGATATATATATGTATCAATGAAATTTCCTTCCTTGGATGGAGCTACAAGTATCCTCTCTCCCCATCATGGTTTTTTTTATCCTCCATCAACTATCCTCTAGTTGACAAAAAGATCGCGAAGGTCAAGGGAAGCCTTAGGGAACTCCGGCACACAAAGGAGTGCTTCAAGAGAAGTGAAGGCCGTATTCCAAGCTCCTAGATGGCCCCGAAGCACAAACTCTCGCAAGTAATCGAAAATTCCATAATTACGAAAGGAGGATCAAGCAAAGATGCCACCACTAACACAAACAGGTTATCGGATATAAACACTAATTTGACACTCCAAAACCAGGTACGCTACCATGTCTAGTACTTTGAACCGAACGATAAAGCATGGACATCATTAGAAAGAAGTCATACTTTGCATCGTGTAACTTGCATAACTCGAAAGGTAGTTGTAAAGGATTAATAACCATGATTGTCCATGATTAGATTAAGCATCTATGGATTGTTGCAGTAATAAGCTGAGTATTAGGTTCGAACTTTTGCAAATGCATCATAGATTGCCAATCTATTTAAATATTCCGTGTAGGTCAATTGCATATTATAGACCATTAGCGTAAATTATCTCGCATTTACAATGAATTCATGTACACTTGTACTTAAATACTTAGGTCACACTTTATGATTTGCATAAATGCACTAGAAGGAATTTCCATGAATGGGAATTCTGTACCGTATCATCAATTCAAGAATAACTTGCATCTAGATTTGCGTGGCATCATGGACAACTTTGGTTGCACTACATAAGTAGTATATACGGCCTCAAATTGGAGTAGGCATTATGTTTTAGAGTAATTGAATTTCTTTGACAAATGAGCAGCCATGGTACTCAATGGTCGACATAGTATCAAAGGCTTGATGCCAGCAAAAGGGTCAGGTTTAGCAGAGCTAATCCAGAGGTCTGTCTCAACAACCTCTTTTGGAGCATCCTGAGGTTCAATTGGCTCAATTAGGACAAATTGGTGGGGTGAGCTAGTAGGGACATCAGTGGCATTGGGCCTAGGATCTGGAGTTGCAAGCATGCCTCTTCCAACCACTGTGTCTGGGGGGTTTACGAGAAGGTAGTATATCACTCTACTTCACATCATTGGATGAAGATTCAGTCATTGATTGTAGTACTAGAAGTAGAGGTAAGATTTGGTGTTGTGTCATGTAGCCTTGGAATAAACCATTCATAGAAATTAGGAATGCATTCTCATGAAGCACGCTCATCAAGAAGTTGTGGGTCATGGGTGAGACAGAAGATATATCTAGTGACATCAGTTATCATGTATCGTTGTCCTAATCAACTTGCAATGTGTAGCTCTTTCTTTGAAAGAAGTTTGTCACACAAGGGATCAAGTTTAGCCAATTTAGAAATGTTAACACCATGAACAAATGTAAGCACTCCGAGAGATCTAGGGGCAATATATGTAGGATCATGCATTGAAGTCTAAAGTGCCTTTCTTTTCTCGGCAATTGTCATTAGGCAGCTACCATATCGTGCAGCTAACCTTCGACTAGAATACCATTTTTGTTTGAACTCACTTTGTTCTTTTGCTTTCTCAGCCAATGCTACAACATCTTCCCAACTTGTGTGCTCCCCAATGTAAAACGAAGGAATTAAGTGATGCTTCTGTTGCTCTACTTTGGTAATTTGCTTTATAAATTCTCCCACCACAACTAGGTAAATCTAGCAAATTTGTGATTCTTATGACCATGTCAAAGGCTTTTCTAAGAGTTTTTTATGCTTAGTAGTGTGAATTCCAAGGTCCGTGTGAAGTCAAGAGTGTTTCATCTAGTTCTTGAGAACTCATAGCTTCTACTTGATGTTTGTGTTTCCCCCTCTTTTCTAACATCTCTTTGATTCAATTATTTAGCTAGTTTCAAGTGTATTGGAGCCTTTGGTCGAGAAGAACATGACTTGTGATTCAATGGGCTCATTATGCTCTCTACACTAGATTATATATCCTTGTGTGAGATTGAAGTATTTGAGACTTGTTCTTCAATTGAAGTAATTTCTTAGCCACTACTAAGGGCTATGATTGTATGGGTTCCATCTCAGAAGTGGAAGTAGTAACTTTCAATTTAATGGAGTGGTCAACCGTGACAGTCATAGATGATTCTGCACTTGGATCCTTAGTGTGAGTGGAAGTATTCATGGTCTTGGTATTTCCAAATTTACTTGTGACAACACTCGTAGAGGGAGGTTGTTGCTCTTTTGATGTTTTTGGACGTGTCCCTTGTGGATCCTTTTCCTTAGATTGAGCAACTACACTAGGCTGTTGTTGTCAGATTTTTTGTGTTGGTTTGGGTGACAAAGGTTCTTGGTTTTGAGGAGACTTTGGTGGTTTTGAAGAACCAGCAATGACCTAGGGTTGCTACTTATCAACACTTGAGGGCTTTATCTCATCTATCCTTGGACTTTTTGTTTCAGCTTGAGCAGCCTCACATGGAAGTAGTTGCTTTGGCTCTAGCTTTCCCCCTTTCTTGAGGACTTTTTGGACACTACCAATTCCTCTTGTGGAGTAACAACAACTTCAAGTGGTTGCTCTTTCGGAATTGTGGACTCAAGTGTCACATGAAGTAGCTTGTCAGTCACTAACTTATTTGGTGTTGTCTCCTTAAGTATCTTGGTCCATGACTAGATCTGTGTGTGGGTCTCTTTTGCTTTCTCTTAGATTTGGATGTGACTTGGTTTGTGGTCATGGGAGGTGGCTTTGTGGGTGGTTTTGGTAACCAAATCTAACAATTTCCCACATAAAACCCTAGCACAGAGCAATGCTTTGGGCACCCATTGTGGCGTTGTGCTAGCTCTCCATCAGTGCTTTTGATTACTTGCCCTAAATCTCTTTCCCCTTCTAGATACAGTTCTATTCCCAATACCTTGAGAAGCTATGGTAGTGTTTCTAGTAGCTGTGGTCTTTCCTTTAGTTCTAGGAGGCTTCCTACTGATCGGTTCTCTCTTGTTCTCATGTGCCTTGAGTAGCTGTGGTCTTTCCTTTGGTTCTAGGAGGCTTCCTACTGAGCGGTTCTCTCTTGTTCTCATGTGCCTTGAGTAGCTGTGGTCTTTCCTTTGGTTCTAGGAGGCTTCCTACTGAGCGGTTCTCTCTTGTTCTCATGTGCCTTGAGTAGTTCATTAAAAACTCTCTGGTTGTCCTCTCTAGGCACTTGATCTAACTTTGAGACAAGCTTCTTGCCCTTCTCTAGAGAAGAGACAAGGTCCCCTTTGCTAAAAGTAAAGAAAATCTCCATGTCTCGTAAGCTTAGGTGTATACGATGTGCTTCATAGTCGACAATGCATGTGGTTGCATGCTTGAAAGGTCTTCCAAGAAAGACTTCCTTTCCCATATCTTCTTAATTTGGAAGCACATAAAACACTATGGGCATGCTTTTAGTCTCAATAGTCAAGAGAATTTTGCATCGTCCTAAGAGAGAATAGGTTGATCCTCCATATGGCTTTATAATTGCTTTGGTTGGGCCTCATAGGTTAAGATGTTGTAATCTAAACCTTTGTTTATGAGAGCATCAATTATGAGCTCTCGCTTGGTAGCTAGTTTGACCCTAACATATGTAGGAGGGATTAGCTATTCATCTTCTAGGTCAATGTTTGTGGCTTGGACCTTTTGTATATTAGGTAGGGTAGACCTAGTTAGGGTACTACATGAAACCTTGCATGTTGGACAATCATGATACGTGTGAGTGATGTTGCACTCAATGCATTTAAGACCAACCTTTGGAAATTTATCTATCACCATCCGGTCTACTAGCTTTGGCCTAGGCTCTTGTGTTGCTAGCTCTAGCAACATGTGAATGGATAGATGGATGGAAATATTCACTCAGTTGTGTTGAGTCATCAAGTTTTAGGACTTCAAGACCTAAGGTCAAGTCCACTATGAGGCATGTCAATAGAGTGTAAGGCTCCTAATAGCCAGATGACAAACTCTTCAACTCTTCCTGCAATGGTCTTGTGTGGGTGTTCTTGTTCAACTCTCTAGGCTTGCTAGTTTAGGACTTGTAGTAGCTTGGTTGATAATATTTTACTCATCGGGCCCTTGTAATGATTAGAATGGAGCACATTGTGATGGCGGCTTGATTGGATGATTTTCCCCCTAATGACTTGTAGTGTCCTATATGTAGATGTGAAAGTGATTGTTGTGGTTGTGCACTATTATCCTAAATGACCTAAGGTAATGTCAGCCCAATGTGTGTTGCCTAGGTGCTAAGTGCAATGTGTGCCAGGTCCTTGCAATATGATAAGGTGGTTGAGTTCTTAAGTCATTAAGATATTTAGTACAAATGCTTGACTTCAAAACCTACAAGTTATCACGGCACGTTTCAACACTTTGATTCAAAAACTTACAAGAGTGATGTGTGTAAAATGAGGCTTTCCTTTCCAATACAATGTGCATGGGTGCAAGCAATTCCTCAAAGTATCACAACCATGTCATGCTAACAATATGGCAAGTAAGGATGGCACATTGATGTAAATACGTAAAACAAGAGGTTCAATTTTAGAATGTAAGGCAAGTATGAGTGAGCCTTGAGGTGTAGTGTGTGTGTGTAAGTGGGAGTGTGAGTGTGTGGGAGTGATTGGTTAGTGTGAGCGGGTGATAAGTGAGAGTTGAGGAAGGATGAGTAAGTAGGGATGAGTGTGGATGAGTAAGTGGGGGATTAATGAGAGAGGAGTATGAGTGAGTTGTGAGTATGAGTGAAGGATAAGTGAGGTGTGAGTGGGCTTGTATAGTAGTGTGTGTAAACATTCCTTATGTGTGAGTGAGGTGTGGTGGTTTGAGTGAGGGGTGAGTGGTTCGAGTGATAGTTAGGGTTGATGGGTGTAAGGGTGAGGGATTAGGGTTGAGGTGGTATGAAGAAGGTGGTGTAAGTAAGTGGCTAAGGGTGAGGTGGTGCAAGTGAGAGGTGGTTCAAGTGAGTGAGCTAGGGTCAAGGTGGTTCGAGTGAGCGAAGTAGTGCAAGTGATCTATGTGTGCAAGTGAGGGGTGGCTCAAAGGAGGGAAGTGGTTCTAGTGAGTGATGTGAAGGAGTGGTGTGAGTGAAAGAGGTGGTTCGAGTGAGAGTGGTGGAGTGAGAGGTGGTTTGAGTGAGTGTGGTGGTGCGAAGGAGTGGTGGTTCAAGTGTTTGTGGTGGTAGTGTGTGAGTGGTAAGGTCCATGAGTTCTTTAGTATGGGAGTGAAGAGAGGTGTGGGAGTGAGGTTTTAGGGTTTGATGTGTGAGAGTTAAGTGCTTGTGTATGGGAATGATAGTTTAATATGTGGGAGTGAGTTTAGATGGGTGGGGTAGTAGGTTTAATGTGTGGGTTAGATGTGGAGAGTTGGGTGTGTTAGAGAGAGAGCATGTATATAGGTGTGAGTGTGTTTTGAGTGAGTGAATGGCATTCTTAAGTGTGAGTATATGTGTGAAAAGAAGGTGTGTGTGTGAGTATGGTGAGTGAATGAGTGTGTATAGTGAGTATGTGGGTAGATGTAGGGTGTGGGGGTGTGTAAATAGATGTGTGTGAATGCAAGTGAGTGTAAATGTGGTGGTGTAGTTGTGTTTCTGTGAATGTGTATGTTTTTGTGAGTGTGTGTTAAGGTGTGTCAATGGGGTTCTTTGTGGGTATGTTTGCGTGTTTGTGTATGTGTGTATTTTTGTGCGTGTGTGTTAAGGTGTGTCAATGGGATTTTTGTGGGTATGTGTTGAGTGTTTGTATATGTGTATGTTTGTAAGTGTGTGTGCATGAAGGGGATTTTGTGATGAGTGAAGTACACTAGTGTGTGTGTGTATGGGTGTGAATGTGTGTAGGGTGAATGAGGGTTAGGGATGTTTTATATGCATGTGTTAATGAGAGAGAGTGTGTGCGCGTAAGTGTGTGTGTGTATGTGAATGTGTATAGGGTGAATGAGGATTAGGGAGGATTTTTTTTAAAAAAAGAAAATAATTAAGAAGAATAAGAAAAATAAAATAAAACTTAGCTGACGTGACACGCCACTGACCTCCTGTGTCAACACAGTCGTCATGTCACCACTTGTTGGTCGATGCCATCGATAGGCTGTTGCTAGCCTCCTACACTCCTCCACCAATGTAGCCCTCAGCAGATTGCCATCGCCACTAGTCCACCTGTGCCAACAAAGAGAGAGAGAGAGAGAGAGAGAGAGAGAGTTTTGTCTTCTTCTACTCCTATCCTTCTTCTTCCTTTTTCATAATCTTCTTCTTTGATCACTCCTTCTTCTTGTTTTCCCTATTATCTCATCTTTCTCTTCTTCTAGCTCTTCTTTTCTATCTTCTATCCCCCTTCCTTCCTCTTCCTCTTCTTCTAGCTCTCTTCCTCACTACCTCTTACCCTTCCTTCTTCTCTATTTCACCTTCTTTTCTTCTATCTCTTCTTCTTTCCAACCATCTTCCATCTACTTCTTCACTTTCTCCTTCCTCTACCTTATAGGTCAAGAACTTCAGAAGACGAGTACAAGGGTAAGCAATATATTTGGCTAGATCTCAGCCATAGACATGTATATAACCAATGACAAAAGCAAGAAAGATAAACCCTCATCTCCCAATGTTGCCACACAAGATGTCCAACAACAAGAAGAGCACCTTGAGTTTTGAGTTATTTTTGTGTTTTTGTATTTTTGAGTTTGTACTTCTATGTTTTTCTTCTACTCTACCCTATTCCAATCTCAATCCAATGAACTAGTTCCTTCCAATTCGGCCTTCCTAACCTAGCTGCATGGGTTTTAGAATGCTAGCCACAAACACGGATGATCGGTACCCCATCGATCCTATCCACACCCATGTACAAGCCTCCTATTCCACCACATGATGGGAGTGTGAGAATCTTGGCGGTTGCACCATCCTAGGTCTTGCAACTCACTTCGGTGATAATCTCTCACCTTGTCTCTCAACACTCTACTCTAACAAACCAAGTATTCTCCTCTCCAACCCAAGAAAGCAAGAACACAAGACTAGCTTCGAGTTGTACCAAACTCACCCAAATTACTTTTGAAGGCTCGAAGATGGTTCCACGATCATGATCAACAAGATCCAATGCCGCTGCTCCTTTGCATCCACCACAAGCTTACCAACGAGTCGAAGAGCTAGTAAAGAAGAAGAGAAAATCAAGAAGACAACGAAGAGCTTCACCTTTCCTCAGTCCCTTGCTCAACACACCTCTCACTCTCTCCCTCTCAATCACTCTCAACACAATGGAAGCAAGATGATAGAATAGAAAGCTTGAGTAGTCACACTGATAGAGCTTACGCAACATGGATGTGCCAAAAGGGTGAATACAACCGAGATCTCCCACCCTTATATAGACCAAGAATTAGGGTTAGGATTAGGGTTTTCGTTTTGTGTTTAGCGTTTACGCTCCTTTTGCGTTTAGGGTTTAGGTTCCTTTTACATTTTGTGTTTAGGGTTTCCAGAACTGTGAATTAGGGTTTGGCACCCTCTCTTGGGTATCCTACCCACTTAGTGTGCTCTATGCCAGTTAATCTTTGAAGCATGCTTATGCCTTAGCCTAAATAGACCAAGCCTATGCTAATCTAACCACAAATATATGTGCGCAACCCACACAACACTTGGGGGTGCGACAAATATAACTATGGGCGCAATAAATACAATCTGCATAGGAATGAGCCCGACTCTCACAACGGAATACATCCATGATAATATGATGATATCCATAATCCAAAATAGTAGCCTACACTTGTGTTTTTTGCAGCCTTCTCAAAATACCATTAACAAGAGAGTCAGTGAATTCACCTATTAGATCTTGCACCAACTCACTTTGCTCAGGTACATCATCTTTATTAGTTGCTTGTCTACCATCAACACTAGATAAGATGATAAGAGGATGGATGCCTTGTCGATGGATACATCATCATCAATGCATATTCCCTCATTGTTTGTAGAGGCTATGATTGGTTTTATGTAGGAGGCACAATATTTCTTGCACATCACCTTTAGTAAGTACAAAATTAGTGTATGAAGGCATACAACCAGCCTATTTCAACACTTGTAGGCATACCATAAATTACCGATTAGCACTTTGTAAGCATAATGCACATTGCTAACAAGCACATGTTGACATGTAATAGGGTGCTAATTAGCACCCTAGGTAGAAATCAGAATGAAAATTAGTGATTTTAGCCTAAGAGAATAGTGCTAGTTAGAACACGTTGGCATACTAAACAATGTCATTTGAGGTGCTAGTTAGCACCAATGTGTATGTACTATAGAGTGCTACTTTGCACACCATAGTGTTGATCGACACTTAAAATAAATATATTGGAGCTTTATGCATTGTTCTAATTAGCAAGTGTGTTTAGTGCTAGTTAACATTCCATATAGTGATGCCTAGCCAAACTATGCTAACTAGCATTGTAAGCTATGGTTGATTATGCAAATTAGCACCTAGAAAGCCATGTTATGTTGCTATTTAACACATACATTCATATCATGTCATGATGCTAACTAGCAATCTATGGACCAAAATGCTTAAATTGTCTTACACTATGTCACTACTATTTAGCATAATAAGGTATACCAATAAGTTATAATAGAATTAACAATGCTACAATCAATACTATGCTAACACATATTTGCAAGTATTATTGATGTGAACTTTTTACAAGATTGCATAGTGAACACCACATTAGAGAATTTGAAATTTTCCCAATCCCAATTTTAAATAAGTGATAAATATTTGATCACATGGCTAAATCTTGATCCATATTTGATAGTGGAAGTTGGAAGGTAGCCCACACACCAATGCACTGTGCTAGTTCACCACCTTGGAGCACATCCACATGAGTGTCTATACATAACATTTAGGATACACTTCACCTTTAAGTAAGACAATAAGATTTGACCGTGTGGTCAAATAATAAAGGTATTGGGGGTTTCCAAAGTGCATGGAAATTTCTAAATTCCCTAATATAGTGTTAGTGGGGGTATTTTCCTTGTCTTCACTTCTATTTTTTGTATTCTTACCTCTTAGCCTCAGCATTAGCCTCCATTTTGTGCTTCTATATTTGTTTTCTTTTTATACCAATTCCTAGTGACATCATCTAAAAAAAGTAACTTTTTCATCTAATTCTTCAAGAAAAAAGCTCGATCATTCTAGCTCTAATGGTACAACCAATCAACAAGCAAATATGTTTCAGGATCAATTAAACATACATTAGAGTAGGTTTCATCAACCATTAATGTGTTCTCCTTTGTGTAAATAGAATTCCTTGCCCAAAATATTTCTCATTGTTTAAAGAAGACTAGTTTATCATCCATATCCCACTTGGACATTATAGAGTACTCTTAAAAAGAGAACACACCTACAAGCTTCTATGGTTGTTTTCAAAATACCTTTTGTAGTATCTCACAAACCTTATGTCTCTTGCTACAGCTTCAAATAAAAATATCAAAGAAGTGGATACCATTAGGATAAAAAATGTTTCAAAAATGACACTTGTAAGAAAATGATTAAGTTCCTAATTAGTTGATTTTTTAAAAGAATGAACCCTCCAAATTAGCCATTCAAATGTGATTAATGAGAGAATATATTATTTATTTAAGAGATTGACCATTAAATACCTAAGAAAGACATTATCTCATGTTAAGGATTACTTTTCAGCCATTATTTTTTCTTTTTGAATGGTTGAATATTTTACTATCACATTGTCCACCAAAATCACGCTTGTTTTTTCATCTATATTCATTTAAATCATTGTTCTTTCCTCTTCTCTTTGTTTCTTAGTTCTTAAAGTAGATTATACTCTATTGTAAATTTTCTCACCAAAATCACATCCAGTTCTTACCACCAGTTTGCATTGGTCTCCCTTCATCTCCTTTCACGAAAACTTGAGAATGTGATTAACAATCAAAAGAGTCTTTGCATAGAGGACTAGTACCACTTACTTGTCGAGACTGAGTTATAGAGATATGGTCCTCTATGGACTTGAAATGAGATTCACTCAATTTTTAACAGACCCAACTAGGTTGGGACATCCAAGTTGTATCTTTGCTTCGTTTCCTAAGTCATCCATTCTATAAGGATTTTTTTTCAACCAAATCCAAGCTTTTTCTTCCATCTCTTCAATTTGATTCATAAGAAAATGGTTAAAAGTCTCCTGGTGTTGATACAAATTGGTAGGGATAGATATACTAAGGATGAACCTCAAGCTAATAGAATAGAAAGTGAAAATTTTCACCTTAATCTTGACACTTAAAAATAGAATATATTCATTATACATTGTTGTAGTATCAACTTTTTAGCAAGCATGAATGGATAAGACAAAGGGTAATATATTATAATTAAAAGAAAGGAAGTGCTTTGATTTTTGGGACACAAAAACATAAATTCAAATAATCTTGCTACTACTGGTAAAACTCCTTTTTTAATGTTTATTGTTCAATTTTTAGTATACTAAAATATAAAAAATATTAACCTAGTAATAGATAGAAGTATTAGTCATATTGTGTATCATATTAACTTTAGGACTAAGAGGATTTCATGTGTGTAGGATGATTTGGAGAATCTGAAGGATACAAATTTTTACTTGATATTAGCTCTTGGGAGTCTTTTTCTCATCATACCCTCAACTCTAATTCTTAATAGCACTATCAAGTTTCAATATCCTTGATTGTGATTCTTAATAGCACTATCAAATTTCAATACCTAAATGGTAGCTTGATGTCATGGGATGTATCTCTCTCGTACTCTCTCTCTCTCTCTCAACAAGAGTTGCGAGAGATGGCAATTGCTAGAAATTCTCAACAATGGTGCAATCTAGGCCTATCTCATTTTGAACAAGAAACTACACCCATATGCATTTTCTTAGGGATGTCATGAGGTGGTTGATTGATATTAATCATGTTATCATATCCTTAGCAATCTCTTAAGATCTATTTCCTTAATTTGTAGGAAGAAACAGAAAGGACTTCATTCTATTTCTTTCTCTCAAAACTTTGATTCTAATATATACTAATTTTATGATTGAAAGCATCGCTACACTATTGATGCCTTATCCTTGTATATCTTTCTTCATATATAATATATCTCAATGTTTCACAAAAAAATATTTATCAAAATAATCATTGTGATTATAGATTTCATTTACTTTATAGCATTCATGATCTTATTTTTTTTAAAACAATGATTTAAAGAGTATTATATGATGTTATATAAAGTTCTCTACATGAAATAACATGAACTTTTGGCAAGTCAATGGAGTTAGATAAATAAATTATTAATAGAGTCATTTATATAACAATATAAACTTTTGATAAATCAATGGAGTCAAATAAATAAGTCATTATTATTCAAATTCTTACATGAAATCCATGATAATATATATAATTATTCAATATCTCTTCAATCTTTTTTTATAACTCAAAATGATAGAATATATTATTTAGCAAAGATAAACTATATTCCATAACTCTTTAAAAAGATACTCTCTTTAAAGTAAAAGTAATTTAGTGAATTGACAAAATGATTAGTAAAAAAATTATTTTAAAATATATTATCATAAAAATATATAACTATTTAATATCTATCATATATTTTCAAAGCTCCTAAAGAAGATAGAATTTATATAGTAAATATATACTAATGCAATATATATTAAAAAATGTATTCTCTTTTGGATCTAGTTTATGTAATGATAGGTAGAAAAAATAGCAAAGGAATAGTCCAAAAATTTTCAAGCTTTAGGATAATGGTCACATGTGATCCTATTAAAATATTCCAATATTTATTTTTAATAAGACCTTATATCTATCCAAAAAAATTTTAAAATTCAATAAATATCTTAGTATTTGAAAAAAAGAAAAAATTTTAAAGAATTCTTCGAGCTCAATAGTAATTTTAAAACTATTTTAAGTAAAAAAGGCCTAAAAATGACAAAAAAAGCACAACTCTCTATATTCGCATCATTGTGTAATGGTCTATTTTTTGTAATTTATTTGTGATTTTTGGGTTATTTTTATTTAGTGTTTTTTGGCTTAAAAAATAGTTTTAAAAGAGCTATTCGTACCAATGTGTGATGGCCTATTTTTGTGATTTATTTACGATTTTTTGGTCATTTTAGGTCTTTTTGACTTTAATTTTTTTAAAAAATAATAAATGAGCTTAAAAACTCTTATAAAAATGTTAAAATTTTTAAGAGTTTAAGAGTTTTATGGATGTTTTAAAACAAAATTTTGACAAGTTTAAGGTCTCAAAAAAAAATAAAATATCACAAAACGACGTGAATATGAGGGTTGTCCTTTGTGCACGCTAGTTTGCTTCTCCATGATACGAAGCAAGAAGGACCCATTGTGGAGATTTTTTTTGCCTCTCTTGCACCATATCAACTCCTCCACGATACAGAGCGAAAATGATTGTGTCGAGTTTACGCTTTGCCGCACTTACGTCATATCAATTGCTCCATGATACAGCGTGAATAGGACCCTACGAAGATTTGGCTTTGCTACTATCACATTGTATCAACTTACCCTCTGCATGTCGTATTAACGATATCTATAGTATGAATAGTTTTTAATTGCTCTTTTTGTTTTTTTCTATTAAGTAGTGATGGCAAGGACAAAGCAAACAACAAGAAAAGTTTATATAGAGAGCAAGGATAGTGAATAAGAGGCAAGGCCATCAAAGGTTCCACAAGCTATTGTCCCTACTACCCTTGGTTTTCCCTAGTCTCCTACCATGTAATCAAAGTAATCAAGTACAGAGACCATGTCTTTTCCTCTTGCCCAAGGCAAGGTCCATGTGGTTAATGACCAATCCTATGATCTTGTTGGACAGTCCTCTCCTATAATTGCCAGTATTTGAATCTCTCCTAGAGCACCTAATCAACCAATAGGTCAACCTAGACCCTCTTTTGCTCAAGGAAGCGAGCCTTTCAAGCCAAGGAGAAAGAGAAGGTCTAGGTTTTACTATATGTAGAAGTGTTTTAGTGAGATAAGGAAGGCCCGGAGAGCTACATAAGATGTTATTCCAAAGACATCTTTTATCAAAGTTGTCAAGGATATTTTTGATAGATTATCAACAGTGTTGACTAAAATTGGCCTGCAAAAGAAATGGTAGCTTGTAGCAATTCTTTGTCTTCAAGAGGTAACTAAAGACTTTGTGTTTGACTTTATGAATGATGCTTACATTGTTGCTATCATGCTCATAGGATTACCTTGATAAACAAAGATTTTAGTATGGTCAAAAGAATCAAGTATAAGTTTGACAAGGTATTGAGCCCCTTGCCTACTACAATTGATAAAAAAAGAAATTGAGATTCTTAATATTCCCCCAAAATTGTTAAGGAAAGTGAAAGGGCCAAAGATCGAGGATGTGACACATCTATATCCAACAAGGACTGCATTCTAGCAAGAGTTTATCTAAGATGAAAAAATGCAAGAGGTCATAGAAACCAAGGATGATGTTTACAAGAGAAGAATCATTATGATTGGCCCTGTTAATAATAAGAGGATGGGTGAGGTATATAGACAAATGGTTGTCAATGTTTCTTGCACTTCTGAGAAAGAGGACTATCTTAGTATATCTCTTCAGGACAAGTCCATGCTAGTTAAAAAGGATATTCAATTATCAGATTATGTAGTTTATTATTGCATAAGGTAAGGCATTTTAACTCTTAAAATTTTTAGTATATAGAATGATTGTGTTGTTGATTGCAAATAACACTTCTTTATTTTTTTTATTGGCTTTAGGACGTTGATTGCTTCTCTTAGTCAAGAAGTTTCTAAAAGTATATTTATTGTTGATCTATTATTATTAGTGAAATTTTGAGATCTGGTTTAAATATAGCAATGTTTTCCAAAGCTTTTGATTCAATCTCAAACTGCCACATTTTTTTTCTTGCATCAAACATACTCACCAAAGAAATTATTCTCATGAACTCTCTAAGTGGTATCCATGGCCAAGCGAAAATGTGTGTTGAATGAAATATTGCTTGTTTTTTGGTGAATTATTTATTTTATTTTATTTTCTATTTTAGTTACATGCATTTGCAATGTCTTGGACACACCACATATGAGGATATTACTGATATTGAAAAAACATACAACTTTCTCCAACAAGAAGTACCATTGCAAAGTGATATACATACTTGTGAATGGAGAGTGATTTCAAATGTCTGAAAGACAATAGATTTAAAGATACTCAAGATAGATTGTATAAATATAAGCCTCTTTCATATTGTTTGTTTTTTTAGGGACCCTTCTTCAATTTACCAACTTGTTATGTTTTCTCGTAGTGTCGAGATTACCCTGACTCATATATGTAGTGGATAAGGGAGTGAAGTATTGAGTTGATTTTGGATAGGGTAATTACACCAGTTGATTGTGACTCCTCTCCACAAAAATCTTCAACTAAGAGTAAGAGCAAGGGCAATGGTAAGTCATCTAGAAATACTAGCAAGGTAAACTCTAAAAAGAAAAAAATGCCAATAATTTTTCATATGAAGTCTCATCTATCTCCTCTCTAACCTTTTGGAGAGAAGAGAGTATCTATCAAAATCAAATTCTTTGAGCAACCAAAGACAAAAACCACTGTGAGGAGACTAGAGATCTTTGTAGAAAGTGACGAAGAAGTTACAATGCCAAAGAATGAGAAGGTGCTGGAGATTAAAAAAAGATAAATAGATGCAAACAAAAACTTAGAGGAAGATCCTTTAACACAGTGATATTAGAGAATTTGGGAATCTCCTATGTTCCACTTTCAAATTGAAAATAAATATTTAACCATGTGACTAAATCTTAATCACTTTTTTGAAGATGAAACTTTGTCATATCATCTATATAGTATAAAAAGTTTTACCTTCAAGGAAGGGTGTAACAATTTGACCATGTGAGCCAAATACTAATCATCCTATACATTCCCAAAGTATATGAAAATTTTCAAACTTGCTAATATATTGTTCTTTGTTATTTTACATCCTTGTATATTTTCATTTCAATTTTGTAACTCTTGATTTAATGAAAAGATTTTTATCATATGTGAATGTAATAATAATTATTATTTTTTATGGCTTAAAACTTACAATTGTGGAAGGTAAACAACTCATACAAGAGAAAGAGTGTTTAACTCTTTTCTCGCTTGTTTTACTATTGACTTTGAACTTATATCCAGGGGATGTACTGTCTAGTAGCTCCAAGGTATCCCTTACATACTTTAGACTCCAATTAAAAGTGATATTTACCTTCTTTTATTCTTCATGTGCTATAACTTACACCTTAAGTTTAAAAGGCATGCAATCTCTATCAGAATCCAAAGAAATCCAAATTCCTAGTTTAAGTTTGTATGGAGATAATCAAAGCCCAAAGCAAGAGTTTGTCGTGTGATGTTGTAAGACAAAGATAAGGATTGGGGGCATACAATATACCTCATGGTATTTTCCTTATGGTCAGACTCTCTAGATTTCCAAGGCACGCCATTTTGAAGCACACCATAAAGATATGCAAGGGTGTAAACTATGATAGATGTATTCTTCTTGAGATCCTTCTAGGTGTCATGGACTTTTGAATATCTTGACATCTTTTGAATTTAAAATTGTGCATTGTTGCCTTATTAGGAATCTCCCAATTTAGAAATGAAAGACTTGGCAATGGCAAATCCTCGATAGATCCATATGTACTCACTCGAGAGGGAACCATATAACATGCATAATATATAAAAACCCTTTCCTTACTAAAATAACCCATAGTTTGATTAGCATAGATAACTCTGCAAACACCTTATGAATCACATGGAAGGTTCCAGTTAAGGTTTCCATAGGTTGCCATTCAGTACTTGTTGATGAAAATATATCTACAACTAAGAATTTGTTATTAGTACTTGCTTAAATTTTAAAAAAATTACACACATTTTTATCAACTCAAGACTTACAATGTGTTTGCTAGGAAACATGTTCGTTTGGAGGCAAGTGCATATCCTTGGCCATGTAAACATGTTACAATTTGACAAACCAGCCTTCAAGCATAAATTTGAGAGCAATGATGCATCCCTTCCAATCATGTTTTATATCCTCTCGTTTTCTTCTTTTCACCTTGTGAGATTCCTTGTAAGAGGGCAGCATGGTAACCCAATAGTTTATGCTAAAGGTCTTTGGCTCCCAATTTTTGTTAGCTCCCTGACTATAAATGGTGCAGGAGTTTACTAAAGGAGAAGAAGGTCTTCTGGGTGCCATAGTTAGATTGAATTTGCAGAGAAAGAAGCTCACCAAGAGAGGTGAATGAACTCTAAAAGGGAATATTTAGGAAAACTAATGAAAATATATTCGGCACCAAAAAGCTCTCAACTTTCAAAAAAGTCATTATTAACTTCACAACATCTTTATCATGTCCTTTATCAAATTTTATAAGTAAATAAGGACTTTGGGACTACCAAAACGTGTCAGGCTTTGGAGATTTTGGCTAAGAAGAAGGAGAGAATCAAAAAGTGGACTCTACTATCTCCAAAAAAGAGGAGACAATAATATTATATTCTTACATATATAGCAAACTCTCTTTGGCCCTTTTCTTGATCCATTGATTAACAAAAGTACATTTTTTGAAGTGTTTTTGGCCCTAATGCACCATTCTAGGAACTAATGCAAATCCTTGCGATACTAGACCTACCTTGAGACTGCAGACAATATAATTTACAATGTCTTAACTATGTAAGGAGGATCTAAAGCACCCAATCTCTACTCAACATTATGTAGCAGTAGACCATTCGTGTCTAGAATGATTGTCCTCTTATGATCCTCTTTGCATAATGGCACCCATATGGGAGGTAACATAGACCATGGTGGAATAATGATCCCTAGGAGGGATGCACATACAATAACTTGTCATAAATTCTATGCAAGTTATCAATTTTCATTGTATATCTTCCAATCGCATATGTCCTCATATATGCTCCTTTTTTTGGACATGTGCATTTGTTGTAGTCCTTTATGCATTTGCCAACTTAGCCACTAGTGATGGCCAACATTACCTATGAAAATAGGAACCAGCATTTGATATGCTAACAACTATGGAAATCCAAAATACAATAATACATGTTTTTTCATTAGGCATATTATGTGAAATATTTTATCTTTATGCTTTTGGCTTACTTTTCCTTTATAGCATGTGCTCCAACTGTGAATCATCTCCCACCTCCCTATCCAGCTCCTCACTGCAATGGGCTGTAGATTGTTTGGGCTTTAGAATAATTTTAATTGCCACCTCTTTTTCCATAGTTGGCTCCTATGATCTCCCTTGTGCATGTTATTTAGACTTCACCATGCTCTCCTCTTGTTTAGTCTCTTATATTTGAACATGTATTTTGTAGTAATCCTGAAGTGAAATGCCATCACCCTCTTGGGTAGTGATGTTTTGGTCTTTTTCATCCTTATCACGCACTTTGATTTGGTGAAGGGTCAATGAACTCACTTGCTAGATCCTTAGCCAACTCACTTTGTCTAGCTATATCATCTTTATGAGTTGGCTACTGTGAGGTCCCTTCTGCACATGTCTTGGTGTTCTCCATAGTCTCCTCTTGTCTATTCTCTTGCATTTGAGCCTATACTTTGTAGAAATCCTCAGAGTGGCATGTCATGATCCTCTCGAGCATTACTAGTCCACTTTTTCCATCCTTTTCACCAAGATCTTTAGGAGGGTTAGCAAATTCACTTGTGAGTCGGTTGTCCATCATCAACACCAAATAAGCTTGGATAAGAGGATGCTTTCTCAATGAATACATCATCCTCAAATCCAACTAAGCACCTCAAAGATTAAGATGTACACATTCTAGCTCACAAGGCTGATCGAGTCTACAAGTCCACAAGAACTACCACCATTAAGAGCAAGATCTTAAGGGGGGGACAAAGCTAGCTAAGCATATAGACATATCAAGGAAAAGCCCAATGACAATTGCACCTAGTGCAAGAGGAAAGCAAGGGCCACTCAATCAAGAATTCAAGATAAAATTTGAAGGGACAAGGCCTTCAAGAGACAAGTTGTGAGACCTATGAAGGATTGAGTTTCGAAGAAAAGGAGTAGGATAGGACCACACATAAGAACCTGATCTTGTAAGAAGAGTCACGAGTTTCATTTGGCTATTGAGGGCTTACTCAATTGATATGATTAATAATATATGTATCTTTCAGTTAAACTAACTACCAACCGATGGCTCATCATTGATGCTCTCATTGATGAATGTTTAGATTACAACATTCTGAATTATGAAGTATGGATCATACAACCTAAATGCATACTTGCAAACGTAGCCCTATTTCCTCCTAGGCAGATGCAAAATTCTCCTAATTGTAGAGATTGAAAGCAATTGGTATCCCAGTTGGATACTGAATGAACACCTCAATTGCTTCATCATCGACAAGACCCAAATCAATTCAAGTCATTTCCAATTGGTATCCCAGTTGGATACTGAATGAACACCTCCATTGCAACAGCTTCTTTGTTCAAGCTGACTATCCTAGCATCCTCCCTTAGAAGCAATTGCACTCATATAAACTTATCCCTTCTTATGCTTCTATGAAAAAAATTAGAGACCAATCAGTACTTAATGAGCTTAAGTAGAATTGCCATTCCTTGAGATCATTCTTATAGAAGTGGTTTTCTAAATGACTTGAGCTTTCTCACGGTGGCAATCATCTCATGAAAATGGCTTAGTAGTGATGTATAGTTCGTACTCTTCAATTAGACCCAACTTACTATAGAGTCACTTCATTGTAGTCTATTATCCTTATTCAAATTTGGACATGCCATCAAAACTGCAATATTACTCATTGTTTGATAAGATTTTGATTGAAGAGGAATTAGATATAGCCAGCCTTTTTGTAGATCCTTCCTTGCTTGGTAATTTGATTACTTATATTTGTGGAGTGGCTACAAAACCAACTGACTTGGATGCTTTTGTTGAATTGGAGTAGAACCCAAACTTGTATAACTAGCGGATTCCCAAAACTGAAAAAAAACATTAACTCTTGTATATAACTAATCCTAGTTAACCTTATAGATATTTTATTCTTTAACTCAAACTTTTGTACTTGCAAGAGCCAAAGTCCCTCTAACAATTAAAACAATGCTACATTATATGTGAGGTGTAGATCAAACATGTGAGCTCTAAACTTTTGTTCTAGTTATGATGGAAAATCATATCAAAGTTATAATCACTTATTTCTATCTTTTTCATTATATGGTATTCTCAAAGTTTCAAGGAGTGAACCTTAAATACTTGAAGATGGTAGTAGCATTAGAAACTTTCCTAAAATCCTAAAATTCTAGAAGCATCAAGATGGTAGATCATATGACAACAAGCTACAAAGGTCATTTGAGACATGCCAACAAGAGAGAAAGACATCATAGATCTATCGACAACAACATCCTAAATTCTTCAACAATGCCATGGTCATCCACTTCTGTAGAAGGAGTTGCCAATTGCTTCATGAACAAAGCACCTAAGTCTTCATCAAGAGTTTGATTCTTCTTCAAAAATAACTTCAATAAGAAGGAGACATTGTGCTTTTAATTTCTAGGCTCAATATTCAATATTCTACATGTGTACTTTAGTGCACAACTTCACCCTTTGGGATAAATTTACTATTTGCGGTTAGCCTTTAGATATTTCATAGATCCATTTATCTTTATAAGGGTACATGCCTAGATATATAGCAATGTGGTTTGTAAGGCTACATGCCTAGGTGTATGGAGAAAGAAAAGAAAAGAACAAGAAGTATGCACTCACATGCATTGCATTGCACCTAGGGATCCTCAAGCTGGCATCTAGTGACCCTAGTCAATTAGCTTCATTGTTCAACACCCAGCCTTCTTCCATTTTTCCCCACACTTACTTAGGGTGCATCAAGATTAGAACATACCTAAGGAGTCTTAGCTTGCCTCGATTAGACCTGTCTCCCCAAGTCATTTATACTTTTCTCCTTTCCACACTTCGTTCATCCCAGTGCTAGAAGATACACTTTGAATAAGGTAAAAGGGAATCACTTACATCAAATGCTATACGCTCATCGGTCCAAATGATTACTGTAGTTTTCTTCAAAAGATTTGTTAAGGGTGCAACAATGATGGAATAATGCTTGATGAAGATCTATCAGTCCCAAAAATCCTCGAATTCTTTTACTGTCTTAGGTATTGGCCATTCTAGGATATATTTCACATTGGTAGGGTCTACAGATTCCATTAGCGAAGACAATGTATCCAAGATATTCAATCCTATCAGTGAGAAATACTCATCTTAGCATAGAGCTTATTTTCATGGAGTGTTACTGGGGTGATCTTTAAGTGACCTTCATGTTCCTCTATCGATTTTGAGTATACTAGTATATCGTCAAAGAATACTAGTACAAAATCATCTAGATATGGTGGAAAGATGTCTTGCATTAGACGATTGAATGTAGCTAGGGCATTAGTCGATCCGAATGGCATGACTTAAAATTCATAATGACCATACCTAGTGCTATTTTTTGACCATAACCTTGTTTAGTCCTCTGAAGTCAATGCAGAGTCTAAGTGTTTCATCCTTTTTCTGGAAGAGGACAGGCACTTCCCAAGGTGAGTTACTTGGGCGGATAAATCCTTGCTCTATTTGTTGCCTCAGTTGTTTCTCAAGCTCAATGACTTTTGGAATAGACATTTTGTATGGTCGTTTTAACACTGGCTCGGCTCCAAGAATCAATTTTATTACATGATCAACCTTAGGATTTGGAGGCAGTTGAGTCAGTTCTTTTGGAAAGACATCCTTGAAGTCGTTGATCCAAGAAGGTAGAGTGCCTTCATTACTATTTTTGACCTTATTCAATCGGATCATGTAGATTGGTTGACCTTTCTTCAATCTATTCCTTGACTTGCCTTGACTAGTTGGACTCTAGTTCTTCCAGCTTTCCCATATGCCTTTATGGTTTTTCTTTCCAAGTCCTGAAAGATTATTTCCTCTTCAGTACATAGAATCTAGGCTTTGTTTTTCTTAAGCCAATCCATTCCCAGAATGCAATCGTAGCATCCTAGTCAATAGGAAAAAAATGAACTCACAAATCGGCCCTTAAAAATAATATAGTTTAAGATGTGAGACTTTTGGATTGTCTAATAGGAAGGCTAGATGTTGACATCCATGGAGGGTGAATCTTCTCTCTCCAAATCTTGGGTTTTTTATTTAAAAATGGGGTAGTGGGGGATTTTAAAAAAGGGAGAATGAATAGTACACAAAAGTTGAGTTTCTCTCACCTCTTATTTTTCCCCATTTTTTGTAGAATTTTCAATTTTAGTTTTTTTTTCTCTCACGAAATTAGTTTGACCCAAAAGTTGAGCAACACACACAAAAATCCCAAAAACTATTTTAAATATCCAAAATTTTTAATTCTTCTAGTCTTTATATAATTCACTATGAGACCACAAGCCTCCATCACACATCACACTTCCACCACAAGCACAGGGGTCCATCATAGTGAAGTAGATGAATTGAGAGTTAATCCCCCTATTTGTTGGGTGCCATGAAAATGGAAAAAAAGACAGCATATGTTGCTTTTACTTTTTCTTTTGGTAGAAGGAGAGTACATATTTTGACAAGAATACATGCAAGCCAAAGAGAGGCAAGAGGAGAAGCAATGAGGGAAAGAGAGGAAGGAACAAGGATAATATCATCGTCTTCATCATTGTTGTCTCTAGTTCTAGATAGGGCTATCTCCATCTACTAAAAGTTCAATTGATTTTTGCTTTATTTTCTCATGTATGTCTGCTACTCACACAACTTGATGCCTTGATTGTGGCATTTTCAAAATACCTTCACCCATCATCTCTCTCCAACACAACCTTATTGAGTGGGTTGAGAGTCATGTGCCTTCCCTCACCTTAATAACATTGATGTTATAGAGGTTGTCTTCATATTAGCTTTGGTGTAGTGCTTGATTTATTCTCATACTTAATAACACTCAGATTTGGTAGTACATAGCCTCCACAATTAGCTCTATGAGCTACTCCCAATACACACACTCACTAGGCACATGTGGAACTACACTTTGATACAATGATACATGCTTATTCACCTAGATCTACAAAGTAAGCTACGAGCATGCCACACATACTACAACCACATTCCTAATGCACCCTACACTAGTCTAGTGGCACATGGCTCTAACATCACACACCCTACACTAGTCTAGTGGCACATGGCTCTAGCATCACAATACTCATAGGTGTTGCATACACCATGCAATACTATATGTACACTTACGCACAACACAATAAGCAAATGACACACTTACCATGTGGGTGCAATAAAGTCATTAGGATAGACACATAGGATATTGCAGCAACATTAGATAGCTAGGGTAGAACCATAATCAATCACCTAGTCATGAGTTGTAGACATACTAACACCCTTAGAGTACATACATTAAAAGACACCACAATGCTTAAGTATCATTCACACTTAGGCATTAGGGTAGGAGCACGTGCACATTTTGTGGTAGTATTAGTGCATGAGCCATGGACATATACCTTAGGGTAACCTTGTATGAAGTCCCTCTAGCTCGAGCATTTGGGATGCATTAAAAAAAGAAATATGAGCATATGTAAGAAAGCCCTAGTTCAATTGTGTGTAGAGAGTATCTAATTCTCACATAATTCTAGGCTTGAACATAAATCTTTGAGGACTCACATTTGCCACCATTATGCTAAAGATCTCTTCCATTGCATGGGTTCTCGCCTTGGTCATGTAGGGCTAGATTCTCCTGGTGCATGTGGTAGGTGGAGAGGGTATACATATGGTCATGGATGTAGATGGCCGTGCTTTTGACAAGTTGCTCCAGGATGAGTAGGGTTTTTGAGTGAATTGGGTTAGAGTCCCATGGGAGGGTGAAAAAGTGAGTAATCTATAGGGCATCACGCCAAGGCTATGCACTATTGATGGCATCAAGGGTAGGTGGATAAACCTCCTCAATGTGAGTTGGAAGTCCGCCATGAAAGTAGCACCTGAGAAAAGTGATACATAGGCAATAAAGAGAGAATATGGTGGAGCTAAGGCACTGAATACAAATGGGAGGTTATAAATAAGGGTGACAATAGAAAAAAACTTCCTTAAAAGGTTGTGGAGTGAATGTGAAAGGCCTATGGCCAATGCATATGTGGCACATTAGCAAAACGCGGGTCAGAACCAAGTATGATGACAATGAGATTTTTGAGGAATCATGCCACCATATTGGGGATATCATCCAATGATTGGGCACCATGTTAGTACATGCACGAAATTTTGGGAGCCATTTAATAAGGAGGCAGGTGACCAGCAGGCATGGAATGCTGAAATTCAATGGGGAATCGAGAGAGACAAATCTAGTGTGATAAAAAATGGGCATTGAAGGCCCTTAGCACAATAGTGGCATAGTTAGAATCTATTGACAAGATTCAGCACAACAACTTGCCGATAAATATGTCAAATAGAAGAAATTAGTGCCAAAATCATAAAAGACCCAAAAAGGACCGCTCCACCAAAATTTGAGGTTGTCAGGTAGTTTCCCCATATGAATCTTAAAGACTAGGACGAGTTGGCTCTTTTGGAACAATGGTTTCTTGGACAGCTGGTTGACTTGGTGTTTCTATCAAGGTTGGACCTTGAACAAAATATACATATTGCAGATCCAATCTTCTTCTTATTTGGCTATGGCTTCCATTCAAAATGGAAGTGATTCTTTGGGAATTATTTGATCTTTCACCTACAAGTTAGAAGCATGGGATTACAAATTCTAGGGGGGGTAATGGCTTCTAGACCAAAGGCGAGCTTGTAGGGGGGTCGTGTCAGTGTGGCGACTTTGAAGGATGTCCGAAAATCCCATAGTACAGCGGGAAGCTTAGTATCGCAATCTTTTCTATTCTAATCTACCAACTTGGTTAAGATTTTACACAAGACTTTGTTGGTGGACTCGACTAAGCCATTAGCTTGTAGGTAGTATGGAAATGATTTCTTATGTACAATTAAAAAGAATGATGTGAGCTCGTTGATTACCTTATTGATGAAATATGTACCTCTATCACTGACAAGTTTGATTGGAGTACCATATCTTGTGAAGATGTCCCTAAAGAGATATTTGGTGAGAATGACTTCAGCTATTGTCTAGTAGGGCCCATGCTTTGACCCATTTGGTGCAATAATCTGTTGCCATTAGGATATACTTATCTTGTATATGCCACAGCCAGAGAGATGGTACCATCCCCACTTTTCAAAAGGTTTGAGAGGTAGGATTGGCCAGAGTAGCAAGTGGTCCCTAGCTCCAAGACTGGCCAAGTCATTGATAGGAATCATAGTGCTCTCTTTCGATAACTGAATAGTTTTTCTCAACATTAGATAGTCTTTTCTTGGCGTAAAATACATGTGTGAACCAACCATTAGTATCCTACTATATAAACACACACTACCGATAGCAATTCAAATGCATTTACAAATATATGGAATATCTTTTCCCAATCTAGCAAAATTACAATAGGAGATTTTAGGAGTAAGAGGCAAAGGCATTGGAATGCAAAATCAACCTCTTCATTCCATTGATATATTGATTTGGCCACATATGCCAATTTTTTGAGTGGGACAACTAGATGTGCCAATTGGCCTAAAAAGTGGAGTGGCACTGATGGAAAATCCGATATTGTAGCTTGCATTATTGCTGCCACCTTGGTTCAGGTCAATAGCTGTGCCATTTTGTGAAATGATGTGGCCTAGCCATTTTGTGAAATGATGATATACATTTGAACACCATATTAGAGAATTTGGAAATCTCCCAAGTCGCACTTTCAAATAAGGGGTAAAGATTTGGCCATGTGGCTAAATCTTAATCCACTCTTCAAAGTAGGACTTGGAAAGATAGCCTATATAGTAATTAGGGTAGACTCCACTCTCAAGTGAGGGGACAAGATTTGATAATGTAGATAAATATTAACTATACTAGAAATTTCCATACTGTATAAAAATTTCCAAATTTTCTAATATAGTGTTTTTGAGTGGATTTAAATGTAAAATTATCTCTTGGCATTTGGTGAGGCAAAATTGGAGGTGCACTAGGTGAAAAGTGGCCTTTCCAAAGATATACTCCCCATGTAATGATAAAAGTAGTTTTAGCTTGGTCTTTTGGAGCAAGGTGCACTCAATTGTATCCGCTAAAACCATCAAGAAAATAGTACATCTCGTGGCTCAATATTCAATACACTGTGATCGGCAATAGTGTGCCTCTTTGAAAACCCTCAATTGCATCATATTGTACGAATGTTGGTGGGGCATGCTATTGGTTTTCCAATATGTCATGAGGAAGATCAATGCAATCCTTGGAGGATTCCCTATTGCACCATATCACGAAGGTTGCTTTAAGGCACCAACTGATTGAAAGTGGAGCCAAAAGTGGTACTTTATAGGATGACTAAAATGAGCCATGTAAGCTAGGGCCCATCTTATACACTTGGTGTGGCCCATGACATGTGCCATTATGTAATTGGCTGGGGTTTTTTATGACCATCCACGTGGCGAGGTGCCTCGATGGTGTATAGATACAAGTGGCAAGGCCTTTGTTCACTTTTTTACTCAATCTTGCACCACCTTGATTGTCCTATGTGTTTAGAGTTATTTCTGTGTCTTCCTTCTCATTTTTCAAGCTTTTTTTCTTTTGCTTGTCATACGAAGCAAAGATAGTCATATGTTAAGTGTGCAAGTTTGCATTCATCTCATATTGACATTGCATGATACGAAGTGAGGATGCATTTTTAGTGTGGTTGGTTTCTTGTATCTTGGACTCTTTGATGCTTGGTGAAAAAGATTTTGCAGGCAAGGGGTTCAGTTTGTGCTGCCTTTGCTCCTAAAATTCCCTCAGCTTCTTCTCCCATGCTCAGCAACAATTGTGGGAATGCCTAAGAAATCTCCAGGAAAAGGTAGGCCACCATTGAGGGTTCTTGGATTATCTCAAATCATAAAGGTTTCCCCCTCAAAAAGGCTTCTAGAATTTCTTCTTTAGAATGACATGTAGTTATTATCTTAGTATGTAATTGCAAAGGATATTTTCAAGCCTAATTGGGATATTGAAAAGCTTTGTATGGACGACTTGGTTGAGTTTGAAACTCTAGCATTGCCTATGGTTGAAAAGGACACTGGCAAGGAATATGTTCGTATACCTATTGGGACCACACCTTCAGAGAAGTCACTATTCATAAGAAAGTGTAGATCTCATTCTCTAGAGAGGTTTTGTACAACAGAGGTGTTGTTTTCTACTCATTCTAGGAAATGCAAGCTTATGTCAAAAGATACTACTTTTATTGTATATACACTTGTTAAATATCCCATAAAATCTGATGAACAACAATGAGGCAGAAAAATCTTCTAGCTTCTACCTTTTGGAGGAGGCTGCAAATGAAAAGGATGCATAGGAATGTTTGGACCCTCAGCAAAAAGCATATATTGCTGACAAAATAGGTGTTATCCAATTCATAGTTGAGTTCATTATTGAATAAATCCATGAAAATGTAGATATTGTGTATGACTCCCCTTCTTTCTATATTGTTCATTCTCTTCCAACTTTTTCTATTAAGGACAAGGAATACATACTATTGTCAAACATCCAAAGGCTCTTTAATCTTAGGAAGGATTATTGTTTAGCAATTATTTTAGAGGATTTTGATGGTGCAAATGGTGTAGTTGATGTCAAAAATTAATTCAATGAATATTTACTTAAATTGGGCACCAAAATTTCACATGACAAATTTATTGATGCAAGGGATACTCTTTCTCTTTGTATCAACAAGGCAAAGGATGCTAAAAAAGACTTGGGGATTACTAATGAGGAGTATAGATGTCTTCAAGACCGACTTGGAATTTCCACTTTTGGAAGAGAGCACTTAGAGCATGTTAAAAATTTGCAAGATACCAATGAGACATCTTCATCAATTAATCTATGCAATCCAACTAAGTTATAGCATGATGAAAACTAATTTGGTACTATTATCTCCAATTTTGTAAGATACATTAATATGTTTGATTTTGACTTTCATTTGATATTAGTCATTTTTGTAATTGGAGATTGAAGATTTTGATAACTTCTTGGAACAAGGCAAAGGGTTAAGAGCTGGTCATGGTTCATTCAAGGATGTTACAATTGGTTGTTACTTGGCAAGGATTGATCCTCATGCTTGCTTAGTATTCCATAACATCTTCTTAGAGGAAGCAACATGGCCTATCCTTCAATGGTTTCTTTGCTTCTAGACTAGGATACTTTTTGGCCCTCTCGTCTTATGCTTTGGCAGCAAATCGAACTAATATAAAATCCATAGCTGGCTACAAGAGAAGTAAAAATTTTACATTATAAAGGAAAGATCCTTGAGGAGGAAGAAGATTCAAAGCTCTTGAGAGCTAACTTTGTACTTTTCTATCTTAAAAAATACTATGAATTCTCATATTTCATTGTCATATTTAGTATTCATTCCTTATTGATATCATCTAAAAGACAAATTGAATAGCTCCTCAAGAGCATTTCTTTTCGTAACTCCTCTTCCATAACTTGTGCTTTAAAAAAAACTTGTATGTGCTTGATAGTGAGATTTTTTCATGCCTTGGCCACTATAAGTTACTAGGGGAACCTTGCTCTGCCATAAAGTAAGGCCCATGGATATGAAGGATATGCTACAGTACAAGAGAGTAACAATCATTTTACACCATTGGAAAATTTAGGAAAGAAAAGTTGAATTAAATATTATCTCTCTTACCAAATAAAATGTGATATTTTTCTCTCTCCATGCTTCATTTATTTCTTAAACAAGATTTGTATTTGAACATTTGAACTCGTATGGATATGTGTATGTTGTCTTTTGTTGCTTGAGGAGCTTTAGAATGATATCGAGGTATCTCCAAACCTCCATTCTAAGAAATGCAAGTCGTGGTGTGCTTGCAATATTTGTTGTTATCCTACACAACTCTCTCCAATACTCCTAAGTAATGCTTGCCCATTTTCCTATATAGTTTCCTAAAAAGTGTTTGGCTTTTGAGCCTTCCATGGATACATCATCCAAGACATCTCTTATTTTTCTTGAAAGTGTTGGATTTTTTCTCAAGTGAACTTTAATCTCATGGAAATCTATTTTCAAGAGTAATGCCTCACATTTGTCAATGTACTTATCTGAGAAAGACATGAGCTTAATTAAGTATGCATAGTCGAGATGCAACCTATGAAGTTTGTCAATTATTCTAATCTTTATGTATAATTTTTTTTTAAAAAAAATTCTAAGAGGAATTGAAAGAATACGAACCCATATGTCTTCTATGTTTTCAAATTTACTCAAATCTATAGAGTCTCTAGTTGGGGCTCTTCTTGCGAGATACAAGTTGCTCCAATGTTTAGACCTAACACTTTCCATGTAATAAACACAATGATATTTTACATTTTTTCTATTGCATATTTCAAGCATACTTTTGATAATTTTTAAGTCAACACTCATATACCATTCCACATTAAAACTACCAACCCTATCAACCACCCATCAACATCTGTCCTTCAACTTGAGAATTAATACTTTTTGGAATACTTGTATGAGCGAACAACTATTTCAATGCTTTATGATTCTCAATTGGTACCTAAGCTATACCAACCCACAAAATCTCTATCTTGGACTAGAACTTATGCACTGATGCTTGACCCCCACCATTGATATAGTCCAATATTCTATTCATGATGCAAATGCTCACTCTTTCCATCTTTTGTCCTTTTTGAATTTGTGTTTCATATAACTTTGAGGAAAACTTCAAAACACCATAACATTCCTCTACTGTGAGTTTATACATGTGGACAATTGCAATCTGCACTCTTAGATCAACCCATATATTTTTAAATGCATTGTTTTTAAAACTAGATTTTCTTTTTGGCTTTGCATATAGCATAGACCAATCAATATGAATGCATTCCCCAAAAACATGTGAAATCTTACGATTCATAGCAATCCTTGCTCAACTGATATGGCAAGGGATTGAGGTAACCCAAATGTACTTATTCTATTATATTTAAGGTTTTCAAACCATAATCTAGAAATAGCACGATAACCTTTTCGACTAATACCCATAGCATCACATGTCTCTACAATTTCATTTGGTTTTACTTTGTCATTTAAGTCCTTAACCAATTCTTTGAGAGTTGGACCTCTCAAATCCACATTTTGAGGTGACTTAAGAATACTCAAATATCTTTCTTATTCATGGTCTCTTTTAAAAGATTAATTCTCTCCTCACTCTCTTGGATATTAATGCTCGATATGTTAGATACATATTTCTTTGTAAGATTTAGTCTTCTTTTTGTTACTCTCACGCACAAAGCTAGTTTTGTTTTTGAATGGTCTCTTCCTCTCTCTCTAAATCCTATTGGAGTTTCCTTCAAGCATGTTAGCTTGTCTTGTAATGACTTATTACTATTTTTCAAAATGTCAATCTTAACTATTAGCTAAAAAATGCTTGTTTGTGTAATTAATAATGCTTTTTTCATTCATGCATTTAAACCATGTATGTGTAAGATGTAGAGCATAACCTTGTACAATAGCAAAGCATATCGTCGTAACCTTCTCCAACATATCTTATGTAGTCATGAATATTGAGAAAATGAGGAGTTTTACATGTAAAAGGGTCCTTGGGATAAATGTTTCTATCCACCCATAAATCTATATGTTTTTTTCCCTATATTCGTAATCTGTTAGTCTCCATCTCATCTTTCACTACTACTCGATGATGTATACCTTTCCAAGATGTATAAATTGGATCTAGTTGAATGGTAAGTTTGTACTTGTATGTGCTTGCATCTGTGTTACTTGAAGAGGTATTGCTAAACATTTTAGCAAATCAACCACAAATGAATCTCACATTGATAAGAAAGTAAGTGCAAAGAAAGGAATGACAAAAGAGAATAGCAAAAGAGAACCCTGTGTAAAAATAAGGCGTAGGAGCAAATGAATGTGATTTCAGTGCAAATATCTTGAAAATACAAAAAGTCTTAAGTTTCAAAACAAAAATTTGAAAAGGTGACCCTAACATAAATTAAAAGATGAGGGCATTTAATGATTGATGCCTTTAACGAACCAAATATTCTCTCATTAATCACATATGAGCCACCAAATTTAGCAAATTCATTCTTCCAAAATCTCAACTAATTAGTAACTTAATCATTTTCTTACAAGTGCTTTTTTTGAAGCATTTTTTGCCTTGATGGGCTTCATAATAATTTCAATTTTGCTACCTCGTTTTTCATAGTTGGCTCATGTGAGCTCCCTTGTGCATATTCTTTGGCCTTCTTTATGCTCTCTTGTTTTCTAATCTCTTATATTTGAACATGTATTTTGTAGAAATCTTAAAGTAGAATGTCATGACTCTCTCAAGTAGTGCTAGTCTACTCTTTTCCATCCTTATCACTAGGATCTAATGAAGGGTCAATGAATTTGTGTCAAATCCTTAGTCAGCTCACTTTGTCTAGCAATATCATCTCTATAAGTTGGCTCTTATGAGCTCCCTTGTGGATGTGTCTCGGCCTTCTCCATGCTCTCATCTTGTCTACTTCCTTGCATTTGAGCATGTACTTTATAGTTATTCTCAAGTGGCATGTCATGACCCTTTGTTCATCTTTATATAGGATTTGCATAAAAGCTGAAGCCATTATCATCAAAGAAAAAGTGGGTGCGTGTGGCCCCAGACAGGTCTGCCATCTAATGGTAGGGTGGTCCCGGCTCCCAGTTTACTCGGAGATTTTCTAAATCAGCAATAGAAATAGGAAGACGATAAATTGACCAACTAGTCATTAGGTAGAACCAACTTGCATTGTTTTACGGGGTCAGAATGGGATTCTGTCTTATGGGCAGGAGGGTTGGCGTACTACACTCCCCTCCGTCTCCCATTCTCTTTGAACCAAGTGCAATGGCTCTTCATTCCTCCACCTTTCTATAATAGCTCTTCATCGTTGAGGTTCACTGGTGATGGGTTATAATGGGTTTCTAGGCTATACATTTAACTTGGTTGAAGAAAAGGATGTCCTCAAATTAGAGAACCCTCTTTTATCAAAACATAACAAGAGTTACTAGAAAAGCTAGAAGGCTTATTAACATAGGATTCATTCATTGGAGAAATGAATCCAATCTTATCAACGAGAGAAAACTATTTTCAGGACTTTGAAATCGACAAAAGGCTCTTAGAAGTATTGAGGGTTTCAGACGGGGAGGAGATGGTTGTAATAAAAGAATCTGAGGAGCAAGGTACATTTTTTTCACTTTAAAAATATGAAATATGACTTTGTTTACAATTAATTGTATTGATTTGTGATGTTGACTTTGTTTAGGTCTCTTCTTCAACCAAATGCAAGTGAAAAAGATTATCTGAAAGCGTCTCAATTTTATTATCGTCTTCTTCTTTTGGTAGTTTCAAAAGATCTTTTGGAGAATAAGAAATTCAAAAAGGTAGCGAAATAATACTTGGAGCCAAATGGTAAAGCATCTCTCTTTGAATACTGAATTAGTGTAGAAGACACTAGATACTATTGGTATTAGTCGATATGCTTATATACAACTTTTCGAGCTTTTACAATCAAATATGAAACAAGGACAAGCACGTAATTGCATACTTCCAGGGCCATCTGTGATTTCAACTATTAGATAGAGAGTGAATAATAAGGTAATGGAGATTCTGGGTGAGCCTTTCCATATTAAGGCTAGCTTCAAGGACAAAAGGAAGTTGTATTCAATGAATTTAACAATATTTTCCTTGACTTTCCTATTCTCCAATGCTTATGATTAGATTCTATGACTTGTCACTAGTAGAGGCACAAGGAGTGGCTAGATTTGTGGCTAAACTCGATGAAAGTGAGATTCTAAAATGTACAAAACTACAGAAGGTCTCTATTACCTTGATGAATAGAACAATTTCATTAGATTATTACAATCACTCCTTGTCATTCAGTGTTCAATCAAAATACAAAATCTAGTGGCTAGGAGCATTCGAAGTAGATACAGAGGATTTTGATATATTGTATTGGGTTTTCATCGAACATCAATACCTAATGTTATTAAGAGACAACAAGTGGGAGAGGAGCTATTTGTTGAAGGATTTGGAAACTATAAGATTGACTGACACATATAGCTGGTGACTTAAAGACACTTAAATGTATGTACAATTTATCAAAGGGAGCCAATTCTAGATCTCCTTGCCTATATTGCATGTTCCCAGCTAGAGAGAGTTGAACTCAAACAATTGGAATAGAGTTCCATCTAGGCACAACAAGGACCCATAGTTTAAGCCAACAATCCTAGATATTCCTTTAATGAATGCCCAAATCTATACACTTAATGCGCTTTGTAGGATAATTGAAAAGCTTGTTCATCTTTATACAGGATTTGCATGGAAGCTGAAGCGATTATCAGCTAGAACAAATGCTATAACAAAGATTGAATAAGTCTTATCTGCAATTGGTTTGCATAGTAGTAATGTTGTTATTGAATCGAATCTTCAAAAGTGTAAGGATGGCAATTGTGTCCCCAAAAAGCTAATTATTGGTAGATGAAGGCTAGAAGGTTCCTAGACTTTCATGGGAGACTTGGTAAGATAAACTCTAGGAATGGTGGCTCAACTATTAGATATAATCAATGGAAGTGCCTACATAATGCATTTAAGGATCATGCTCATAATAGACAAGCTCGAAATAGAAAAGCCAATGTTTGGGAAACACTAGACAAAGTATTCTTTTATTGTAAAAGATCCTTTGTGAACGTAGCAAGGAGCCACCTACAAAAGCAACCATTTAGTAACATCCATAACTAAAGCATGACGTATCTCAATGCAAAGTATAAACCAGTCTAAGAGTGTATAACACACCTATAGAAAGCTAGTGATCTTTCTGTACCTCCTCGAACCTCTACACCATCCACATAAGTATGCTCAAATGATGTGCCTTGGAGGTGTGTCTTGAAGAGAAAGCTACGAGAGGCGGGAAACTTGTATGGGCTAACCCTCTCGCCACCGTCTCTATCATATGAAGGGACGCACATCCCTCGATAAAACAAGCCAATAGTAAGGTCCATGACCTAGCAATATACAATCATCTTCTTAGCTATTTAAAATTTTATTTTTAAGTTACAAGTTTGTCTTCAACACACTTACCTTCTCTCGAGTATCAGGTGTCTATATCCACCCTCACACACGAGAGTCCATGTGCGATGGAGCTTCAATCCAATGGCACGAGCTCCTCTAAGAACTTTTTCAAAGTGTTGTGCAAGTCTCAAAGTCACCAAGAACCCCTCATCTGCCAAGAATCTACGGGCTAGGTCCATGACACCTTTGACAAGTGCACTAGAAAATGTATTCCATTAGAAAATCCCTTTCAAATGTAAAGATGTATAAGCCCATGCAAGTACATATACCTTCTGCCTCAAGGACAATAACAAGCAAAGATGTAAAAAAATCTGGAAACAACAACTTAGCAACCTCATATGATGGGACACCATCACGTTGGTAAGAGTTGGTGGTATTTTCCTCCATGAAGCACTGAATGCTAAAATTGAAAACATAATAACAAAGCATAAGCAACCATTACAATAGATGTGTATATAAGGGATGGTGAAAAATATACCCATCCAATGCAAAATTGTCGATCGATGTCACGTCTACCAATAGAGAATCTACGATAGTTCGGTATTGAAATCCTATCATCGAAATAAAGTTTACTTACAAATGTTGATGTTGGCTAAATGTTAAGCATAGAATGTAAAGATGGAAACCTACATACCTGTCTTGCGTATAGTGAGATGTCTACAAGACTCTTGTATATGCTCTGATGTGAGTGAGTCATGAATGACATAGCTTGAGAAGGTGTAGTATGTCGCAAAGATCCCTCAAAGTGACCCTTACTTTTTGCCATTTCTTTCCAAATGCTATGCATATCAAAGCCATCTTTTTTGCCTAAAGTTGTAAAGAAAAATAAGAAAAAAACAAATTATTTAGTGTTTAACGTTTAAAATTTATATTATCTTTTTAAAAATAGAAACAAAATACTTTTAACAAGACTCCAATAATCCAAAAAATAATACTTGATTCACCTTCTATTTCTTCATCCAATGAAACAACTTTCTCTTTGTGTTCAGACCTTCGCTTCACTGTACCAACCTCATTTGATTCACTTATATTACCTAGGCAATGTACAACCAATAAAATAATACTTTAATAAATTGATCCGTCAAATGAAAACCCTAAACTCTATCATTCATGCAAATTGGCTTACCCTTGCCATGTTCCAACACATCATCTATCGTGGGGATATCCTTTCGTTTTCTTATGGACTTTTTCTTCACTGTAGTATCAATAGTTGCATCACTAATGGTATCTAAGTAGTGTGAAGTCAACAAAATACAATGTTATATTCATGCAAATTAGAAACAAGGCTACTTGGATCAAACTAAAACTTTGCACTCCATCCAATGTACCCTTTGCCATGCTACCACCACAAGTCGCCTTTATCCCCACAACATGAGGGACTATGTCTATTGTATTGGATATTTCTAATTTGCAAAAACAACAAAGTTAAGAAAACACACAAGTCTAAAAAGTTATGATAACTTTCATGTTAAACAAATACATTTTTAGAAAGTACCATTTCCTTCATCCTCTTCTTTGTGCATAGAAATTACTCTATTTTGCTCCAAGAACCTTGCATATAAGGCAAGTATTACTAAAAAAAAATAGCTAAGAGCAAGAGTTACCACATATTTATTATGTTTGGCTCTCAAAGTACTTACTCTCTCTTAATTCAATCTCTTGCCATGGAATGTCATCCAATGGATAGTCTATCCACCATGGACAAACACAGATTTCCCATTCTGACAGACCCCTCTCAAGCAGTGCTTTTGAGAACATACAATTTTTGCATCCCAAGTCCATCCACTCCTCCACTAGAGGAGGGAGGCTTTCTAGCATCCCACTTTCCTGTAGACTATGCAACCATCTTTTCCAAAAACATAAGAACAAACAACTAATGGCACTCTTAAGTTATAGCATATTTGTACATATGCTATTTAGAAAATATGATTTCTTTATATTAGAAATACATATACACCACCCTCTTGCTTGATTGTGTGAGCTCTGGAACCTTCTCAGAGTCTCCAACATTCTTCATCTCACCAAAAATATTTACAAATGCCTTTAAAATATGTAAACATTTTTTACCTTTTAAAAAAACATCAAAGTCTCCTGGAATCTCAGTGCCACCAACTTGTAAGCTTCTTATCAATAAGGAGGATTCTCCAAGCATATGAAACCAATACACATCTTGCTTCATGTAGATGCGAAATCTCCTTACATCTACAAAGTGTGACATAGTGGAGTCCTTTGCCTTTGTGACAGTCATGAAAAGTAAAATCTCCATTTTCCTAATATATTGGTTATGGAACAAAACACAACTTCAATATTGTTAAGTTTAATTCCAAAAAATAAGAGAACATTAGTCCATGAGAAAAACATACCTCTCCGTAGCAATATTAGCACTACAAATGGCATACAATTTGTCCTTGGTAATAGCCATCATGTTCTTTCATTCCAATTCAATGCAAACAAAACCAAAAAGAGATCCTCTCCATGTGCAAGATTAGCTATTCCAAGGTACTTATATCATTTGTCCCTTAATTTATCTTGCTCTTTGTTTATGAATTGTTTTCTTTTTGCCTCATAATTTGCCTTTGGCAATGCAAGATCCTTGAGACGGGCCTCCTCTTTGAGTATGGTAGAGTTATAGTCATCCTAAATAAAAAACCAATACACTATTCTTAGTTATGGTTAAATTCAAGATACCACAATTTGTTATGCTGAAAACTAAAATACTATACCAAATTTTTTACCTTTCACACCAAAAGCGATATTAGCAGACATGGGTTCTTGTACCATGGATAATTGCCATGGTTACTTTTGCCTTCAATTTCATACTCTATTTCAGCCCACTGTCTTTGAGAAGGGCTCATCCTTTCCAAAATGCTTTGTTGATCAACGATACCAAACTTTTGGAATATAAAAATTTCATGGCCTAGGTTGGGTTTTACATGTGCTCTTGTTATACTACAACATTGAAAATTGTCTTTAAATTTTAAAATTAACACATAAATAAAACCTTTTTACATTCACATAACTAATAAATGAAACTTATTGGCATTCACACGTAAATGAAACCTATTGGTATAAATAAAATCTCTTGAAATTCACATATAAATTATCTTTATATTTTGAGATTCACACATAAATAAAAACTATTGGCATTCACACATAATTGATAATCTATTAACCCATTCGAAAAAGTTAACATTGATAAGTATACTTACGCATTTGATGTATCCAATGCTAACAATAGTTCTCCTTCTTTCTTCTTCTCCACTTGAATGAATTGACATAGAACTCTAGCATGTCGTGAAATATCTTCACTATAAACTACCTACATCAAATAATAAAATAAATAATGAGTCAAAGAATGAAGTATTATCACAATAAACAAGAGAAAACAAGACAATGCATAGTTACCTTTCTTTATCCTCTTCATCCATGTCTTCAACGTATGATTACTGTCCCATACCAAAAACTTGCGTCCTCTTAAATCAGCCCACTCATCAGTCAATTCATCTTCAAACCTTTGGTCAACTTCTCTCCAAAGAGGGCCCCACTCTTCCAAATTTTGGGGAGATACATCCATGAGCTCACCAATGGGCCTTCTCAAAGAAACCAAATTTTTTTTCCATTGTTTCCATATATGAAGCATTATCAAAAGATGAAATCAACCATGTAGGAGAACTAGATGCAAGCCTTATAGCCTCATAGGGCACAAGTCTACACAAAGGGATAGGAGGAGGAGAGGTAGACCTCACAAAAAATGAGGTCAACACATTTGATATAAGCCCAAACTTGACATTCTCTCCAATGTGTCTATCATGCTCACTCACCTCATTCTTTTCTTCATTAGCAATATCCTCATTCACCTCTTCATTTTCCTCATGTACAGTTTGTAAATCTAAAGACCTCTCGTGTGTTGTTTCACCACACTTCCGTGGTGGTAATGTGGGTGCTCATAGGATGAGCATGAATGTCATTGCTTGCTTCATCCATGCTATCCTCAAGCACTTCATCATCAATGAAAGGACATTTTTTCCTTGGTTTTACAACCTTGTTATTTGGAGATTCAGACAATGCAGGGGAGGATGCTTCTTGATTGTAGATCTTAACCTTGTAATTGGAGTATCTACAAAAAGAATTTGGAAACAAAATATACAATTTATATGGAACATTAAAAGAGTTGCTTAACCATTAAGAATAGAATATGAAAAATTAAAAGAGTGATTGAATGACTTACATGGATAGCCCCTTTTGCTTTGACCTCTCCTACCACCACCATGTCGACCTCTAGCCATGCTCAAAAGAACTAAAACAAAACTTGGCGCAATGGTATAGGGAGGAGGGGCAGAGAGGGGAGTGATAGATAGAGAATGACACCTGCAATTGTGCCATGGCTCAAAATAGCTGCGCCTCCTTCCACCTTTACTTCCACATGAGAGCACTAGCTTGTTTGCCCCCTCTACCTCCTATGGCTACCACAGCCTCAAACCAACAACTCCCCGAACCGCACCAACAATACCCTGCAGTCAGACAACCAGGAGGTGCTGAGGGTTCCCCTTCCCTGCCTTCTCCCTCTCCTCCTCCTCCCTCCAAAGGGGGCTGCGCCCAACCCCAATAGTTGTCTGTGTTGACGCAGATAGCCCCGAGTGTCCCAAAGGTCTCCTCCCTCCCATTTTTTCAATTTACTATCTCCTTCTCTACCTCCCCTTTCCTTCTCTCCCCTCCCATTTTTGTCCTCTCATTGTCTACCTTCTCTTCCATTTTTTTAGCCATGGACAAAAATGAAACTTGAAATATAGATTTTCAGCCATGGAGATAGAGTGTGGAGCTTATCCGGTGATTTTGATGGAGAATGTTAGTCTTGTTTGAGCTTGTTTCAGGGGTTGCTCTCCTTCTTGCTTTTTCTTTATACCTTCTAACTTACAATGGGAGAGAAGAAGAGGGAAACAAAAGAGAAAAGGAAGAAGAAGAAAAAGGAGAAGGAGGAGGAGGAGGAGGAGGAGGAAGAAGAAGAAGAAGTAAGAGAAAAAAGAGTATATGTTTAAACTGTTACACATAACTTCCAATGGTAAGAGGTAGGTGCATATTGAATGTCCATCATGAGAGAATATTTCTCTCAAACACCGAAAAATTATTTACTAAATAAAACGTGCTAATAAAAATATGTGCTATAGCATGACCTCGAAAATAATTTATAAATACTTGTTAGATTTATTTTCAAGAAGACATGATTTAAAAAAAATTAATTATTTAACTCTTATGATTTTTCAATATATAGACTTTTTTAATCATTTGGTTCATTAATGGACTGATTCGCAACTTCAACCATCACTAAGAACTTGCCTATGGAGTAAGAGCTCATTTAATCCATATTTGGTGGGAATCATAGACTATTATTTCTAGGTTTAAAGAAATTGATAAACAAAATGCATGCTATTAGATACAATATTTCACCTTCGCAACTCCATTGTTTGTTGAGTTTCAAATCGCCTTTTGTGAGAGACGATGGCAAAAGTTACTATTCAATGGTCAATCGGCTCCCAATCATTGGAACATATTGTGCCCCTGAGGGATAGAAAGATTCTTGTGAGCTCTTATTTTCTTCAATCACTTCTACCCCCTGACCGGAAGCTGGTAGGCTTGCATGCTATTTTTCAACTTGATACTTACAGTGAAGAGATCGCGGTTCATGGCTAGTCGAATATCAATGGTGCAGAGCAATTTTTACTCGATTCATCTCTTTCATGCCAATATAAAATAGTACACTATGATACCACTTTCACAATGGACCATGGTGAAGAACTATATACTACAGAAAATAGCAAACAAGCTCATTCACTTTTAGGACAACCTGTGGTAGACATTTCATCTGATTCCTTTGCAGAGACGTCATCTCAAACTTCTTCGCCACTTATAACAAATGCTTTTTGTGCACCCGTATCAACTCCGACTATTGACTTAGAGTTGGATGATGGACTTGATAGTTCTCATTCATTTCCACCAATAAAGAAAGAGATTTTACCTTTGATTACTAATAGCCCTAGAGGAAAGAATTTGAAGGCTTTATTGCAGATGAGTGAAGGCCCTTTTTTTGTTGGTGAGATTCCAAGAGAGTACAATGGTTTTATTGCTTTCGTTATTTTGCCTACATATGGCACATCTTCAAACATGGATGGGATGCAACAACAGTATGATGGTCATGTCTGGACAAGACCCCATCTAACTAATATATTCCCTGATGCTACTTCAAGAATTAGTCATTGCCTTGGAGATTTGCAATGTCATCGAGTCAATTTTCCTTACTATGAGAGCAACAATCAACATAATAAAATGTATTTTTATGGTCACCTCAACAGCACAATGAGCAAGGGGCTACTTACAAGTAAAGAAAAACATTTAATCACTTGTCACTATTGTAGTAAAGTTGTGCAACCAGGGAGAGATTAATGCTTCATATAGACACTCACACACAGAGTGTGCAACCAGGGACTTCAATGGCTGCAATTAAAAAAATTAGATCTCTATTTCACTTGGTTTTGCAAGTGAATTGATATTCTGGTGCTAGGAAGATTCAAATGATTGTAGCAAAACAAATTATCATTGCTCTGGAGTGGAATTGGTAAATCGAATGCGACGCTCAGGAAATGGAGACCTTTGCAAGTCTTGTATTCACTTTGACTTTACACATAGAATAGTTGACTGGGCAACAATGTTTTGTTTTTCGTTCGAGAACCTTACTTGTTATCAATTTTTGTTAACATATTTTAGTTGCTAATCATTGTATTTTTTTATTGTAGCTTGAAGGGGATCATGGTGATTGCTATTTGTGATACAAAGGAAGAGGATACAGAAACATAAATTCTCTTTTGAAAATGCCTTAATAATGTGATGCTCGAGTGTGGACACCCTTGTGCAGACTTTGCACGTTTTATGGCGGATGAAGCAGGTGAAAATTGGATGGCAATCCACACTATTTTCAATGGGAGACTTGAGAATGTATTGAAAGGAAGAGAGTGATCATGTTTGTTTCACTGGGAACAAAGCTTACAAAAGCACATAACAAAATATGTGGCTTCAAATCTTCAAATGCATCACTTGAATTTATGTGAGAGATGGTGCCTTTCAAAATCCATTGAAGAGGGCAAGAGGAATGCCACACCTATACAAAATTGGTGGCAGCAAGTAGGACTACCTCGAGATAGTGCGGTAGCATTGAAGAGATGGATCAAATGGTGGGAGAATAGGATAGACCATTGGGGTAGTACTACACATGTAAATGTTTTTATTTGTTTCTATTTATTACATACACATGTACATCATTGGGATGGGAATATCCAAGTACGAGAATAAAATAGACATATAAGAGAAATTGTTTACTTTTTTATTTGGTTGTAGGCTTCCTTGAGTCCTTGGAAGAGGGTTTGTATTCCCAACACAAATCTTTCTGAGAGTGTGCATGCAAGTTGGTTGGCAAGGGAGGATGGAAAGAAGAAAATTGGTTTATATGATGCATGCATCACTGACTTGATCAACTCATATATTCAATGTTCAAGGCAACTGGCCTTCACAACTAGAAGATACTTTAGAAGTGGTCCCGACGTGGATGCTCTTATTCAAGGAACACCCCTTTACTTGCATTCATAGCTCAAATAGTTCAACGAGCAGTTCTTGGCACCCCCATGTACGGAGGGAGAGCCTTTCATTTCTAGAAACAAAGAAACAATTCAAAGGAAAAGAAGAGCACTAGATGGTTATAGCTCTCATAAACCTAGCTATGAAATGGAGTCAAGGGATAGAAAACAAAAGGGATGACCACGCAAGATAAATTTTCAACATAGAAATGACCAAGCTACAAAAGTAGGCTTGGACCATGAGGTGCATGCAATGCCAATTTAAATGGATTTCGCAACTAATATTGTCTCAGAGGAGGAAATACATAGAAGTTTGTGGGCCATCCGGAGAATGCCCGTTCATTGTAAACGAAAATGTTTTGGTATTATAAATAGAAATAAGCGTTGCAATGATAGAAAGTAGATCACTTGGGTTACTATGCCCTTCATTTTGGTGAGAGAGGGAATTTCAAGGTAAGCCTATTGCACAATGGTTCTGGTTTTGCAGTCATGATGTGGAGCATACATGGGATGTTGATAAAAAAGTTAAGCATGTGCCCTTGCGACCAAGGATTTGGTCTATTGATAAGGACACCAATGCTTCTATAGAGGAGATTTCAATTCTTATAAAAGGAGTTTTTGCATTCAAGCATGATGGCATTCCACTTACCCCCAAAAATACTACAACCCATAGGACATGACCAAGTACCTCTTCAAGTGGCAATCGAAGAAAAAAATGGAGACATGGTATTTCTAAGGATGTAGAAAGAAAAATTGCATTGGCTAAGGCATTGGATGTAGTTTTCATGGAAGAGAAAGTAGTGGTGGCAAATGAGAAAGTTATATTTTATGTTATGTTAGAGCATTTGTATGAGGTGCATGTCAATCTTGAGCCCTTTTGCATGTGTTCTGACTTTCAAAAGAGAGAGTTGGAAAGTAAACCCTTCCTGGCCTACAAGCACATGTATTATGTCTACATTCGTGTGCTTGGGATGGACAAAATCAACATATGATGATGCATCAACCTTCCCTTAAAAGCAAACTAATTTAAGTTTTATGCTTGCCCTTCCCCGACGCATAAAATGCAAATCAAAGACTTGAGAGTTTCATTTTGGTTATTGTTCAATGAGATGGAGACCATGCACTAGTGAATAGAAGATTTAAAGGGCATATGAAGAAGTGGAGGTGGATGTTCATTTTGGATATATGATGTGAAGGGACCGCATATTTGGTATTTTTCTTTTTGAGCATAATGAGAACTCTAGTAAAAGTAAACATTATTAATCATGGACCAGTTGTCCATTTGTGGACATGATTGGACGAGGATCTAAAAGTGAAACTATTGATCATGATTTTTTATTCATTGAGGGGGCCGTCTATTTATAGGTTAGGTACCTCTTTATAAAATATGCTTATTTAGTATACAAAGTAATTTCATTTTTCTTGATTTTGATGCTCCAATCTCGTTTTTGTTGCTCGAACTAATTTTTTTTTCAAGGTAATCTAGATCTTGCTACTCTGCTCCTATTATGAAAAGTATGCAAGTTTATTGTTTGCCTTTTGCTATGAAGAATACATCCATAAAGCTTGGTATTCACTGAGGGAGCTACCTATCTATAGGTGATGGATCTCACTATAAATTATACTTATTTTGTGTGCAAAGAAATTTCATTTTTCTTAGTTTTGATACTCCAAGTTTATTTTTACTAGTTGTGGCAATTTTTTTCTCAAGGTAATCTCAATTTTGTTCCATAAAGCTTGTTGATCACTTTGTTTTAATTCCCCTCAAAGGGTTGTCTATATCCCTTCTAGGGGTAGATATATCCCTTCTAGATATGTTGGAGTTAAAGCTCCCTATAACCATTGCATATATGAGAAGCTTTGGAGTGATTAGTGAAGAAGATGAGGAAGATATTGACCTTTGTTGCTGCCAAGTCTACATATCGATACAATATAATAGTTATATATAAGTGGCTTTCATAATTTGCCTAAATAGTTACAAGAGAAATACTTATATTTTTCTATATTGAGTTCTTTTTGTGTTTTGTTTAGATTGACTCATTATTTTAGAGATTAGTTTGATTGATAAGGATACTTATTGAGATGTGTAATAGAATCCCAATTTTTTTCATTTTTCTGTCTTTGATATATTTTTAGAGTTTGAAAAACATGGTCCCTATACAAATTTTCAATATGGGTAACAAGATTATCCCTCATAAAGTTACAAATTTTGTGAAAAAACTCCAAATCGAGAGCTTGCTTTTTTAAATCCCCTATTACTCACAAAGAAAAATCCAAAAAATAAAAATAAAAATAAGAGACATAATATACAAATCCACATTTTCTCATATGCAGTAGACTAAAGAAAAATTGCTAAGTAAATTTAGGAAATACAAGATAAATGAAATGAATTAAAACTTTATGCAACAAAGATAATATAAAGTTCCAAGTCTCATTGATCAAACTTTGTTAAACATTTTCGACTCATGAAATGTAAAAACAATGATTTAGACCACCTCATAGTTCACAAAATCGTGTTTCACACGCTGTCAAGTGTTTTTGTGAAAACTAAAAACCCCTAGTCAAATTGTAGTTAGGTTTGCTTTCTTAGCTTAGTTGTTTGTGTGACTGATTGCTTTGTTATTTCGTAATTGGATTTCTTGTGTAGCTTAGGATTTGGTTTTGTCATTTTGTTTGATTTGTTGAGTGTGAAACTTGATAGCCTTGGTCGAGCTTGGTATTTTTTTGGACATGTTGAATATGGAGTTTGCTAGTTAGTAGTTGTTGAACATTGTGAAACAAGGTATATTTCTTGTCGAGACTCTTGCACATCACGGGGATTATGGGTTCATGAGCACTTTACGTTACACTTGTTGATTCACTGCACTCGGGGGTCGTCTCCTATTCTTATTAAATACTTCCATGCCATGGGTTGGGTTTTATGCACATTGTGCACCATCGTTGAGCACTAGCATGGCATGAGGCTTGCTGCAGCTATATGCAATGAATTGTAGTTGCATGAGCACATGAGAGAGTACCTTCATTGAGCATGCACGATATTTGGGATGTTAATCACAAAGTTAGGAACCTCTGGTTGAGTGGGTAAGATGGTTGGGTGAGCTAGAGGGTCAGACGTCGCCAATTGTGAGATGGGTTATTCTTATGTAGTCAACATCTTGAGGACCATCATTTCCAGAGAGATTGTGGGATTTTGGATGGGTGGAGTGGAGTATGATATATTTTCTTGTTGAGAGTTGAGAGGTGAGGTTAAGATTTAAATAATCAAGTAATTTTATTTACATAATGCATGACACACGAGCACATGTAGATAGGCTAGACACGGTTCTTCAAGTGCATACATAATTTTTTGTGTGAAGCATCGCTTGAATGGTTGCATAGCATAGATCCAACATTGCATAATTTTTCAAATCATTAATGATTGGGCATGAAGTTCATTTCAAAAAACCATATTCCTACTAGGACACGCTACATAAAAAAGCATGTTCATATATCCAGAGAATGTTTATTTTAAAGACTCAAGGATCAAAGGAAAAGGGCATAAGTTTTACATCGTCAACGAGTATTCTTGAAGAAAAAGAGGACACATGTGCTGAAAGTATGTGTGATTACAAGAACAATAGGCCAGGGAAGGGAATAAGTTGTCCAAGTTAAAAGATGGAGAAAAATGATACGATTTAAAAAAATTGATATTTTTTCCTATTTTTGATGGATTTTTGCAATTCTGCCATCGATGGCTTGTCGACCAGATGCATTTGGATCATTTTGAGTACCGAACGATTATATTCGGAGTTCATATGACAAAGTTATGATCCAAAAAAGTTGAAAACAGGCATAGGGTAAAAAAAATAAAAATAGTGAAAAGAAATAGAAAAGAAAAAGCCAAACGTTGAAAGCAAAGCTTAACACATGTGAGAGTACTTGTGAAAACTATATAAGGAGAGGAAGAGAAGAGCAAAGGGCTTTTCCCCTTGGAGTCTTCTTGTATCTTATGAGAGATGTGAGAGGAGGGTTGCATGCGAGAGGATACTCTTGACGTGCTAATTCAAAAGTTGAAGAATTTGGACTTTGTGGTGACAAGCGCTCAAGGTTGTCAAGGTATATTTTACTTGGTTTTGTCTTCGAATTGTTAGTGTTTTTTGAAATTTGTGTTGGAATGATGCTCTACCTGAAATTGGGTTTTAGTTGTTTGAGAGCTACAAGAGGCATATTTGTGTGTTGTTTCATTTCGTGTGTGGCTTGTGGTATTTGTCGAATATTTAAAGTTTTTTGTGATTTGTTGCGCATCCGATAAAATCAATTTTTCCAACTGGCACTCCTTAACGTCTCATCATTGGGTTGTGAGTGGGACTTGCTCTCGATCACCACTCGCATAACAATGTCACTTATAAAAAAATATTGATGAATTCGAGTTTTATACATCTAGAAAATTTAAACAAAATAATGCGTCAAGAACATCAAAACACTATCGTTTAACACGTGTACTAGACCAATATTAATAGAAAAACAAAGTAAAACCATTACTAAATTTCTAAGTCCTTGTTGCATCTTTCTCCTCTTAAACAAACTAACATCTTCAATGTATAGAAATTTAGGATTGCACAAAAAAATATTTATAAAAGTGTGATACCTAATATTTGCAGGCCTTGATCTTGAGAAAAAATGGTTTCTTGAAAGAATATGCTTGGTTTGCCTTATGATGCTTCCAAGATAAATAGTGGTCGAAGACAAGACAAGATACGTGAAAGAAATAGTAACCAAAACCCAAACTGAGTGTTCATATATATATATGCCAATGGTCACCGCATGTTTGATCAAAAAGTAAGCTTCACTAATTCGGAGGATATGTGCTAAAAATGAAAATGAAAATAAAAAAAACTTTAAAATCGGAGCTATTAAAGCGCTATCATGTTGAAAAAGTAAGTGACACGTGGCACAACTTCCTAGGCAAAACGATCTTCAATCGCACTTGTGAAATTAGCTACACATTATAGTAGACACAAGTGTAAACCAAAATCGTTATAAAACCCATTTCTGAACCGCAAAAAGAGTTTTTTTAAAGACAAAACCCTCTCTATGCTCAACCAGACCAACACAACGCTAATTTCATTACAATACAAAATGTAAGTTTCATCGATAGCATACGCACCCAACACTCAAGAATGTAAGTTTTTTGCTAAAATATGAGTTATTTTTTAATCACTTAAATAGTCCTACCAAATCATCCCCAAAAATGCAAAAATTATGAAACACAATAGGTGCTAGATTTATCTTGTCCATAAGAGCCCTCCTCACATTTCATATGACTAAGGCCTGCACTATTTTTGTTGTGACGTGGGTATAGCTTTTGTCTTGTCCATTTAAGCCATCCTCACATTGCATCTGTTTAACTTCATGCAGGTTATAGAACTTTGAATATACTCTATGATCTTTTACTTCAAGCTTCAAGTAAATAAATAATTGAGTCTAACAATAAAACTTCAAATATAAATTCCTTGAAATATAAATTGTGCTTCCTGATAGTGAGATGGAAAATGTTGCTAGAAGGTATAGGTAAAAATACCTCTTCGATTAGATGTGTTGAATGTTTGTATTAACATCCAATCTTGAGCCTTTAAGTAATTGGATACAACATCTTGTTCTTTGAATGTTATAGCAAGAATATGCACGTATGAAATGTGATGGAAGTAAGGTTCTCTTGTCCTTGTGAGGTCTCCTCGCATTTCATATGACTAAGGCCTTCAAGTTTCTAATGTGACGCATGAAACATGATGGGTGTCATGTTCTTTTTTCTGAGTTAGGCCTCCTTGCATTTCATACGTCTTGTGCATTGTTTGGCCACTGCCAACATAATGCCATCTACTATAATAAAAGATAAGAATGAAATTTTGAGTAGCAACCATATATTTACAAGCTATAGAGTCTTGATCTATCTTACATATAATTTTCCCTTCTGTCTTGGTGTCCCATCCCTCATCAACAAATTGTATAACACGAGCATATGTTAGTCTCTTCACTGAAAGCATAGCCTTTGATTTTCTTATCTCAGCATTAGAAAAGAAGTCAACAAGCAACATCTCACTATCGAGGCCAGTCCAAAGCTTCTTGCGGTGGTACAAAACAATCCCCCTTGGAGCAAGGTTCCGCGTCTAGCTGTGGGGGAGACATAGCGCGATCTCTCCTCTTATTATCCTGATTATATATTTATAATCAAATCTAACTGTTGCAAGCATAATCAATCTTTCTTGTGCAACCATCAATGCGTGCACAAATAAAAAAGAAACATCATCAAGTGTTTTTAGTATAGGAAGTAGTTCCACCCAAATCTAGGGTTTCTCCTTTAAGGTCCCACCTTATTCTTAGGGTTTTGCTCCCTACTTGGAACTCTTTTTCAGAATCTGTAAGTTATTTTGCGAATTTGAAGTCTATTTTATCCTTATGAAAAATTTGGTATTTTTTCCCTAAAAGATAATATGGGCATTTATACCTATGGCAAGCAATTCATGCATTGCCCTATTCTAACTTATGCTTAGTAGGATTTCAAATACTTTTCCAAGTCTGTTTAGACTTTACAATTTGTATCGAAAAATTCTTATCAATGTCCAATAAGTCCTATAGAATTGCGATATTTATTTAATTTTCAGATACTGATATAAGTTTAAGGATTGTCGAGTATTTCATAGTTGTTTTTACTCCAACATCCTTGATATTTTAAGTTAGGTTTTCTCATTGATTTATACGTGGGTCAACTCATGATATTGACACTTTTGCTAATATAATCATTAATATTAACATTGCGTGTGTTTTTAACAAGAAAATAATTTTTATTTTATTCTACTTATATTCTATGATTTAATTGATAATGTTTGACCATTTGCCAAACTTTCAACGTTATCTAGAAAGATCAATTTTTTAAAAGCTATGTCTTAAGTGTAATGCTAATTGTTTTTCTAAAAACTTTATTTTAGGTAATGCATAAATTATAAGTGATTTCTTTTTTCATCTTTCAAACATCGAACTATATTACTACCTAATTTATACACGTCTAGTATATATTTTTCTATACAAATTTCTATTGATTTAATGTATTGATGATATTATCTAAATTATTTTCTATAAATTATTATAAAACTCATATGCGCATGTTTTTAATTAGAAAAATAAAATAAAGATAGACATTTTCAAGGAAAAATGATAAAATATTCTCTTTTCTAACACCGTCTAATTGTGTCCCATTATTGAGAAGCTCGACAAGAACAACTACCCTTCATGGAAGTTCCGTGTGACGAACTTGTTATTATGATAACATGCGTCATTAATAAAATAATAATAAATATCATAAAATAAACCATAATTATATTATTTTCTTAATGATAGACATATAATCCTTTTCCAAGTGAAAGAGTATTTTCACTGAATAGCTAATTATTATATTACTTAGGTTATTTTCTTAAGCGGTAGTTCATAGGCATTTTTTTTAGAATATGTTTATAATCATTTAAAGCCAAATATAGCGATAAGATTATAAAAAATTATTCCGAATTGATGAGATGTTACCTCTCTCAAGTTTTTTGTAACGGGGGTTTCACCAATTTCTATCGCATCATTTTCTCCATTGGTCACAATCTTTGCTTTCCTTGTTTCAATTGAGCTTTTTGAAATTCTATGACCTTGCAGAGCCATGGATGTCAAGTGAAATCAACATGGTAGTTTAGGGAGAGTTGGTGGTCGTAAAATTTTTTTTGCTAGTGTTTCGCTTGGCGATATGGTTGTATGGAACAAAAACGTAACAAGGGGTAGAGAGAATGGAAATGAGGTAGAAGGGGGGTGTTTTCCTCTTTCAAGCTCAAAGCTTCAATGGATAAGAGAAGTAGAGAAAATTTTCCATCATTAGGAGGTCTTCCTTCTTGCTTTCTTTGTAAAGGATGTTGATGTGCAATCATATCCACCATAGCCTCTTTGTAAGGAACAAACAAGGTAGAGAAACACATTGCAAATAAAGCATTAGACTAGGTCATGTATGCATGGTTTATTAAAAGCACAATTGGTTAATACCATGGTCACTTTCCACCTTTCTCCACCTACCAATATCACCTACTGTAAGCCTATAAAAGGCACTCATCCCCACACTCATTCCATTAGTCATTCTCATCAGTTGTACTCACATTATGCTTGGATAATATCAGTTGTTCTTCTTTGTCAATGCTTATGTCTTATTATGGTTGTCTATTTGCTCATCAGTGATTGTCCTTAGCATGCTTCCTCAATATTTTAACATGGTATCAGAGCGAGTTTCAAGGTAATGAGCCATTAGGCCACTGATTGGGTCACTTAAGTTTAAACTTCTCCACTTTCCCACGAATCTCTCACCTACCTCCATAGTTACCCACCTTCAGTGGAGGCTCCTTGACTCAAGGCATTCCTCCCTATTATCTCAGGGCATGACATTGTCACCTCTCAACTCCAGGATTGCGCTTGTAATGAATCGCTGCCCAGATTTGCACTATTTCCATTCGTACTACTTAATCCACCTGCACACGCCGCGATGCTGTCGATCATCATGGGGATTTGGTAGCCTATCTACCAAGCTTCATTTCTATAAAAAAAAGTTCTGAAAATGATCAACTATTCAATTCACAGGAGCTAAAAAACCAAGCTAATGTAGACTCCATAGCCATCAAACTTCAAGCTTCTATTTCACTTTATTTTCTTACTTTTTTTAGTCAACTGGAGTTTTTGCCACTTGGGCTAGAATTCTCACTTAGTTTTCAGTAACACTTGAGGTATCAAACCAGTAAGAAGGGGACATTGTGGAAGATTCAAGTTCAATCCAAGAAGATACAAGCACAGTGTCCATTGACACTCATTTAGTGCTTTTAGCACTTATGTTATCTAACACAATCAGCTTTTCCTCTGATCAAATCTGAGTTTTTTTGTGCTACTCTAGTATCAAATCAAGGAGGGGAAGACTCGGACTTGCAAGGCCTTGAAGATCCCAAGTTCAAAGGGCATATAGTTACCTAATCACCTAGTATCTCTTGATACTAATAACCTAGTGCTTTTGGGCACTTGTGCTCAACTAAAATTTGAAATTTTTGGAGCTGATTTGCCACTATTGATCTTGCAACCTCAACATGGGAAAAGACTCACCGACATCTCGATTCAATGGTGTTGGATTCCATACATGGAAAACTAGGATCAAACTGATCTTGATGAAGAAAGGCTTGTGGTCAATCACAAGTGGTCAAGAGAAGAAACCAAGGGAAGCTGCACTTTTAGTCATATGGGATAAAAATAATGATAAGGCTTAAGCTATTATCAAGCTCAAACTTGATGACAGCTACATTCATCATGTTGATGATCGTGAAACCTCTCAAGCAACATGGGATCGATTAGAAACCCTCTTTAGAGCTCATTCAAAATCCTCCAAATATGGCTTACTGATTGAATTTTTTAGGGTTGACATGAAAAGTAGTACCTCACTTGCAACTCATTTGAATTATATGGAAAGCTTGTTGATACAACTTGTAGGGATCAACTTGAAGATGGATGAAGACATTTGCATTGGAGTGCTTCTCAAGAGTTTTCCACCTGAGTTTGATAATGTGTCTACCACATTAATCAATATTTCAAAGTCTAAGCTTGTGAATATCAAAGCCTCTCTCCTAGAAGAGGAAAATAATATCAAGAGCAAGGGAGAAACAAGTATCCTAAGAGGAGACCAACAACTCCTCTATGTGAAAGGGAAGAAGAGCATAGTCTGTGATTTTTGTAAGAAAACTCGACATATTGAGAAATTTTGCAACGCTAAGAAAATGTCTTAAAGAGCATATCTTGCTATAATAAAAGAAGATGAAGACAACAATGAAGAAGAAGAAGACACCCAATAAAAAAAGGACAGGACTCACCAGTCCCTCTTTTGTAGCTCATTTTTTGATAGAATTTTTTAAGTTTAAAATGTTGACTTGCCTAATGTTCCCACCATAAGCTCCTATACTCGTCATGTTTTTCAAAAACATATTTTTTTTCTTCAAAACGACTTCATCTGGTGGTATTTGACCAAGTTACCTCATGACTTATCTAGTTTATAAAGTCATACCATACTATTTGATACTTAACTTACTCAATATCATGCTCATTCTTGCGCGTTCTTCATCTATTGATTAAGGCTTTTGCAATTTGTCTTTCAATTACGAAATCAATGCGATCTTTGATGCATTAAATGGAATCAAGCATACTTAATCAAATATAATGCAATAAAAATTATAATCAAGCCATCGTAATATTATTTACGAGGCATCTTTGCTTTTTGTTGGGTGGAAACATTGAGGCATCTTCTTATATCAGATTACGGAACTGCTTTAATGTGAGACTTGATATTAACAAAATTACATGCGGTCACTTATGTGATAGCTCAACAAGTAATTTTTAAAACGTCTCAAGCCCGAATTCGTTTCTTGATATGAAGTGTTATGGTAGAAATATTACATCCTCTCCTCCTTAGAGAAATCAAGATGCCCTCATCTCGAAAAGAACTGGGGAAGCTATTTTTCTAGAGCTATCTCTTCTATCAAGGTGGCATCCTCCTTAGGATAGTCTTTCCATTGGATAAGGTACTCTCTAATGGTTTTATTTCTCATAGGTTTCTCTTTTATATCCAGGATCTTATCAGGCTGGAGTTCAAGGGCTCCTTGACTAGGCATTACAATTCGCTGGTCATCAAGAATATGATCTTGATTTGCCACACGAGCTTTTAAAATGTGAAATACATTGTGGACTTTCACATGATCACAAAGTTGTAGTTTGTGGGCATTAGCTCCTAGGCATTTGAGAACCTTATATGGTCCACAATACCTTGGACTCAACTTTTTGAACTTTTCCAATGATAGAGAACTCTTCTTTGGACGTACATGGATGGAAACCATGTCTCCCTCTTGGAAGATACACTCTTACCATCCTAGATTAGCATAAGCTTTCTGGCAATCTTTGGCAGCATGGATGTCTTGTTTGATAGTTTTGACTTGATCATCCATGTCTTCTAGCATTTTATTAAAAGCCTCAACCTTTAGGATTGGATCAGAGAAATTTAGTGGCGTCAAACAATCTTGCCCATACAATGCTTGAAATGGAGTCATTTGAATACTCTGGTGATATGGTGCATTGTAGGAAAATTCTACTAAGGGCAAATATTGTATCCACCTTGTCGGTTCTCTAGAACAGTAAGCTCTTAGTATATCTTCAATGACCTAATTAGCCCGCTCTGTTTGACCATCAGTTTGGGGATGGTAAGCTGTGCTAAAGCAAAGCTAGGTTTCAATTGCTTCAAATAGACTTCTCCAAAAATGCGACATAAATAGAGAGTCATGATCACTAACGATTCATTTAGGAAATCCATGAAGCCTAAAGATTTCTTTCACAAACAATTGTGTAATATTTGAAGCTTTGTAGTTGGTCTTGACTGGGATAAGATAAAGATTCAACATATCCACAATCACCATGATTGAATTATACCCTCCTTGAATAGAAGGTAAGCTAACTACTGTAAGAAGTTGGGAATAGTTAGAATGTTGATAATATGCCATGTCACACAGACATTGGTATATAAGGAGAGAAGTTGTAAATTTTCACATCTTTTTGGACATATCAATACATTTACAAACTTTCTCTCCCTTCTTGCTCCAAGCTTCCATGGCTTCTTCATCTTTCCTGTCTTTCTCTCTCCAATTCTAGTCTTTCTCTCTCCTCGTCACTCTTATTCTCTTTCTTCTTGCAGTCTTTCTCTCTCCTCTGCAGTCTTTCTCTCTCCTCTTTCTCTCTCCCTAGTTCTCTCTCTGACAAGTGGTATCAGAGCTTCAGTCTTTGATCCATTATTTTCTTCCATTTTCACTCCTATTTTCCTATTTCAAAACCAATTTCAGACAAAAATGGTACAAGATAGTGACTAGTGGAGTGCTACAGGACAACTACAGTTAGCAATGACTACATCTGGAGATATTCAAGGTCAGAGATGGCGGGTAAAGTCTTAAATGGCTGGACGTCATCAAATTTCATGCAAAATGGAGGTAACTAGGGTAAAGAATGGTTAACCGGGCTTAGTTACAGACTAAACTACAGTTACTTTTCAAAAGAGAGCTTCTCTTCTCTCTCCTTCAAGCTTTTGGCTGAAGCTTTCATGGTGGATGTCAAGAATCTTCACAAATATCTCTCTCTGTGCTGAATATCTCACTGCCAAACCATGGGGCAAAGGTTCTTTGTTGCCTAAGCTACAGGAGGAGCACCATACTTGATGCTTGCTGCTGATTTTTAGCTAGCAAACTGCCCGAAATTTGCGCCGAAAATTGCGCTGATCCTCCTGCCCCTTCTCACTGCTCAGCTGCTCCAAATTCTCAGCTCATTGATCAAAGATTGTTAAGGCTTCATCAAACACTTGAGTACATCAACTTTCAGCTCCAGGAGAACTCTTATCAGCCATTCCTCTGTTCAAAACCCTAATACACAGTAGGGCAGCCATAGCCACAGACATGGAAGCTCAAATTTCTCAAAATTTTGGACTTCCCCGACCTTCAAGGCTTTTCTACTGAATACAAGCTGGATAGACTTCAAGATTGAAGACATTGAAGAGATTTCAGCCCGTGCATGTCAATGAAGCTCAAATGGAAGGAATATTTTGGGGCTTTTCATCAAGGAGCTTGTATCTTTGAAGTTCAAGTGTTCAAGCAAGGCTGGAGTATTGATCTTTCAAGGATTTCATCATATATGTTGGATTTATGGTGGATTATGAAGAACTCTTGCATCAACCGGGTTAAAGCTGATATCCATCATCATTTACAAGCTTAATGGAGGTATTTTCTTTTGCTAATCTCTGAAATCTCTCAATAATCCTATTGCTAATGGCTTTTCCACTTGTTGATGAGAGGTTATTGATCAATTAATTCACCGGATTGATCAATAGATCAGAGAATAGTATTAATTTTCTTCAATCTCAGCCTATTTCATTGAATTCCTTTTGATTCAAAACCATTACTCATCTTAGGTAACATTTGATCAGCTTGATGCATAACCTTGATCTGTTTTGTTGAAATTTTTCTCACCCAAGTTGAAATATTGTAAAAGGGTAAGTACTAGCAATCAGTGAGTCACTGAATTGCATAGGTAAAACCCTTCTCCCATCTCAAGTTCTCTTATCTCAATCAATTGCATCTCATGAAAGGCTGAATGAATATTTTTGGAATTGCATATCATGCTGATTGCTTAGCACACTAGCCTCTGCCATGTTGATATTCCCACCGAGGAAAAAGGTGGATGCCGGAGGAGATAGTGGGACAAAAGAGAGGTGACCCTCCCTCACTATCAAAGATCCCGAAGGGGTGCAACCAACCGACCCGGGAGGAACTTTGCCCACCTCCCGGTGATTCGGAGCCCGTGTAGGGAGCCCGTCCTGCCGTTTTATCCCTCACACAGGTACAGCGAATGGAGAATTGAAGATTGAAGACTTTCCAACGACTCAAGTACCTACTGGACTAAAACAGGGTAAAACAGGGCATTTACAAGTTACCCACAGGGTATTTACAGGTGGATACAGGTACACCCTTTGATACTGAAGCACAGGTGCAGGTACTACAGGGTACCCACAGATCCTACATACCCCTTTGCAGGGTTTGGTAGCCATTTGAGGTTACTTTCTTGCATTACAGGGTCAAAACAGGGCACTTATAGGTCTAAATAGGGTGCAGGACTGGACAGTTCAGACTCTGAAATTCAGTTACAGAATTTTCTATCCTAAACCTGTTATAGCGTGCTATAGCTCATCTCGAAGAGGACATTGTAAGCTTCGATTCGCACAAAAAAAATTTGCAATCGGAGTTTTCTAGCCAAAGTTATAGCCGTTTTACTGATAGGGGGTACTGTAGGACTGCACTAGTATGGCAGGACATAAAGGCAAAAACAAGGTCCAGGAGGACTATGCACAACAAATCAGGGATTCTATGATGGATAGCGCACTTCAAGAGAACCCTAAAGAGCCTCAACAACAAGGAGAAATCAGTATACTCATTGATACCTTGTGTACTCATGAATTGAGACATAGGGAACGACATGAGGCCATCTTGTCAAAAATGGAGCAGATAATTCAATCTACTGATCAGACCAAGGCTTCTATTGATAAGTTGGTAGAATCCAACGAGCAACTCATGGCACAAATTGCTAAATTTATGCAGTTGCAAATGGCATCAAAAGAAGTTAATGAGAAGGCTTGTTCAAACAGTGACCCTTCAGTCCCACTTCAGCCATCCAACCAAAATGGTCATGGAGATGGGATCATTGGAAGAAGAGGCATTCCAAAAAATGGTTATGCTCATGGCCAGCATCAATATGCTGATGGTACACCTGAATCAAATGCTTATGCCTATGGACAACATGTATATGCTGATGAGTATCATCCCATTGAACCTTGGCACCAGAATGGTTATTATGGTCAACATGCTTATGCTTATGAGCATCCATCTCTTCAGCAAAATAGTTCTTATGGATGTAACAGAAATGGTTATGCTTATCAGTACACTTCTAGCTTTGATCAATAGCAAGCAAGTGATTATGACCAATACAGTGGGATCAATGATCAAAGGCAACATGCTTATGTATATGAGCAACAAACATCAGTAGAAGCAAATGTATATGCTCAACCAAACTGTTCCTCTGATATGCAGCAGGGCTATTATCACCATATGCAGTATGAACAGCATGAGCAATATGGTTATGAGTATGGACAGCCATCTATTGAAAATGATGAGCATGGACAGCCATCTGTTGTACATGATGAGCATGGACAGCTATCTATTGTACATGATGAGCATGGACAGCCATCTGTTGTACATGTTGAGCATGGACAGCCATCTGTTATGCATGAGCAGCAAGATGACTATGAGCAGCATGTCAAAACTATCATAGAGCTGACCAATGGTGATGAACAGGTGTGTAAATTGCTATCTAAAGCTAAACGTGTTAGACACCTTACTAGTGATACAATATGGGAACTGCATGCTGCGGGATTATGCTATCGTTGTGCTAAGCCACTATCTTGTAATCACCAAGTCACATGTAGAGCAAAGTCTGCCAAAATAATCTTGCTATTTGAATATTATGATGTAAATGATGAAGAACATCTTGTTGAGGACCATTCTGGTATGAGTCCACAACAAGAAGTTCAGTTCAAGAAGGCAGATTATGGACATCATGTGGATTTGGAGGACCATCATGCAATGGAGACTTCGTTAGTGAGTACCATCATGATGATCATATTTCCAGCAGTATTTGATTTCGATCTTATGAAAGTTGATCCAATGCATGGCAAAGATACAACTTTTTCTTTTGATCCGGGAGGCTACAGGCTGATTTTGACCTCCTGTATAGATTAGTACTACTATTGAGTATTAGGTAATCTTTTCCTTTATCCCTTGTAATGCTGTACAGAGTAGTACTCTGTTCTATCCATCTCCTCTTAGCTTGTTTCTAGGTTTGTTTTTTAGGACAAAAACTTTTGGGAAGGGATGGATTGTAAGAAGTTGGGAATAGTTAGAATGTTGATAATATGCCATGTCACACAGACATTGGTATATAAGGAGAGAAGTTGTAAAATTTCACATCTTTTTGGACATATCAATACATTTACAAACTTTCTCTCCCTTCTTGCTCCAAGCTTCCATGGCTTCTTCATCTTCCTGTCTTTCTCTCTCCAATTCTAGTCTTTCTCTCTCCTCGTCACTCTTATTCTCTTTCTTTCTGCAGTCTTTCTCTCTCCTCTGCAGTCTTTCTCTCTCCTCTTTCTCTCTCCCTAGTTCTCTCTCTGACAGCTACAAAATCCATACTGATGAACTCCCATTTCATCTGTGAAATGTCAAGTGATTGGAGCTTACCTAGTGGCATTTTGACATGATTAACTTTCACTCGGTGGCAACTTAGGCATTCAGTAATATATCTGAGTATATCATGCTTCAATATTTCCCAATAGTAACTTTTCCTGACTACATTAAGAGTTTTTGCACATTCAGGGTGTCCTGAGAACGGGGAGTCATGGGCTTTCCATAATATTTTTTTTTCAGCACTTGATTGAGGGGAATACAGAGCCTTGTCCTGAAATAGACAAGTCCATCATCCAGAGTGAATTTTTGGTATTTGACTCTGAGCTTAGGATTAGCGTCCTTAACTAGGATTTCTCTAAGCATTAGCTGATATTTAAGATCCTTGTCTACCTCTTCTTTGGCTAGCTCAATGACTAGATTGCTAGGCATTGATATCATGGTATCTCTCTCCTTTAGATAGCTCTTTTATTATTAGTGTATTCAAAAAAGCTTTACGACTTAATACATCAGCAATCACATTCTCTTTTCTAGGTTTGAACTTGATTTCAAAATCAAATTCTTGCAAGACTTCAATCCTCCGACACTGCCTCATGTTGAGGTTTGGTTGAGTAAAGATCCATTTGAGACTTTTGTGGTCAGTGAACCAAAGTAAACTTGCTTCCAAGCAAATAGTATCACCACAACTTGAGAGAATGGATCACAGCTAACAACTCAAGATCATGGGTGACATAATTCCTCTTATGGATTTTCAATTTCCTTGAGGAATAGGCTATCAGATGACCTTACTGCATAAGCAACAACTTAGTACAAGATAACTTGCATCTGTTAGAACCTCAAACTCTCAACCTAGGTCAAGTATCTTTAAAATGGGTGATGTTATCAAACTTTTCTTGAGCTGCTCAAAACTGGCTTTTGCTCAATGGGCGTCCATAAAATGGTAGTTTACTTTTTCAGTAAATCAGTGAGAGGTGCAAATATTAGGGCATAATTTTTTATGAAAATTCTATACCATCCAGCCAATCCTAAAAAAATTTCTCACTTCCTTAGTTGTCGTTGGAGGTTGTCACTCTTGAACATCTCGAACTTTGGATGGGTCTACAAAGATTCCTTTAGCAGATACTATGCATCTGAGATATTCTATCAGTCTTTTAGAAAATGTATACTTCTTTTTCTTTGCATAGAGCTTGTGCGTCCTCGTTGTGTCCTGCTAGCATAATGCACAATTGCAGCTCATGGTCTTTGTCTCTCTTGGAGTATGTTAGGATGTCATCAAAGAAGACTAGGACAAACTCATCAAGATAAGGTCGAAAAATGTCATGCGTTAATATGTTAAATGTAGCAGGGGCATTAGTTAGATCGAAAGACATTACAAGAAATTCAAAATGACTATATCTGGTATTGAAGGCATTTTTGGGAATTTCTTCCTTGATCCTTATTCGGTAATAACCAGATTAGAGATCAATCTTGAAAAAGATTATTGCCCCTTACAGCCTATCAAGTAGCTTGTCTATTCTTCGGATCAAATACTTATTCTTGATTGTTACCTCGTTTAGACCTTGGTAATCAATGCAAAGGCGAAGAATTCCATCCTTTTTCTTTTGAAATAATACTGGGGCTCCCCGTGGTGAATTGCTGGGTTTGATGTATCCTTGATCCATTAACTACTTGAGTTGTTCTTTCAGCTCAATTGCTTCAGGGATAGATATTTTATACAGACTCTTAGTGATTGGAGAAGCTCTTGGTTCAAGTTTGATATTGTGATTGAATTCTCTTTGAGGTGGTAATTCAATCAGCTCTTCTGGGAATATGTCATCATATTCCTTCAGCCAATAAGGCTCTGCTCTCTCTCATCTTGATTATTCTACTCAATCTTAATTAATTTAATGAGATACATAGGTAATCCTTTTCTTAACCCTTTTATTATGTGAGATGATTTGGCTAGTTGAACCTTGGGTTTTTCTACCTCACCTTGGGTCATCACTTTTTCCCCCTTTAGGTTTTGAAACATTAGCTAGCCTTTTCTGCACTGAATATGTGCATCATTGGGGATTAACTAGTCCATACCCAATAGACATTCGTAGGTCCCTAAATTCATGATTCTAAATCCTATTTTAGAGAGATTGTTTCCCGTGCTAAATGTCACTTTGCAAGTTTACTGAGTAGACATGATTTCTTTTCCATTAGCAAGTTCCACAAGCAACCTAGATGTAGATATTGTGTTTATACTTGATTTCTTGGCACACTTTGGTGACATGAGCAAGTGTGTGCTTCCATAGTCAATCACAATTTTAAAGGACTTACTCTGATATTCTGCTGGTGTTTGAATCACCAAAAATTGGAGTTTTGGGCCTTTCTTATGGAGGGTGGTATGAACTGATGCCCTCTCCATATCGGCTTCCATAGTTGGGTTTCGCTCTTATTCAAGCTTTTTAAGAATTACAACAGATGCTTTTCCTTTTGCAATTGAAGCTTGATTATGACCTTTATACTATCCTTCACGCGGAATTTGGCCAAGCTTTGGGCACTGTCTTTTAAAGTGGCATGGCTCATTATAATGGAAACGCCTAGGTACTCCTGAATTACTTCCCCTAAGTATGATGTTCTCGACTGTATTTGTTTTGGTCCTCTTTCCTTGACAAAGTGGATGTTGACCTTGGGCTCGATTAATGTCAGAGAGAGAACTAGGGAGAGAAGAAGAGGAGAGAGAAAGACTGCAAGAAGAGAGAGAAATAGAGTGACGAGGAGAGAGAAAGACTAGAATTGGAGAGAGAAAGACAGGAAAGATGAAGAAGCCATGGAAGCTTGGAGCAAGAAGGGAGAGAAAGATTGTAAATGTATTGATATGTCAAAAAGATGTGAAAAATTACAACTTCTCTCCTTATATACCAGTGTCAATGTGACATGGCATATTATTAGCATTCTAAGTATTCCCAGCTTCTTACAATCCATCCCTTCCCAAAAGTTTTTGTCCCCAAAAACAAAACTAGAAAGAGCTAAAGAAAAGATGGATAGAACAGAGTACTACTCTGTTTTACAGCTTTACAAATAGGGAATGAGTGAAGAATTATCATTACAAGGGCTGAATTTGAAGTACGGAAAGTGAACCCTGCTATATACATGATTTGAAGAACTTTAGAAGCCATTGGAGCCATAGAATCTTCAACAAATAGTTCCAAAAGAAAGTAGACAGCTTGCTAAAATAATAGTCCCTGCTAGACCAAATCTGCCATAACTTTTGATAGAAGTGTCCAAATGAAATGTACCACATATCAAAACGAAGCTCTTGAAGAGTACTTTAAGCTCATATAGATAGCTCAATTCTGAAAATGAAGTACGGCAAAAACTGTTCTAAAACAGCGTGCTGTCCTGAACCAGTCTGCACCAATACTAGCTCCATAAGCAATAGACTTCAGCCACCAATGTATCCTTCAAGTATGGATACTCATCCAATATTAAATCAGGTCTCCAAGAAGCCTCTTCAGAGGGTAAACCTCTCCATTTAATCAAATATTCCACAATAGAATGTGATCGAAGCCTCTTTTCACGCTGACCTATAACAGCCTCTGGGATGTACTGAACTATACCATCTTCATCAATAGGTGGCAGCTCATCGACTAAATCCACTGGATCACCATAATAGGGCTTGAGCTGACTAACATGGAAGACATTATGAATCTTTGTAGAAGAGGGAAGCTCTAGTCTGTATGCCAAATCTCCAATTCGCTTAAGGATCCTGTAAGGGCCATAGAATCTGTGGGCAAGCTTATTATTGGATCCATCTTTCAATGTAGAATACTTGGATTTGGGTACCTTCAACAAAACCAGCTCTCCTTCCTGGAACTCTAAAGGCCTCCTCTTCTCATCAGCATACATCTTCATCTGATCTTGAGCCTTCCTTAGATTCACCTTACATTGCTGAAGAAGGGTCTGCATTCTATCCAACTCTTCCTTCCCATGAGGGTTGATCTTTTCGTTAAAAATGACTGTGGGTAGGGGCACCTTGTAACCATACAAAGCCTCAAAGGGTGAAACTCCTATGCTCGCATGAGTGGAATTATTATAAGCAAACTCAGCCAGGTGTAACCAAGAATCCCATGAGGTTTGGACATCATAGCAAAAATGGCGAAGATAAGTCTCCAACCATTTATTAACTCTCTCTGTCTGTCCATCAGTTTGGGGATGATAAGCCGTAGATGGAGCCAACTTGGTACCCATAGATGTAAATACCGCTTGCCAAAAGTTACTCATAAACTTTGAGTCCCTATCATGGACAATCACCTGCGGTAATCCATGCAATCTGAAAATATGCTCCATAAACTGGTCGGCCACCTGAGAAGCAGTAAACTGAATTTTTTTTTGGATAAAATGAGCTGCTTTGGTGAGTCTGTCAACCACCACATAAATACTATTCCACCCCTTCTTGGTAGTAGGTAAGCCAGTGATAAAGTCCATAGTAATATGAGTCCATTTACCCGTAGGAATAGGCAATGGCTGCAATAATCCCCCTGGCTTATGGGTGCTATCCTTATTTTGCTGACAAGGCATACACTTCATAACGAAGTCCTTGACATCTTTCCACAGTCCTTTCCAATAAAAGCTCTTGCTGATCCTGTCATAAGTCTTGAAAACTCCCAAGTGTCCAGCTAAAGGCGAAGAATGCATCTCCTCCATAATTTTTCGCTTGAAAGAAGAAGTAGAGGGAATAACAATCTTGCCCTTCCACCAAATAAGACCATTTTTAAGCTGGTAGTGCGAGTTTTCTTCCATAAGACCTTGCTGTAATTTCTGAAAGATTTGGCTGAATTCCTCATCTAAGAGATATGCCTCTTGTAGCTCTTCAATCCAATCACCATGTAATTCCGTCATGGCTGATACTTTGCAGGCCCACATACGAGAGAGAGAATCAGTCACTATGTTATCTTTGCCCCTTGTATGAGTGGTGTCAAAGTCATAATTTTGTAATGTTGCTACCCATCGTCGTTGCTTTGGAGTAAGATTTGACTGAGTAAGAAAATACTTGAGTACGCGATGATCACTATGTACTCTGAATCGGCTGCCATATAAGTAATGGTGCCATTTCTTGATTGCATGCAAAATAGCCAACATTTCCTGATCATAAACATTCATGGCCATCTCCTTATCAGTAAGCTTACAGCTTTCAAATGCAATTACTCCATGCTCCTGAAGCAAAACAGCCCCAATGCCACGGCCACTAGCATCACATTGTATAGTAAACTCTTTAGAGAAATCCGGGCATACAAGAATAGGAGCGGAGGTAAGTAATTCCTTTAACTGGTTGAAGCTGCTATCTGCAAGAGAATCCCAAAAGAAAGCCTCTTTCTTCAACCTGTCAGTTAAAGGGGCTGCAATTGCCGCATAATGCTTTATAAATCTGCGATAGAATGAAGATAGACCAAGAAATCCTCTAAGAGAGGTAGTAGTAGTAGGCGTTGGCCAATCTTTTATGCATTGCACCTTCTTGGGATCAGCCTGTATTCCTTTTTCACTGACTATATGTCCCAAGTATTCCACTTCAGTCTGCATGAAAGAACACTTCTTCTCCTTAGCAAAAAGCCTATGATGTCTCAACACATAAAAAACCTTCCTCATATGTGACAAATGATCCTGAAAAGTCTTGCTGTAGATCAAAATGTCGTCGAAGAACACCAAGACAAACTGAAAGAGGAAAGGTTGTAGAATCTTATTCATCAGGCTTTGAAAGGTAGCTGGAGCGTTTGTAAGGCCGAATGGCATCACCAAGAAATGGTAGAGCCCACGATTAGTCCTAAAAGCAGTCTTGACCTCATCACCCTCTCTCATGCGAATCTGATGATACCCTGATCTCAAATCAATCTTCGTGAAGAATCGAGCCCCCTTAAGCTCATCAAGCAAATCATCTATCCTGGGTATAGGATACCTGTTCTTCACTGTTATCTTGTTAAGATCCCTGTAGTCAATGCACATTCTGAAAGATCCATCTTTCTTTTTGACTAACAGGACTGGGGATGCATACGGTGAAGAACTTGGTTCAATGAATCCCATTTCAAGAAGCTCTTTGATTTGCTTGGCTACTTCCTCTCGTTCACATTTTGATAGTCTGTAAGGTGGCTTATTGATCGTCTTTGAGTTGGGTTCCAAATCAATGGGGTGATCCACCGCTCTCTTAGGAGGCAATGAAGTAGGTACTTCAAATAAATCTCTATACTCCTCAAGAAGAGCTATCAAGGCTGGATGGTTTGCTGAATTATTGGGCTGATCCTGTGTTTCTTTGTTCAAATGCAATACAAATATCTGTGAGCGCTTCTTGTACTCTTTCTTGAGTTGTTGAATGGTGATAAGCTGAAAATCAGATCTACTAGGGATTCCCTGTAAACGGATGAGCTGTCCATTGGAGAAAAACTCCATATATAACTGTGAGAAATCCATAGTAATCCTGCCTAAGGTCATCAACCAGTCACAACCAAGTACAATATCTATGGGCCCCATTTCCAAAGTGATTAGGTTTACTTTGACTTCAAAATTTTCAGCCATCTGCAAAGAAACCTGTGGACAAATCTGTGTGCTGATTTTCTTTTCACCATTAGCCACTTGTACTCTAATGGGCTGCTGTAAGTCGGTGGGAACACAATTCAACTTGTACAAAATGGATTTATTGACAAAACTGTGGGTACTACCACTATCTATCAGGATGAACACTGGCTTTCCACATATGCTTCCCTTCATACGAAGTGTATTAGGGTTCTTAGATCCCGTCCAAGCATCCATAGAGATAGAACAATTAGTGGCAGCAGGCAACTCATTACAAAATCCACCAGGATCAAATGGAATATCACCGCCTGGATCAAAAGGAAAAGAGTCAGATGGATCATAGAAGTACTCCTGTCCACCATCATCCTCGAAATCTTCATTTTCAGCATTGATTGGGACTGTATTAACTTCATCTATGTCATTTTCAAGGTCCTCAAGAACTAGCATACTCTGAATTTTTGGCTTGGCATTTTTGTATACACACTTTGAAGCATGGTCAGGAGTATACTTTTCTCCACACTTGAAGCATAAGCCTTTGTCCTTTCTTTCCTTGTAAAGATCCATGGGAATATTTCTGGAATTTGTATTGGCTGAAGTAGACTTAGGCTTATTGTCACCTTGCTTAAATTCAACCTTTGGACTGTTTGCTGTCCTGAAATTGCCTTGAAGCCTAGAAGCATTAAATGGGGGATAAGTTGGTATCCGTAAGCTCCCACTAGGCATATGATTGCTGCCATAATTGTTACCAACTTGCCCTTGCTTTAAAACAGTCCTTGGCTGTCCATAACTTGGCTGAAATGAAGACTCTTTCCTATACTTCCTTCCAAAGCGCTCTGGAAGCTCAATAGCCTTGAAAAGTGAAGTAGGATTCTGCGCCATAACATCAGCTGACAAGGATGGTTCTAAACCATACATGAACTTGTGTAACTTGGCCTCATCACTGATGTTTTCCACATACATGGTCAAGTTGAGGAATTGGTTTGTATATTCTCTTACACTTAGGCTCCTTTGTTCCAAGTTATACCATCTTCGTTCTAACTTCTCTTTTTCAAGAGGTGAAACAAAGACTTCAACCATAAGTGCCTTGAAAGCTTCCCAATTCTCAATAATTACATTCTCTTTCTTGATATACCTCCACCAAGTGTGGGCAAATCCTTCTAAGTGCAAGGAGGCAAAATGTATCTTCATATCATCAGTTTTAGGGAATATGTCAAAATAAGACTCCATCTTAGATGTCCATTCCTCTAATTCTGATGGTGAAGATGACTGGCCATTGAATTTGGATAAAACAATTTTATCCTTGAATTCTCTATCATGGAAAGGTTGCTGTCCCAAAACTAGCTGATCGGAATTTCTAAGTACAGAACCCCCAAAATGAGATTGAAATCTTCCAACAGGTGGCTGAGAATTACCCTGTAATCTTCCTGTTGGTAAAGTACCCCTAGAATGCTGAGTATGCAGTCCAAAAGTTTGAGTATTGGCGCCGTTCAAACTGCCCAAATAGTCATCATGCCTTTGTGAAGCTTCTCCTACTTCATATTGACTATTGGGTATGCCTCTTCTTCCTATGATCCCATCTCCATAACCATTTTGGTTGGATGGCTGAAGTGGAACTGAGGGGTCACTATTTGAACAAGTCTTCTCATTTGCTTCTTTTGATCCCTTTTGTGACTGCATGAGTTGAGAAAATTGTGCCATAAGTTGGGCATTAGATTCTACCAACTTATCAATGGAAGCATTGGTTCGGTTAGTTGATTCCATCATCTTCTCAACAGTAGACTTCGTTTGATCAAATGATAAAATCATATGCTCCATTGCTGATAAAATAGTCTCATGACGTTCCTTATGTCTTAGTTCATGGGCACACAAAGCGTCATTGAGAATACTAATCTCTCCTTGTTGAGGCTCTTCAGGGTTCTCTTGAAGTGTGCTTTCCATCATAGAATCCCTGATTTGCTGTGCATAGTCCTCCTGGACCTTATTTTTGCCTTTATGCCCTGCCATACTAGTACAGTCCTGCAGTACCCCCTGTCAATAAAACGGCTATAACTTTGGCTAGAAAACTCCGATTGCAAAACTTTTTTGTGCGAATCGAAGCTTACAATGCCCTCTTCGAGATGAGCTATAGCACGCTATAACAGGTTTAGGACAGAAAATTCTGTAACTGAATTTCAGAGTCTGAACTGTCCAGTCCTGCACCCTGTTTAGACCTGTAAGTGCCCTGTTTTGACCCTGTAATGCAAGAAAGTAACCTCCAATGGCTACCAAACCCTGCAAAGGGGTATATAGGACCTGTGGGTACTTTGTAGTACCTGCACCTGTACTTCAGTATCAAAGGGTGTACCTGTATCCACTTGTAAATACCCTGTGGGTAACCTGAAAATGCCCTGTTTTACCCTGTTTTACTCCAGTAGGTACTTGAGTCGTTGGAAAGTCTTGAATCTTCAATTCTCCACTCGCTGTACCTGTATGAGGGATAAAACGGCAGGACGGGCTCCCTACACGGGCTTCGAATCATCGGGAGGTGGGCAAAGTTCCCCCCGGGTCGGTTGGTTGCACCCCTTCGGGATCTTCGATAGTGAGGGAGGGTCACCTCTCTTTTGTCCCACTATCTCCCCCGGCATCCACCTTTTTCCTCGGTGGGAATATCAACATGGCAGAGGCTAGTGTGCTAAGCAATCAGCATGATATGCAATTGAAAAATAACCATTCAGCCTTTCATGAGATGCAATTGATTGAGATAAAAGAACTTGAGATGGGAGAAGGGTTTTACCTATGCAATTCAGTGACTCACTGATTGCTAGTACTTACCCTTTACAATTTTCCAATTTAGGCAAAAGAGAATCAACCAATCAATTGGATTAGAGTAAGCAAAGGAATCAATCAATGTATTCAGTCCATAGGATTCAAATATTATGCTGAAATCTCAGATTAAGGCCATTCATTCACTGATTGAAGCTAATATGCATTAGGCAAGCATTGCATTCATGAATAGATGAATTCAAGCAAAGGTTAGCTGAGAATTTGATGAAAATGTTCAATTCTTTAATCTCTCAGTCAAATGGCTTAAGCTCAGCAATTGGATTAATGAGAGATTAAAAATTGAAGAGAAATACCTTGACATGGCTGAAAATAACTTGCCAAATGCTTGATAGGGCTCCCGTTTGTCCAATGTTAGCAAAATAATCCATGAAGCTTGCTTATCTGATGGTAGAGACCAATCTTGAAGCTTCAAATGCTTGAAATTGAAGCATTAAACCCGTTTCCCCCAAATTTTTGCTCCATAGAAGCTCTTGATCTTCAATCTTAAGCCATTCCGTGCTTAATCCTTACAATTTGTTGAAGAATCCTTGCTGAAATGATTCCACGGACCAAAAGGATGAAGAATCTTCAAGAAATTGTCAAGAAATGGAAGCTTGGGCTGAAGCTTTCATGGCTGCCCATGGACTGTTCATGTAGGGTTTCAAGAGAGTAAAAAGCTGAGAAATATGGTTCTATTTTGGAGTAAACACACCAAAACCTTGAAGGAATCACTGCCAATGATGAATTAGAAGCACCATAGCTGAAGATTGGCTGAGAACTGGAGGAGAACAGGGCTGGAAAAATTAGCGCAAATTTCGGGTTGCTGTCCAGGCCACGTGGCAGCTTCTACAGGGCATGATTGGTGCTCCACTTGTTGCATTTGATGTCTAGAGTGCCATTATGCAGGCCATTGTTGATGGAGAGCAAAGATCAGTGAGAAAAGAAGAGATCTCAGCCAGCAAACTCCATGAAAGCTTGGGCAGAGCTTGAGGAAAGAGGAAAGGAAGACCTCTTTTGAAAAGTAACTGTAGTTTAGTCTCTAACTAAGCCCGGTTAACCATCCTTTACCCTAGTTACCTCCATTTTTGCATAAAATTTGATGATGTCCAGCCATTTAAGCCTTTACCCGCCATATCTGACCTTGAATATCTCCAGATGTAGTCATTGCTAACTGTAGTTGTCCTGCAGCACTCCACTAGTCACTGTCTTGTACCATTTTTGTCTGAAATTGGTTTTGAAATAGGAAAATGAGAGTGAAAATGGAAGAAAATAATGGATCAAAGACTGAAGCTCTGATACCACTTGTCAGAGAGAGAAATAGGGAGAGAAGAAGAGGAGAGAGAAAGACTGCAGAGGAGAGAGAAAGACTGCAGGAAGAGAGAGAAATAGAGTGACGAGGAGAGAGAAAGACTAGAATTGGAGAGAGAAAGACAGGAAAGATGAAGAAGCTATGGAAGCTTGGAGCAAGAAGGGAGAGAAAGATTGTAAATGTATTGATATGTCAAAAAGATGTGAAAATTTACAACTTCTCTCCTTATATACCAGTGTCAATGTGACATGGCATATTATTAGCATTCTAAGTATTCCCAGCTTCTTACAATTAACATAGCCCCATGAAGTCCCTTTGTTTTGATTCCAAAGCCTATTATTCCTTGGATTTAACTGAATCTCCTGAACAAGAGGTGTTGTGCAAATCAAAGCATCTTGTAGATTAGTTGTGCACATAGATTCAAGGTGTGTGTTTAGAGGAGCATTCAATCCGTGACAAAACTCAGACACATGTTGAAGCAATAGTCATGAAATACGCATATTTAAGCAGTGAGATAAACTTTGAGTAATATGTCTCCAAGCTCATTCCCAATTGTCTTAAGTTAAAGAACTCATTCATTTTTAGTGTGCAATAAGCTAGTGGTAAATATTGACCATGCACAGCTTCTTTCAGCTTTTCCCAAATAATAGCTATCTCAGCAAGTCCCTAGTCTTTTACACCATTATTTCCACCACAAGCGTGCCTCATCGGTCAATTTCAACTTGGCAATCATAGCCTGATTAGTAGGGCTACTAGTTCTTGTGGCAATAAAGTAGTCCTCCATAGTCTCAATCCAAATCTCTACCTCGGTTTCAATGTCTTTGCCCTTGCCATAGAATTCCAGTGGCTTAACTTGCTTAGGGAGATACTTCTTCTCCTAAATTTCAATCAGACTAGTGATAGTTGTATTACCGTGGGTTATCATAAGTTTCATGAATTAGTTTAGCCTTTAAACTTTTCAGCTTCGTTTCCATATTAAAAAATCTTACTAAATTTGTAAAGCAATGGGCCAAAGAGCATAATATTTTTACAAAATATAGCCATTATCATCTTTTAATATTAGTAGCCGTACACTACGATTTTTACAAGTAAGGGATATTTACAAATGGCAAATGTTTATAAGTAGAGATACATTAGCATCGATAGGATAGGTTGGATGCTATGTACAATTTTCAAAACATGATATTATCATTATATCTTTCTTTTTCAGGGGTGGATATCAGCTACATTCATGTAGAAAAAGTAGGCCAATTGATGTCTATGTCCAGAAACCTATACTGTGAAAATGGCAGATTTGGAAAACCATGGATACAGTAATCTGGATACTTGCGACATCCTTGGATTATAATCATGTCGGCAGGGATTATATTCAGTATCTTGTCATAGACATAACGGTCTAGATGTATCTGCCCACGACTGGTAATCATAAGTAGATTCCTTCTAGATGGACGAAAGATAAAGGCCTTAACTACTTTTAAATTCTCCATCCATTCAAGAGGCATTTTAGATTAGTCTACATATTGAAGAATTGATCGACCTTGATGTAACAATAATGCTTATCCTAGAACCATCTTCTTTCGCAATTCACAGGGGATAGATCATATAGGCGATGGAGTATCCTCATCATTTCTCTTCTCCACTCATCATCTTTGGAGTTTAGCGTAGATGTGTACATTGTTCGAAAAACAAGGAACTGGTTCCAAGCTTCATTATTCTGCCAAAGTTTATCTCTTAACAATTAGTAGGCCGATTATCACTTAGCACAATTGGTTCTTAACAATTAGTAGGCCGATTATTACTTAGCACAATTGGTCTTAAAAACCATAGATATTTTTAATTTCAATTATGCTATGATACCATGTGTCACTTGCCTACCTTGGTAGCATGCTTTAGTGGTCCATCGGGGAACAATCCTAGATGGCTTCGCTTGACACTCACGAGAATGCACGAGGTCTATCGTCTAGGTTTCCCAGAGTCCACCCTATAACGGAAGGTACCGACTGTTCCCACAAGGATCAACCTACAAGCTCGGGGTCCTAATTTGACAACTAAGGTCTCGATGCATTAGCTAGTTCCTTCGGAGGTGTCCTACAAGGGCTTCTCGTCCAACCAGAGTGATTGTAGTTACCCTTGGTTCATGGAGTGCTCGGGGAAGTTACTATATGTATAACCTCTACATCACATGTGTTCAAGGCCTATTTATAAATATCTTTATTTTAAAAATACATTATTTTAAACTCATGTGATGCACACATATATTCATGAGCAACTTATCCAAGATGGAGTGCAACGTTTTTTTCCAACAACTGGTTAGGATTCAGGGAACCTCAACAGAGTTTTGGCATAGTCGCCGCACCTTTCCCCCCCAAGATAATTACTGATCAAGGTTTTAAGACCCGATCCTAGGTAAGTCAATGTTTGGCTTTACCTAATTTTTCCTAATTAACGTTTCATTCAATCTCTTGAGAGAAGCTCCCAGCTTACCGGGATCACCCATCCGTAGGATGGATCGGTCAGAGATCTCGCCCACCCGCTTTCCACAAATGGTTTTTTTTAGCTTTTTAATTATATATCACATTAATTTATGGTATATAAAAGTAACTTTGATAATTAACCTATTATTTTAGGTCCCTTCATGTAATTTTACGACACAACACAAAGACATAGAAAATACTCTTTTGGCAAAACATATTTCGCAAAGTTATTTACAATGCTTTTCCCCTTTTGCCTACGTAAAAGATAAGGGGCTAGTCCAAAGCTCCTCATGGTGGTACAAAACAATCTCCCTTGGAGCAGGGTTCTATGTCTAGCCATAGGGGAGGTATAGTGCGATCTTTCCTCTTATTATCCAAATTATATATTTACAATTCAAATCTAATTGTTGCAAGCATAATCAATTTTTCATGTGCAACCATCAATGTGTGCACAAATAAAAAAATAACAACTGCAAGTATTTTTAGAATAGGAAGCAGCCCCATCCAAATCTATGGTTTCTCTTTTAAGATCCCACCTCTCCCTACTTGCAACTCTTTTTTGAGATCCACAAGTTATTTCGCGAATCTGAAGTCTATTTTATCCTTATGAAAAATTTGGTATTTTCACCTTAAAAGATAATATGAGCATTTATACCTATGGCAAGCAATTCATGCACTGACCTTCTCTAATCCGCGCTTAGCAAAAATTCAAATGATTTTCCAAATTTATTTAGACTTTAGAATTTGTATCGACAAATTATTATCAATGTCCAACAAGTCATACAGATTTTTGATATTTATTTAATTTCCTGATACTGATAGTTTTAAGATTATCGAGTATTTCATAGTTGTTTTTGCTTCAATATTCTTGATATTTTAGGTTAGGTTTTCTCGTTAATTCATATGTGGGTCAACTCATGATATTGATGCTCTCGCTAATATAATCGTTAATATTAATATTGCATATTTTTTCAACAAGAAAATAATTTTTATTTTATTTTACCCATATTCTATGGTTTAATCAACAATGTCTGACCATTTGTTAAACTTTCAACATTATCTAGAAATATCAAATTTCTTTTAGCTATGTCTTACGTGCAATGCTAATTTTTTTTCTGAAAAGTTTATTCTATGCAATGCAAAAATCATAAGTGTAAACTTTCTTTCATATTTCAGACATCGAATTATATTACTACACACCTAATTTGTGTGCATCTATTATGTATTTTTCTATACAATTTTCTATTGATTTAATGCATTGATTATTTTATGATATTATCTAAATTATTTTCTATAAATTATTATAAAGCTCATATACATTTATTTATCATTAACAAAATAAAATAGAGATAGTGAATTTCAAGAAAAAATTATAAAATATTATCTTTTTTCTAACACCATCTATATTTTTCCTATTATTATGATCACATGCGTCATTAATGAAGTAAAAATAAATATCATGAAATAAATCATAATTATGATATTTTCTTAATGAGAGGCATATAATCCTTTTCCAAGTGAAAGAGTATTTTCACTAAATAGCTAATTATTATATTACTTAGGTTATTTTCCTAAGTGGTAGTTCATATGCATTTTCTTTAGAATGCGTTTATAATCGTTTAAAGACAAATATAGTAATAATATTATAAAATATTATTTTTAAAAAAATCGATGAGATGTTACCTCTCTCAAGTTTTTTGTAACGGGGGTTTCGCCAATTTCTACCACGTCATTTTCTCCATCGGCCCGCGATCTTTACTTCCCTTGCTTCAAATGAGCTTTTTGAACTTCTACAACCTTGTGGAGCCATGGAAATCAAGTGAAATCGACGTGGCAGTTCCAAAAGAGTTTATGGTTATCCATAATATTTTTACCATCATTTCACTTGGTGATATGGTTGTATGGAACGAAGGCATAATAGGGGATAGAGAGAATGGAAATGAGGTAGAAGGGGGGTATTTTCCTTTTTCAAGCTCAAAGCTTAAATGGATATGAGAAGTAGAGAAACGTTTTCATCATCAGGAGGTCTTCCTTCTTGCTTTCTTTGTGAAGGAAAGGGGAGGGGGGTGTATTTATAGGGATGAGGGGGAGCATATAGTCGGACTCATTCTTTTGGCTACTTGTCAAGAGTCAAGTGAGCTTTATTAAAAATGCATTTTGATTGCCTACCTGTTGGATGGTGGCATGGGGATGTTTATTTTATGCTTTCTCTTCCTCAAGGTACCAAAACTATCATGAATTTTGGTCTTTTTTTTAAAAACGTTTTTTTCTTCAAACCAACTTCATTTGGTGGTTTTTGACCAAGTTACCTCATGACTTATCTAGTTTACAAAGTCGTGTCATACTCTTTGATACTTAACTTACTCAATATCATGCTTGTTCTTGTGTGTGCTTCATCTACAGATTAAGGCTTTTACAATTTGTGTTGCGGTTATGAAATGAATGTGATCTTTGATGCATTAAATAGAATCGAGAATACTAAATCAAATATAATGTGAAAAAAATTATGATCAAGTTGTCGTAATATTATTTATAAGGCATCTTTGCTTTTTGTTGGCTGGGAACATTGAGGCATCTTCTCGTGTTGGATTGCGGAATTGCTTTAATACAAAACTCAATATCAAAAAAATTACGTGCAGTCACTTATGTAATAGCTCAATTAGTAATTTTTAAAATGTCTCAAGCCCGAATTCTTTTCTTGGTATGAAGTGTTATAGCGGAAATATTACAAGAACCTTCATCAATGAGAGCATCAATTGTAACTTGCTAGGAAGCAGTCAATTGGATTCGAAGAAAGATTGGAGGAATGATAGGGTCACCCTCGCGGTCAATTAAAGAAATGGAAACTACTTGTACATTGGAAAATGAATAGGAGTTCTGTAGGGGACTAGGTGAGGACAACTTGTGGTGTCAGCTTTCTACTCAAATTGCTCAAACCATGTTTATTTAGTCACCATGACTACGCTGATAGGAACATCATGAGGATACATGGGGGTGTTCATGCAAGTAATGGCCTGGGGGATAATATTTCTTAATGCAGTTTTTATTAAGGTATCCAATGCCTTCCCCCTCCATGGTTTCAAGCTCAACATTGCCCATCCTACTAATTTGATGAACATGATACGATCCTAGGCCTCGAAGTTTCAATTTTTGCTTATGGCCTTTAAGAGAATACAAGAACATGAAGTCATCTTTATCAAAGGAACGTTGTTGCACATGTTTATCAAACCAAGCCCTTACGTTGAACCTTTTCAGCCAAGGGGGGCATGTATGGCCAAAAGGCAAGTTTTAGTGAGCATTTCAACTCCACAAGGTAGTTAGTCCAAGCACTAGTGCCTTCCCAATGCTCTTGAACTACAATGTGAAGACTGGGGATTAGAAACTTAACTGGCATAATCGCATTAGTACGATAGGTGAGGTGAAATGGAGTTTGGCCAGTTGCAATCTTGAAAGTAGTACCTTAGGCTCAAAGGGCAACCATAAGCTTGTTATCCTAATCAGATCATGAAGCAAAAACAATCTTAGTCAAAACATTCAACAAAATCTTATTGGTGGCCTCAGCAGTCTCTAGCCATTGGCGCCTGAGGATGTACGTAGATGACTTGTAGTGGATAATTAGAAAGGTAGAGAGTACATGCTCAATGACCTCATTCAAAAAATGAGTCCCCTAATTGCTAACCAACTCAATTGAGCAGGCAAAGTGAGAAATCACTTATTCCCACAAGAACTTAGCCATTGTACGGGTGTCATTCTTGAAAGGTGGCTCGTGCCTCAGCCCATTTAGTCAAATAGTCAGTTGCCACTATGATATAGCGTGCTTGGGAATATTGGAAAATTGGAGTGATTGGTCCTACAAAGGCAATCCCCCATTTTTCAAAAGTTTATCTAGCAATGATAGGTGAGGGCTCCATCTTGTCCAAAATTGCTTATTGGTTCTCAACAAGAGCAACCCAACACTGAAAGGTAGACAAGACATCTGATTTTTGCTTAATAGGAAAAGCCCAGACCTTATGTGAGTAATCATCAATGAATATGACAAAGTACTTTGCACCACCTAGTGACTAAGAAGGCATGGGACTAGATACATCCAAATGAACAAGAGCCAAAGGATTACCCATGTGCTTTATACTAGACTTCTTATGCATACTAGGTGTCTCCCTAGCCACAACCAAAACATGGTCAATTGACCTAGATACAAGCAAAGTATAGAGGATATTAGACTTAACACCATGTGCAATAACAAGATTCCCATGGGAAATCTTCCATGAGGAATCACCAAAAGAGATAACATAGCCTGCATCAAATGAGCAAACAGAGCTGAAAACATCAATGTGAATGACGTTCAAGTATCCAAGATGCATGAAGCATAAGTCGAGAGCATAAAATTCAATACATTCTTCAAGGTCATAACTACATAAGCCATTGAAGTAACCAAGGCATGCAATCATAGCCAATATCAATGTAACAGAGCTCAAATCTCAGCTCAAAGGCATGCCATATCATATCGAAAAGTATACATAACAATCAAAGTAGTGGTGTACATCCGTAGAGTATCCTCTAAAGCGTCAATAAGCATTAGGCACAAGCTTTTCACTTATAAATATTTGTTGTCTTGTTATTATAGCATTAAAAAGACAATGAAATCTGAGCTATTTCAAGCTCAAATTAGTCCCAAAGCATACCCATACCATCCGGGTGTCAAAATAGCATCCTTAAAGCATTAAACATGCATTATGGAATTTATTGTATACTATTTAAACGATAGTAGTTTGTTTTGTGTGAAACATAGGATAGAAAAGTACATGGAAGCAACTCTATGAGTGCCTAGATTTGTGGCTCTCATTATACTCTTTGTTTCTAGTTATAAAACACCTAAATTTGATCTTGTCTTTGTAAACGTTATGGCCAAAATATGATAGTGCTATCAAGCTGCCATAACTATCCCCACGACTCCTATAGCATGCTCTCTAGCCATTAAAAAAGGATAAAGTGGCTGCTCCTTAGCTCAATAAGTACTCAACAAGGCTTAATTAAGCCTTGGGAAGCTCCTCAACAAAGTGCAAAGCAAGTTGAGAATAATCGATACTGTTGGTATGGTCATTCCATAAGCCTCAAGCTAGATGACTTGCTGATGAGGAGGTGGACTTGAAACTCGTGGCCAACCATTGTTCTTCATGTTGAGGTAGTAGAGAGTTTTAGGTAGCAAGTGGAGTGAGTTTTGCTTGACAAAAGTAGCTTCTTGTTGTTGGATTTCTTATTGGGTGCTCTTGGAAAGCATTAAGAGTTCTTCATATCCTTGTGTTTAGCCTTTTTGTGTTCTTGAGTGCTTATGTTGTTGACAAGTTGCTGCTCCATTATTGTTGGCTTGAGCATCACCTTTGTCACTTATTTGTCTACATTCACTTGATAAAAATTGAGAGCACATGCAATAGTATTCAAGGAAATTTCCTTTTTGAAAGAATTGTACCAACTAGTAAGCGCTTGCTTGACTTTCTCCCTTACACAAAAAAATGTTATAATGCTTCTGAATATTACAGGGATATTGATCTTATGGTGTCTATGAATTTTTCCTTTTTTCATTTAGAAATCAATAAATAACTATAAATTCAATTACATACAAAATTGTGATATACAGGCAAGTAAGTTATGGTAGATGGACACTCCACTAAGGTGTGAGCCATTAATTAAATTTAGGATTTTATTGAAGTGCAGTGTATGTGTCAAGAAGTTATGGAAATTTTTCAAACAATGTTAGATATGTTGCAACATCAAGTACCACACCTCCTTCATTTAATCTACTTGCAACATGGAGCACTTCATCTGTGAGGATTTTATTTAGCAAGGGAAGGTCTAAGAGTGGTCCAGCTAGCATGACTTCTCATACAATGGCAAGTACTCGGAGGTCACAGAGCTATGTACGTTGGATCAATTTGGGATTTCCATATAGCTTGTCTTTAATCTAAAATGGTCATGAAGTGACTTCCAATTTTAGTTTTTGAGGCTCTCATAGTGTACCATACTTTCTTGAATGAGCTTCCACCATGTCCTTCCTGTTTTAGTATTGATATTTCCTCAATGTGTGGCTAAAGTTTATAAAAGGAGTCACAATCTATTATGATAAATATTGTGTTTCATGTTTGCTTTTTTTATTGCGCAACCACAATAGACCATTAGTTGTATGAACTGTAGGTCTATGAATCAAGCATGATATTTAGTGTAAATAGTCCTTCGCATAGCTAGAGGGGAAAGGAGGGGTATCCTTGCCATACCACCTACAAAGAAGGGGCTAAACCTCCCTCACACCAAACATTTAATTCTTGTTTATAGAATCTGTAAGGAATAAGAAGTTTATATAAAAATGATTGCTCGACTTTTAATTCATGAAAACATTGTTTGTATAGTTAATATTATTCATAGGTTGAATAGAAAATATTAGTCATAAGCTATCAAGTGGTATGAGCATATACTTAAGCTAGTATAACAAAGCATTTAACTTAAATCATAAAAAAGGGTGCCCTTGGTTCCCCTCATCCACATATGTTTAACTTAGTAACAAAATCTTTAACCTTATACTCTTCATGTACAATTTTGACAAGAAAAGGAATTTAAAAATGATGTTATCATTTCCATTAATAACATGAATTATAACATGCAATATAGCTTGGAAGAGTAATTCCTTGATTATAGTAAAACCATAAAATTCTAAACACCTATATTTCATTGTTAGGATATGTTTGCATGTCTATATATATCCATGTACATGTGCATGCATGCGTTTGTGGATATCTATAGAACTCTATGTGTGTATGCATGTCTCCATAAGATACACATACAAGTGTCTCTAAATGTTTTGTTTTATACATCTATGTGGATTGTATCTTAGTTTGTAGAATGTGTTTGTATATATGTGTATGCATGTGTCTCCATAAGGTGCATGTGCAAGTACATCTAGATATTTTTCTTTTCCAAATCTATGTGGATTATGCCTTTTTTGTTGGACATCAATGCTCCACCCCTCAAGTAACTATATAGGTAATTGTTGACTTTATTTTGTGAGCCCCCATATGAGGAGAAGGTATCTATGAGCATCATATTTATCTTTTAAGTCGGTTTCAATATTGAATGGTAATTGTGTGGCTAGATAGCTAAAGATAAACCCTAAAAGGGGTTGGCATTTTGCTAGCCTAGCTACATACATGTGCAACGCTAGTACTACACCAAGTCCTTATTTGGTGGGCTTGTTGCAACGTAGCTTTTCCTGCTAGACTTCTTGGGGGGATTGGGGGGCACAATGCATTATGGAAAGTGGGGACAAAATGGTGTTTCCTTAACTTCCTCAGTAGGGATGAGTTGTAGAAGGCCATCTATGTGGTCACTATATTGCTCAAGCTGAGGTGTTCTTGCTCTTCCCATGATAGTGGGTATGCTAAGAATTCCTCAAAGTCCTTGGGTAAGATTCTCAACATTAGCATGGGCATAAATGCTAGCATGGAACATGATTTTATCACTCAATTCCTTAAGGTAAGTAGTCACTCTTTGATTTTCAATTTGGGCAATTTTCCTTGCAATGTCCTTTAATTTTCTAAGTTTGAAATGAGTTGGCAGCCTTGGTTGCGTTGAGCTTCCAAGGAACAAGCACAAAACCAACAAGCCCAAGTGAATCAACTTGGGCAAAGAGTTATTGATTCACTTGGGATTGTTGATTTTGTGCTAGTATTATTCTTTTTTAGTGCATTAGGAGTATGCTCCTTAGCGAAGTTAGCGGGTTTAGTGTATCTTTGGTCCCTTGTTGACATATCTTTAAGGACTGTGATTCTTCTCCTTTATAATATCTTTTAAGGGTTTCTTTAGGAGGTATGGACTCTTGACCTGGATGCTTAGGCTTATTGCTCTTTTCTCCTCTATCATTTGTTAGAAAGACGGATCTAGAGCATGGCTAGAGCTATGGAGGTTAGAAGATGAATAGAAAACTCATGATGACACAGGCAATCGACTGACTATTACATAAGTGAATTAGGTTCCAAGATGGAAAATTGGACTCATAAACACAATCTTGGGAAAAAGACTAACAATGACAATGACACTAACTAAAAGAAGAAAGCATCTTGATATATTGCATTCAACTCACTGAAAGTGATGGTCAAGTACAATGCTTTATAGTAGTTGGATAGTAGCATTCTGCCTCATTATGCATATGGGATTCAAGACTGATTACATGTTTTTTGCCTTATAGCTTCATAAAAAGAGGCATACAAATGGGCGTGATTGCCAAACTCTCAACACCCCTACTTGATCACAATCGTGAAGAGGCACTACGTGTAAGAGGCTGTCATGAGCAGAGCCTTGCTATGTGTGGATATGCCATAAACATGGTAATCATCTAGAGGCTGTCACATAAAAGGGTAAGTGTGGGTAACAAAAACATGGCAGACATCCAGGGGCTATTACAAGGCCTCACTAAGTGTGTAGAGGCTGTTATGCATAGGTTACATGAGGAGTTTTCAAGCTTATGAAAGTAGCATTAGAGGCAAGTACATACAACAAAAAAATCTAATAAAATTTTGGGTCAAGGACTGGCAGGCCCTTGTGGCCCTTGTGGTTTTCAACATTTCTTTTAGCATAGATATTTTGTTCATTGTTCTTGTTGTCCTTTACTTTTCTTGCAACTTTAGTGTCTTCATGGTTGATCTTCTTCTTCTTTTTCTTCACCGTTTTTCTCGCATTGATCATTTGGTCCTCTTCTTCATGGTCCTTTTGGTCTTCTTCTTTGCTTGCATTAGTCTTCATGTCCCCCTCAAGCAAAGGTACCATCATCTTTGATCTTTGCATGATGTCCAAGGCAGCTGGAATGTCTTCAATATCTTCTAATAGATTCATTGACAGCTCTTTGATGTAGGCAGCTCCATGTCTTTCTATAAGTAGGGTAAACAAGTCTTCTATTTGTTGTACACGATTAAGAAGAGTTATATTGCTTTCTATAGATGTAAAGATCTTCATATTTTCAGCTTAAGAATTTGAGATTTTTTAGCAATGAGTTGACAAAAAAAGATTATGCCAAGGAACACAACAATAAGTAGTGTTCAAGAAACACTATTAGTATCAAGAGATACTATCTTGCAACTTTCATGTCGGATGTTGATGCTTGAATTTCTTCTTGATTGTTGATTTGAGGTTATGCTTTGTTGGAGACTGAGCAATTCTTAGTAGGGCAGAGACTTGAGTACACCAAGGTTAAGAATGGAAAATGAAGTATTGTGAAGAACTTCATGTTAATGCTTGAGCTTGAGGTCTTCAAATCTTCACAAATCTTCTTCTTTCTAACTTTGAGGGCAATTTTTTGCCTGAAACTTTAGTGAATCAATGAATCAAAGTGGTAGTAGGTCTAATGTGATGGAATTAGTGAGAAAATGAAGTGGAAAAAGAGCTTAAGATAAAGAAGCTATGGTGGATTAGGATTACAAGAACAAGCCGATTGGTTTTTCAATTGCTATAGCTCGTAGACAAAATAATGTGTCAAAATATTTGTTGTGCAAGAAGCTTATAAGCTGAGCTTCAAATGCCCTCTATTCACAGGAGTTATGGTGGCCCATAGAAGGAGAACAAGCTATATGACTAGAATCAGATGCAAAATTACATCGATGGCAAAATCACGCAATGCTAGCTACTTCGTGCATTAATCGGCTCGATTTTTGTAATGGGATGAAGCACCTTGGACTATAAAGCAACTCTCCAAAAGAAGTTGAGTTGAGATATGGCCTGTAGAGAGAGTTATGAAGGCTCCAAGTGCTACTCATATTGTTGGCTATGGCTTCCAAGTAGTGAGTGTAAGATTCAAATGAAAAAATGAGATCATGAGTTGGGACTAAGCTAACTAGAGATGGAGAGAGACCAAAGGGGTAGACAAGAGAGCTAATCCATGATCAACTAAGCTTTGATACCATGTTAGAAAGACAGATTTAGAGCATGGCAGGAACTATGGAGGTTGGAAGATGAATACAAGACTCATGATGACATAGAAAATGGACTAACTATTACACAAGTGAATTAGACTCCAAGATGGAAGCTTGGACTCATAAACACAATCTTGTGTGACAATGAAAATAACACTAACTAAAAGAAGAAAGAATCATGATATATTGCGTTCAACTCATTGAAAGTGATAGTCAAGTACAATGCTTTATAGTAGTTGGATAGTAGCATTTTGTCTCACTGTGCATATGGAATTCAGGACACTAGTTACATGTTTCTTGCCTTACAGCTCCACACAAAGAGGCATACAAATGGGTGTGATTGCCAAGCTCTCAACATCATTGTGAGGGAAGATTATGTGCAATTCACTTTACTTTGCATCCTTAGATGTGGAGGAGTTGGTTGGGCAGGGAAAAATCAAGAGATAGAGTAGGGATTTTGTCACATAGTTGTGGATTAAACTACTTGAAGAAGTCAAGGTTGTTCTTAAGTGAAGCATAAGTACCTAGAATTGTCAGGTCTTGGGTAAGGAAAAAATACATGTACATTGACATCAAGTATCATGCTTTCTACTCCTAGATTTCTAGCCACATGTAGCTCTTCTTCTACACGGAGTTTATCATACAAGAGATGTTATTGGATAGTGGCTAAAAGCTTGACACCATGGATAGTTGATAGTACTCATAGGGATATAGGGGTGACATATGTGAGGTCTACTTGCAAAAATGTTTATCATGCCTTGTCATCTCCTACCTATGAGCCTTAGTCTGAGTTAGATGAGGACTTTAGGAGCTCTAACCTATTTTTCACTTGTTTTGATAGAGGAGGTACTCATTCTAAAGCACTTAGTTTATTGCCTTTCAGTGAATTTTCTCCTCTAGCCAAGATTTTTTGTGCATTTCTCGGGTAGTTACTACTTTCCATAGTCTACTGCCTATACATGTCAAATATTGTCATTGTTATCTAGGATTGTTCCAAGGTCACTCCTATTTTTTTGGCATTTTAATCATCATTGACCAACATTTATTGTTGGTCGGCTAGCATTTATGGCCTCTGTTGATGCATGCTAGCCATGTTTGGGTATTTTTTGACATATAGCATGCCCCTTCCACATTCATTCATTCATCTTCCTCCGTCTTTGGCAAGATCACACTCTGATTTTGTCATCTTCCTTCGTTTGCAATGTTGTTGTCATCATCAATGTGATCTAGTGCCATCACTGGCCTTCTAGGCTATATGCACGGATTTATTAGTCTCCTTTCTCTTTCATGTTTGTATCAACATTCTTTCTTGTTCAGTGCATATGCCATTCTTCTTTTATTGTAGTCTCTCTTTGTTCCTTTGTCTCCATGTTTCCATTCCTTTCCATTGTGCACTCTCATAGGGTCATGCATAGAGGTCAAGAGGTCCAAAGAGCTTTCTTTTGCTCAACCATTGTCATTAGTTGGTGGCCAATTTTAGTTACTAGATTATGGTTAGAATGCCATATGTGTTAAAGGGTACCTTGTCCTTTCCCTTTCTACTCTATTGCCTCTAGTTTTCCTTCGTGTCTTATGAAGGGCAGTATAAAAAGAGGGAAATAAACACAACTCTTGCCTCTAGATCTCCTTTGTTTGTCTCATGAAGGGTAGTATAGAAACAAGGAATTAAACACAACTCTTTAGATGTGGCTTTTGGCATACCTTTCATGACTTCTTTGGTGATGGTCATGTAATGGGAGTAGATCTGTTGTTGGTCATCCCACATCAATAGCTTTTCTAAGAGCTTGATATGCTATTCTGTTAGTTTCCCAATGTTGGTGTAAATATATTCATGTGTGAACGATATCAACTTATTATCTAACTGGACTAAACACTTCATTTCTGCCTCATTAGTTTGTTGTGCTATCTCGTTAGCCATATCTTCAAGAGATTTGTCCTTATGCCTAGTCTTTAAGTGCTCTGGAGTTTGTAGATGTGATGAAGACGCTTTTTGAAATGTCACTTTTGAGAGTGGATTGACAAGGGTTTGTTCCTTTGTGGATGTGGCTATTGTTGTCATGGCCAAAGGCTAGGACTATTGAGATCCTTGTTTGGAAGTAGTAGTGGTTAAATTAGTGAACTAGCTACTTTTATTGGTTGAGATTGACTACTTGGTCAAATCCTTAGCTTGGTAGGGAGTGGCAATGTCCTTGGCTAGCTTTTCTAGGTTTAATTGCCTAGTTTGAGTAGCTACATGAGGATGTTATTGCTGGGCTTCAATTTTTTTCTAAGGTGAAGATAATTTATGAGATTTTGGACTTTAGTAGGTGGGCTATTAGGACCTCTAGTGGATGCTTGTCTTTCTTAGATGGCCCTAAGTTATCCTTCTTTAAGCATTCCTTCTCAACTAGAGTGGTACAATATGAAGGGCACCTTGCTCCATCTTTTGAAGTTGATGGCTTGTTAGCTATTATCAATCTCTCCTTAGAACCTTCCTATGCGCACACCAGCAGGGCTGCTTTTGTCAGAAGTCCTGATTATCTTGACACCACGTAGGGTCAGTTGTATTCGATGCACTCAATAGTCCACATTGCACTTTGTGGCATGCTTAGGTCATCCAAATAGAATTTCCTTTTTGACATTCTCTCTATTGGGAAGGACATAAAACATAGTTGACAAACTCTTAGTCTCGAGAGTCATCAAAAGTTTGCATTTGCTTAAGAGAGAGTATGGTGATCCTCCGTAAGGATTGACTGTAGCATTATTTAGGCACAAGCACAAGTTGTCCTATGTAAGTCCAAGCATCATGGCTAAGGATATTGTAATTGGCTCCCTCATCAATGAGAGCTTTAGTGTTGTGCTCTCACTTTGTAATTAATTTGACCCTAAGATAGGCATGTGGGATTAGCTCATCATCTTCCAAATCAATGATGACATTCCTAGCCATGTGGGTGGAGATAGCAGGCCTAGCATGTATGTGAGAACTGCTATTGGGTCCCCTACATTCAAGACAATTGTGATGCATATGAGTGGATTTACATTCAATGCATGGAGGGTCATTTGTATTGGATCATGGCCTAGAGCAATAGTGGCCATCATGGCCTAATTGATAGCAATTCTGACACAAGCTTTCGACTTGTAAGGCTATGGGATGGGTGATTTGTGGGAGTAAGTTGTGAGATGATTCCATGGTAGCTTTGGTTTGTATTGTGTCCCTAAATTGGTCACATATATTTTGCATCTTGCATTGTATTTAGGTTGTCTTTTTATGGAGTTGCAGAAGAATTTTGGCATTTCTAATGTGTTCCCTTTCCAAGTTTTGGTCATATGAAGAATTAATGATTCCTTGTCCAATGTCAAGAGTATTGGTGGGTTCAACTATGGTAATATTAGAGCACTTGATCCTCTCACTTCCCATGATATCTACTAGTTGGTTCGTACCGTGCCATTTTGCTTTATGAATTTTGGGGTCATTGTGGAGAGGTCACATTTCATAGTGTGTTGAGGAGAATTCACAATTGCTAGGAAATTGTCCAATACTTTTGCTAGCACAGGGGTTTTTGTTCTTGATGGGGAGAAAAATAGAAAAAGAGAGTTAGAAGTCATAGGTTTTGGTCATATGTTGACTATTGAATGCAAAGACTACACATTTTCTTAATTTTAATTACCTGCAAGTGCCTAGTGTGTTTCCTTCTTTGCAAACACTTCTGAATACTTAAAATAATTTCTAGCACTTTTAAGTAAACAAATTGTAAGTCAACAATGATGTTGATGATTGTGATACATTTTTCTTTTCTTGTCTAATGATCTTTCAGTCTCTCTGGCTCCTTGTATTTTCATCTTTTGCCTTCCTTAAATCCTTGTATTCCCACTTCTAGTTTAATGTGCATGCCTTAAAGTTAGCTTGCACACCAAAATCTATACATGCAATGGTGCCATGCAACTTATATGTCCTACATGTATATGTGTGTGGATGTGAGATGCAAGGTGTGTGTGCATGTATATGTGGATCGTAGGATGAATGCCTAGGTTAGCATGTGTGTCTACACCTACCACTACTGGAACATGGGTTAGCACATTTGTGATGATAGTGCACTAAGGAGTTTCCTACATGTGTGAGAATGTATGTCTATATATGACGTAAGTAAGAGAAGAGGGTGGTGGGTTAATGCACAAGCAATATGTAATGGACGATTGTGCTACTCTAGTCTATATGTGCCTTGGACATTGCATACTCATGTTGTGCATCTACGCATTAAGGTATTGCATACTTGTGATGTGCACCTACGCATTAAGGTAATGCCCTAGGGGATTACATGGTACACTATAAGATGTTTAGGGTTGGGGATGTGTGCCCTAGAAGTTTAATCCAAAGGATTGCAATGATAAGCAAGGATGGTGCCCTTCTTGCAATGCATATGCATGTGTGACCTACAATACAAGGTAAATATGAGTTACTTGTGATGGTTATGGCATACCATGGGCATTCATAGTGTACGATCTAGGTGTGAGTGCATGGATAGTGCAAAAACTACATTATTTACGTGTTTGTAAGGTAGATTTAACTAAGCAATGGACTCACAATGGAATGGGTGTATGTAGTGCATACGTATGTGAGCTATAATGGAAGGGAACTTAGTTTAGTGTAATATGCATGCCCTTAGTGCATGTGCACCCTAGATGTACTTAGCAACTAGTTGTGCTATGAAACTGTGAGTAAGGTGCAAGGGTAAGGTGTTTACTGCGTGGGTACACTAGGTGCCCTAAGATGTGCCTAAATGTCGGTGTACTTGTGCATGGAATATGTATACTAATGGGTCATATGTGCAAGGAGATGTGCTAGCATGTAGTGTGCACTAGTGTAGTGCACGTGTACTCGTGTGCTTGTATGCACTCAAACGCACACAAGTTCCTAGTGTGTGTATGAATGCCCCTAAGGGTCTATAGAGTGAGTGCACTAGGTATAGTGTGCTTGGTTAGAGGCTTAGACACACAATGCGTGATAAGAGAGTACTAGGTTTTGTAGGCACTAAGATTATGTAGATGCAATAGTGTATATAACTAGGGTGTAAGGATATGTGTAGGGGTGTTGTTTGTGTATGTGTATTCACAATCCATTGTGTAGTGCTCTATGGATGCAATGTGTATGTGTGCATGTGAGGCTAACATTCAATGATGTGAGTGTGGATATATTTATATGTGAATGCAGTGTGTGCTATGCACGTGTGTGTGTAAATGTGATGTGTGGGGCCATTGTGTATTGTATAATGATTCACATGCATGCGTGCATGGGTCTATGTGCATAGATGTGTGCACATACACATGTATGTGTACACATGCATGGGTCTACATGTAGGGGTACTCTGCATGTACATGTGTGTAAGGGTTGTGGAATGTCCTAAGTACTAATACCTATGTGTGATGACCTATGTGCACATGCATGGGTGCATGTGTATGTGGGGAGACTATGTGCAAGTGAATATGTGGGTAGGGATCCTAGGTGCAAGGAGTTCTACATGTGTGCAAGTGTGAGTTCATGTGCATGTGTGATTGTGCAAGTGCAAGGGTCTGTATGCAAGTGTATGTGTGCACATGCACACATCCACGTGCAAGTGTATAATAGCTATGTGCAATTATTTATGTGTAGGTGTCTATACGAAGGGGTATCTTGTATGCATGCCTATGTGCATGTGCCTAGGGATGTGCACATGGTTCTTGAGCAAGTGCACGTGTGGGGAGCCATGTATGAGTGACTATATGTAGATATGCAAGAGTAGGAAGCTTGAAATTTGTTTGCACAGATGTAGGAGTATTGTGCATGTGAACTATTGTTATGGGCACATGTTGGCCTATGTGCACATGCCTACATGCATGGGTCTAAGTGCACATGCATGTGCCTATATGTGGGATCTACGTGCACATGTATGTGTATGTGCATGTGCAAGGATGTATGGATGTCTAAGCCTAAGGATGTGATAGGTTTTGGCTATGAGAGTCTTAGTCAATGTTTCAATGTGCATGCATCTATGTGCCTATGCACAGGGGTGTTGTGTACATGCACATCAGTTGTGTGCATGTGTGTTGGTCTATGTGCACATGTCAAGGTGAGTGTGCAAGGTTAGTACGTGCAAGGGTATGTGTGCATAGTTCTATGTGTGTGTGTGTGCATGTGCATGTGTATGTGTGCATGGGTCTTGAGCAAGCGCACAAGGGCTGTGTGCACGTGCACATGTGTGTGTGTGTATATGCATGTGTCTACGTGCACATGTAAAGATCTACATGTAAGGATATTGTGCGTGTGTGTAAGGGTCCTATGAACAATTGCAATCATGTGAATGCGAGAATACATGTACCTAGGGATGTGTGTGTATGCATGCACAATGTTCTATGTGGTCTAGTATGCATGTACTATGGCATGTGTATGTGTTTGTGAGTATGTGGATACATGTGTATGTGTGTCAAGGTGTGTTATGTGTGCATAGTGTGTGTAAATGGTATATACATAGTGTGTGTAGTTTGTGTATGGGTATGTGTATGTGTTTATCCACATGTGTGTTTAAGTGGATACATGTGGGGTGTAAGCATGTGCATATGGTGTGTGCATAGGGGGGAGTGATGTGTATTGTGTGTATATTTAATGTGAGGTATGTGTGAAAAATGTGAGGAGTGGTGTGAGTGTATGCAAGTGGTGTGCACATGGAATGTGTGTGCATGTTCTATGTGTTACTTTAAATGGGTGTGTGTGGTGCATTTATGGGTGTGCACATGGGTTATGAGAGGATATGCACATAGATTGTGAGGGGATGTACAACATGTGTATACTTAACCCTTGGGAAGAGGTATGTGTGTGTGTGAATTTGGGGTCGTGGATTTGGGTGGGGGTCGACGGCAACGACAATGTGGTGGTGGTGAAATGGCAAGGCTGCACAGGCAATTGGTTGGAGCCAACATGGTGGCAGGGTGGGGCTCGTGGCAGTATGTAAGAAGCTAGGAATAGCAAATAAGTGTTAAAAATGTTGATACTATGCCATGTCACACTGACATTGGTATAAAAGGAGAGAAGATGTAATTTTTCATATCTTTTTGACACATTAATACAATTACAGTCTTTCTCTCCCTTCTTGCTCACAGCTTCTATGGCTTCCCCTTCTTTCTTGTCTTTGTCTCTCTAAATCTAGTCTTTCTCTCTCCTCATCACTCTTATTCTCTCTCTTCTTGCAGTCTTTCTCTCTCCTTTGCAGTCTTCTCTCTCTTCTTTCTCTCTCCTTGGTTCTCTCTCTGACAAGTGGTATCAGAGCTTGAGTCTTTGATCCATTATTTTCTTCCATTTTCAGTCCCATTTTCCTATTTCAAAACCAATTTCAAACAAAAATGGTACAAGACAGTGACTAGTGGAGTGTTGCAGGACACCTACAGTTAGCAAGAGACTACATCTGGAGATATCCAAGGTCAGATATGGCGGGTAAAGGCTTAAACATCAAATTTTATGCAAAAATGGAGGTAACTAGGGTAAAGGATGGTTAACCGGACTTAGTTAGAGACTAAACTACAGTTACTTTTCAAAAGAGAGCTTCTCTTCTCTCTCCTTCAAGCTTTTGGCTGAAGCTTTCATGGTGGCTGTCAAGAATGTCCTCAAATATCTCTCTCTGCTGAACATTTCTCTCTGTCAAAGCATGGGGCAAAGGATCCTTACAGCATGAGCTTCAGGAGGAGTACCATGGTTGAGGTGTGATGCTGAT